>NC_139020.1:130920546-131520546 GCF_964662115.1 Mustela nivalis | reverse complement strand
AACGCCAGAGAAATGTCAGGAACAGCAATACTGAATCAGAATCTCTAGGGTGGGGCATGGGCCTTCACAACTGTTAAAAGTTTTCCAGGTTATTCCAACTTCATTCAAAAGTTTAGAACCATAGATTTTGAAGCTCATTAGTGTCTTCAAGGACCCAAGTTATTTTCTACCTCCCTGCCCTGCCCTACTCAGAACAGGCCCTTTCCCAGGTTAGAAGTGAACAGCTGCCGCAGTTTTTTGTACCACATCTAGTCCCCAGCATCTAGAGGAGAAAGACAAACCAGGTCTTCCTGGGACTCTACACTGGGTCACCTTCCTTTTTTTTTTTTTTTTTTTAAGATCCTATTTATTTATTTGAGAGGGAAAAGCAGACTCCCCGCCAAGCAGAGAGCCCGATTTAGAGCTCAATCCCAAGACCCTGAGATCATGACCTGCGCCAAAGGCAGAGGCTTAACTGACTGAGCCACCAAGGTGCTCCTGGGTCACCTCCTTCTTGAGAGGAGAGTCCTCTTGGGGCAGAGGAATGACCATGGAGTACCAACACTCCTCCTTACAGGGCAGGAGGAATGACCATGGAGTACCAACACTCCTCCTTAAGAGTCAGAGTTCCTTTAGCCCTACTGAGTGCTACCATGATCTATCAGGTAAAGCTTCTCTGCAGTTAACTGTTGTAGAAAAATATATCCATTTGATTGTCATGACACATTTATCTTCACATGAAGTCATCTTCAGAACAGTTACTTCTGTTATAGGCAATTTATTTGTTCCCTAGAATTACCATGCCGTGCAAAACCGTGCATTCAAAACTGGACTCATGGGTTAGTGAGGTTGGGGAACAATACTCAGACTTCATCAGTGATATGTAAAAAGAGGTAGGAACCTGGGTTAAAGTGGTAGCATGGTTTTACACATGTTAAATGATTTATAAAATAAATAATTACTATAATAAATACAATCCTGAAGCTTGATTGGAGAAGTGGACCTCAGAAAGATTGTAGCTTGTGAATTACCATGAGGTAGTGGATGGAGGGCTGTGTGGAGTCTGATGGATATGGGCACTGTGACTGAGGTAACTGGCAGATTTGTGAGGTGTATGTACGTATGCATTTTGTGTATTCCTGCACGTCTGGGTTCAACTGCATGTGGTTTCCAGCATTCATCTGGTGTTTCGTGTGGAAATATTTGTGCATAAGCAAACATGAAATTCACATTATGTTCCATTGTTGCTTAATCCATCAATCTCATTGGGACACATTCACATTTTCAAAACAAGCATTATCACAGAATTGATTCTACTCTGGGTTTGACATGCATCTTCTGAATGTCAACGGTTAGATAAATGAGGATAGAGAAAGATACTTTATTAATTTTTTGGTTCTCAGTTCAGAAACTAACAATACTGCATTAATTAGAAATTTCAAAGTCCATTTTATCAGTGGTTACATACATCTCAACTATTTTATAACACTAGCTTGCTCCCCATGAATGTCTTCCTAAGTGTCTGATGCCAGACCCCACCAGAATTCTGTAGGGGTTCTTACTCCCTGGGATAAATCCTGTGATTTTAAGGCAGTCTACAGGGTCATTGATGATCTCCAGGGCTTGTTCAACCTGATCATCAGTTCTTTCTCTAGTTCCTTCTCAGCCCTTCAGGAATGCACAACTATTTCAGTTCCCTCCCACCAACCATGCTGTCTCATACCTCTGCCTTGTTCTGCTCTGCTGTCTCTTCTGACCAAAATTATTGATGGAACTCCTTGAGTTCTTTCCAGTCTCAGTCCAAGCACCTTGTGTCCCATGGAGCCTTCCTTCCCACCATCTAGAAGCTGTAAGCACTTCCATTAGGTAGCTATGGACTGACTTAGGCTGCAGATTCCAGAGCCTCTCCCCAGCCTACAGAAGCAGCATCTTCAGATGGGGGAGAGGGGTGTTCTACGTTATCTGCAAATACTTCCTTTGCTTTGACTGCCAGAGAACTATCTTTATTCAGTTATAAGACTCTTGTCTCTAGAATCACAGATTTTGTGTCTGGCACTCAGTAAGTGTTTGTGAATGATTGTTTTGGGGGGATTTGCATGCTTTCCAGGAATTCAGATGTATTAGGCTTTACTCTGACCTTTCCTAGGGCCTGAAAAGTCACCTCATTTCCCAGTGACATTCAGCGACCACATGAAAAAATGAATAGCAATTGTTAGTACGTAGTGAGAAATAAGGTTTTTATAAATTAGTTTAAGTGGTAAATTAACTGTGTGATAGACATGTGAATAAGCTACCTAACTTAGAGAATTATTTCCTTCTCTCTCTCTCTCTCTCTTTTTAATTTCCAACATCTTAGAATTGGTAGTGTTTTTTTAATCAAAGCTATTCCAATGCTTGGTTTCCTTTTGCCAATTGAAACAAAGTATTTCTTAAACCAAACTTGATTCTTCGCTTGTATTTGCGATAGGGTACCGTATTTCGCTTTTCCCTAATGGGACATTATGGGAGTCAGCCCAGAGAATGGTGGTACAAGGGTGCACATTTCAGCCTCACACGGGTCAGTTAGCTTTGCTATAAGAAAACAACCTTGGCAAAGTCCCTTCTATCTGGGTCAGCCATTGTGCAGACGCCTACTTTTTGGTGCCAGGAACAGCAAGGGAAAGCACGCAGATGGTTCTACCCAGCCAGTAATAGTATGAGAAACTCAGCTGGAGGCCCCCGTGCTGGCTGGGTGGTTTCATCAGTTGGTCTGATCACGTGTAAGCAGAGAGGGAAAAACCCTTATTAAATAAAGTAACATCTGTGCTAATTGGCATGGTGGAGGAGAGAGCTATTCTGGTTTATAAAAGATTGGTCAGGTTGCCTAATTATAAAAATACAACATGAGATGATAGAGCCTAAAAATCCAAAAGATGGGGACATTTCTCCTCAGATGCCATTTAATGAGAGCAGCAAACAGTTCCTTTTAGGAGAGACCTCTCTTCCTCCAGTTAAAATGTTCAGTAGACAAGCAGTTGTCTTAATACCTATGATTAACATTTTTATACCTTTTGAATTTTTAAAGGCTAGGAAGTTCCTAAGACTTACTGTATGTCTATAATTATTTATTTAAAGGAGCAGTTATAGGATTTTTGTAAATAATAAGGTTTGTAACTATGCAAGTAGTTTTATTCTTCCTCCAATTATACCTGTGTGAGGTCTGGTTAAACATTATAATTTCCAGCATATTTATTTCAGGATTATAAATTTATTCAGTTTACTCAGAATTTGTGGTACATGATCCTATCTTCTGGCGCCATTCTTTTCTATTTATTTATTGCTTTTTTTTGTAAACAACTTCTAGAAAGGCAAAGTTAGATTAAAATAGCTCACAATATTGAAATGGCAATAGGCACAGAAGCACATTTCTAAAGGCTAAACATATTTAATAAATATTACTTATGATGATTACCAGAAAAATATCTTCAGAAGATGAGGGATGAATTTTAAATACCATGGATTACGGACATGTCCTACTTTGTCCTTTTTATTGCATTCATGTTTGAAAAGCATCTTTTGTTCTCTGAAATTTATACACAGCCTCTGTTTATCCAAAGTTACAGAAGAGCGCATACATAATAACAAAATTTATATCTGGTTTTAAACTAAGTTCTTATGTTTGCAGTAGGATAAACTGATACCTAATGGTCTTGGGAATTAGCTCTTAAACAGAAGAATGAAGCCACTCTGTACAGAACTGACCGAGAGAGATTGGAAAGCTGTGTCTGCCGCCCTGCCTCTCTTCTCCCTGCATCTCACTCCATATTGAGAAAAGGTCTTTTGGACTGTTACCAAATTTGAGTCTCACCATGCTGCCATCTGTTAAAATTGCCTTAGAGCAGGGAAATAGTAGTGTTTCGCAACCTTTCCTGGAGGGATTGGAAGCTGTATCCAGAGGTAGAAGGGCATGAGATGGGTCATCTACATCCTTGCCATTCAAAGTGCGGCCTGTGGACCAGTGGCTTAGTCATCCCCTGGGAGCTTTTTAGCTATGCCAGAGCTTGAACCCTCCCAGACCTGCTCAATTAAACTGCATTTAACAACATACCCCAGGTGATATGTGTGCATTTTAAAGATTGAAAAGAATTAGTCTAAGAGTAATTGAGTACCAAATCGGAAATGAAATTTGCTATAGATAAATCCAGCTTCAAATATATCCTAGTATGAACATGTTCTCCTGTGGGTGATGGCAGAGTGTTGTGCTAAAGGTTAGAGAACACCTTCCATGCGTTTCCTCTATTTTCAGCATTTTACAGGTATTAACTTCTTTAATCCTCAAAGACTCTATGAGGGCTGTGCTCTAATTACCTCTGATTTCACAGAAGAGAGAGCTAGGAAGAGAGAGAATGCGGTTAACTCCATGTACCCCCCCTCCCCGCCCAAAGATACTAGTCATGTCTGGGGAAATAGCTAATTTCTCCATTATCAGGTAGAGCCAAAAGAATAAAATCGGGTAAGAAACTAAGATTTTTTTTTACCCCCCTCAATAAAAATTATGAGTGGCACCTGAATAAAAGAAAATTTATTTCTCTTAATTTTGTGAGTCTCACATGTTCTATTTTTAAAATATCATTTATAATCCATGTCCCATATGTCCCACCCACAGCAAGCACGTGATCGGAATTAATTATTTTAACCTGCCAAAACCTGACTTCAAAAGGATATTTGGAACACTTTCACATGTAAAGCAATGAAGTGAGTGTGGATTTAATGTGTAATTGGTCAACTCTAGGGATACGCTAAAGTCACAGTGCATTTTGGGAGAGGAAAGATTTGCGTGGAAAAATAAAAGTTTCTTATTATATTTCACCTGGTGGACCTGTCCTCCATCTGTCCTCAGACTGCTGCAGGGGAGGTCTCTATCCCCCAGGTCTGGCTGAGGCAGTGTGATCAAGCCTCACCGGGTTACTCTGAGTTTAAGGCAAGCAATTTTTAATTTTTTTCATTATAAGGAGGCAGTGTTCTCCTTTTTACTGTGGTAAAATAGACATAAAGTTTACCACCTTAACCATTCTTAAGTATACATTTCAGTGTATTAAATTCTTTCATAAATGTGCATTGATTCCATAAACTCTTTTCAGCAAAACTGAAATTCAGTTTTGCCATTAAACAGTAACCTTCCATCCCCCCGACCCTGCCTCTTGCAATCACCGTTCTACTTAATGTCTTTATGATTTTGACTCCAAGTACCTAATGTTAATGGAATCATAGAGTATTTTGTGTCTTTGTGACTGGCTCATGTCACTTGGCACAATGTCCACAAAGTTCATCCATGTTGTAACATGTACCAGAATATCCTCCCTTTTTAAGGCAGAATCATGTTATATTATATGTAGATACCACATTTTTCTTAGCCATCAGTTAATTTCACCTTTTTTGCTTTCACAGAATAATGCTGCTGTGAACATGAGTGTAAAAATATCTCTTTGAGACTCTGCTTTCAGTTATTTGGGGGTACATACCCAGAATTGCTGGATCATTTGGTAATTCTGTTTTTAATTTTTTGAGGAATGTACATACTGGTTTTCACAGGAGCGGTGCCATTTTATATTCCCACCAGCAGTGCACAAGGGTTCCAATTTTTCCATGTCTTCCCCAACATTTGTTATGTTCTCATGTTAGGATAGCAGCCGTTCTAATGGGTATGACATGATGTCTCAGTATAGTTTTGGGTTGTATTTCCCTGATGATTAGGGATGTTGTGCATCTTCTCCTGTGTTTATTGGTCATTTGTATGTCTTCTTGAACAGATACAGAAATATCTAGTCGAGTCCTTCAGGTTATTTTGTTACTGACTTTTCAATTCTCTATATATTCTGGATATTAATTCCTAATCAGATATAGGATTTGCAAATAATAGCTCCCATTCTGGGGGTTCCCTTTTTACTCTGTTGACTATGTCTTTAAATGTACATTTTTACTTTTTTTTTAATGAAATCGAGTTGTCTATTTTTTATTTTGTTGCCTATGCCTTTAGTGTCATATCTAAGAAATCATTGCCGAAGCCAATGTCCCATGTTTTCTTTTAAGAGTTTTGTAGTTTTAGATCTTACGTTTAGGTCTTTGACCCATTTGGGTTTATTTTTGTGCGTTATGTTAAGTAAGGATCCAAGTTCATTTTTTTGGTAAATGGATATTCAGTTTTTCCTGTATGATTCATTGAAAATACTGTCCGTTCCCCTCTTTAATGGTCTTGGCACCCTTGTAGAAATTGACCATATATGTAAGAGTTTATTGCGGAGATCTCTATTCTAATCCATTGGTTTTCATATTTCTCTTCATGCCAGGACCACACTGTTTTAATTATGGTAGCTTTGAGTAAGTTTTGAAATCAGAAAGTATGAATTCTCCTGTCCTTCTTTTTTTAATTTGAATTCCAGTTAGTTAACATACAGTATAACATTAGTTTCAGATGTACAATTTAGTGATTTAACACTTCCATATAATACCTGGTGCTTATCACAAGTACACTCCTTTATCCCCATCACCTGTTTAACCCATACCCCACTGACCTCCCCTCTGGTAACCATCAGTGTGTTGTTCTCTGTAGTTAAAAGTTTCTTGGTTTGCCTCTCCCTCCCTTCCTCTCTCTCTTTCTTCCCTATGCCCATTTGTTTTGTTTCATGAATTATACATCTGAGTGACATCATATGGTATTTATCTTTCTCTGACTGACGTATTTCATCAAGATTGTTTTGGCTATTCAGGATACCTTCAGATTTCATATGAATTTTAGGATAGGTTTTTCTATTTCTGCAAAAAATGTTAATTGAATTTTAGTAGGGATTGCATTGAATCTGTAGATCACTTTGGACAGTACTGACATTTTAACAATATTAGGTCTTCCAATCCATGAACGTAGAATGTGTTTACATTTATTTATGTTTTTAATGTCTTTCAGCGATGTTTTGAAGCTTTCATTGTAGAAGTCTTTAACCTCCTTAGTTAAGTCAATTCCTAAGCATTTTATTCTCTTTAATGCTATTGTGAATGGAATTGTTTATGCAATTCTTTTTCAATTGCTCATTGTTACTATGTAAATATTGCAAACTCATTTTTTGGTGGGGATTTTTTTTTTTTTTTTTAACGTGTATGTGTGAAATGTTTAGGCTTTTCTACAGGCCGGAGCATATCATCTGCACGTAGACAACTTTATTTCTTCCTTCTCTTGTGAGTGGTTTTTATGTCTCTCTCTTAATTTCATAATTGCTCTGGCTGGTACTTCTAGTATATATTATATTGCACAGAAGTTGTGAAAGTGACATCTTTGCTTTTTTTATACCTGATCTTAAAGGAAAAACTTTCAGTTTTTATCATTGAGTTTGATACTCTGTGTTTTTTCCATATGTGCTTTTATTATGTTGAGGGAGTTCCTTCTAGTGATAGGGTATTTTAGGGTTTTTCTTCCATCATAAAAGGGTGTTGAATTTTGTTAAGTGTTTTTACTGAGCAACTGAGATGATCTTATTTTTCCCTCATTTTGTTAATGTGGTTTATTACATTGAGCATATTTCATATTTGAATCATCTTTGCATTCCAGGAATAAATACCAACTGGTGAAGGTATGTAATCCTTTTAATATGCTCTTGAATTTGGTTTGGTTTTTACATCAGTGTTCATAAGAGATAATTCGTTTGTTGTTTTCTTATAATGGCTTTGACTTGTGTATTAGGATAATACTGACCTCATAGAATGAGTTGGGAAATGTTCTCTCACCTTCAATTTTTTGCGAAGGTTTGAAAAGAAGTAATCATTTATTCCTCTCTAAAAGTTTGCTAGAATTCACCAGTGAAACAGTCAGGTCCAGAGCTTTTCTTTATTTAATTTACCAAGTCAATCTCTTTACTCGTTATAGGCTTATTCACATTTTTTATGTGAGTTAGTCTCAGTAGATTTTGTGTCTCTAGGACTTTGTTCATTTCATCTAGCTTATCCAGTTTGTTGGCATATAGATATTTATAATATTCTCTATCCTTTTTATTCATGTAGAATTAGTACTAATGTACCCCTTTCAATTTTGGTTTTAGTAATTTAAGTCTTCTTTCTTTTTTTCTTAGTCCATTTAGCTAGAGGTTTGTCAATTTTGCTGATCTTTTTGAAGAACCAACTTTTGGTTTCATTGATTTTCTCTTGCATTTTCTATTCTCTATTTTGTTTTCTCTGCTGTAATCTTTATTATTTCCTTCCTCCTGCTAGGTCTGGCTTTAATTTTTTCCTTAAGTTGTATAATTAGGTTGTTGATTTGAGATCTTTTTTATTTTTGTAATATGAGCATTTATATCTGTAAATTTCTACCGTTAACACTGCTTTTGCTGAATGCCATGAGTTTTGTTGTATTGGGGTTTTGTTTTCATTTATCTCTAAATATTCTCTAATTTCTCTTATAATTTCTTTTTGGATCCATTGTTGTTTTAAAGTTTGTTCTTTAATTTTCTACATATTTATGAATTTTCCTGTTTTAATTCTACAGCTGATTTTTAACTTTATCTTCATGTGGTCAAGGAGGATACTTTGTATGATACCTGTCTTTTAAAATTTATGGAGATTTAATTTGTGGCCTAACATATGGTCTATTCTATAAAAAAATCTGTGAACATATGAGAAGAATTTGTATGCTGTTGTTATTGGATATGGTGTTTGTACATGTCTGTTATATCTAGTTGGTTTATTGCAGTATTTAAATACTCTATTTCCTTACTTATCTTTTGTCTTGTTTTTCTGTACATTGTTGAGAGTAGAGTATTGAAGTCTCAGCTCTTGTTGTGGGAATGCCTTTTTCTCCCTTCAGTTCTGTCAGTTTTTGCTTCATATATATTACTGGATTGTTAAATGTGTAAATATTTATAATTATTTTGTCTTCTTGCTGTATTGAACCTTTAATTCACATATAATGTTCTCAGTATGGGTATCTTTCAGTTAACCTTCTTGCATGTTTATATGCATGTCTTTCATTAAGTACAGGACATTATCAGCCTCTCTACCCCGTTCTCTTTTCCTGGGACTCTCACAATATGCATAATGGTCTAGTTGATGTTTTGCCAAAAGTCTCTTAGCTCTGTTCACTTTTCTTCAGTCTTTTCTTTCTGCTCTTCATATTCAGTAATTTCTCTTGTTCTGTCTTCAAATTTGCAGATTCTTTCTCCTGCCTACCCAAAGCTGCCTTTGAATCCCTCTAGTGAATTTTTCACTTGTTACTTTTCAGCTCCAGGATTTCTTTCTTGGTTTCTTTTTAGATTTTCTGTCTCTTTACTGATGTTTCTATTTTGATCATCCATCATTTTCTTGATTTTTCCGCATCTTCCCTAAGTTCTTTGGGCATCTTTAAGATGGCTGTTTAAAAATCTTTTTCCAGTAGATCTATTATCAGGTCTTTTTCAGGGACAATTTCCATTGAATTGTGTTTTTCCTTTGAATGGGTCATACTTTCCTGTTTCTTTATGTGTCTTGTACTTTTTTGTTGCTATTGAAAACTGAACATTTTAATCTAATAATATGGTAACTTGGAAATAATATTCTCCCCCTTTCCCGGGTTTACTGTTTTTTGTTATTGGGATTTGTTTTTTTTGGTTTGTTTGTTTGTTTGTAGACTGTCTCTGTACCAAGGATCAGCCTGAGGTTTAAATTTATGGTCTCTTCAGGTCTTTTCTGAACCTGTGCTTTACCCTGGGCATATGCAGTCACTTCTTCCCCCATATATGTAGTAGCTTTTGAATGTTCTAGTTTTTCATTGTTGGCTCCCCAAAGGGGGAAAAAAGAAAATGAAAAATGAGAAAAAGAAAAATGAAGTAGCAGATAGAATGCAGACTCTTTAAATCCACTAGAGGTTGGTGGGGGGCGCCGGGAGTGGGTGCAACAGTAGTGACCACTCTCTTCTTTGTCTCCACCCTTGTGATCAAAATTAGCAATCAGTGATCAGAGTACAAATCCCTGATGTTTGGAGGACAGGGTCCTATCCTGGCTTTCACGTTGCATGCAAGCTGCTCTGGGAACAAATACAGCACTGCTTGCTGCAGGGCTAGGGATGGGGAATGGGAGGTGCTATTCTGCTAAGAGCTGAAATGGACCAAAATTAACCTCTGTTTACCCTCAAGCCTTCCCCTGGAAGTAGTCAGCCTTCAGTGGACTGCAGCTTTCTAAATTAGTTAGAGGACACAGATTCTGCCAGTGTAATTGTTTTCGAGTGGGGAGATTCCTGGTGTTTCCTATGCCACCGTCTAACCCAGAGGCAGTATTCTTCAGTGTAGTGGTTTTTAATAGTATGAAGTCATACAAAATAATGTCAAGTTTAGGCTTTAGTGTCTTTTGTTCTCGACTACATAGGCAGGAAGGAACATCATCATTGTAGCATGATGCAGGTAGAAGGAGAGGTCTCAGTGACTGTTACAAAAAAACAATCCTTGGAGGATATCTCTGGTATCTGCAGGTAGGGTGCATCTCAGTGGTGGGACATAATGCTGTTTCAGCATCTGAGAAACAGGGAAGTCTTCTCATGTAAATTTTGCCACTGACTACCCAGCCATGTTAAAGTTTATTTATAAAATGAAGGGGTCAAAGTAGATTATCTTGAAAGGCAAGTTCAGCACTGAAATATCACTTGTTATCTTAAAATACAACACCTTAAGCTTTGAATTTCAGTTCAGAATTTCCATCATATTTAAACATGTTTGCTTACATCCTGTCTGAAAGCAGGAACTGTTTTATTTACTGGGGAATTCACTTACCATCTTTACTTTTTTAAGTATCTTTAAGAATCTCATTCTTCCTGGGCAGTCCATAAAGAACAACATACAGCACTGATGTTCCTACTTCAAATGAATAGAAGGAGACCCTTTGCCCTGAGAGTATACTCAAGGTTTGCACACTAGACAAAATATGGTAGTTATTTACTTTTTACAATTTTTTCATGTAACTTATTCTTAATGTTCAGTGTTGTTTAGGGTACAGGTTTGTTTAGATTGTAGTGTTGTTTAGAGTTTGATTTGGAATAATCTTTGGTGATTTAAAAAATAGTAACATCTTCTCCTTGGTAATCATCTTTTACTTTTTCCTCTGTTTTCCTCTTTATTGTTTTTTTAATAATATGTTAATTCTGTTTTTGCAAAAATTTGATCAGGTTTCATTGTGGAAAATCAAAAAATAAAAGAAATGGGAAAAAATATCCATTACCCCACAATTTAGAGAATAACCAATATGAACATTTGGTGACTATCTTTCCTTTTTTTTTTCCCACAATCATTCTTTTCCTATACTTTGTAACTTGTTTTCCCCTAATACATGATGTTATTGTTAATTGTTCTCCTAGGAGAACATTTCAAAAAGTCACATAATAAATTCTGTTCATGAAGGTACCAAAAATTACCTAGGTCACCTGTCATTAGACATTGAGGATTTGTGTGGAGTATGTGTGTATGCATGCTGCCATTGAATGTGTGGGGACTGTCCTGGGAGTCATGTTTTTGCCTGTATCCATAATTCCTTGGAGTAACTTCCTAGAATTCTATAAATAATCTAGAGACGGCAATAATATGAACATTTATTGAGTGTCTACTGCGTGCCAAACACCATGCAAAGCACTTCATATGGAAAATCTAATGTAATCCAGTCCTCCACCAATCATCTGGCATAGGAATTAGCATTAGCCCAGTTTTAGAGACAGGACATGGAGGGTCAGACAGCTTGGCGCTCCTGTCAGGGTCACGGAGACGGCACACGCGAACACAGTCTGTACCGACTGCAGGGCTCATGGTCAGATTCGGCGTGCTCCAACACGGCAGTGCCACTTGACACACCCAGACGGCTTATTTTTATACTCCTCTCAAGTTGGCTTTGTGCTCCTCTTCCGTTTTTTTGGGTAGTGTCTTCCTCTGCTGATACCATATGCTCTGGCTTGGATCTCATCCACACCGCGTGTGTATTTGCCCTTGTGTACACCACAGCTTCCTCAGAACATCCGCGGCCTGCCCACTTTTCTCCTTGAGACTTTCCGTTTCCCTCACTTCCCACTTCTTGTTCACCCATCTGTTCGAGAAAGACGGGGCGTCTTTCCTGTCTTCTGGTTGCTATATTTGGCCTGTTCCTGCTGCTGCAGTTGGTGTCGGTTCTCTTGCCTGCTTCTCTTGCTATCCGAGGGCACCCCAGGGAAGCCAAACAGAACTCCACACGGGGGCTCTTCCTGCCCCCCTCTTCTCCCAAACCAAGGACTGCGGGCTTTGAAAACATCCGTGGACAGTGTCTCTGCTGCCACCCGTTACAGTCACCGTGAGCCTGGTGCATGTGAGGGGTGTGTGTGTCAGACCACAGCCCTTAAACCGTCACTGTCTGAAGGAAAAATGTACAGAGAGGAACGGGAAGGGAGGGGAGCCTTCCTGCTGACCCTGCTGTTCTCCCTGCTCTGGCTCGACTCAGTGGCTGGGTTCTTTGCCCGGGGCCCACACTTCGGACTTCTCTTCGTTTACCGGGCCCCTGTCTCCTAAAACGCCTTTTTTTTTTAAGATTTTATTTATTTATTTGACAGATAGAGATCACAAGTAGGCAGAGAGAGGCAGACCGAGAGAGAGGAGGAAGCAGGTTCCCCACTGAGCAGAGAGCCTGACTCGGGGCTCGATCCAAGGACCCTGGAATCATGACCCGAGCTGAAGGCAGAGGCTTTAACCCACTGAGCCTCCCAGGGGCCCCTCCTAAAATACTTCTATTCATCCTTTCTTCTGAGCCAGTTCCCAAATCGCTGCCTTTTTCCAGAAACTCTTGCTTTCTGTTCCACCTCTTGTATCGGAAGTCATCTGCTCCCCCTAGAATTGCGAAGCCTCATCTTTCCTGTCTTCTATAGAATTCGCTATTCCTCTCACGCCTCCCTTTAACTTATCGAGATCTGAGTCCATGTCTCATTCATCATTGTACTTCCCACAGGATCTAAGAGTACACATGGATATATTGCTGAGTACATTAATGAATCAGTGAATAAATTATAAAATCCAAAAGCTTGTGCTATAAACCAGGAAATAACAGACAGACATTGAATCATTTTATAATATTGATATAAAAAGTCCATATAATATTAACAGATTTATACAGTTGATAATATTTGAGTAGAAGTGTAATGATATATCAGCTATGGGGGGGGTGAAGGACATGGAAACACTACTTTCTGAAAAATAAACTTTTAAAAAATGTCTTCAGATACAGTCAAAACAACAAAAAATAGAATATATCCAATCATACATCAGTGTTTTTAAAGGAAAACAATTTAGTAAGGAATTTGGGGTTAGGACCTAACATTGTAATTGGTGAGTCTCTCTTCAAGGAAACTGAGATGTGAGGTTATTCATTGGAAGAACCATGGTAATCAAGCCTAAGAAAGAATGCATCCCCAAGGAAGAAAGGGGAGAGTGGGCCAAGTGACTTGGGTCCTCAATTAGCTGCCTAAACCTTGGCACACGCTTGCAGAAAATGTGACTTACACAGAGAGAGATAGTGTACCATGCAGGAAATAATGAGAGAATCCACTTCATGGTTGTTGTGAGGATTAAGTGAGTTAATGCAGGCAAGGTTCAGTGGCTGGCGTATTGTAGTTGCTATAAAGCGTTGAGTACCAGCTGTTTTTCTCTTAAGGTGGAGTTGCCCCCATTCTCCGGTCCTGCCCTACAGGACTGCCAAGTATGGGAGGTAGTGTTGCACACTCTAGTGTACACGTGGCTGAACTTCTTAAACCTCCATCCATTTTTTGCCTTTAGCCCTAATTAGTCTTTCTGGACTAAGCCACATAAGTTTTTGAAACTATGAGCCAGTGTTTTCCAGCAGTAAATCATAAAGACCTATACTTATATTCCATTTCACTGTTTTGACCTGATTACAAACAAAATTTTTAAAAGAAAGAATAATTGGCTTTATTGAATACCTGCTCAGTGCCAGATACTCTGCCCATGCTCTCATCTCAGTCTCCCACCATTTCTGCCAGTGGAGGTGAGGAGAACAGGGAATTACAAAACTTATCCAATATTACACAGCTAGTAACTGGCAGGAACTTGATTTGGACCTAGATATGTCTCTTGCCAGACTTGCGGCCTCATCCAGCACTCCCTCCTGTAATGGAAGGCAGAACATATATGCCAGAGTAAATATCATAAGGATTTCTCTTCAGTGTCTTATTACACATCAGAATTACACTAACTGCTTGTTTCCATAAAACCTCAAGGCAATTAGCCAAGCATTTGTTTTTGATTACAGAGGACCAGTTTACTGAAAACAAATGACTAAAGCTGTCAGTGTTTTAAAGCATGTTAGCTGGGGGAGAGTGAAGCATGAGAAGCTAAGATAGAAATATGAAGTTGGTGCCCGCAATCTTAGAAGCTCAATTCTTGGATCTTCTTTTATTGGTAATTATGTAATAGAGTGAAGAATAAGTGACAAGCCACCCTTTTGCCTCCAAGTGATTCCATTTCTATTTATAAAGTCTGAGAAAGTTGAAGGGTTTAGGAATGTTTCAAGATTACACGAACTCTAGAGGGGTAAAGCCCTGGATTTCAAATTTCCAAGTGAAAGAGTTTCTTGAGCTCCTCAACCTATTTCAGTTTGAATGCTCCTCTTATTTGGTGGGCTTTCCTCTGAAAAAACATTTTAAATGATTGAAAGTTGTCATTTTCTACAGTGTAGATTCCATTTGTACTGAGGTTTACTTGGGATTAGGCAAGAAAATGCTCTTCATTTGCCGCCAGAGCCCTAAGCACAAGTGCAAACTTGGAAAATTGTGTTCTTATATCCATGCATGCTCACTGAGCATGTGCTGTGGGCTGCCATGTTCACAGGGCTTCCCCATGCACTCATGCAAGTTGTGCACTGCACAATGTAGAGGACACCGGTCTCATCGTGTTTTTATTATTTAATGTTACATACCTGCTCGCACAGTAAAATTTTTGAGGAAGAGATCTCCAGAGAGACTGGGCCTCTCTCTTTGAAAGTGTCTCTCCTTTCAAACTCTTCTCTCCTCCCAGCTTTTAAAAAGGAAACAAACTAATAAAATAAATCCACTTAGATAGGAGTGACTACTGAAGATTAAAGCTCCCAAGGGCTTTTATAATTTAAAGAAGTGATTGCTAAATCCAAATTAAACTAATATATAAAATAAATAAAAGGTTGTTTTTAAGCCAGGAGGCCATGCATTCCTAGTGTCCTTTGTCCACACTGGGAGTTGGTAGCCACATGTAAGGAGAAACTTAAACCACTGATAGGACCCCTTTTTTTAAAAGACTGCCAAGCTCTGATTTTGTTACAGTTCTGAGCTCATTAAGCTGGGTTATTGTCTGTAACCCACTGAAAAAGTGACTTGTTCAGTAGAGGGAACAGAAAGTAGGGATCAGGATTTCTAAAACAATTATTCTTATTACAAGACTTGGATGCACTCTATATCATACTTCAGTAATTTCTAGAACACTTCTATTCTGATTACAAGATTGTAAGCTCTTCGGAAGCAAAGTGTCTGATTTATATCTTCTTCAAACAGTACTGAATTCAGGCCCAGATTGGGCGAGGATTTCTTAGGGTCACATGACTTGTCAATGGCAGGACCAGAAATAATACTCGTGATTTCCTCGTGCCATGTACCAACGTAGTATTTTGTCTGTTCTTACCCCTGTTTCAGTTATCTTCTGCTGCATAACACACCACTCCAAAATCCCATTCCCTAAGACAACAATACAGGTACTTCTCATAGGTTTATGGTCAGGAATTTGGTTGGGCTGTTCTGCTTCCTGTGATGTTGACTGAGTCACTCATTAGTTGGCTTCATATGGATTGTGCCAAAAGGTCCCAGAAGGTTTCATTTCCATGTCTAGAACCTCAGTGCTTCTCCCATGGCCTCTTCCTCTCTGTATTTTCTCTTTTCTCTTTCAGTAATAGCCAGAACTTCTTTACAACTTAGTAGCTATCTTCCTTTAGCAGAAAGAAGCAGAAGTTGGCAGGCCTCTTACGCTAGTCCAGAACTGACAGTGTGACTTTTACTGCATTCTCTCGGTCAAGGCAGGTCGCAAGGCCATCCCAGATTCAAGGGGAAGGAAAATAGATACTACTCCCTCTCAAGAAGGGGAACAGCATATACACTGAGGGGAGGGAAGAAATTGGTGGTGGCCATCTTGGAGACTAACCATAACCATAGTTAACTAGCAGATGCAGCCCTCTCTCCCTAATTCCTAGCGCCCTGACAGAACAGGACAAACTCAAGCCTATGGAGAAACAAAGGAGAAAAGGGAGAAGAAAAATGCCCTGAAACTCCCCATCCCTTTCCATCTCAAAGCCTAGCCAAAGGGTTAGGAAGGTGACACCTGCTTACCCCCCAGCCCCTCTGATCATTCCTTGGCTGAGTTTCTTCTGGTCATTATTTGAGCATCAGAGGAAAGGCTGCTGCTCTTTGCACTGAATGTTAAGAGCACGATTGTTACTGTTGTATCCTACGGTGGGCATTTTACGATAATTTGGTTTTAGAACTATTGCTATGTCTGTTTTCTGTGTCAGTCTTTTTTTTTTTTTTTAGATTTTTTTTTTTTAATTTATTTATTTGACAGAGAGAGATCACAAGTAGGCAGAGAGGAAGGGAAGCAGGTTCCCTGCTGAGCAGAGAGCCCGATGCGGGACTCGATCCCAGGACCCTGAGATCATGACCTGAGCCGAAGGCAGCGGCTTAACCCACTGAGCCACCCAGGCGCCCCTGTGTCAGTCTTTTAAATGCATATTTCTAAAGGCTCATTCTCTATGCAGTAGTTAAAAACAATGCTTTTCAGTGCTGCATTGTGTATTGCTAAAATGTAATACACCTACAGGTGACCTTTTCAACTGCTAATTTCCATCTATAAGTCAAATTGTACTTAATCACTAAGGGAAAAAAAAAAGCGGATCTCATGAAGTTTCTCCTGCTTTCTTCTTAACAACTCAGAAGATTCTTATGTGAAAGAATAAGCACCTAAAACTGGAAAAATCAATTTTTTAGCCTATTCCACCTCTGGCAACATCCCTCCTTTGTATTCTAACGAACTTGGTTTTAAATTTGTACAGGATGAGGATTACAGGCATACTTTGTTTTACTGTGCTTTGCACATATTACATTTTGTACAAATTGAAGGTTTGTGGCAATCTTGCATCAAGCATGTCTATCTAATGGCACCACTTTCCAACAGCATTTGCTCACTTCATGTCTTTGTGTCACATGTTGGTAATTTGTGCAATATTTCATTCAGACTCATTCATCATAAATGTATTTTTGTGATCTGTGGTAAGTGATCTTTGATGTTAGTATTGTGTTTAGGGGTGCCACAAACTGCACACATTTGAGAGAATGCACTTAATAAATGTGTATATTCTGACGGCTCCACTGACTGACCATTTCCCTGTCTATCTCCCCCTCTTTGGGCCCCCTGTTCCCTGGGACACAGTATTGAAATTAGGCCAGTTCATAAGCTTCTACTGTGACATCCATGTGTTCACATGAACGGAGGAGTCACGCTCACTTTAAATCACAAGCTAGAAATGATTAAGTTTAGTGGGAGAGGAATGTTGAAAGCTGAGATAGGCCAAAAGCTAGCCCTCCAGTGCCACACAGCTAGCCAAGTTGCGAATGCAAAGGAAAAGTTCTTGAAGGAAAATAGAAGTGTGGCTACAGTGAATACACAAAAGATAAGTAAGTGAAACAGCCTTATTGCTGATAGTGAGAAAGTCTGAGTGGTCTGGAGAGAAGATCAAACCGGCCACAGCATTCTCTTAAGCTGAAGTCTATCAGAGCAAGGTCCTGACTCATTCCAATTCTTTGAAGGCTGGGAGAGGTGAGGAAGCTGCAGAAGAAAACTTTTCCACCAACAGAGGGGGGATTCATGAGATTTAAAGGAAGAAGCCATCTCCATAACATCAAAGTGCAAGGGGAAGCAGCCAGTGCTGATATAGAAGCTGCAGCAGGAGATCCAGAAGATCAAGCTAAGATAACTAGTGAAGGCAGCTGCACTAAGTAACAGATTTTCATTGCAGATGAAAACAGCCGTCTGTTGGAAGAAGATGCCGCCTAGGACTTCCATAGCTACAGAGAAGGAGCCAGTGCCTGACATCAGAGCTTCAAAGAACAGACCGAATCTCATTAGGGGCAAATGCAGCTGTTGACTGGAAGTTGAGGCCAGTGCTCGTTGACCATTCTGAAAATCCTAGGGCCCCTAAGAATCACGATAGATCTGCTCTGACTGCTCTGTATATGAAACAACAAAGCCTGGAAGACAGCACATTTATAACATGGTTTACTGAATATTTTAAGCCCACTCCTGAGACCTCCTGCTCAGGAAAAAAGAAAGATTCCTTTCAAAATGTTTCTACTCATTGATAATGTGCCTAGTCACCCAAGAGCACTGATGGAAATGTACAAGATTAATGTTGTTCTCTTGGCCGCATCCATTCACAGCATCCATTCTGCAGCCCATGGATCAAGGAGCAATTTTGACTTTTAAGTCTTACTATTTAAGAAATACATTGTGTAAGTCCCCAGCTGCCATTGAGAGTGATTGTTATGGATCTGTGCAAAGTAAATTGAAAACCTTCTGGAAAGAATTCACCATTCTAGGTGCCATTAAGAACATTAATGGAGCACAGGAAGAGGTCAGAATATCAACATTAAGAGGAGGTTGGAAAAAGCTGATTCCAGCACTCGCAGATGACTTTCAGACATTCAGGAACTTCAGTGAGAAGTCACTGCAGATGTGGTAGAAATTCAAGAGAGCTAGAATTGGAAGTGGAGCCTGAAAATGGGACTGGACTGCTGCAGTCTCACAATAAAGCTAACAGATGATAAGGAGTTGCTTCTTATGGATGAACAAAGAAAGTGGTTTCTTGAGATGGAATCTTCTGGTGCAGATGCTGTGAAGATTATTGAAATGACAATGAGGGATTTAGATTATCACATAAACTGAGTTGATAAAGCAGCAACAGGGTTTGAGAGGACTGACTCCAATTTTGAAAGAAGTTCTCCTGTGGGTAAAATGCTATCAAACAGCATTGCGTGCTACAGAGAAAGTGTTCAGGAAAGGAAGAGTCAATCAATATGGGAGACTTCATTGTTACCTTATTTTAAGAAATTGCCCCAGCCACCCCAGAGTTCAGCAACCACCATTCTAATCAGTTAGCAGCCATCAATGTGGAGACAAGAGTCCTTACAGCAAAAAGCTCAGATGATGGTTAACATTTTTAGCAATATTTTCTTTTAAGATTCTGTTTTATGTAATCTCTACATCCAACATGGGGTTCAACTTACAGTCCTGAATCAAGAATCACATACTCTACTGACTGAGCCAGCCAGGTGCCCCACATTAAAGTATATACATTGCTTTTTAGACATAATGCTATTGCACACTTAATAGACTACAGTATAAACATAGCTTTTTAAAAATTTATGCAAACACAGTTTTTATGCACCAGGAAACAAAAAAATTCATTTCACTCACTTTATTGTAATACTCTGTTGGAGTGCTCTGGAACCAAACCCACAATATCTCTAGGGTATAACTATATTCTCTTGCTTTGAGAAAAAGATCTCTTAATCTTCTAAATTTCCTTGTCAAATATTTTTTTGCATGTATGTTTTTTTCCTTAAAAAACAAAGATGTTTTGTCAAAGATTATTTGCCCATAGAGTTGAGGGTCCATATCTGGGCTCTCTACTCTTCCACTGGGCTATGTATCTGTTTTTATGCTAGTACCATGCTGTCTTGGTGATCACAGCTTTGTAGTAAAGCTTGAAATCAGGTAGCATGATGCCCCCAGTTTTATTTTTGTTTTTCAACATTTCCTTAGTGATTCGGGGTCTCTTCTGATTCCATACAAATTTTAGGATTATTTGCTCCAGCTCTTTGAAAAATACCGGTGGAATTTTGATCAGAATGGCATTAAAAGTATAGATTGCTCTAGGCAGTATAAACATTTTCACAATGTTTATTCTTCCGATCCAAGAGCATGGAATGGTTTCCATCTTTTTGTGTCTTCTTCAGTTTCTTTCATGAGTGTTCTGTAGTTCCTCGAGTACAGTTCCTTTACCTCTTTGGTTAGGCTTATTCCCAGGTATCGTATAGTTCTTGGTGCAATAGTAAATGGAATTGATTCTCTAATTTCCCTTTCTGTATTTTCATTGTTAGTGTATAACAAAGCCACTGATTTCTGTACATTGACTTGGTATCGTGCCACATTGCTGAATTGCTCTATGAGTTCTAGTAGTTTGGGGGTGGAGTCTTTTGGGTTTTCCATATAAAGAATCATGTCATCTGCGAAGAGAAAGAGTTTGACTTCTTCATTGCCAATTTGGATACTTTTTATTTCTCTTTGTTTTCTGATTGCTATTGCTAGGACTTCTAATACTATGTTGAACAAGAGTGGTGAGAGTGGGCATCCTTGTCTTGTTCCTGATCTCAATGGGAAGGCTGCAAGCTTTTTCCCATTGAGGATGATATTTTCTGTGGGTCTTTCATAGATAGATTTGATGAAGTTCAAGAATGTTCCCTCTATCCCTATACTTTGAAGCATTTTAATCAGGAATGGATGCTGGATTTTGTCAAATGCTTTTTCTGAATCAATTGAGAGGACCATGTGGTTCTTCTCTCTTCTCTTATTAATTTGTTCTGTCACATTGATTGATTTGCGAATGTTGAACCATCCTTGTAGCCCAGGGATGAATCCCACAGGAAAAAATATACAGTGGAAAAAAGACAGTCTCTTCAATAAATGGTGCTGGGGAAACTGGACAGCTATATGTAGAAGAATGAAACTCAACCATTCTCTTACACCGTACACAAAGATAAACTCAAGATGGATAAAAGACCTCAACATGAGACAGGAATCCATCAGAATCCTAGAGGAGAACATAGGCAATAACCTCTTCGATATCAGCCACAGCAAATTCTTTCAAGATATGTCTCCAAAGGCAAAGGAAACAAAAGCGAAGATGAACTTTTGGGACTTCCATCAAGATCAAAAGCTTCTGCACAGCAAAGGAAATGGTCAACAAAACAAAGAGGCAACCCACGGAATGGGAGAAGATACTTGCAAATGACAGTACAGACAAAAGGTTGATATCCAGGATCTATAAAGAACTTCTCAAACTCAACACACACAAAACAGACAACCATAAAAAAAAATAGGCAGAAGATATGAACAGACACTTTACAATGAAGACATACAAATGGCTATCAGACACATGAAAACATGTTTATCATCACTAGCCATCAAGGAGATTCAAATTAAAACCACATTGAGATAAACCAGTTAGAATGGCCAAAATTAGCAAGACAGGACACACCATGTGTTGGAGAGGATGTGGAGAAAGGGGAACCCTCTTACACTGTTGGTGGGAATGCAAGTTTGTGCAGCCACTTTGGAAAACATTGTGGAGATTCCTCAAGAAATTAAAAATAGAGCTTCCCTATGACCCTGCAATTGCACTACTGCATATTTACCCCAAAGATACAGATGTAGTGAAAAGAAGGGCCATCTGTACCCCAATGTTTATAGCAGCAATGGCCACAGTCGCCAAACTATGGAAGGAACCAAGATACCCTTCAGTGGACGAATGGATAAGGAAGATGTGGTCCATATACACTATGGAGTATTATGCCTCCATCAGAAAGGATGAATACGCAACATTTGTATCAACACAGATGGAACTGTAAGAGATTATGCTGAGTGAAATAAGTCAAGCAGAGAGATTCAATTATCATATGGTTTCACTTATTTGTGGTGCATAACAAATAGCATGGAGGACAAGGGGAGATGGAGAGAAGGGAGTTGAGGGAAATTGGAAGGGGAGGTTGAACCATGAGAGACTGTGGACTCTGAAAAACAATCTGAGGGTTTTGAAGGGGCAGGGGGTGGGAGGTTGGGGGAACCAGGTGGTGGGTATTAGAGAGGGCAGAGATTGCATGGAGCACTCAGTGTGGTGCATAAACAATGCATACTGTTACGCTGAAAAGATTAAAAAAAAAATTAAAAAAAAAAACCAAAGACGTTCTTTGTTGTTGTTGTTACAGTTAGATTGTCATTTAGAGAATTATTCAATCCAGAGTATTTTTTCCTAGAAACAATCACATAAGTAAAATTCTCTAGTGTCATACATACCAAAAGAGGAAATGTAAGGCTGTAGGGGCAAAGCTTTTCCAAGTGCTTTGGGAAATCTTACTCTTAAGAGATTATCTTGTACCCAGCTGTGTAGAGAGTAGGAGCCACTGAAATCACATTTATTCTCCCAATTTATCTGGCCCAGTTATTGAAGATACTGTATGGACTCTTTTTGGAACAGGGTTTTATGGGTAAGCATTTACATGTGGCAGAAGGCTTTCATTCAATTAGAAAATGTCCAGATTTTTTAAAAATTCCATTTTATCCTTTCTTTTATTTTGCTAGGGAAAGCAGTGGTGAGTTTGCTCTTGTTTATTTGCTATTTTCTTTTGTTTGTCTATGACTGAAAAAACACTGTGTGTCTTTAAAATTGTCCAAATCACTTGGAGATTTTTGGGGATTTTTTGAATTTTTTAAAATTTCCATGCTGGGGTACCTGGGTGGCTCAGTCAGTTAAGAGTCTGACTCTTGTTTCAGCTCAGATCATGATCTCATGGGTCTTGGGATTGAGCCCCACATCACACCCCGTGGTCAGTGAGAGTCTGCCTGAAGATTCTCTCCCTCTGCCCCTCCCTCCAAACCAAGTGTGCACACTCTCTCTTTTTCTGTCTCTCTCTCTAAAATAAATCTTTAAAAATAAATAAAATTTCCATATCTTTACCCATTTCATTTTAGGAAGAAGAATTAGAAGCCCAAATTTCCTTCCTTCAAGGGCAGTTGAATGACCTGGATGCCATGTGCAAATACTGTGCAAAGGTGATGGACACTCATCTTGGTGAGTGAGCTACTTTGGCCCTGGGAGTAATGATAGTCATAACAACAGTATCCAGTTGGCCCTGTGTTAAACTTTTCATGTGTATCATCTCATTAATCCTCACAGCAGCACTTATGGTAGAGGTCCTGTTACTATCCACATTGTACAAATGAGGAAACTGAAGCACAGAAAGATTAGTAAAATTTCTCAAGATTATGTCGCTAGTAAATAGAGTAGAGATTCAAAATCAAGCAGTTTAACCACAGATTTCAATTCTCAGCTGCTACACTACCTTTTGTAAATAACTGTCTACCTCAAACCAAAATGAAATGTTGAGCTTTCAAGGGGCGCCTGAGTGGTACAGTTGGTTAAGTGTCCAGCTCTTGGTTTCAGCTGAGATCATGATCTCAGGGTCTTGAGATCAAGCCCCACGTTGGGCTCCCCGGTCAGTGTGGAGGCTGCTTAAGACTCTCTCCCTCTCTCTTTGCCCCTCCTCCTCCCAAGCTCGCACGCACACTTTCTCTCAAATAAATAAATCTTAAAAAAAAAAAAAAAAAAGGAGAACTGTTGAGCTTTTGAGATCAAATAGTTCTACTGTTGTGCCAGCCTGTCTGTAATTACCAATGTGATCAGGATTTTGACAGTGCTTTATATATATATTTTTAATACATGTTTTTAACCACCAACCTGAAATGCATGTCAGGACCACATGACCTTTTCTTATTTTTGACTGCTTATATTCTAAGAAATGTCCTAGTTTGAAGTTTCATTTACATGTGAGTCATACATATGTCACATTAGAAAGTCTTCAGGCATTATTCTCTACAATTGTGAAAGTTCTGTATTTTATATTAGAAATGGTCTCTGCTGGATCATGTATCTTTTGCTTTAGTGACTGTTCTGCTTGCAGAACTTTAGAATGCAGACTATTAGTGTTTTTTAGCCCTCTTATGGGCATCCTTTCTTTTTCCATTTTTCAGTGTCTAGCATCTGTGGTTTATGAACAGATTAGGAAAAATAAAACATATACTGTAATAGCAAGGGCCAATATGGTGCTCTGTGAGTGTGGACAAATGGCAATAGCAAGTAGTATAAGAAATCAAGATGCATCCCACTTATGAGGGGAAATCGAAGAATCCACTGAGGCCCCCTTCCCCCTGCAGGGGTCCTAGTTGTAGCCCATCTGTGGGGCCTTTGCAGAAGGTGGACTCTCTTCCTTGGACTCCACTGATATCTCAGTCTGTTAGGTCATGAATCCATTACACACAGTCAAAACAGCTGTCATTTAAGTGTGACCTGACCTTTACTGCCTCTAGCAAGGAATTCATGTTCTCTTATGGTTGGGGAGGTGATGGACCTCAGTGGCTAGTTGTCTACCAGTGTCTAGTTACTAAGCAGCTGGCTGGGCCCCGTTCTAGCCTTAGCTATTTCTCCTCTCTTGACCACTCCTTCAAAGAAAGAGTTTAAGAGGGGAAGTAACTGGAGAAATGCCCAAAGGTGAGCAAAAAGGTAGTATCTCTTATCACAGCAAGAACTGTTACCCTTGTCACATCTGATCCGCCCCGGCACAGTGGTTCATTTATACGCTTCATTATGATCATTTTTTTAAAATTCAGATAAAACTAAGTTTTCAAGAATCTCATAGCATCCCACTTTCACTTTATTTCTTTTTAAGATTTTATATATTTGAGAGATTTATTTGAGAGATAGCCAGAGAGACAGCATGAGCAGGGGGGAGAGGGAGAGCGATCTGAGCAGGGAGTGCGATGCAGGGTCCATCCCAGGACCCTGGGATCACGACCTGAGCCAAAGGCAGACACATAAACGACTGAGCCACCCAGGCACCCCTCATAGCATCTCACTTTAAAATATATCAAAAAGAAGTAATGAAGAGAGATAGTTTATATATAAATAATATATATATTATATAACTCATTTTCGATCATTATAATTTTAATTTTAAAGCAAGTGTGTGGGTGGGTGTATATGTGTATGTTTGCTTCTCTGGCTGTGTGGGTAACCTTGTATTGCTTGACTTGGGTTTTGACCAAAGTAGGAGAACAAAGAAGTGACTGAAAGAAAGATTTCCTGGAACTCTAGAAAATCCTGTTAGGAAATTTCTAAGTTGTTTGGTCCACATAGCAGCTTTTAAAGCAGCTTAAGCCTCAGAATGTTCAAAGAGCTTTCGCTCTGAATTTGGTCTTTCAGTCAGCACTGTAAGAGTATTTTCTCATTGCATGGGAGGAAGAAACACTTTAATTAAAGAAAAGCCCATACCAGATGTGAATTTTCAACTAACCGCAAAACTAAATTTGTTTTTTGTGTGTATGTTTCACTTTCAGCCAGAATCCCTTCATATAGCTGTCAACTTCTTTTCTCCATATAAATAGCTGGACTGCCTTTTTAAAGTAGGGTCAAAAGATGCTACAAAGAATTCTGGGCCCTGGGCTCACAGATGGATTTCATTTCACCTGCCTATTACGACATTGGTTTATTAAAGGGTATTCCTGTGATGTAGGCAATTTTGATTCCAAGCAAAAATTAGAGAAAGACAAAAAAAGATTAATTAAGGTGAAGCTCTTGATTTACTTTTTGGCTTACTGTATTGCCTTTAAAAATGACTTCAGTACCCTAGTATTTTTTTCCATATGATATTTTCTATTTTTACTGATTATCAAAGCAGTATAACATTCGAACAACTGAAAAACATATTAGTAAGTGACTGATGATAACATAGTGTAATGTAATCTTAATAATAAATATTAATACAGCTTTTTATTAACTAAGGAGATGTTCATGCTATATTATTAAGGGAAAAGACAGGTAGCACAAAAGGATATATTTGATGCGAAAATAATCACTAACAGTGATGGTCTGGATAAAAGGAAGATCACAAGGGGACTCTCCAGGAGGCCCAATTTTTAATGCCTGGGAAATGCAGCACAGCCACTGAGAGTCTGTAAATGGCCGAAGGGCCTGGAGGGCCATCTTTACACTCCAGGCAAGAGTCAGCTGGAGGTGTATCCGGAGTGGTGTTAGGAAAAGCAGCCTTGTGTGGCAGCAGACGGACACAGGGTGAGAACAGACTCAGTCTCTTCTTAGCCCGGCCTGCTTAGGATCATGTCTTCATATATATATATATATATATATACAGTGGAGACCCAGTTATCTACCTTGCCAGTTTGCTGCCAAGATGAATGTGTTTTTAAAGCCCAACACAGGGCATGGCCCAGAGTTGGGTTTTCAACACAAATTCTCTCCCCTAACTCCTGACCAATACCAAATTCCTCAGCACCTAACTAAATAGTCCTTTATCAAATGATTTGGAAAGATGCTAGAATTTAGGGTGTGTTGGTCCTAAGATGAGGCATGTGAACTCTTTGAGCAAGAATAGCTATAGCACAACAGAATGATGTGGTCTCCTTGACATGAGCGCTGCTGGGCCTCCATCCTGCCCTGGGCCACAGGCTACCACAGTGGCTGTGAGAACTGCCTCAGAAACTTGTTCCAGCAGGTATTTCTCTGTGTCTTCTCCCAATGTTAGTTGTTTTCAGTAAGTTCGTTTCATTTCAAGACAATTCCATTTCACCCTACATTTTCATCAGACATGCAGTAATGCCTTAAAATGTCAAGTACAGTTCAAGACTCCTTTTATAGCTGCCAGAACAAATACAGAGAAAAACCTCTCAGTTAAAAATTATACCAAGGCATTTGTTCAGATGGTCCTTTAATTATAGAGATAATAACATTGACAGGTTAGCAGTTCTTTCCTTATGGTCCTGGAACCCAAAACTAAAGGAATATTTGTTTTATCAAAACTAGACCAAAATTCTAATTTTATTACTTCCACATAATTGAATTGCTTGAATTCAAAGACTGAGAGACAGGAATTGAAAATACATGTTTTGTTAAACCTAACTTTCCTGTCAACTTCAGAAGACTTAACGTGTTCGTTTTTCTGTTGCTATAGTTACTCCCCTTCCTGTCATCCTGACAGTTGAGTTAAAAGCCATTGACAGTATTAACCTCTGCGGCTGAGTGCAGGCTATTTTTAGATTTGCCGTATTTTACACATAATTGCACGTGGGTGAGGAGCCCACGCTTCTCTGATCTGTGAGCAGCTGGGCTGAGCTGCCAGCTGTTTACAGGGAGCACGAGCTGCTCGCCCCACCCTCCCTAAAGCCCGCACCTGCCTACTCCCAGAAGAGGTATTTCCAGTCCTTTGTTGGCCGTATAGACAGACAGTGGTTTCCAGCAGCTTGTCCTTTCGTGGGTGGTTCCTGGCAACAGGAGTCAGGGCAATAGTGCAGGGAATCAAGGGCAGTTTAGGTTTCCCAGAATGCTGTATCTCCCAGGACTGTAGAATGCTGAATATCTGGTAGCTGTAGAAGCCAGGGCAGCAGTTCTTCACTCCAGAGACAAGGAGACAAGGAGACCTGGAAGGATGAGAGACACACACCTAGCTCGTGACACACCACACATCCAGACCCAGTTCCAGTCCCTGGCTTCTCTTTCACTGATGCCTCTGCTGAGGCCACCCTTAAGTCAGTAGTGGAACCAGATCCTCTGTCATTTAGTTGCACATGGCATTGCTGGCTTTGCACTTGTCATAATATTTATGTAAGCATTAGCTGGAAGAGGAGGCCAGTTTTGGAAATCAGTTTATTTGCTTCCGTAAGAACTTTATAAATCTGATTTTTCTCATGTTTATAAAAGCAACTTTAAATGGACATCTTTGGAAGCATTCAATAAGGCAATTAACTTACGGCATTTGAAAAATAGGGAAGGGAAATGTGATCACCAGACAGCTTCCTCTCTGTCAGTCACACTGTGATAAAAAGTTTTCATAATTATATTGAGAATTTTAAATACTGCATTTAATTGTGGGTAGCATAATCCTCTGTAAAAGGAAAAGATACCTTCACCTGAGAATTTGTTAAAATGCCAATTTCTGATTCAGTAAGTGTGCTCTGAGGCCTAAAGTTCTGCATTTCTCACAACCCCCCAGGTGACCTGATGTTACTGGCCCATGACAGTCTTCAAGTAGTAGAGAGCAAAAGAACTTAAAATTATGTGGGTAGAACTAAATGAATATATTCATAATCCTATTAATGTATTCCTAACTCCACACTTCAGGCACACGTGCAGCTGAGTTCTGTGGGCAGACAGCACACAACCTCCCCTGCTATTCTGGTGGAGCCTTCAATCATCTGAAATTCAGTTCTGCTTTCAGCCGCTTTGAACTTGTTCTATTCTAGTAGTAGAAGGCTTTTCCTACCCCCCACCAAGAAGACTTGAAACAGCTGGTCAGCATCTCCCTTCTACCAACCTTATGCCTATTTAGAAAAACTCAGCAAACTAGACACTGTCTTATCCTTTCCTGGGTGAAGATACCACAGCTCTGATCCCATGGCCTTGGTAGAGACTGTCCATCTTCCATCATTTATGCCCCCTTTCTGGCTGTGTCCCATGTTCCCACATGCTCTTCCACAGGAGGAACTCATACTGAATAGCTCTCCCTCTCTTTTTTAAAACATAATTTCCAAGTCCTTCCTCTTTCTCAAATGGTCAGGCTGTATAGTGTGTTCTCAGCCTTCCATATCAGGCTGCCTTTCCATGCCCTCCAGTCCAGGCCCTCTCCAGCAAATGACCCAGTAGACAAAAGACTTGTTCAACCCCTCTTGTGGAAACAGGCTTGCTTGAAAGCTCAAGGATTTCGTGGCCACCCATAAGCATCCCATGCTAAGCATAGAGCTTGTGCATAGGGGAAGGTGAAACCCAAATAAGAAGGCTAATGTTCACTGCCTTGGGCCATGTTTAAATACCAGCTGAGTAGCAGCACTTACCTTTCACTAGACCATCCTATCAGCAAAGCCTTTATTGCCTAAAATTCACAAAAAAAATTATATCCATCTTAAACCAGTTCACAGGATCTTATTTGACTGACTGATGTGATTTTAGGTCAGTCTAACTCCAACTGCCCTCCTATTCTCATTGCTTCCAAATGAGTCAGTCTAATAGCAAAATGCTGGGTATTTCCTTTTAGTAAGGCCCTACCTGTGTTTCTTCTTCTGTTTTTAGAAGTACGTCTTCTGGCAAAGGCATCTAGCATTACTGGAGCTTGGAGACTGTTTGCATTTAAAAATATACGTAAAGCCTTTCTTTCTGGTTGACCCTCAGCTATATCATGAATATAATAGATTTTTTTTGTGAGGAGTCATGCTTCTATGACACTCCCTGGCTGGCAGGGTGGTAAATCCTAAGAGAGTAAGGTGCTAAATGCCAGAGATAAGTAAAGATGTCTAATTCTGCTAAGCACACTCAGTTTTACTTAAGAGAATTATTAATTGACAACAAAAACTAATCTTTTTTTAATTAACTTATAATACATTATTAACAAAAACTAATCTTAAGTGTAAAACACGTGTTTGCTTAGTCCTGCCCTTGGATTTTCTTAACTAAATGCTCCTTCCCTTCCCCAGTGCTGAGCTTAGGGCCTTCAGTCATTCTGGCAGCTGGAGGCAAAATAGGACCCTTGGTTATATTTTCTGTGTGATCTGCTTTTGCTTTTTAAGAAAATACTGAGCATAAAGTGCCCAACTCAATACGTGGCTCTTGAGAAATCATCAGTGAAAGTTATTTCCCTTTATCTGCTGCTATCACTTCTCAGTCAGAGATCTGGTTGAGCATGTTAATATCTCTTACTTCTTCACCTGAGAAATATCTCACTTGCATCAATTACTCAGGATGTAATAATCCGCCCTGTTGCTGGTGGGAAAGCCCTGCTTTGTTTGCATTCAGCCAGTATTTACTGAGTACCTGCTCTCGGGTATAAGAAGAGGTTCTAGGAGAAGTAGATTGAGGGTACCACATTTGAAACCAAAGATGTTGAGTCCACAATTTACCACATTGAACTGTGAAGTTTCAGGAGACTTGAATCTTTTTTTTTTTTTTTTAAGATTTTATTTATCTGAGAGAAAGAGAGTGCAGGGAGGAGGAGGGAGAGAGTCTTAAGCAGTCTCTATGCTCAGCCTAGCCCCAGCCAGAGGTGAGGCTCGATCCCCTGACCCATGAGATCATGACCTTGAGCCAAAAACCAAGAGTTGAATACTTAACTGACTGAGCCACCCAGTTGCCTCCCCCTTTTTAAAGATATTTATTTATTTATTTATTTATTTATTTATTTATTTATTTGAGAAAGAGTCAGGAGACTTTAATTTTTGAACCTCATGTGTGAATACAGTTCCAAGAGCAAAAGATGGTGGAGGAAGAGAGTCAAACAACCAGATGCTTTCAGAGGGAAGACTGTTAATAGGAAGCCAATGCTTGAACACAGTTTTAAGGTCGACTTGGAAGCAAAGGGAGTGGTGTTGGAAGGAGGCTAGGAGGGTCTTCTATAAGGGGAATGGCATTTGCAGAGACACACAAATGCACACAATCTATTAAAGAATGAATTTGCCACCCACAGTCTCTACTCAATCTGTCTTCTCCCAAGATCTCCCAACCATGGCATACACACTGTGAGCACAAATTCCTTTGTCAACAGTGCTGCCAAAGCTACTAGTGACAAATTACAGGTCTGCCCCCACTCCTTGACTCATAGCCACCTCTTCAGCTACTACCATTCTGATCACACGTGACCCTAGGTCAACCCTCCATGAGACCCCTCCATTTTGTAACAGCCTGCATGTTTCCTCTTTAAAGTCTGGGACATTCCCTTTTATGAGACTGTCTGAGGTCAAGGTAACTAAATGTCAGAGATGAGATAACCTCAAAGAGCAGAATCCATTTATCTGGATATTTGAGGTAATGAGAAAGGGCGGTTGGTGGGGGGGCACCATACTAACCAATAATAGAAATAGTGAGCAGCATGCTAGAAGTGGACCACTTTGATTATCCCATCGAATCTCTCCAGAAACCCTGTAAGATAGGTATTGCCCCCTATTTAGTTTAGTGCCCCCTGTTTATTGATACACAGATCTCTGCCCAAGGTCATCAACGTTCAAGCTGTTTGATGCTAGTGCCAGTGCTCTGGAAAGTTCTGGTAGAAATGATAGAGCCATCTGTTTTGCATGTAGGTGACTTCCTGTCATACTGACTGACTTCACTTAGGTCAGTTCCACCACCAAAGAAAGGGCACTGGCATCAGTAGGCAGTCAGTCAGTGGTAAGACCCCCTCCTGTGCCTCTTCATGTCTCTCTCTGGCCCTCCATCAGTGCTGTGTGAGTAAGTGTTGGGGAGCTCAGGAGTCCAGATGAGCTGGAATCTAGTCCTAGTCTACCTGTCAGGAGACTTCAGATGACACACTGGGGATTATTGAGCTTGGCTCCCTTTTCTGTAATGGGATGATGGTTCTCATTGAGAATGGTCATTGGGATATCAAATAAGGTAATGTCGCCATGGCAGAATGAAAGATACTGAGTCCTGAGCTGCTGTAGTGGGTGAGGTACTGTGCTAATTTATTGATTCTTCATTGTTTGTTTACCTTTTAACTTACCTTTTATTTGCCTTTATCTTGGAGGAAGGATCTGGTATTACTCTCAGGCATAGGAAGCTAAATTGACCTCTACTACAGATAGATGCTAGTTCTGCTTTGATCTCATGTCTGCTTCCCTTCTTAATGAATATGGGCTTATATTACCTTTTGTTCCAGCCATTCAAATAAAACACTTATTCTAGCATTAGAGAAAAAAGATTTTCAAGAAATTGTGAAAACCAGTTTGTGTGCCATTGCCATTACTCTTAGAGGCAGAGATCTATTTCCGTGGCATTGACACTTCTTTAGAAACAGTGGAGTCACAATGGAACTGTTATGTTGATGAGATTTTTGTGTAATTTCCACAGAAGTAGTTCTGTGAGATTTTCCCCCTTTAGTTTCAGTGCTGTAGCATCTACAATATATAAAACTTAAATAGAAGATTATAAAGAACATAATCTTCTTTCTACTCAGAAACAAAAAGAGCCTTTATCTCATAATTTATCCTGCTTTTGCTATAAGAAAAAATGTGCATTGCACTGGAAATTTAAACATTTCAATTTCTGTGTTTAATGTTTAAAGGCAAGAAAAAACATCACTATGTTTTTCTGTTTTTACATGAAGGTGCAGCTTAAAGCAGTAAATTTGTTACTGAGAACTTATATATTAGTAGAATGTTCATAAATGCTGCCTTAAATGAATATATAGTTGAACTGATTAGGCGAAGAATTTATATGACCAATGCTTTGTTAGTAAAATCAGAATTCTTATATTCATAACATTTAATAGCCTCCACAAGTACCCTTTTGTTTTAATTTGATTTCTTTATTCTGGATTTCTTAAAATGAGACTAGGCAGCTTAGTTGATTATAACAGAGATTTGTCCTTAAGAGTAAATGAACATTATATAGATAATGTGGGTTTTGGGGATAGAAGGTCCTGGTTTCCATCAGATTCTGAAAGGTGATCTTTGATCTTGTCTTAAAAATAAGGCTAAAGAATTCTGGGTAAGGGTCTACCACTGAGGATACTGAGGCTCTGGGCACTTCTCCCTCCCTGGATATACTCTTGGCCAGCCACATTGTACAGCAGGCCGGAAGTGGCCTGGAACTTGAGATCGGACTCTGCATGCAGGAGAGAATTGGTGGGTCTGTCTCAGTCCCCTTTCGTTAGAGGAGTTGATGGTCTATATCCTGTGAACAGTGAGGCAGTTTGGCTGCTATACTGGGTCAAATAGTGTTCTCTCCTCACCCACCCCCCACCTTTGCCATTTCATGTGCATCTGGAACTTATGAATGTGACCTTATTTGCGAATAGGGTCTTTACAAATATAATCAAGTTGGGACAAGGTCATACTTAGTTAATACAGTGACTGGTATCCTTATTAAAAAAGGGAAATTTGGACACAAACATAAACCCAAAAAGTAGTAGAATAAACAAATCAGGAAGTTTTGTGTTCGTTTAATAACTAAAAGAAGCCAGAAGGTGGGCAGTCCAAGCAAGGGTAGCAGCTCCGTGATGTGCCCAGTGGCCCAGGCTCCCTCTGGTTTCCTGCCCACAGTCCTCAAGCTGGCATCCTCATCGACATGCTCTCAAGATGACTTGTGGGGCACCTGCCAGCATTTCAGGTAGCAAAAGTAGGAAGTGTAAAGGCCCAAAAGGCACAAACTAAATCAGACCCAGTGAGGAGCTTTCCAGAAGTTCCATCTGGGGACTTTTCTTACACCTCATTGGCCGGAGCTTTGTCACATGACCAACCTTGGCTGTGAAGGGAAGGTTCGTGTGATGCTGCCCTGAATGAGATCGGGGACATGTTGATGAGGAAGGAGTGGAAGGTGGAGCTGGGGTGGCCCCACCTGTAGACCCAGGAACAGTATAGCAGTGAGCTTCTAAGCTTGTTGGCTGTTCATGCTCTGATAGAGTGTGACTTTAGATCATGGAGCATTACTCCCACTTAGGCCTGTCACGAAAGACAGTGGCTTCTCTTGTTCCAGCTTGCCAATACAGTCATATCTTCCACCTTCATCGCCACCACTACTCGAGTAGGGGTTTGTGGCATCCAAAAGAGGACACTGGGGTGACTTGCTTCCTGGGATTTTCAGGCAAAGTGGCCAATGATTTTGTAAGATCTCAGGGAGACACTGGTACTTGCCTAGTGGGATACTGAATCATATATTTAAAGATTTTATTTATTTATTTGACAGAGAGATATCACAAGTAGGCAGAGATAGGCAGTGGTGGGGTGGAGAGAGGAAGCAGGCTCTCTGCTGAGCAGAGAGCCTGATGTGGGGCTCAATCCCAGGACCCTGAGATCACGACCTGAGCTGAAAGTAGAGGCTTAACACACTGAGCCACCAAGGCGGCCCCTGAATAATATATTTAAATCGGGTACATAGAAATCTCACTCTGAAGTTCCATTCCCACCTACAGCAGTCCAAGGCTTAAACTTGCCAATTTAAGGCAGCCTGGTCTCTTACAAGTTAACCATTCCATATGAACAAATGCCCACAGTTTAGGGTTTCTTCACTTTGTCTCTTCTCCCTGCCAGGATGATGTCAGAGGGCTAGTCAGCTCATATGTCTCTTTGGTATTTGAGGAACGGCCTCTGAGTGCCCTCTTGGTCTTTGTTGGCCTCAGAGGAGAGATCTACCCTGTGTAGTTACTGGCTTTGGTGGCCACTGGAGCCCCTGACTGACTTCCCTGTTAGCCTTAGCCTATGATCCTAAAGGCCTTCGGTCCTTGTTGCTGTTGACCGTGGGCCCCACATTAAACTGGAGGCAGGAGCCAAGCAATTTGGGATATGTCGCACAGCAGACTATCAAAGGGGCAGGCAGGAGCTACAGATAGAGTCAGGGCAGCGGGCCCCCACTTGGCCCGGCCCCCTGATTTGCTGTGTATGGCCTCCAGTGGTCTCCTCTCCATTCGCTCCTTGGACCCAAGAAGACCCCCATGCTTCTTCCAGACATTGGGGTGTTCCTGCATCCATTAGCTGAGCATCCTTTCAGGGCCCAGGAGCTCTTCCCCTGCTGCCCCCGCTTACACAGCAGAAGTTGGGAAATCTGTCCCATCTTGTATCTCAGGAGGGCAGAGCTCAGCGCCCCGACGAACTAGCCAGCTACTGTGTACTACTATGCTGCCCCAGGCAGCCCTTAGACCCTCAGACCTCTGCCCTAAAAACCCGGCTGTCACAAAAACAAAAGCAACCTTTTCAATCTCTGAAAGGCCTACATAACTGGTTCTTGTCAGTCCCCTCCAGTTGGCTGTCCTTTATGTCTTGTTGAGTGGATTCTGTGTTGTTTTTTTGTTGAGAGAGAACAAATTGTTACAGGCTTTTAAGGAAACCAAAAACATTCCCTCTCTAATTACATCTGTTATTCCATTCCCATTCATCTTGCTTTCTTGTTTTGAAGCAGGCCTTTATTATTAGCCAGAAACTACAGTCACGTTTTCTGAGTAAATCAGAGCTGCTGTTTTTCTTCCATGGTGTGTGAGAAGACTTGTCAGTGTGGTTAGAGACCTACTGTCGTTGAAGATTCTGACAAACTGTCCAGCCAGGCTCATGTTGATGGTATCAGTCTTTGCCTTTTCCTTCACTGAGATACTTTTGGAAATATTTAGCATAGCAGTATTTTGAAATGAAACTTCCAAAAGTGTTTTGCCACATTTGCTCAGTCAGTCAGTACTTAACTGTGTATCTAAAATGCAGCAAGTCTTATTTTAAGGGCTGAGAGTAGAGTCCTAAACCAGACGTCTCGGAGCTTATATCCTGTTGAGGTAGATGGAAGACATGCAAGCCAGCAGATGCGTGTGATAATGCCAGCTGGTGACAAGCACCAAGTGAAACAGTGAAATAGGAACAGAGATGCCGAGACAGAGACCAGAGACCAGAGGGTGACCTGGCCTCCCTTAGTTTGGATGAGCAGGAAGGCCATTCTGAGGAGGCAACATGGGAGGGACCAGAGTTGAACGATGAGGAGGAGCCAGTCTACACGGACGCGGGCCCAGAGCCTGCAGGCCAAGAGAACAGTAGGCCAGCTCTGCCGCTGTCACCAGCAGGGCAGGGGGTAAGCAAGCAGGAGTGATACATCACTCTGGTGGCTGAAGGGGGCCCGGCATGGAACTGTGGAGTCCCCTGTTGAGACTGGGACAGCTCTACTGAGTGAATGACTAAGCATGGGGCAGGAAGTTTTTATTTCTTCTCCCAGAGATAGAGCAAGAGTGAGAGAGAGCACAAGCAGGGAGAGCAACAGGCAGAGGAAGAAGCAGACTTCTGCCTGAGCAGGGAGCCTGATGCAGGGCTTGATCCCAGGACTCCGGGGTCAGGACCCGAGCTGAAGGCAGACGCTTAACCCACTGAGCCACCCAGGCACCCGTAGGTGTGCTTTAAGGCCACAAAATCAGAAAGCAGGTGTTAATGGAAGGTAAGCATACTTATTGTAGAGATCATTCAATTGGTGTGCATAGAGGTATCTTTTTTAAAGTGTGTTTTAGTAACCCGCACCAATGCATTCTCCTGCCCAGCCCTGGGGTGGGAAGAGGGCTCTGCCTCCTCCCCCTGAGCTCCCCTGAGAATCCGAGCTTGTTAGGTCCCACCCCTGAGTGGGCTATGTGCCTCCCTCAGGTGCAGAGGGGGAGCACGGAGGACCACTGCGTGTGAGCCTGGCGGTCACAGCTCACTTGCTGGATCCCTCAGATCAGGCCTGGAAGGAGGACTTCTCACCGGAAGGGTGAGCCTCCTTGAGGACATAGAGAAGTTGCTCCTATGAAGACCCCAGGTGATGTCAGGTTGACTCCTTAGGCATTGTTGTCTGATGGCACCTGTAGTTCCGTGAGTTTGTCCCATTATTCTTACCATTTTGTTGAACTGACAACATGCTTTACTGTTTAACTCTTTAAAGATGGTATCCTTATTAACTCTGAAGCCTGGTCTTCAGAGAGGGAGGTGAGTTAACATCACTGAACCATGAGATGGTGTAGGAAGCACAGCTGAAACGCCTCCTCCAAGGGCTGGCTACATGCTCTGGGCCATTCGCAGCAGAGGTTAGCTGGAGGAGCCCGGGTCTCCCAGTGGAAGTAAAGACCCATCTGTCATTGCAAGAATGTGTTTGTGTCACCTTGGTGGGAAGGTTGTACATGCTGGGCTCAGTGCTCCCCTCTGCTGTCCTCCACATCCACCCCATCCGCAGCTGAGCAGGCCGCCTTTGGTGAAATACTTGCCATGGAATTGGAAGGGAAAATTTCCAAGCAAGTTGTGGTGTGGCTGGCCGATAAGTTACACTCAGAGCATTAGTTATAAAATGTCATTCTTCTATTTTCAGTAAATATTCAAGATGTGATATTACAAGAAAATTTGGAAAAAGAAGATCAAATTCTGGTTTCTTTGGCAGGATTAAAACAGGTATGTCTCTTTGATCTGACTTTGAGAGCCACTGGCCATTCTCGTGCCTGTCAGGCAGGACACGCTGTGGCACAGCATACAGTAGCCTGGGCGGAGCCCATCTGACTCCCCAGCTCCTTACACTTCTTGCTCCTACTAGCGATTCTGTCTGAAAAGCTTGCAGCCCGAGCTAGTTTTCTGTCCCCACCCTTGCTTCTTCCTCTTACCAAAGCCACTCTGTTTGCTCCTCCCCCAGAGCTGGTATTGTGTGGCCCCGCAGCAGGTTCAGTTCTTCATCCTTAAATCCATGCTGTCCTTGGAGCACAAGTAATAATCACCCCCCTATCCCCGCACCCCTGAAAGGCCTCAGACACACAAGGACCACGTTTCCCCAACACTTGGAGGGCTGTGTGGAACATACATGTTAATGAAAAGAACGTGCTGCTCTCACATGTCTGCCTGTGTTCTTAACAGCTCAGCGAGGGTGCAGCTGCTTTGATAGCTAAGGGCTGTTCGGTGGGGCTGGGTAGGTAAGCAATGGTACTTCCTGCTACAAGAGAACTGCCCAGGATGTGACACCCAGGGCTCACCTGCGAGAACCTGGCCATCAAGACTTTGAAATTTTCCTAGGTCGTTAGTAAGTCCATGGCTTTGATAGAGCTGAATTTTTTTTTTCTGTTATTCCTTTCTTAAGGGAATATATTCATATCCATACTAGTAAAAAAATGGTCAGTGATAAGCCTAGTTTAAATGTTAAGAGGTTTAGCTAGTATTGCAAAACAAACTCATCCGTCTTTGTCACTTATTTTCTTCCTTTTTGAAAACTAGATCAAAGACATTCTAAAAGGCTCCCTGCGTTTCAACCAGAGTCAGCTGGAAGCTGAGGAGAATGAGCAGATCACCATCTCAGATGACCACTACTGCTCCAGTGGCCAAGGCCAAGACCAGAGCCACCAAATGCCTGGGGCCACCAAGCAGGTATAAGAGCTCTGGTGAACAACGTCACAGTAACTTGTTGAGGACACATTCACGTAAGGTCTTCAAAGTTCTAACAAAACCTTCCCAAAGTCATTTCACGTTACTATGTGCAAAGTTCAACTATAAGGTACCACAGGTGGCTGAACCAGAGGTGCTCTGTAGCAAGGCAAATTGCATGCTCCAGTGCCCCACAGGAGACCACGCTCTCTGAGAGCTGCGCAGTGTACAACCCACAGACCTGTATGCGGCAGCGTTAGCCTGAACCTCCTGCCAGTCCTGTTGTGTGGCCTTAGAAACCCACCCCTGTGCCACAGCTTTGGGTTTGGTGCCTCCCGCTAATGCCTCCAGTCCCCATTAGCACAGGAGGTGCTGTTCCTGCTTTCCTGGTGCTGTCCTCAGTGGACTTCTCTGGGCTACCTTTTTCTCTGGAGAGAAGGGCTCCTCATTAATGTCCATCCTCTAAGGGAATGAGGTCAGCAAACTTTCTCCATAAAGGATCAGATAGTAAATATCTTAGGATTCGGGGGCCATATATGGTCTGTGTCTCATAGTTGTTTTTGTATTTGGTGTGTTTGTTTTTACAACCTTTAGAAATGTATAAGCCATTCTCAGCTTGACAGCCTAGGGGAAGAGCCCACAGATTTGGCTAATGGGCCATAGTTTGCTGCCCCCTGCTCTGGAGATGTTGACATTGTATGTAATTTAATCTAACATGGACCCACAGATTTTTCCAGTGAAAAAGGATTCAGGAATTTCCTTGTGGGCTTAGTCCTGTTTCTTTTACCAGTGAGACAGTGAAGGCCCAGGAGGAGCACAGGCCCACCAGGCATGGTGTTTTCAGAACTCCTGTCCCAACCCAGCAAGCCTCCAGCTCCACCGTGCTTCTTCATGATGCTTTATCTGATAGGACTAAAAATCCCTAATAATATATTTTTGGCTTACGAAAAATGCAGATTAATAAAGTCTCATCTAAGGCTCTTTCTCAGACTAGCATCCAGATGCTTATAAATTATGGTTTTTTAAAAAAAAAAGATATTTTAGAATGGGAATTTTTTTTTAGTTTTAAGAGTATCCCCGCCAAGAGTACTCTTCAAGAAGAGAGAGCTTTCAAAAAAAAAAAAGAGAGAGAGAGAGAGAGAACTTTCTGTGGTTAATTTTGTCCAGTTTTAAAGGGAAGTTTTCATGGAGCCATTAGTCTGCATCTTTGGCCACATGGATACAGCGTTAATGTTGCAAGTTTGATTTGATTGGTTCCTCCAGATTCTCCTTCCTAAACTGATACTTGATTTTTTAATAATCATTTCTTTATTCAAATATTGTGGAGCTTAGGCTCACTGCCCCCAAACCATTTTTAATGGACAATTCTAAAATTGAGTGTGAATTTTTTTGTAGTTGAATGTATAAAAGTAATACTGAAAAAGATCTTTCAAAAATACTCGTGAATTTGCTACATTTAAAGCTTCTTGATTATACTTCGCCCTTGTTTTTCCCAGTTCCAACATTTGTTAAGAACTACCTGTTGCCCCCGCAGAACCCCGTGCGCCTGCTCGGTGCGCTAGCAGTGTGACGCCGGTGACATGAGCTAGGACACGTCCCAGTGCTGGCAGTGCCGCACTCCCAAGCAGCATCTAAGAGGCCTCTTGCCTCTGCTTGTGCTTTTAAAACACCGCCAATCCGTTCTGTGCCCAGATACCCCACCATGCCTTCTGTGCCTCTGTTCCTCTGTAGGGTTAAAGGAGAAAAGTGGGAGAGGGGCAAATTGTAGGGCTATTTTTTTGTCATTCCTGCCAGGGCTTCTTCCTCAAGGGTATTAACAGTTTATCAAATTCCACCTTCCTGAAAGAAGTTTTACCTGAGGAAGGGAAAAATAGGGAAGCAGTGCTCTCCTCACGTCTTCAGGGGAGGACAGGCAAGTGAAGTCCCAGATGAAGCAGCAAGTCCCACAGAAAGCTGAGTATCAGAGGCCTTGTGGGAATCTGGACTAGACTCATGCAGGAACCTCCACCCCCACCCCTGCAGGCAGTCCTGACCCAACATCTTTCCTTAAGAGCCTGTCCCAAGCCTTGGTGGCACTCAGGGCTTAGAACTGGCTGACTTACTTTCTCACTGCTTATGGGGACAGGGATGGGGCTGGGGGCTAGCTCTGGTCAGGAACATGTGTGCCAAGTGGGAGCTCTGAAGGCTTTTCCCCTCCTGCCTCCCAAACGTGAACTGAGGGCCTGCTTTCCCAGGCACTGTCTGTTCGGGGTTATGGGATGTAGCCCCTGCTCACAAGCTTCCAGTTAAACAGAGGACCTGAGACTAGGGGGGAGAGTGGTACTAGGCAGTGCTACTGCTGGAGTAGGTTGTGCCACAGTTCCCTAACTTAGGAATGCCTTCGCTTTCTTAGCTTAGCACTAAAGTATGTGTGAAAGATAGTGCAGAGGACTGGGCTGACCTCCCCCCTTGAGGCAGGTGGCTCAGGATCCCCGTGCCAGTGTCCTTCCCTATCAGAAACTTCAGTAGGGCTTTTCCTTTGTGGGCATGCGCATGCCCCACTCCCCATTGGTTGATGGGGATGTGGCTAATATTGTTCTTTCCATTTGATTCATAAATCATCTCTCTAGCTCCGAAAATGGCAGGGGCACAATTGTATTCTGTAAAGACAGCCACATTCTGTCCCTCCCTCCCAGAGTCTGTCCTCCACATACTCATCTGGGAGGTTTTTGGTAAACTTGATTCAAATCTATGCCAGTGGCAGGCAGGACCTTGCAGGACCCTGGGATTCATTATTAACCAGCTCCTTTCATGTGCCTCAGTGGTGCTTGGGGCCCCTATTTTTACCTGTATGGTCTATAGCTGCATTGTCTAAATATAGTAGGCACTAGCCATATATCTATTTAAAATTAAATTTAAATTCATTAAGATTCAATAGAATTAAGTTAAAAATACAGTTCCTCTGTCACACTAGCCACCTTTCAAGTGCTGGTAACCACATGCGGCTGGGTGCTACTATATTAGCATAGAAAGAGAACACTTCCACCCCTCTAGAACATGTCTGCTGAGCTGGTCTATAGCTGGGCTCACCCGCTTCCACCTTCCATGACCCTAAACAAAAGGTAAGAAATGAGGCCAGGTAAACAACAGGGTTGGGGGAGAGGTGTTATATATTGTGGAGGGCTTGGCCAGTTTTAGGCAGGACTGACAGGTTGAAAAACTTCTTTAACTATATAGTGACTGCCTGTGTTTGGCAAAGAGAATTGACCTAGGAATTACCCAAGTTTTCATAAATGACATAAACAGAACCAGGTTAGCAGGTAAGGTTGTATAGAAATCCAGAAGGAAGGCATCTTCGTGTCTAGGAAAAAGTTCTAGGTGGAAGTCCAGAATAGGGAGATGTTTTCATTTGCTTTGGGACATGGGCCAAGCCAGCAGGTCTCTGATCTGGGCATCGTTGTGTGATCTGCAATAGAAAGGTGAGGAGGGGTACCAAAAGAAGGGGGTTATCCAGGCCCTGCCAGCTGTACCGGGCTTTGTCTGAGTCGGCTCTTGATTTTATCTGGGAATGGGGAATGGAAGATGACCCACCATTTATAATTCACCTTCCCTAGTTTCCCAGAAATGTGCCAGATAATTAGTGATGGTAGGAACCTCCTTCACTTCCAGGCACAGGCTTTAGAACGTATTTCTCTTCTTCAGTATCTTGTAATGTGTTCACTCTCAGCTAAAGGTGAATAGCTTATCACGGTATTTCTGTAGTAGAGACGCCACTCTGAAAATGGGTCCTGCTGTATGTGCTATTTTCATTTTCTCAGATAAGCTCTACCAAGCAGCACTCTAGCCCCAGACCCTGTGTGAAGTGAGAAGTCAAGGGTTTCACGGTGAACAGTTCAGGACAACGGTCATGTGAACCGTGGCCACACTTTGGAGGTCGAAGTGTGAAGTTGAGATCCCGCCCAGCCTTACCCTTGCACCCCACATGCAAATGCAGGGGCCACACGCACATGTCTGTTCCAGGCTCTGCGAGGCTGGCACAGCCCCTACTGGGTGCACCTTATTGTGGGATGGTCTTTCTCTCCTAAACTATCCTGGTGCCAGTAATCGCCTCCTCTTCTGCCTGAGTGCCACGTTCTGTGTCTCTCCTCAGTTTTGTAAGAATTAATGTGTTGTTGGAATATAAGCAGCTTTAAAACTTGAGATGAGGCACTTCAAGGCCTGTTGCTTTAGTGATCTTCAGGATAATTCTCTTTCTCTTCTCCCAGTTGAAGATCTTAAAGATGAATGAATGGTCAGAGGATGAAGGCACCTGAGCCATTATTTAGCCACTCAGCCATGTCACCAAGTACATGTAGTTCAGAGAGACAAGCCCAGATTTCCTCTGGAAGTGTTGCCAGCTGCCTGTCCCGGCTTTGTCCACAGGTGGCCCAGGCCATACCAATCTGGGGGCTAGAGGACCCAGGGGGTACTTCCGGCCAAGGGGGTCTTTACATCTCATCAGACTTCAGACCTGGGGGCCAGTTCCCATTCCCTCCCCCCGCCCACACTGTGGGGAGAGCAGACAGGGAGGGCGGTTGAGCAGGCGTGGATACAACGTCCACTTACGTCAGCACGTTTTCTGTCAGGCTGGCTTTGGAACATCCTGGGGTAGACCGTAGCTTTACATCTGTCCCAGGGAGGGCAGGAGCTTCTTTGGGTTTTACCCAAAACCTTTCCCGGGGTTCATGGATGTCAGCTTTTTTTAGTTAAATGCTACTCATAATTCCTTGCAATGAAAGGAAAATAACAGTAGAATAAAGCCATTCTGTCTTTATGTTTTTTGCCATACACTTTATAGTTGCACTTCCTGGTTTTCACATTTACCAGCATTGTCCCAGGGGGCCCCTAAGTGCACACCTGGGCCGAGCCGGTGTGCCTTCCAGAGACACACACACTGGGCCTTCCAGAAGCTCTTTGTTAAACAGGTAGTAAAATCACTCCAGGTCTGGGCTTACGTTAGGGAGCCAGTTCTGTGTGATCCACATCCATGCACATCATCTCTGTGCATGGTGACCACACGCTGGGTCAGAGATGCCATCCTTGTCCTCATGTCAAGCCCAAGAAAGATGGGTGGTGCGCATGGCTTGGTGCCACGTGAGGCTGGTGGGGACTCCAGCCTGCTCCCTGCCCCCTGAGCCGGCCTCTCGTAACTTAACCAGCTGGAGGCTTACTTTATTGCCCCGGGAACTCAGCAGCAAGCTTCAGAGGAACTGGCCCCGTGCCATTGGGAAGTTCTGGGGCTTCAGGGAAGCAGGCCCAGACTGTGCAGCTTTCCAAAGAAGAGCACAGGGCCTAAACTTCTGGGAAGCTCTCCCAGCTCACAGGGCTGCTGCTAGGTTCTCTTGTTTCACTGGAATCTTCTCTCACCCACCTGTACTTCTGACTGTACCTCACAGGCCTCTTCAGAAACACCAGGGAGCATGGACAGAGGGAGCGCAGATGACTTCATCCTGGTCTCCAAGGAAGATGAGGGAGGCAGTGCCAAGGGGTCCTTCTCAGGCCAGGCCCAGCCTCTTCGCACCCTCCGAAGCACCTCTGGAAGAAGCGAGCCCCTGGTTCGCTCCCCTCTGGTGTTCTCCGACCCTCTGATGGGCCCTGCCTCAGCTTCCTCCAGCAACCCCAGTTCCAGCCCTGATGAGGACAGCAGCAACAACAGCAAGGACTCTGGCTTCACCATTGTGAGCCCCCTGGACATCTGACCACAGTGCCCCTGGCCTCCTTCTTGGGGACTGGCCACCCCCCTCAGCAGCCCCTGGGCCTAGCTGAAGCTTCCCCAGTGGAGACCCCTCTGAAACCAACACTTCTTTCCCAGCATGCCTGTGGCCTCAGTGCAACCCATTGGAACCCTCTAGAGAAGGACAGACGGCCACAGAGTACACAGACGGATGTTCCCCAAAATGCAGACAGGGCTTTCAGGGCCCTATCCCACCCCACCTTCGCTCTGAGGTAGACAGGGGTTAAGTATCCAGTATCATGCTGTCAAAAGACCAAACCACAATTCGAATCATTTTTCTCTATCCCCTTCTCCCCTTCTCTGTCTCCTCTTCTCCTTCTCCCCAACTAAGAATTAGGTGTGGCAACTCCATTAATTATAACTAGAAGAAGGAAGAGTTGGTTTCAAATCTGACCTCCCTCGGAGCATCAGGCATAGGAAAATTGATATCAAGAAGGCTTTCTCTCTGGAAGTCTCTCTCTCAGCCTATTTCATTCCTCCTTTAGGAAGCCATACAGCAGAGCCAAATACAACAGAATGGACTAGAACTGGTGGATTCCAGGCTGAAAAAAACCCATCACTGACCTCTCAGAAAGTTACAGTGACCTTTAGAAACAGGGTCTAAACTTAGAGTTTTTTTCATTTGTTGAAGAGTACGTTTCCAAACCTCAGGCCAGATCAACTCTGGCCATCACTGTCCCTCCTCAGACGATTGTATTTCCCCCTTTAGAATCTTTCATGACCAGAAAACAAGGTCACATTAAGCCAGACTTTGCTGCACTGATTTCAGAAGTCATAAGAATATTACTTCCTTGAATTGGAAAATGTGATCCTGACTGTGGAACAGACATCTCCCAGATGGTCTGTTTTCTGGTGTAGTTTCTCTAGTTTCGGCGCTGGAATACACTGGTCAACCTGTCAACTGAGAAGTAAAGGGAAAAACCCAAGCTCATTCCCATCCACAGTCAGGACCTCCCATTGGCCTTAAAGTAGCAGTCGCCGGGTATTTGACCTGGATTCCCTTCTAGGGGAGCAGGGCTTCCCACAGAATGCTCCGCAAGTCAGGAATACATGGGACTTGTGCACAGCCCTTCCCTCGTTGGGAGGGCAGAGGAGCTGCAGGACCCAGGGTCGGTTGTGTACCACGTCCAAGGCACCACCGCTGAGGTGGGAGCAGCTCTGACCGGCCCGGTGCCTTCCTGGGCTTCGGCACACAATAGAGATTTCCCCTTTTCAACTGGCAGCTTGTGGAATCTCGCTGGGCAGAAAGCATCATATGAGCTGTTTCTCTCCTTAAGAAGAAAGGGCCCAGAGAGGCCCCTTTCCCTGTCCTTTGTGAAGGCCGGACTTCTAACAGGATAGCTGCAGTGTCCGCCCTGCAGTGACAGGTACCCAGGCCTTCCCCTCGGAGGAGGGCAAGGCCTCAAGGCGGTGGAAGCTTTCATATGAACCAGTGAAAGACTAGACGCCGTTTACAGTCCTTCCCGCTGCTCACCTTGTGTTTCTCTGCAGACTGTGTGACAGTGACCTGATTCCCCACATGCTCTCCAAGAAAGCAGTGATGGCTGGAAGTCAGCTACTGTAGAGGGTTCCAGATAGCTCTGCAGTTTGTCCTCAGACTCTAACAGGAGAACCTGTGAACACGTGAGCATGGGAGAGGAGCACCAACTCTGCTTTTGCTCAGGTGACAGGGTTGTTGGGCCTTCCATGCTTACTCAGAGTCAAGCTGATGAGCTCTCCGGCTCCCCCGTGGAGTGGCCTCCTTAGCACCCCCTGGCAGTGACTCACTGGGTAAGTTACTGCCCTGCGTGGGTCACCTTGACCCCACTTTGTGTTCTCCCAAGGTCCCCATGCAGTGACTGGCCTTGCAGCTGCACACGGTTGCCATTATTTTTCCCTCAGAGGACCTGTTCGGGGCGTTGTCAGTGTTTTCAGTTCTAAGAAGTGTGGGGCTGCCCCCGTCAGGGCTCCCAAGACACAAGTAGAAAGGGCCATGGAGATGTTTGTCCCCTGGGCAGTGGGTCCCAGTTCCCTGCTTTGCCCTGAGAGCTAGAGTCCTGATAGTCCAGCGTCACTGGGCCCACAGTGGCCACCAGACACCCACCTCCCCGACAAGGCTCTAGGCTCCTTGCCTGCAGTTGGCTGGGTGGTCAGCGGTCCTCGAAAACTCCCAGCCCTCCAACACACAAGGGGCAGGTCCTCCATTCTGTGCTTCCACGTTCGTGCCACGTGAGAACCGAGGGGGTCTCTCAGAGGCTTTGCTTCTCTGGTCCCCAACGAGCCACTCCCTCCTTGAAAGAAAGTAACATGAGGGTGTGGGAGTGAGAGGTGGGCAGTGCCATTCTCAAATTCCCATAGTCCGTGGGGTTTGAGGGTTGTTCTTACTCTCTTAATCTTTTCAAGTGACTTGTTTTTATTCTTCATAGTTGAGCATTGTTTGCATTTTTATTAGTTATAGTGCTGTTAAAGAATGTGTTCTTTTTTTATTATTTTATCAAGTACTTATGTTTAAGTGCACATTTTTTAAAGTCCTGAATATTTGAAATCTTTTTTGTTTTCCTTTAACACATATAATCAGTGGAGCCCTCTCATGTTTTGATTATTAGCAGTTAAATATATTTTATATATATAAAGCTTAGATGAATTTTTGTTGTCCTCTGGTTTTTTAATGCAGGTACCTGTGTCTCATGCATTCCTCTGTTACCAGTTTGGAAATTTGAGTTAAAATTTACCTCTACATTGTACATGAAAGATACAGATTGGAGAAGAAAATCATTATGACTTTGCCTTACCTTTTGTATATGCCAAGGGGTCATAAAACACTTCAAGCGTTTAATTATACTGAATTATTCTTCCAAAGTTGACCTCCTTCTAATGCTCACTGCTACCTGCAGTCTGTAAGAGATAGTATCACTGCAAAATGAGCGTGACTAAAAATAAACCAAGGCCTCCCTGGGTGTTGCCTTCTCTGCATCTGAGTTCAGCCCCATGCACCGGTCCTTTGGGTCTGATTGCCCACCACGAACACGAATGATGCCTCCACTTTGTCAGAGATGAGGAGCAGACATAACGCTCAGTGGCAGTTATACGGTCTGCTAAGGATAGATAACCTATCAGAGTCGACTCAGATTTCCTATTTTTGTTTTTATTGTTTCTTTACGAAGCTGCCCACTGGGGTCATTATAGAACCAGAGTTGGGGGAAGTGGGAGGTACACATAGGCCCTCTGGGTCGCTGTCCCATGGAGGCCCACTGGGCCATTCCACCCCCTCTCCTGTAGGTACACACCTGGCCCTGCCCCTGAGTGTCCAGAGCAGGGACACTGGGGGGTTGCAGGGCGGGGAGAGGAGGCCAGGATGAACAAGGACAGCACCTGGCAAGCTGGGCTTCCTTCTCACGGGCCATTACTGCTTCCCCATGTTAACTTTCAAAAGCTCTCTTTTTATAGTGTTAAAAAGAAATAAAAAGTTCCTGTAAACAGGCTTGAGACCACTTTGATGTAAAAGTTGTCATAATAATTTGTCTCACGATGGCACAGTTCATTTGACTTATGGAATATCATGTTGTGCCATTTATATCCTATTGCTTTGTTCTCATTCATCTTTATGCTGTAACTCATCCTGACTTAAGAAATGACCTCGCCTTTTGGCAAAGTGATCCCATTCAATATGGTAATAATAAAAGACTAATGTGAAACTGAGAATGTAGCTTGACTTTTTCCAGGTGGGGGATCAGTGCTGAACAGGCTTGACCCAGAGAAAACCTGTCCTGGGCACAGCCAGCGGGGCCCCCCAGCTGGCCTCACGCTTACCACAACATGAGGCAGTGACCTAGGGCTCACGCCTAACTCTTCTGGTCCCTTCTTCCCCAGTTTGGGCCCCACTCCACCTGCTGGTCCAAGAAGCCAGTTGTGGGCAAGGCCCCAACAGCTTGCCACCCTCTCTCCACCCCTCCCCCTCAACACACACACACCAGGTTTGCTCTGGTAGCCTTGCATACACCCAGCTGACATGGGATTTGATGAGGGCCACAGTGCAGAATGCACTCCAAGTCATAAATGACAAACTAGGAAAGGTAAGGGGGATCTGTATGGCTTAGGTAGAACTATGAGACCAGTGGTGCCTTTGTGCCACTGCCAGAATTTGTGCCTGGACCCATCCCCAGCCGACAAGGGGCTTTCCCTACCATGTGTCACAGCCCATAGCCCCCGAGGGACTTTATTACCCACCTATTCTGCCAAAAGGTTGAAGGGCCTGGCGCACTTCTCAGCCGGCTCATGCTGCTGGTGGTGGTGACCCTGCTTCCCCTGTCCTGTGACGACCACGCACACTGGCCTCGCTCACTGGCCACCAGGAGCAGAGACAGTGGAGCAGGTGTGGTTGGCGCCTCATGCATAGCTCTTGGGAAGATGGCCCCTGGGCTGCTGGACCCTCCTCCTGCTGGCCCTACATCTCTGCCTGAGGAGAGGTGAGTGCGGGGGCTTCCCTGCAGGCTTAAGTGCAGGCACTGATTGCCTTCCCTCTCCTGAGCCCCTTCCCCACCCTTGGATGGTGTTTGCTCCTCCCACGGAAACCAGCCACTCTTCAGCTTACCTAAGGGCCGCTTCTGGGGAAATGAGACTGACACATCTTCCTTTTAGGGCCCTTCTTCAGGCGGAAGCCATGCCCCTGCCTCCCCCTCAGCCAGGCCGATGGGAAACCGGGAAAAGGTGGGTCCTCTGTCCTTGCAGACGGCTGTGCAGAGGAACTATCTCAGCAGTCCCATCCAGGGCTGGGGCAGCCACTGAGTAAGCTGCTTCCCCCCGCCATGACCAATCCCCACGGCAGGCGAGGCCATTAGAGGGGCTATGGACAGCTTTGTTTTCATTTTGTAACTTGCCTCTGTCATAGACAGCATTCTTTGCCTCTTAAGAATATGTACATGTCACCAGAAATGTCTGTACTCTGAGAGGCACATTTGTTGTGAGAGAAAGGACCCTTCTCACAGAAAGGTGACAGACTGTGGAGGCAAGGATCATTGACTCACTGACCCAGAGAATCCATCCAGCTTCAGCCCACTGTTCCCTCAGCACACTTGACCTGACGCCCTCAGAGTGTGAGGCTGCATGGATGCTGGGACACACCAAGGCCCCTAGATTGCCAGGCGAGGGGGGTGGGGTGGGTAGAGACCCATGTCTGTACTACGAACTCCAGAAATGTTTTCAGGACTAAGGGAGCCCAGGGAAGGCCTCCAGCTGGGGAGGCTCTGGAAGGCTCCAAAGGGAGACCAATAAGCTAGGCCTAGCATGCCTGCCATCCTCCTGCCGGCGTCCTGCTCCTGCTGCTGTGAGTAAGAGCGTCCCCTTTCCTGTCAGTAGGTGCCAAGAGCTAGGATCAGAGCAGAGGGTGTACTTAGAGCCACGATTCAGACTGCCTTTCCCCCAGACACGTGCTGTCCATCGTTCAGGTCTGGCCAGAGTGTACCCAGCTGGGGGAAGCCCAACAGGCTCCTGAGGGCCTGACATCATCGTGGCCACAGTGGAGGAAGCCCCCAGCAGCGGGAGCTCTTCTGTGTCTCTCAGTCTCAGAGGAATAAAGACATATGTCACAGGGTGTAAGTGAAGAGGGAAAGGGACTGCAGTAGACGTCCCCTTCCCAGGGGATCTTCCCAGAGAAAGGACAGCTAGCAAAGGCCATACTGCAAAAGGAGCGTACCGTATACTGCCCTGCCAGTGGCACCCTTATCTCTCAACACGGGTATCCCCACCTCTGGCCACCTCAGCTTCTGGCCCTAGTCCCACAGCAGGCAAGAGCCCCTGGTTCCCGTCAAGCCTCTGGTCCTCACCCATCCCATGGCATAGTCAGGCCCTCTTGCCCACGCCCTACCACCACAGAGGCCTCACCCTTACTTCCTGGGCCTGACCAGTGGCCTCATTCTTCTGCCTACCTCCTCACCTGGAAGCAGCTCTGACCCAGGGGCCTCCAAGTGCTCAGAATGAAGGGTGGCCCCTTGTACCACCCACCCCATCCTCACAGGGCTGTGCTCTAGCCCACAGGCCTCCCTCCCTTCCCCAGTTCGAAGCCTCACACAAGCAGATTTCTCCATCCAAAACGCCTCCCCTTGCTCTGTAATGTGTACCTGGTGGAAGCCAGCATCGGTAGCCAGACTGCTCTAGTGGGGTCCACCAGACTCTTCCTGCCCATGGAACTGCTTTCTAGCAGACCACTGTCCTATTTCACTTTTTCCACTGTGCCAGTTGCTAGAGATACATACCCAGTCACCCACAAGTTGGTGAGAAGTAACCACTTACTGTGCTCATGGGTTGTATGGGTCAGGAATGCAGACAGAACACGGTGACGATGATTTGTCACTGGTACCTCTGATGTCTGGGGCCTCAGATGGAAGACCCAAAGGCGGAGGCTGGAATCCTCAGAAGTCTGGCTCACTTGGATGCCTGATGGCTGATGCTAAGATCTTAATCTTGGGCTGTCAGCTGGAACACCTGTGGGTGGCCTCATGTGGCCTGGGCTTCCTGACAGCAGGGTGCCTCAGTTCCAACAGTGCATGTCTAGAGAGAGAGAAGAGAGAGTGAGCACTAAGTGGACATCCCCTTACCTTTTATGACCTAGACTCATCTGTCTCCCAGTATCTGAGACATTCTGATTTGTTGAAGTAGTCACAAATTCTGTTCATTGAAGTAGTCACAAATCCATCTGTTCATTGAAGTAGTCACATTCTGTTCATTGAAGTAGTCACAAATCCATCCAGTTTCAAGGGGAGGGGAGCTAGATTCCCCTTGTTGATGAAACAGGCAACATTCTAGAAGCAAAAGGGAAACAGGAAGTGCTCTGGCCAGCCTGTTATGCCCATTGACTAGAGGCTTCCTCAGTATAGCCGGAACAAGGCCTCAGCCGTGCTGCAGACAACCAAGTCTGTTCCAACCATACTGAACACTCAAACCTTTAGTGTACCTAGCTGCTCACTCCTCTCCTCCAGGAAGTCTTTGTGATGGTTTTAAGGCATGGCCCCAAAACTTTTTGACACTTTCCATCAAGAGTCCCTTGAATTTTGGCTCTGTGACTGCTTAACATTAAAATATGGAGGATACCATGCCATGCCAGTTTCCGGGCCCAGATCTTAAGAACACAGGCAGCTTCTATTTCCTGTTTCTTGATATACTCATTGGTAGAACCCTGTCACCGTGTGCAAAGAAGCCCAAGCATTTCTGCAGAGAGGCCAATGTGAAACCAACAGCCAGCGGCCAACTTAGACTTAGCCATCTTGGAAGTGGATCCTTTGGTCCCAGTTCACACTATGGAGCAGAGATAAGGTACAGCAGCTGAACCCTTCCCAAATTATAGAATCATGAATAAACATAAGGACTGTTGTTGTTTTAAGCCACTAAATTTTAGTGTGGGTAGTGATCCAGCAATGGGTAACTTTCCCCGATACCCTGACTAGCAGTGATAAGGGAAATCTGTGTTCTAAGGTGGGTGACCCATCTAGCAGGGCCATTCCAGGTTTTCCCTCCTGCCCTGCCAGCCCAGGATGCAAGAGTGGCACAGATACTGAAGTAAAAGTGTATAAATTACTCCCTTTGTGCTCAGGGCTCAGACCTTGGGAGATTACTCTCCTTTGAGCCCACCAGCCTTAAATAAACCTCTGATCCTCCAAGGTCTCTGAGTGCCGCTTGGTTCTTCCAATAGGATCCAGTCCAGTTTCTGTTATATTTGGTTCCCTGCCCAGGAAACCCAACCATGCTGGCCCCTTGTTGCCACCAGTTTGGGGGCAAGGGCAGGTTAGGGATGGAATGAGGGGTTCTAAGGGAGAAGGCGCGCCCTGCCTAATTTTCAGCATTTCTGAAAGAAATTCCACAGGTCACGTACTCTGGGGGTGGGAGGGAGGAACTGTAATAACTTTGGTGTAAATGCATGAGTGAGTGAATGGCCTGCTTGTGTTTGTGGCTCCACAGTCTTGAGACTACGGAGTCTGAGTGGGCCCCATCCTGTTTCCGTGGTGACCTCATAGAATCTATGGTGAGCCCTTCGGGGTGCCAGTCTGGGGTTTATACGGACTCGCTATGGCTAAGGAGCACCCAAGTCTCCTCCGGGAGGGTGGCATCTGATTGTTCTCTCCTTTGGAGGGGCACCCACCCTTCGTTTGTCTTTGCACCACCCAGGCAGGGAGGGTACACATAGAGTGAATGAGAGCTCCTGTTCATCACAGGCGGAAGCTCTTCAATACCTTCGGTTCTTGAGACCATGATCAAAAAACTAAAGGGGTTTTCAGGAGACTACGGAGTTAAGATGCATCCCAACAAATTAAGAACCCTATGTAAGTTAGATTGGCCCACCTTTAATGTCAGATGGCCTTCAAAAGGGACGCTGGATGTCCCAACAGAATTTGCCACACCCGAAGAACTAACAGGAGAAACAGGACACCCGGACCAGTTTCTGTACATCAAGTCCTGGCTAGGAATTGCCCAGACCCTAGCCCTTTGGGTGTGATTTGCTTGCAAGGACAGGGACAGGCCAGGGTCTTAACCACCTCATCTAAGCAGCCTAAAAAGACTGAAAGAAGCCCCACCCATGGAGGGCCACTGAGCAGCCGGCAGATGGACACCTGGCCCGCTGCCCCAGCTCCCACCTCCTCCCTCTCTGCTGCGAAGGTGGTAGGAACGGAGCCTGAGTCAAACAAGCCACAGCTGCAGCCCCTTGGGGGGTGCACAGAGGAGGCGGCGGCATCGGGGCAGGCCCCAGGTGGTCAAGTAGGTAACAATGGCGATGCAGCTGCCCCACTAAGTCCACCAGCTCTGGGCAGTAGGGGCTGGCCATGCAAGGTGGCCCGGGGCCAGACGGCAGTATGCAGAGCAGCAAAGAGCTGGACAACTTCAAGCGCTAGGCTTCAAACACTTCTACTATCTCAGGCACCAGCAGCCCATACCGGCCCACCACTGAGCTGGTGAGCCAATGCCCTCATGCAGTTGTGTGCCCCATGAACACACAGGAGCACCACTTCTTTTCCAACTCCGGGCTAGCACAATACCTAGGGCTCCCCTGTGAAAATCCACAGGTCAGCCTCAAAACAGTAAAAACATTAAACCCAGCAACCTTTCACCCCACAGAAGAGGGGAAACCAGACTATGACTGCTCCAAAGTAACTGATAAAGTCTACGCGAGCTGTCCAGATCTACAGGATCAAGCCATAAAGAATCCAGAGCTCACACCGTTCAGTGGTGGCAGCAGTTACCTACAAGAGAGTGCCCGAAAAGCAGTTTATACAGTCCCCACAACCACTAAAGTCGTGGAGGCTACGGCGTTACCATAGTCAGCACAATGGGCCAAACTATATACCTTAGTCGGAGCCCTCACCCTCAGTGAAGGCAAGCGAGTCCACGTCCACACTGACTCTCAGTACGCCTTTGCTACTGTACATAAGCATGGGGCCATCTATAAGGAGAGGGGCCTCCTAACCACTGCAGGAAAAGCTATCAAAAACAAGGAAGGGATAGTAAAACTCCTCGAAGCCACCTGGCTTCCAAAAGAAGTAGCAATCGTGCACTGTAAGGGACACCAGAAAGGAGACAACCATAGTGCACCATAGTGCAGGGAAACTGTCTGGCAGATGAGGCTGCCAAGACCATAGCCAGTAAAGACATGAACAGAGCCCCTTCCCTCACCATGGCCCTAACACCCCCAGAAAAAAGTCTCTCTGCCCAGTTACACTAAAAAGGAAAGAGAATGAGCCATGGTTGAGGGGACCACCCTGAAGGAAAGGGATGGTGGGTGATGCCAGATGGGCATGTCTTCATCCCAACAGCAATGGGAGGGCAAGGAATACCACCACTCACCCATCTAGGAAAAACTGCATCAGAGGCCCTCCTCCAGAAGCACTGCTACATCAGCCAGCTACCAGCACCATGCCAAGCAACTAGCGAGCCACGCATATCATGTGCTAAAAAAAATAATGCTTGATCTGCACCACAACCCCTGCCAGGTGTCCAGAGGATGGGAGTAACCCCTTTCAGAGACCTAGAAATAGATTTCACAGATATGCAGCTGAGCAGGGGGTTCAGATATGTCCTAATAATAATATGCATATACTCTGGATAGGTCAAAGCCTTCCCGACCAGGACGGAGCAAAGCTGGGAAGTAGCCAAAGGCCTCACGTGGGAGATTATCCCCTAGTTTGGCCTGCCATAAACAATCCATAGTGACAAGGGGCCTGCATATAGGTCTTGTCCAAGTCTCTCAACATCACCTGGAGCTTCCACACCGCCACCAGCCCCAAAACTCAGGGAAATTAGAGCGGATGAGTCACACTCTCAACGAAACTCAGCAAAGTTTTGTCAGGAGACTAACCTCCCATGGCCAGATCTGCTACCCCTAGCCCTCCTGCGTGCCCACTGCATACCCGGGATGCTAGGTTTCTCCCCTTTTTTTAAATTAGTGTATGGATGGCCTCCCCCACGCCTGGGGAGCCTTCCAGGTAACTTATATCAGATTGGGGATAAAGAGATAGAAAAACAACTTCAGGCCCTGGGGGCCACCCTAAATAACTTACAAAGGTATAGCATTGAGAGGACCTCAATCTCCCTAGGGTCCCAGGTGCACGCCTTCCAGGCAGGAGACTTGGTCTGAGTAAAAGTTGGGGAAAAGGACCTCAAACCACAGTGGACAGGGCCTCACTCTATTATTCTAACCATCTCTGCTGCCCTTAAGGTCTCTGGTGTCACTCCATGGGTCCACCATTCCAGAGTAAAAAAAATAAAAAAGACAAGGAGATACACAGGTGCGAAGTCCAGCCAAACCCCCAGACCCCCTCCGACTTTGCCTCCAATGAGACCCCACTGGCTGATGGACACCTGCTTGCCATGGTCCCTAGCTCTCATCAGCATAACATCCCTCATCCTGGGGGTCAAACTCTACACTGTTGCCCCTTCTGACTGGACTCCCCCCGCCCCCCCGCAGAGACTTGCCATTGTTGTTGTTTTTTGGGTGACCCTAGGGTGTATTACTGCACTTACTTTCCATAGGTTTTATCTGCTATCAGGTTAGCCACAATGGCTTCCTCTAACTAAGGTCATGGACCCCACTTTTACTGGCCCTCCGCTGTCTACTCCTAAGCGCATTTCACTATGGTTTTCCTGACCCCAGTCAGTCCTGGTCTTCTGCTACCTGGTGTGCTGTTCCTCCTCACTGCCTTTAGCCCGCCCAACCCAGGAGGGGAGCCAGACTCTCAGATCACTGTTACTTTCCAGCTTATCTCCCTCAATCTCACACCAGTGCCCCCACTGGCTTCTTCCACCTGGAATGGCACATACCAAAGTTTGACCTCCACTTCAATGGATGTCAACTTCTGTATACCTCCTGGAAACCTCATAGATGGTGTTCTCACCATGGCCTTCACTCAGGTTACCGACTGGTAGATATCTACATTTGTGGGGGCCCTCTGCCTCAGTAGCCCTACACCTGCCCTCGGTTCTGCTCGGGCTTGAGGATGGGAGTCATGGGTGGTGACTTGGCTGGGAATGGAACAATAGTCCAATGGGTGGTAGAGCCTCAAACCTCGCAGTGACATCCAGATTTCTCTGTCACACAATGTCACCAGTTCCTCTTGTCTCAGTGAACACTGTGTTATTCTCACCATGTCAGTCCTGAAGCCCAGTGTTACCTCATGACCCATGGGAATCACTCTTCTCTTGGGCCAGTACCACTCTTTGGGGACCAACTACATGGTCAAGTTTATGATTAAGTCCATGTTCGCCCCAAGCCTTACGGTCAAACCCCAGAGTCAGAGAGAGAATAACTCGCCCTGGCGTATCCCTGGGTCCCCCATCCACACACAGCAAGCACCCCTAGCGCAACTATTAGATATGATTAACGCCTCCCACCAAGCACTTAACCATTTAGATCCACTTCTAGCATCTCACTGCTGGGTCTGTATGAAACCTGATCGTGTCCAATACCTAGGTGTCATCCTCAACTGATCCACGTGTCACCACCCATCTCACCAGGGACCTCAGACTATCCCTTTCTGACCCCAGTACCACTGTATGGAAATTCTTCCTCTCCCATCATGGGCCTCAGTCGGGTTTGTGTGCCTAACAACACTTTTCTGGCTTGTGATCAAGGTGTGTACACCTGCATCACCCCGCACAATCAGTCATGCATGCTTGTCAGTCTCTTACCCAATATTCCAGTCCTCCCTGGAGCCACACTTCACTCATATGAAGACTTCCTAGCTGCCCTCTTACGCTCCCCCATGGCCATTCCCTTCTTGTGAGCCTCCTGGCGGTGTCGGGAGCGGCCCGTGGCACCACTGTCGTGGGAATGTCACAGGTTCATGACCAGGGGCTAACTCAACAACTCACGGTGGATTTTTCTGCCCTCAGTCAGTCCTGGCCCTGCAGCACCAGCTGGCTTTACTGGCCTCAGTGGTCCTCCAAAGCAGGTGCGGGCTCAACTTGCTCACAGCCATCCAAGAGGAACTCTGCCTCTTCTTACAGGAGAAATATTTCTAAACTAATGAGCCAAGGGTGGTCCAAGAAACTGACCCAGTTACACAAACGAGTAAATCACTGGTGGGAAGCACTCCAACAGGTGATTTGGTGGGATTCCTTCTTACAATGGTTCCCCTGGTTTACCCCCCCTCATCGGGCCCCTCCTTCTGCTCCTTCCCTCAGTAGCATTTGGCTCTTGTATTCTTAATGCCCTTACGAGATTTACCACTGCTCAAATTGCTAAGATCAGACTCCAGTTGCTCCTTACTCACTACCACCCCTTGAAAAATAAAGATGACGCCCTCTAAACTAGGTGTTTAAAGGGGCACCCAAGGCAGGGAATGACAAGGGAAATCTGTGTTCTAAGGTGGCTGACCAATCCAGCAGGGGAATCCCCGTCCTGGCCCCAGGACCATTCTGGGTTTTCCCTCCTGCCCCACCGGCTGCAGTCGCAAGAGTGGCACAGATACAGAAGTGGAAGTGGATAAACTACCCCCATTGTGCTGGGGGCTCAGACTGTTGGGGCCAATTCCACATTAAAACCTGTTAAACCCCTAGGGCCTGCCTGGGCCTACTTGGCCATAGTGACTCCATGTTGCCTAGGTAGACATTTGGTTGTTTAATAAATGCTTCAGCAATTGCTGATATCAGTTCCAGGTAACTGTTGCTAAAACACACACCTAAAACAAGGCCATTTTGTTTAATAAACACCTCAACAGTTATTGATATTGGTTCCAGGTAACTGTTACTAAAACACACACCTAAAACAAGGCCAGACAGGTGGAAACATCCAATCAGCCGAAGCCACATATGTAGAGGTCTGTGATTATGCCCTATAAAACTAGCCTGTAAGACCAAGGGGTCGTCACTCTCTTCAGAGGTGGTCCTGGCCAGTCAGACTGACTTCTAATGCTTGGCATAGAATAAAGCTTTACATAACTTCCACTTTGTCTCAGTCTCATTCCTTTGATAACGGACCCAACAAGACCTTGAAAGATTACTCTCCCCTGAGCCCGCCAGCATCAAATAAACCTCCGATCCTCCAAAGTCTCTTGAGTGCCGCTTGGTGGTTCCGTCAGGATCCATCCAGTCCAGCTTCCCTAACAGCAGGACTCATCCTCTAAACTCCATCTTGAGACCATCCATCTTTCCCAACCTTCTATGCCCAGAACTCGCACTTCCTTCCTTGAAGAGAGGGCCTGAGCATTAGCAATTCATTCACCCATGTTTATTGAGAACTTACTATACAAGGGCAGTGAACAAGACACAAGATCCCAGTCTTCAGGGATCCAGTAGGGGAGCCAGGCAACGCCTTCTTACTCAATGCATTGCTTTTGTGAATGAATGAAGGACATAATGTCAAATGAGAATGATGTAGCAGAAACTCTTCAGAAAGTCCAGTTCCTTTTACTGCCTGGGCAGGGACACAGCTGGACCATGCTTCCCTCGCAGTGACTTCCCTTGGACCACTGGCTGTGGGTGATGACCCAAGAGCAGTGTATGGAGGTGCAGGAGCTGAGGAGATGACCTGAGCAGCCCAAGAGTGCAGGAGTTGGGAGACTGGAAAACCCGTTCCTCCCCTAGGGTTTTCCTAAGCCTCTTTGTCATCCTTTGCTTTCATTCCCATAAACCTTACGCCTAGGGAAAGAGCTGGAGTCAGCTCTGACAGACCAAAGTGAGATGGAGGCCAGTGTCACTACTCCTGCCCAACCCCCACTCATCCAGAGGAGAATTAATGCCATTGGACTCCAGGGCCCTGAGCCCTGCCTGTGTTAACTCTCCAAATGCCAGGGCACCAGCCCACTCTCAGCCAATTAAAAGGGTTTTTTGAGTGTGACAAGGAAGCTCTGACAGCCTCCATTTCCTGGTCTGCAACATGCCCGGGACGGAGGTAGCTGAGCGTAGCCGCCTCTCAGGGTGCTGTGAGTAGAATCAAGTATCAAGTACTGGGTCCAGCTGCCACTTGCTTTATCAACTCCTACAGTAACCCCATGGGGATGCGGAAGTCACAAGCCCTGCTCCCTCCCCGCACACGTCTGAGAGTGGCCTCGAGCACCTGGGCACCTGGTCTATGGGATGCCTGAGCACAGGGGCCTCTGTGTGGTCCCACCTGCCTGTGTCCGCGTCCGCACCATGGCCCAAACTCCCTGTGTGGTGAAATAAAGAGATGTCATTCCTGGGCGTGTGTGGGTGACTCACCTAGTACTCTGGTGGTGGCGGCCAAGCTGCTGCTGGGTTTCTCAGAATCCTGCACCTCAGAGATTCAGAGAAACTCAGACTTTCAGAGAAAGTCTGTCGGTGTGCCACAGAGATGTTAACCACAGAGCCTGAGCACAGGCCAGGTGACAGTTCAGGAGGCCAGGGAGAGTTCACCCTTCCTGTCCCTAGCTGCGGGCAGAGGTCCCCAGTAGCAGAGCGCAAATGTCAGCTCCTTGCCCCCAGGTGGGTGTGGGAGGAGCATTGTCTCGGGAGTCCGCAGCTCCTGCAGTCAGCTCTGCTCCATTAAGCAAGACACAAAGCCCACTCAGGCCACACGTTTATCCCCAGCCCCCACTCAATCAGAAGACTGGGGAGCCCCTCAGTTTCTGACACTTGGTTTCTCCATGTGAAAAATAAAGGAGTTTATAGATCAGGTACTTTTTTCAAGACTTTTTGACCATAACGCACATTAAGAAAAACATTTTACAGCATACGACACAGGATAACCTTAAGGGCTGTAACTCAGGTCCCCGGATGTCAGCGGCTTAACAAAAGAAAAGTTCATTTCTCACTCACATAACTGCAAATGTAAGGCTATCCTGGTCTGAGGGTGGCTCTCTTCCACACGGTGATCTATGAACCCAGCCACCCTGACCCAGAACGAATATGTCTTTTTCAATCACGTTCCACTGATGAGAGCAAGTCATCCAGGGGCACCAGCTAGAGGCAAGAGTCTGGGAACAGTCATTCCTAGCCAGGAAGCCCCCTCCTCCGCCCAACCCCAAGGGACACGCATATTCTGTGGGAGGGGAGCACAGATCTGGAGGAGGTCAGCTGCCTCTGCCATACCCTGGACTCCCACACTCACACATGCAACTGAAAGAGAAGGTTCACGAAACAAACTTGCTCATGCTGCCAGTGATGCCTTCCAATTCTAACACCTTCTACCTTATTTTATTAGTGCTGGGCATGACCCACTAAATTAATCCCAGGACCCACTACTGGGTCAGTGCCTACAGTTTAAAAATTCAGAGGATTCCTCAAAGAAATGGCCATGATATTATCCAACTCTGTAAGAGTGTACAGAGCTGAGGGGCCACATGTCTTGGAGGACTCCATTCAGCCAAGAAGAGAGCTGCTCAAAGCCACAGCTGTCGTTCAGGGGAAGATGCAATGAGAAAAAGTGGCTTTTAACCCGTAATAGATCTGGATGAACTCCTAGGCAAAGAAGTGAGACCTGGTCAGATGTCCAAGAGCAGAAGGTATGTCTGGAGACCCAGGAGGGTAGATTCCAAAGCAAATTCCAGACTGGGGTTGGAGGAGCAATATGCTGGCTCTAAGCTTCCATCTGAGAGGGATTTTGGAAGTTCTTTTCCCAGAATGCTCTTTGAACAAAATTTCAGCTAGGTGGCAATGGCGATTCACTCGAACATTGGAGAAGGAGCAGGTCTCTTACCACCTGCCATAAAATACCCTAGTATCCCCCCGCCACAGAGACTACCTCTTCTCTCTCACCTTGCCTCCACCCCCCCAGGAAAGTTCTGGTCTGTCCCATCTCTTTGCCGGTGTTCCCTGAGCTCTGAGGGCTTGCAGAACAACTTCCATACCTGGACGCCTTTTCTCAGGAACACCTGGGAAAGAGCCCCGTAACTGTGAGTCTGCTCCTGATGTCTGTGACCAAAGTCACCCTGGAGACATGGACCCATTTCTTCGGAGGGACAAGTCAGCCTTCAATGAGTGACCTAGATTTTCCTGTACAGATCTGGTGCAAAATTTAACCAATTTTGGTTCATGTACCATACCTTGTGCAACTCTCCCATTACGAACCCAGAGCAAGGATCCTCTCCATGGAAAAGGTGTGTGAGGGCAAGAATATGGGATTGTACAGACAACAGATCTGGGTTCAAGAAGGGCCTCTGACCCACATAAGCTGTGTGCCCTTGAACAACTTGTACAACCTCTCTGGACCTCCATTCTCTTACCTGGGAGTGATACACACTGCCTGCCTTTCGAGACACGTGTGAGGAGCAGTCATGCCCTTTCCTTATTTCCTTAAAATAAGGAAAGGGCATGACTCATGGCAAATGCCCAGGAGGCACTGGCCTGTCCACCCGGACCCCTGGCCATGAGGAAGGGCCAAAAACCACATATTCTAAGGAGTAAACTTCACTGCCCTTTACATGGACGTGACAGGCCCCACGAGCCCTTTACTAGGAACCCATGTGTGCTGGACTGGGGTGCATCCAGAGGGCCACATACTCAGCCCAGCCAAGGGACTGACCTTGGGGAACTTGCCACCCCCATGTATATCTCCTGACAAGTCCAAGTACGACAATTGTGAATCGGGAAAGGCAGACTCAGGAGTAGAAGAGGCATGTGCCCTAAACCAGGAAGAAGGGGTAGCAGGTGGGCTTGCCCAAGGAAGTGGAGCTGGAACTCAGAGTCAACCAAGCGGTTTTGGAGGGAGGTATTCGGGACAGCAGGAGCAGCAGCATGTGCAGAGGTGAGGTCCTGAGCCGGGAGGCAGCAGGGGAAGTTCCTTGTTGGGGAAGATTCTCAGCAAGGGCCACCTCCAGGAAGGTCTGAGGAATCTGAGGCTTCTCTGGGACCTTCTTCTCACTCTGCAGTTGTGTTTGTAGGAGGTGAAGGCTTCTAGAAAATCTGTGGTTCAGAGCCGAAGTTCAAAGCTCAGATTTAAGGAATCACCTCAGAACAGCCAGTCTGTGTCCGATGGGAACCTAGGGACACTGGCATTACGATAGGAAAACAGCATGAGCAAAGGCAGAAAGGCTGGGATAAAAGGAAAGAAAGATAGTCTGCAGAGAATTATCTGGTGTCAGGAAGGAGCAGGAACTGGAAATAAGAATCTGAGTTTCTGACCTGGCCCTGCTTCTCCCTGGGTGATCTCAGGCCAGTCTTGTCTCCTTATTGGTGAAATGAGAAGGGAGTAACCGGACAGAAATCACTGTAGGGGTCTAGAGTGTGGACTTCCAGAGCTCAGGGTACAGGCTCTGCTCACCATCCCTCCAGAGCATGGGATCTGGGCACTACACAAATAGCCATGAGGAGAAGGGCATGGAGGAGAAGGAATCAGCCCAGCAGGGAGTCTACAGTCCATTCCTGTTTCCGGTCTGGACAGGAGTGGGGTGGGAGGGGGCAGGAGGAGGTGGGGGGAAGGGAGTCGGGCAAACAGGTGGAGGAACTAGAACTCTTCATTTCTAATGGGAGTGCAAAATGGTGCAAGGGCTTTGCAAAACAGTTAGGCAGCTCCTAATAAAGTCAGACATGCCCACTAACAATCACACTCCTAGGTATTTACTCAAGCAAAATGAAATTCACATCTCACAAAACCACTCACACATGGACACTCAGAGCAGCCTTGTTCGTTATCGCCCCTGGCCGGAAACAGCACCCATCCATGGGCAGGTGAATGGTCAAGAAAATGGCAGAACAGCCACGCAACGTGAAAGCGCTCAGTACAAAGGAACGAGCTCGTGCTACAGACACAGATGAAGCCCACAGACGGAGGGTCAGCTACAAAAACCAGACAAGGAGGGATACCTACTAGGATCCAACTTCAATAAAGTTCAAGAAAAGACAAAGAGGAGTCTCTAGGGATAGACTAGAAAATGGTTGCTGCCAGTCAGTGGGGGTGCGGGTTGCCTGGGAGGAGGCCTGAGAGCGCGTTCTGGACTGTGTTCAGTAAATACCCTCCTCTCCTCCCCCATCTAGTCCCCCTCCCTCCCCTTCCCTCTTCTCACTCAATAAAACTATATTCTACCTCCAAATAGTCAAATATAGCTATGAGTACCCAAGGAAAGCACCCCTGCAGATCCTACGGACGTAGGGACACGTACATGCATTCAGCAATATTTATTGAGCATTTCAGGCACCATTCTAGGCACTAGGGAAGAGGTAGTGGGGAAGAAAAACAACACAGGTGTCTTTATGGAGGCAACAGTCCAATGTCCCCATTCTTGCCAGCCCCTTTCCTACCCCAGCCTCCTCTGGTCTCATAGATGTTACAAATCGGGGTCATTGGTTTGGGTAAATGAAAGAGCTTAGAAAAAGTCATGATGAATAATAATTGTGGTTATTATTATGATAGTGATGATAAACCAGAAAAAACAACTTGGTAAAAGTGATTTTATATTTCAACATTATACATACATGGATACTTCACAATTAGGTGGAAAGATGGGAGAGAGAATTGAGAACATAAGGTTTCTACTGGCTCTCTTACATAGGCTTTTATTGCAGGGGGAAGAAGGAAGCAGAGGGAGAGGGAGAACGTTAGGTAGTCTTCACACGCGTGTGAAGCCCGATGTGGGGCTTGATATCACGACCCTGAGGTCATGACCTGAGCTGAAATCAAGAGCCAGACTCAACTGACTGAGCTGCCCAGGTGCCCCTCTTGCACAGGTTTAAAAAAAAGAAGAAATTTACCTTTTTATTTTGAAATAATATTAGATTCACATAGAAATTGCCAAAATAGGGACACGTGGGTGGCTCAGGTCATGATCCCAGGGTCCTGAGATCAAGTGCTGCATCAGGCTCCCTGCTTAGTGGGAAGGCTGCTGATCCCCCTGCTTGTATGCCCTCTCTCTCTCTCTTTCTCTCTCTCTCCCTGACAAATAAATAAAATCTCTTAAAAGAAAAAAAAAATAAAAAGCTCCTGGGTGGCTCAGTGGGTTAAGCCTCTGCCGTCAGCTCAGGTCATGATCTCAGGGTCCTGAGTCCAAGCCCCGCATTGGGCTCTCTGCTCAGCAGGGAGCCTGCTTCCCCCTATATCTCTGCCTGCCTCTATGCCCACTTGTGATCTCTCTATCAAATAAATAAGACCTTATTAAAAAAAAAACCAGAGCGTTCACCCTCACCCATCTTCCTCCAATGAAAATGCATTCCCACCCAGAGAACAGTTTCATGACCAGGAAATGGATATTGGTACCTTACTGTCAAGTGCACTGCAGGTCTTACTCCGACTTCACCCCTTTTCACAAGCACTTGTGTGGGTGTGTGAGCGGTTCTGTGAAATGTGGCCCCATGTGCAGATTCGTGGAGCCACGCCTACAGTCAGGACACCTGAGGACTCCCTCCCGCCCCTCCACAGCGGTGGCCTCCCTGTCACCCAAACCCCCGGGGGCCTGTCCTCCATGGCTACCGTCTTCTCATCTGAGAGTGTTCTGTAAACTGAATCAGTGTGTGACCCGCCTCGGGGACTGGCTTCCCCCTCAGCCCTAATGCTTCTGCCACCCATCCAAGGCGTGTATAGCAATCGCTCGCTCCCCTTGTTGCTGCGTAAGACTCCCACAGCGTGGACATAGCGGTTTATCCACTCATCCCCTGAAGGCACTTGGGCTCTTTGTAGTTCGGGACTGTTGCAAATAAAGTTGCTAATGACACTGCTGTGCAGGCTCTTAAACGGCCTTTGACGCATGGACTGGACTCCTGCTCGCCTCCAGCCACAGATCCTTGTTACCATTACTCCACTGTCATGCACAAATCTTCACTCGGTAACACAACCAAGAGTCAGGAAGAAAGCAGACAAGACACGGGGGAGCGACAGTCCTCTGTGTCAGAGTCCCCAGAGAAGCCCCGCCAGCCTCGCCTCACGTGCTTTACTGCATGTTTTACACCAACCTAAAGGCCTGGCCATATTCTCTCCTGACCACAGCGGCATAGAAGGCGTGGAGGCGGCTTTTGATGGCAGCTGGAGTTAACAGCTGACAGCAGGCCATGGGGGTGAGACCAGAGGAGCACCCCACAAAGCTGAAAATGCAGCCGTTCAGAGCCAGATGACTAATCCTATTTCTATCAGCAAGCCAGAAGGCACCTGTGTCACTGCCACCGAGGACCCTTCCCAACAGTTACCAGAAGCCCCTGGAAAAGACTGAGCTATGCTTCCTATGCCCCTCAACAAGACAACAGATGGCACGCATTTGAGAGCAATTTTCACCTCAACTCATGGACAATTACAGAAATCAAAACACTTCAACTAGTGAGCACTAGCAAACAGACTTGAAGAGTACCACATCCTCTAACGCCAAATAAATAAGGTATCACGTTCTCAATTTCAGTGACATCCCAACAGAAGCCAGGCCAGGAGTCCCACATATGCTTTACGTCTAGAAGCAGGGCAGAGACAGGAACTGAATCCCACTTTCCCCAAAGAGCACGGCTCTGAAGTCTTTCTCTCTTTCTCTCTCTCTCTCTCTCTCATACACACACACATGCCCAGATGTGGTAGTCAGTGGGACAACCTTGGTCGAGTCATTTAATCTCACTGAGCCTCGGTTTCTCCATCAGTGAATGGGGGTGGTAGTACAAACCAGCAAGGGTCATAACAAGAAAGGGATAGGATGAAGGTCTGTGGCATGTTAGGGGCTTGGGAAGAAACAACGTTCATGTGGGAACTTTGCTTTGAAGGGGCTTCAACTCCCCACCCTCCTGGACATGGGTGAGAATGGGGCCAGTTGGTCGTGGCAGTGAAATCTGTCCTCAGCCACTTCCTGCCTCAGTGTCCCCTCTGTCCCTCCCTTATCTGACTTGTCCCCCTCTGTCCCCAATGCCAACCTCAAAGGCTGTGAGTTCCGTTGGACTCTGGGACACTCGGGGATCAGCTGGCTGGTGAGGAATCAGGTTCAGGGCCCCTGGAATACTCCCCGGCCTTGGGACTCCTGTCCACATCCCGTCTCTCCTTCTCCGCCAGCAAACAAGCACTGTCTCTCCTCTCTGGAGACCTGAGGGCTCCTGGAGGCAGCATCTGAAACAATTATCCTCAGGTAATTTTTTCTCGGCCTCTTCTCAAGAAATTATCCTCCGGCAGCCGTCAACTTCAAAACCTCCCAGGGACGGTCAAGAGCGGCTCATTCCCTCCAGACGCTAACCACACTTAATTAGATGCACTGGGGCAAATGATCTCTTCCTGAGAGAACCTTTTCAATGCCCCGTCTGCCTGAGGAGAAAAATGCAGGCACCCTCTTTTCTTTTCTGAACCTACTCAATGCCTACTGGAGGGGACGGGGTTTTTCAATGGAGAGTCTGATCCCGGAGAAACTCCTGCTCAGGGAAAGCTCAAATCCCAAGCTCTGCCCTGAGTCCAGAGGCGTCATGTCTCCTGGTGCCACCAACCAAGGCTGCAATGGGAGAAAAAATCCTGAGACCCAAGGGAGGCCTCAGTTTCCTCACCTACAAAATGGAATGACAAGACCACCTCCTAGGAGACTGGTAGGAATTAAAGGAGATGATTTATGGAAGGGTCTCTGAAAGGTCATTGTCCCTAGACAAGCAGGCAAGGACACAATTTTCTGATGGTGAGAGCAGCCCTGCAAGTGAGTAAGCCCCACTGTGCACATGCAACTCAGACTCTGGCTTGCACCATGTCTGCCAACAGCCCATTGGCCAAAGCCAGGAGGAGGAGGCCCTCGGTAGGATGAGGGAGGAGGGCGGGAGAGAAGGCCAGAACAGTTCTCAAGTTGGTCACGGGTGGTGTGTGGTAGAGCTGGGATTTGCGCCCACTTTCTCTTTGAGGGCAAAATCTCTACATTATTAACCTGCAGTGACTCAAATTAAGAATGAATACTCAGGTTTTCTTACTTATAGGAACAAGTCTTTTATCAACATCCTTCTGTGATTAGCCTTAAATTGTTTTCCCAGCAGGGAAAGGCCCACTTAGCAAGCATTTATGGGCTAGGCCTGGGAGTGCTTTACATATATTAACAATGTAATCGCCACAACTCTCCTGTGAGGTAGATGGGGTTCTTATCCCATTTTAGAGAAGAAAAAACTGAGGCACAGAGAAATTAAGTAACTTGGCCAGAGTCTCACAGTGAGTAAGAGGCAAAGAGAGGCCATGGACCCCACTGGCTCCGTCTAGCATGTGGGCTTTCCCCATTGGGCCTGCCTGGGACGGGGGCAGCCCTGAAGGACTCTGGCGGTGCTCAGTGGGCAGAGGGGAAAGGGTCTTCTCCATGCCTCATTCCTCTTGGGGTAGTTTCTGTCGTGAGCAGCCTCAGTTCTGCATTCACGCTGCCAGAACACCCCCTCTGCTGCTAACACACACTGCTGCCTTTGCAGACAAGGCCTCCCTTAGTCCCCGCAGCTGCTGGGACACCCATTTTCTAGGCAAGGAGCATGAGGGGTGGGGAGGGAGCCACCACGTGACCTCTTCCTGGAGCCAGCCTGGGAACCATGGGGCCTGAGGAGAGAGGGAGGAGGGCCCCCAAACTCCCAGCCTTGGGGTGAGTGGACGCACAGGATCCCGGCTGTGGCATTCATGGCCTCTCTTTGCCTCTTACTCACTGTGAGACTCTGGCCAAGTTACTTAATTTCTCTGTGCCTCAGTTTTTTCTTCTCTAAAATGGGATAAGAACCCCATCTACCTCACAGGAGAGTTGTGGCGATTACATTGTTAATATATGTAAAGCACTCCCAGGCCTAGCCCATCCCGGCTGTACCCCCGATAAGGGGGAGGGAGTGCTGTTTTCCAGGGAGGACTCCGCAGGGCTCTCCTCACACGTGTGTCCTGGGCGGCTGGCATTCCAGCCAAACTTGAACCTTGGCCCCTTCTCCCAGCCCACAGCAGAGGAAACACACAAACACACATCTGATCTCAGAGAGGGCATTCTCTCTTAGAAGTCCTTCCCATATCGACCTTTCCCACTCCTCGAGTCTTGGCCCATGGCGGTCTCTTACCGGCTCAGCCCCAGCTGCTCGGCCCTGTGCTTGACCCGGGAAGTGCCAGGAGATCGCGGTGTGTGCGTCTCAAAGGCCCGAGAATTCCCAGCAGCCCTGTCATCAATGGAAACACTACAAGGCCCAAACTTTTAAGATGAGGTGGTTATGGGTAACAGCTGAGGGCTTCTGCAAGGCGTATCGCAGGATGGGCAGCGGAGGCGGGGCCACTTCACTGCAGACCTTTTTTTTTTTTTTTAAATATTTTTCATATTTTACTTTGTTATTGCAATGATTTGGTGTATAAATTCCTTAATATGGTATTTTAAATTTTTTTTTAATTTTTTCAATTTATTTATTTTCAGAAAAACAGTATTCATTGTTTTTCACCACACCCAGTGCTCCATGCAATCTGTGTCCTCTATAATACCCACCACCTAGTACCCCAACCTCCCACACCCCCGCCACTTCAATCCCCTCAGATTGTTTTTCAGAGTCCATAGTCTCTCATGGTTCACCTCCCTTTCCAATTTCCCCCAACTCCCTTCTCCTAACACCCCCTGTCCTCCATGATATTGGTTATGCTCCACAAATAAGTGAAACCATATGATAATTGACTCTCTCTGCTTGACTTCTTTCTTTTTTTTTTTTTAAAGATTTCATTTGTTTATTTGACAGACAGAGATCACAGTAGACAGAGAGGCAGGCAGAGAGAGAGAGGGAAGCAGGCTCCCCGCTGAACAGAAAGCCCGATGTGGGACTCGATCCCAGGACCCCGAGATCATGACCTGAGCCGAAGGCAGCGGCCCAACCCACTGAGCCACCCAGGCACCCCTGCTTGACTTATTTCACTCAGCATAATCTCTTCCAGTCCCGTCCATGTTGCTACATAAGTTGGGTATTCATCCTTTCTGTTGGAGGCATAATACTCCATAGTATACTGCAGACCTTTTTTTTTTTTTTTTTTTTTTTAATTTTATTTATTTATTTGAAAGACGGAGATCACAAGTAGGCAGAGAGGCAGGCAGAGAGAGAGAGAGAGGGAAGCAGGCTTCCTGCGGAGCAGGGAGCCTGATGCGGGGCTCGATCCCAGGACCCTGAGATCATGACCCGAGCCAAAGGCAGCAGCCCAAACCACTGAGCCACCCAGGCGCCCCGAGACCTTTTTCAATCAACACAATGGGGAGATGTTTTGGAAATTCGAAAAAGCTCACGGACAACCCATATAGGCTAGAAATATTTTTAAAAATTAAGAAAAAGTGAGATGATAGGAATACAGTAGACCATACACATACAAAATCTGTCTTTTGATAGTAAAAGAGAGCACATGATCAAGGGGAGGGGCAGAGGGAGAGAGAATTTCCAGCAGACCCCCTGCTGAGCAGGGCTCCATCCCAGGTCTCACAGCATGAACCGACTAAGCCACCCAGGTGCCCTGTACAGGGAATATGTATTAAGTGATGACATGAGCAGTAAGGTTTCTGGGCAACAGTGGGCTATTAGCACTATAGTCACCAACATTAATAATGGGGAGATCTGACCCCAAATCAGGATGCCTTCTCCTTGAAGCCTGGGTAGCTCCGTCCACGGGCAACACCAAGCCGGGGCTAGGGAGCCGGGGAGGCACCCGAGGTGCATGATCTTAAGGAGCCCCTCCCTGGCCTGCATCCATCTGTCCAGGCAACCATAGCGGCCAAGTGAGGCAGCAGGCTCACATTTAGGGCTGGTGGATGCCTCAGTTTACCCTAAGTGGTCCCTTGAGAAGCCGAGCCACATTCTACTCTTTCTGATTCCCTCCTTACCCCTCTTTGCTTTCCTATTTTTTTAATTTAATAATTGGTAGCCTATTTTTTTCTTAACTGAATTCGAATTCACATACAGTAAAGTGGATCTTAAAGACTCAACCAAGTGAGTTTTGACAGGTGTTTGCATGGCATGACAATGGCCCCATCAAGACACAAGAGTACTTCCCTCTCCCGGAAAGCTCTCGCGCCCTCCCAGACTCCAGACCTCCTCACCTGAGTTATCACTGATGCGCCTCCCATCACCAGGAATGCTTTCGCCTATTCTGGGACGTCACAGGGATGAACCCTACAGAGGGTACTTTGGGGGGCGCATCCTCTGTCTCTCCACATGCTGTCTGTAGATGGGCTCACAGCTGCAGCTCTCCCCGGCGGTTCCTTTTTAGTCAACTGTGGGGCCCTATCTCCTGGGACGTAACTGTTCTCCCGCTGGTGGGCAGCTGAAACCTTGGTGGACCGCTGTGAAGAACGTTGACACATGAAGAAGCAGGAGGTGATTTGCTGGAATCTCTCAACCCCTCACTTTCATGGGGGAGGAGAGTATGTAGATTAGGCCCAGTCTTCCCAACACCCCTCCCCTTTCACCCCCGAGCTTTGGAAAATCTCTGCCCTGTCCATCCTTCCTGTGGGCTCACAGAGAGAAGGATTTGTGAGAGGGACAGAGAGGGCTGGGAGCAGCCATAGAAGGGAATTTAGTTTAAGAATGCTACAACATCACACACTTACACACGTACACACACAGGCATGCACATGTGGCCAAGCCAGTACTACATCTGTGGGAATGGGCAGAACCTCCTTAGTTCGGCTCCTGCTCATGAAGGCGTCCCTTGACAGTCTGTCTTCTAGCTGTCTGTCTCTCCTCCCACTCTGCCCATCATTCCCAGAGCTGCTGGGTTTCTCTTCCTGCATAAGATACCATTTTGCTCACATCACCTGCTGCTCAAGCACCTTCTATGCCCCCAGTCTGATCTCACAGGCCATAGGTGGCTGCTCCCCCTGCCTCCCTCTTGCATACCCTCCACACCTGTTCCTAACACAGGGGCCTTGGGGCTTTGGCCCAGAGGACCTTTTTGCTTTTTCTAAGCCTAAAACCTGGTCAGCTGCCCCTTCCTGGATGAAGTCATTCCCAAATGCCAGCAGACCCAATCCTCTGCTCACGATCTGCACCTGCAGACACACTATCACCTGTCTCACCTTCTCCCTGATGTCATTATTTTTGTGACCACCTAGGTGCAGGGCTAGAGGAAAAAAAGGAAAGGAGCACTCAGTCTGGTGTCTCAAGGCCAGACCCTGCAGTTCCCGGCTGATAGGATAGGTCTGCATGTCTAGCCTAACGGGGGGTGGTGGTGGGCAGTGTGAATCAGGTGCAGTGGGACAGATCTTGGTCCTCGACCCCCTTGGCTGCTGCTTGGGGTCCTTAGGTCTTTGGGGCATAGGGGCTACTCCCAAGTGGACATGCCAGTTCCCATACCCCCTAAATGCACAGGGAAGGTGAAGGTCACCTTTGCATCAAGTATAAGTGACCCCAGATATAAAGTTTTCCCAGTAAGATCTTTCGGATTGTGACCATCTAGACATTTAGGGACCAAGTGAAACTACTCAAATGGTCTGCATATTTGATTTATTAATTGGTTGCACATAAATCCAAAGCATCTCTTGACACTGGATTGTCTTGTGTGCCCTTTCTTCCCTGTTAGGTCTGACCCAGTCGGAGTATAGAGCTGCTTTGCACAGCCCAAGAACAGCCCCATGATGCGGATATGTGAGGGGGAGCCATCGTGGGGATGACCAGGACCGAAGTTCTCCTAAGGGTCCGTGGGGTGGGCAATGCAGAAAGGGCTGAACAGAGTGTATGCCCAGGCTTCTCCAAGAAGTACATTGATCTTTCCCCTTCAGACAGACCAGTTCTGGCTGGCTTCCCTGTGGTTTCTAGTCACAACCAGTCCTGACTCACCATGTCCCCATGCCAAGGTTTCTGGATTAGACCGAAGAGATAGTGACAGACGGAGACAGAGACAGAGACAGAGAAAGAGACACACAGAGACAGAGAGAAAGACAGATAAAAAGATATACACAGATTGAGAGAGCCAAATGAGAAAGAGAAAACACTAGCCAGAGAGAGAGAGAGTGGGAGAAATAGCCAGAGAGGGACACACACACACACACACACACACAGACCAAGAATAGTAGCAACATACTGAGGCGCTCAGAGACACAGACAGACACACAGAGAAACATGCCTAGCACAGAAGCAGATGCAGGGATGGGGAAAGGAAGAAATGGCACCAGAGAGGGAAAGACTTAGAAGCTGCAGGAGACAAACAGAAAACTCCTAGGTGGCTATGCAGAGCACTGATCACGGGGGCCCCCTCCAGCCTTTCATCATGCTCCCAGCTGCCTGAAAGATCACACGTGGATGCTTCTTCAAGAGTCTAATAACCTTCTCACCCAGACCCACATCCCGGCCCAGAATGCTTTCTCAGCAAGGGTTTCACGAACATGCTAACAATCGGGGCCAGGAATGCACCCCTCCCCCACCGCAACAGAGAATGAGGCCACTGGGTCTCCAGCCTCAGCCTCCACTGGGATAAGGCTGAGTGAGGCCACTTGTAGGGACAGCTACAAGCTGCCCACAGGGGCCACAGGCTGAGTTTCTAGGGGAACAACCTGCTGCCCAGAAAATCTCCCCATTCCAAGGGGGCAGGAGAAATGTCAAGACCCCAGAGATGTGTCCTTCCACCTCTCAGCACCCCAGCAGTCCCCGCAGTACAGTCCAGGGCAGAAGACAGAGAGAGAGATGACTCGGGGATCATGGTCTCAACTGTAGTCTGACTTGTCCTGTGTGTCTGTCTGTCCACAGCTGTTCCCCGGGGAAAGCCAGGGGAGAGGGACACTACTCAGAGTGTTGGATATAAATAAACCTGAAGCCACATGGGTTCAGGCCAGGGACCTATTTTGGGGTTAGAACACATGTTGGCCCCAGATGAAAGAGAAATTCCACCAGCAGCCCAGACCACTTCCCTCCAGGCTGGGATTAAGTGTTTCTCCAAGTCACGGATGCAGGCCAACGTGGCCGTACTGGCTGCTGTCCGGGCCACTGGGTGCCCCACTGCCACCACAGGGCCCAGAAGGGCTACGGTCCCGTGCTGGCTCCCGACCCCTCCCCGAAGCGTCCTTTTCCTATCTGCCTGTCAGCTGTATGAACACATGCACCAACTGCCCCCTAGAGTTGTTGGGCCCTAAGAAGAAACATTCCCAAAAATACTTTTTAAAAAAAATGTTGCACAGCAACGTGAATGCACTTAAGGCCACAGCACTGTACACTTAAAAATGGTTGAAATGGCAAATGCAATGCTATGTATATTTGACACTTTCTTTTTTTTACAACAAATCTTTTTAAAATTGAGGGGTTCAAACTATGCTATCAGGATCTCTCAACTCTGCTTTCCTGGTGCTGGCGTCACTGGAAAGCAGTCTCTCCCTATCCAGTGACAGAATGGCCAGACGCCCCCTCCAGCTCAGCGAGTCTGCCCACACAGCAGGGCACCCACCCAAACCAGCCAAACCCTGGGGCTCGCTGCTACCCACCTGGGGTCACATGTCCAGCCAGGAGCCCACCAAGCTGTAGGGGTTTGTGCGGGACGGGGCATGGACACCTTCCCAATCAGATTTGGCTCTGAGCTCAGGGACATCCACCTCTACCAGAAGAAGACTGCACATTGCAACTCCCCCAACCCCCAGCCCGCCCCCAATGTCCCGTCTGAGGGACCTGGCCACCGTGTCCGGTATCACCTTAAATGGGCTGCTTGCACTTGAATCCTTGTCTTAGAGTCAGCTTCTGGGATAACCCAAAGCACGCAGGGCTCCAGAGCAGCCAGGACCCTGCTCAGAGGGGAGAATGGTTCTGACAGGCCACACCTAGCCTCTTCTCCCTGTCCCTGGACAAGACAAGCGGGCCAGAAGACCCTCTGTCTGGAGAAACTGGCTCCACCCCCACGGTCCTGGGACTCCCATCCCCACCACACACACCTCCCCCTCTCTTTCCCTGGGTAAAATCCCACCAAACGAATTCCTGCTTTGAAAGACATGATGGTGCCTTCCAGCAAGACATTTAGCTGCTAAATGTCAGAGGCACCCAGGCGGCAACAATGGATTTAAGCAGAAAATAATAATAAAAAAGAGATTAGAGCCAAGCACTGGTGCAGGAAGCTCTGTCAGCAGGCTCAAGGGACCCGGAGTCTGCAAATCACTTCCCTGAAGCTGAGCTGTCACTTGAGGGTGTGGGATTCAGCCCCAAGTAACCTCAATAAGAAACAAGGAGAGCTAATGAAAGGATCAGTGGCTCTCGGGGACCAGAATCCCCTTTTGTTTGTAAGTGTAAGGAATTAAGGGGATTTCACGGGAGAAGGGCTTCCTGATGACTTACTCTGGAGCAGGACAGAAGGGCAACTGCTCTACAGGCTACCTGCACCGAGCCTTCTACTCACGATGCCCACGGCATGTCTGTCCTCCTGGGGGACTGTGCAGACCCCTGCTGGGTGGCCATGGGGAGCGGTGGCCCACAGGCCCAAGAATGTCAGTACCAGCAACCAGGATCTGTTGCTGTCTCAGAGGGAGGACTGTGCCTCATTTGATCTGGTTGGTAAATGGTAGGGGTGGAGTGGGGGTGGGGGTGGTGTTTTGAATGTCACAGGTGATCTGCTCCAAAGACCTGTTCATGTTGGAGACATACAGAAAGATACATACACACACACACACACTCACACATGCCATCCTGAGTGAGGTCCAGCCACCTGAATGGATCCTCCTGGCAGCCATGCCCACCCACTCAAGGCTGTCTGGGTCTGGGAAAGTCCTGCCAGCAGAGGAGCAGGGGAGAACAGGCTGGAGAGACACAGGCCCCGCCAGACACACTGCCTTGCCCTCTTCCTGTCCAGGACTTTCTGTGCATTGGCTGCACCTAAGGATTTCCTCAGGGTCTCTTGCCTCAGGGCCAATCCTATCACATCTTGACCCAGGGAGACTCCACCCCTTCCCAGCAACACCCCATGGCAGGCTGCAATCCTGCATTACAAGGCTCCCTGCATCCCCATGAATATTAGGCCACTGCGTCCTTCAGACCATAATGGGGGCGCTGCGGAGAGCTCTGCCAGTCACATAACAGGAGAGAATGAAGCTTGACTGGCTGGAAAATTGAAGGTAAGTACAGCTGCAGAGCCAGTCACCATGCAGAAAGCTTTTCCCTCTGCAGCCAGGGTGCCAGCTTCAAAGAGCAGGACATGGCTCTTCTCATGCAAGAGCACAGTAGGAAGGGGACCTTCCCACTCTAAGGGCTTTGGCAACAACATGCTGAAACCTCCTCTCCTTACCGCCCCCTTGGCCTGCATCATTTGGGGTCAGGCTGTGAGACAGGCTCAGTAAGGTCCATCCCAAGGACCTCTCCCTTCCCCTGGACCCAGATCAATGGCTTATGCAAAATAAATTGTTACTCAACAAATACTGGGCTCTCTCAGCTCTGTGTCCAAGGTTTCACAGAGTCAGGGTTGTCCTTGGGCTCGTAGGGCCATATGGCAAGGTGCCATAAGTCTATGCTGTATCACAGAACCCACACCCCAAGGCAGCCCAACTCAATAACTCTAGCTCCCATGCTGGGCAGAGCCCTGTCCTCGGCTTCATGAACTTGCTTAATCCCCCCAGCAGTGCAGTGAGTGATGGTCTAGTTGGGACTGAGCTCAGCTGTGAGCCACAGGCCCATCTCAAATAACCATAGCTCAAATCTGTGAGTGCTTCTCACTTTATTTTGCACACAAATCACCTGGAGATCTTGTTAAAATGCAGACTTAAGATTCAGCAGGTCTGGCGTGGGGGCTGAGATTCCGCATTTCTAACAAATTCCCATGTAATACCACTGCTGCTGATAAAGCATCACAGGCTTCCGTGAGATAGTAGATTAACTTCTCTGCCAGATAAATGATGTTCAAAGAAAAGCAGCCCTAGGCTGATACATGTCTTGATGGTTTCCTTTTGCTCTGCCATCCGCAATATCTAACATCTTCCTCCTAGCACAAGATGACTGCCCAAGAACAAGCCATCACATTCATAGTTCAGCCAGCAGGGGAAAATAATAGTTGAAGAAAGGCATAATTGCTCCATTGGGGCACTCCCCAGAAGTTATATATGACATTTCTGCTTGTATCCCATTGTCCAGAACTTAGTCACATGCCTCAAAGAAGCCTGGAAAATGTACCCATTTTCCCAGGAAGGTACCTGTGCTGCTAAAACTTGGTAATAGCAGTGGTGGTGGTGGTGGTGGTGGTGGTGGTGGAAGGTCTATTATAAGGGAAGAATGAATATTGGGAACAGCTATTCTCTCCCCCATTTTACAGATGAGAAAATTGAAGGACAGGAGCTTAAGCAACTTGAGAATTAAGTGAGCTAATATATAAGCACATACTGATCATTAGCTGATATGTTTTTACATGAGTCTGTCATGTTAAAAAATAAAATAAGCAATAAGGTCATGAGCACTGAGAAGCCAGAGGAGCTCAACCTCCTGTCAGAAGAAACATTTGGAGGAGGTACCAGATGGTCACAGGTTCCTCTGATCATTGAAGTGGGTCCATTGAAATGGAGTGGGAGAAGGGGGAAGGATGATCTGCCCGAGTCCTCTGTGCTTCCAGGACCAAGCCACTGAGTTGCAGCCAAAGGATAGATGAAAGAGTGAAATGGGCTTTTTACCTGAGTACCCAGTATGGCCAGGACGGGGCCAGGTGCTGGGTGTCAAAGTGAACGGGCTTTTCGAGGCCTGTGGGACATGTTCTACTAACTAGAGAACTGCTGGCTTAGTCAGGTGGGGCGGGGTTATGCTACAGTAATAAAACATCTCAGAGGCAATAAACAGCAGAGCTCAGTCACTCAGGCTCCCCGCCTGGGGACCAGGCTGGTGGAGCCTCCACTCATTACCCGTTGCCTGGAAGGACAGAAGAGTGAATCTTGGATCTGGTTGGTTGGATCTTGGAGTGAATCTTGGATCTTGGATTTGGTTCTTAAAGCTTCCACCCACACAGGACACACATCGCTTCCCCATACATCGGCCAATCACCAAAACAAATCACGTGGTCATGTCCAACCTGAGCAAGGTGGGGGTACTGAAAACCTACCACGTGTCTGGAGGAAGAGCTAAAAAGTTGGATGAATGGCACAGCTGACTACCACACACTCCCAGGGATGTCTTGTCTAGGCTGGTAGCATCAGGGAAGACTTCTTACAGGAGGAGATGCCCAAAACAAATATATGCTGATTGGGGAGGGTATGTGCTATGTTGAATGCTGGGAATTGTGTAAACCTGGCAATTCACAGACCTGTACCCCTGGGGATAAAAATATATTATATGTTTATTAAAAAAATTAAAATAAAAAAAATTGAAAAAACCCACAAATATATGCTGTATATAATGGGAAATGCACCTTATCATTGCTGTTATTATTGCTTGAAATAGAAGAACAACAACAAAAATATAAGACTTACACTTTCTTGTCCCTCAAGTTCACTGGGAAGGGAAGTAACATTTATAATCAAACTTTCATGTGCTGGACACTTTGCTAACTGGCATGTCCCCCTCACAGAACCCCTGTGAGGGAGGAACTGTGATTGTAGATGAAGACACTGAAGCTCAGAGAGGTAAAGTAACTTGCCCATGGTCACAGAGGATGGGAAGTACAGAGATTGGGTTTGAACTTGGTGCCCTCGGACTCCAGACGTACATGCTGCTTCACAACCCCCACCCCTGCACCCAACATTTAGCCCCTTCGGAACATGGCGGCACAGCTCACAACTGCATTCCACCCAAATGCTGTTGCTGGGAGGTTCTCACTGGTTTCTTTGGAGTTTAGAGGTGCCAGAGATGGGGGTCTGGTCAGGGAGTTTTTTTTGTTTTTGTTTTTTTTTAAATATTTTATTTATTTGTCAGAGAGAGAGAGGGGGAGAGAGCGAGCACAGGCAGACAGAGGGAGAAGCAGGCTCCCTGCCAAGTAAGGAGCCCGATGTGGGACTCGATCCCAGGACACCGGGATCACGACCTGAGCCGAAGGCAGCAGCTTAACCAACTGAGCCACCCAGGTGTCCCTGGTCAGGGAGTTTTTAAAGGACCCCTCCCTGGAGGCAGAACACACTCTGCTCTCTCGCCCCAGGCCTCAGCCCTCCTTTAACTCCCACATCCAGCTAGGGCTGGCCAGAGCCACACACTGTGGGCTTACTCCTGAGGAACTGACTCATGAAGAATTCACTGAATCATAAGAAATCACTTTTATGTTGATGTTAAGAATATTTAGAGGTGCGCCTGGGTAGCTCAGTCGCTTAAGCATCTGCCTTCGGCTCAGGTCATAATCTGGGGTCCTGGAATTGAGTCCTACATCAGGCTCCCTGCTCAGGAGGGAGCCTGCTTCTCCCTCTCCCTCTGCCATTCCGTCCACTTGTGCTCACTTTCTCTCTGTCTGTGTCAAATAAATAAATAGTTGTTTTTTAAAAAAAAGAATATTTAGAGAAAAGAACCAGAGTAAAAATCAAATTACCGGGTACCTGGGTGGCTCAGTGGGTTGGGCCTCTGCCTTCGGCTCAGGTCATGATCTCAGGGTCCTGGGATTGAGTCCCGCATCAGGCTCTCTGCTCAGCAGGGAGCCTGCTTCCCTCTCTCTCTCTCTGCCTGCCTTTCTACTTGTGATCTCCCTCTGTCAAATAAATAAATAAAATCCTTAAAAAAAATATCAAATTACCATGGAATTTGTACTGTGGTTTTCCAGACAGTTTCATTTTTAAGCTGAGAAGTGCTAACTGTAGTTGAGGGCATCCCGGGGCCAGGAGCTGCGCTGAGCCCTTGAAGTGTTAACGCTGTGTCTCCACACAACACAGCACAGGTGCAGTTAGTGCCCGGTGTTCCAGATGAGGAAGCAGAGCCAGGGTTTGGTCCAGGTAGCGGGACTCTTGACCACTGTGCTCCATCATCTCCGGGAGGCCCAGAAACCCACAGCCTGACAGCCCAGGAGAGGCCTGTGGCTGAGGACTGCAGAAGCCCAGTCACCTTCCTCCCAGGGGCAGGGCCCATAAGGTTCATGATGCCAGAGCAGGGCTTTGAAGGGTGGAGAGCAGGTCGTCAGGGGGCCCAGGGAGAGGAAGATGTTCAGGTAGAAGACAGGATAAGGGCAAGGACCCAGAAGCTTGAAATACCCGATAACATTGTGGAATTCTTCATCGTGTGAGGAGAAATGGCAGAAGGTGGTGTTTGAAAGATGGAAGAGTCCAGAGGGAAAATGACAGCATCTGAAGATGGCTTGTTGCCAGAATGAGAGAAGCCAAGGATTCCAAGGGTCCTGGCCTAGAGGCGGGCCGTTATTTATTTGTTCGATAGTTTATTTTAACCACTCATCTCTTCACTCGCACCATGCCTTGCCTGGAAGGGAGCTGAGGCGGCTCCTTGGGTCCCTCCATTAGAAAATTAAGTAAATACCAGAAGGAAATTCCTCCCAAACACTCACACCTGTTGAGTCATGGACTCACATGGAAGTGACATACCCGCAGGGGTGTGTCCATATTCCCCAAACTGTCATTCATGTTGGAGAAGAATTGGGGGTGAGAAAAATGACAGAGGCACAGACAGAGTGTGACGTATTTGTACACTAAAATGCTTACATCAGGTTTAAAGCATGCAATGATGGGAGCTATCGAACTGGAAAAATTCCAACTGTTTTTACATGGTATGACTGCAATAATGTACCTAGAGAAAACTCTAGAAGGGACTATATGAAAACATTTCCAGCTATTTGGTCTGTGAGGTTCTGGGTAGTGTTTGGTTTTGCCTTTATATTCCTGTCCTTTGTTTTCAAAGTCTTTCATAATTGAGAAGACGTTACTTTTAAGTATTTTCTAAAATAGTTGTAATCTATTATTTATGTTCTCTTAGTAAGTTTCTGGAGTCACAGAAACATAGCTGAGAGAAATGAGGAAAAGGGAGAAAACAAGGTAATAAGTAGAACAAAGTCGGATGTAAGATTCCTCTGCTGAAACGTCTGCCACACAGGTCCCCAAGAGATGCCAGCTATGAGCTTCCTGAGAGCCAAAGCAAAAAGGGAAAGAGCTCACAGAGCCTTTCAAGTCAACGTTAACAATCATTACCACCACACCAAAAGTGTACCTTTTCCTGGGAGCGGATATTCAACAGCAATCTCTCCCCATAGAGAGAAGGCTGGTGTGATGATGGATACCTGGCAGGACACACAGCCACCCTTGCTAACATTGGCCTGTGCTGCCCAGGTGCAGTGACACAGCCCAGGTGGGAGATGAAGCTGTGTCCAGGGTGACCGTGAGAAGCAAGTGCCTGACGATCCCACAGTCTGACTGCAAGAGGGGTTCTGGCCCCCTCCTCATGATGAGTGAGAGCTGTGGGCCCACAGCTCAAACACGGGAACCAGACTAGTCCGCTGGCCCTTTCTGTGGGGGGTTTGTCCCTAACTCCCAGCACACACTGTGCCAGGCAGGGTCGCCTTCCACGGTCAGCTTGGCAGACACGGGCCCCCAGTCTCATGAAACAGGGGCCCATAAAAATGTTTTAATTTTTTTTGAAATCAGAAGGTTAAAAAACCGAACTTCAAGGTCAAGGAAAATGTTTCAATATATAAATTAATAAAGTTTTTTTTTAATAGCAACACAATTATTATCATTTTCTACACATTTTTGTGGAGGAAGTATTCACAAAGGTCCCATCATATCTGGGGGGCTGGGCTCCATCCTAAATCTTTCCATCCGCGATCTGATCTAACACTCGTGATAACCTGCTGAATGGGTGGTAGATCACTCCCAGTTTACAGGTGAGCAAACTGAGCCAGGGGGTAAGTGACCTGCTCTGGATCACCCAGACGAATGGCCAAGCCCCTCCAGATGCAGGTCATCTGATGACAATGCTCGAGTTCTTTAGACACCACAGAAATGGTGGTTCCCCCAAGCTGGTTGCTCTTGCCCCCATGGGACCCATGGGAGATGACAGCAAGCAGCCCCGTGGCTGGGGAATGGCACTGGCTGAGAGTGAGGGGCACGACGAAGGAGAAGGGAGGGGAGGGAGGAGAGAGAGAACCTGTAGGGAGCAGAGGAACCCTGGGCTGGGTGGGCGGCATGAGGCGGGGCTGAGGGTCTCCTCACATTCAACAACCGTGGGTTGGGTTCAGGGGTCTGTGGATGGGTCTTGGGTGCAAGCCTGCTGAATGGCTGGTTGTTGGGCCTTGGGCAAGTCACTTTACCTCCTCGAAGACCTGGGCTATACATTCTTGGTAAGGCCACCTCCACCATGTGTCCCTACAATGACAGGGTGTGGCCAAGCGCCTGCACTGAGCACATGGCCCCAAATGCTTCCTCGTGTGGAGATTATTCCTGTGTGCCCTACCCAGGCACCCGGCTCCCCATGGGTGAGTTCTCTCCCTCACTTAGCCATGACCAGGGACCTTCCAAGCACCTGAATTCATGGAGAGAATGCTCTGAAAACATCTAGAAGCCTGTGCAGAGACACCTGGAAGGCTGGATGCAAGTATTCCATAAACAACTTTTCCAACTGTGGTAACCACTGAAGGAACACCAAGTGACATGACAAATTCCTTGAAACGAAAGTTTCAACAGAAGTTACTGAAGCAAAGAGAGGCCAGAAGTTTGTGTGTCCTGGTTTTGAGTCCTGGGCAGGCTAATTAGGATCCCCAGTCCAGCTGTGGTTGGAGGCAGCCATGGGGGGAGGAGGGGGCCAATGCAGGGGAGTGAAGGGCAGCGTGCCCCTTCCAGCCCCCTCCATGAAGGCCACTAGCATGCCTTACATTGCCAGCCAGCCCAGTGCAAAGGCTGAAGCAGAAGATACCACAGACCCTAGGAGATCATGCTCTGTTGGTGTCTGCGGTATGCCCTCGGTACTCACTGTACCTCAGATAGAACTCCAAGTCCAAGGCCTCCCTTGGGCCGCGGATCACACTCAGCCCATCTGTGGGGCAGGCCCCTAGCCTCTGGTGGGTGGAGGTGCTGGGCGAGGCCCCGGGGGCCGTGCTGCTCAGGTGGGAACACTCAGAGGCCTGTTTCAGTCAACCTCGGCCCACACAGCCAGGCCCCACAGCTCAGCGAGGCATCCTGGATTTGCTGCTTCTCCCCGCCTCAGCATCCCACTCCCCAGAGGGGCTTCCCCAGGCCCTTTGGGATCTGCTTCAGGGGCAAGACCCTAAGTCACAGCAGAGGATGGAAAGAGATTCCCTTCCTGGCACCTGAAAGGCAGCCCATACACCCAAACAGACTGTGATGTGACCCCAGAAAGAAACACATCTTGAGAGCAGCCTGCAGTCTTTTCTCAAAAAGGCCCCACGGGGCAACATTAGGCTCTGCGTGAGCAGGGTCTCAGCTCTAAGGACTCAGCTCTGCCGCTGGAGAACCTGTCCCCAGAGACAACACAGGAAGGAACGGGCCTGGTGGTGGCCCAATAGGACAGCAGGCCTCTGGGCTGACGGCTGGCCTCTGCTTTACAGTACGAAGCTACCCAGAGTGCTCGCCCTGTGTCACGGCAGCTACCGTTGATAACCTTTCTTCTGGGTGTCCAATCCTCTCAGAAACGGTGGCAGAATGTGATTTGCTCTGCAGCTAGCCACACAGTGAGTTGGGATTTTCATCATGGTGAACACTACTTTCTACTTCTTGTGGGGATTAAATTTCTTTTAAAAGAGGTTTGAGTCAAGAAGCTAAAAATGTGGGGGCACCTGGGTGGCTCAGTGTGTTAGGCCTCTGCCTTCGGCTCAGGTCATGATCCTGGGGTCCTGGGATCGAGCCCCACATCGGGCTCTCTGCTCAGCGGGAAGCCTGCTTACCCCCCTCTCTGCCTGCCTCTCTGCCTACTTGTGATCACTCTGTCAAATAAATAAATAAAATCTTCAAAAAAAAAAAAAAAAAAAGAAGCTAAAAATGTGAGTCAACTTAAATAAAAAGAGCAAGCTAGCCTCTCCCCCAATGGGGAGAAGAAAAGTGGTAAAAATCCTGAATTCAGGAGGAGGTCTGCTCTCTGGGGAGGAGCTGGGAGTCGAGGACAGTTTGGCAGAGAGCCATAGGCTGAGCTGGTTTCTGGAAGCTTGGGTGTCAGCCAGAAGGAGAGGGAAGGAAAGGCCTCATTAGAAGGGCTCTGCCGGAGGGCCAGGCACCTATAGGAACGATGTTTCTATAGGGCTTTCTAAGGGTCTCAAGACAGCTTCATTTTTTGGGTGAGCCAAGCAGCTCACCAGTGTGTGCGAGGGGTCTCTTGTGGAAGCGAGCACAGGCCATACCAGACATGAGGTGCCTGGTTCGGCCATAGTGAGTTCCCAATTTCCCGCCATAACCCAGGATGACTGGCTAGTCATGAAATTAGGGCCTGGCACATTCCCGTTCTCAATGCCTGTTTTGTTATCATGGCACCCGTGTCTCCCATGGGACATGCCCGGCCTTTCTGCCTCTTGTTCCCCCTCCTTAACAAGCCACAGTTACAGTGTTTGGTCAAAATGTTTTTTAGGTTTTGTTTTGTTTTGTTTTTTAAAATTTAGGGTTAGTATGTTTTCCAAGAGTTTGCCACCAGCCCCTATTACTCACCACTGACTGCTTCCTTGGGCCCAAGCCTTCCCTGACCCATACAAGTATTCAACACTATTCCAAAGTGGCTGTGGTGACCCGCACTCCTCTTGGCCAAAATTACTCCTTCACAAATTGGACAGGAGTAGAGTAGAATAGAGTAGAGAAGAAAACAGGGCAGTGGTAGAGGAATCATGGAGAGAACAGCCAGGGCAGGGGACCAGCCTGGGTGGCTAAGGTGGTCTAAGCTGAGGCCTCCTTGGGAACAAAGTCTGCACAGCAATGGAAAGGCCATTTGGAAGGAAAAATCCAAGCCTAGGAGTGGGAGAGTCTACGTGCAAGATACACAGTCCAGAAAGGGCTCCTATTCAGAACATACAGAGAAAGCCTAGAACCCAGTAAGCAAAAGGCAGAGAGTCCACAGGAAAACATGTAACGGTCTTCATCACAGTCACAAAAGGGATATCCAAATAGCTAATAAACTTACGAAAATGGCTCAAACTCTACTAGTAATCAAAAAAAAAAGAATGAAGACCAAAGGAGAAGGGCCTATCCATAACACTATGTGATTTAGGGGGAGAGCAGGAATTGAAGGCTCATGTGCATTTATCTAAATCTTTTAAGTTTTCCATTAAACCGGGAAAACTGTTAAAAAAACACATTTTACCCTTTCGGTTATAACTTTCATAATATACCTTCATATGACAAATAGACCTTCACATACATATTTGGGGCACCTGAGTGGCTCAGTCAGTTGAGCTACTGACTCTTGATTTCAGCTTGGGTCATGATTTTGGGGTCGTGAGATTGACCCCACCAGGTCTCCATGCTGAGCATGGAGCCTGCTCAAGATTCCCTCTCTCCCTCTCCCTCTGCCCCTCCCCGGCTCACGCACACATGCGAACCCATGCGCATAAGCGTGCGTGCTCTCTCTCTAAAAAACAAAACAAAACAAAAAAACTAAAATCAAAAAACAAAAACAAAAATACACCTTCATAAAGACAGCATTGCAAATATGAATAAAGCTACAGTTTTTATATGACTGATTCAGTCACTAAATATTAAAAATGACTGACTTTAATTGATATTTTACCTCTGTGTTCTATTACTGGGCCAGTGGTGTTTGTATGGGTAATAAAATAAAGACATAATAATTCATAAATATTTATATGTATATTTTCCACAGAAGTTATTCTTCTTGCCTTCCTTTTCAGCCAAATCACTAATTTCAGCAAAACTATAAGGTTTTTGTATAATTTTATTCAGTTAAGAGAAATAATCTAAAGGGTTCAAAATATATTCAATGTATATATAATTTTATTAATTTTTATCCAAAAATTAAAGTGTAAAAAATTATTTTGTTTTCAAATTTAAAAAAAATTTTATTTTATTTTATTTATTTTTTTTTAAGATTTTTATTTTTTTATTTTTTTATTTGTCAGAGAGAGAGCGAGCGAGAGCGAGCACAGGCAGACAGAGTGGAAGGCAGAGTCAGAGGGAGAAGCAGGCTCCCCACGGAGCAAGGAGCCCGATGCGGGACTCGATCCCAGGACGCTGGGATCATGACCTGAGCCGAAGGCAGCTGCTTAACCAACTGAGCCACCCAGGTGTCCCAAATTTTTTATTTTAAATTAGGTAAATCTTTCTATCTTTTAGAAATTAAATTTCCATCATTACAGCATTCAGTGTCTACTTATTGTCATGTAAAGGCCTAGTGTCCCTTAGTGTCCATGGTCGTTATGGCTAGACCAGGAATTCTCAGTCAGGGCAGTTCTGGATACATCTGGCAATGTCTGCATACAATTTTGATTGTCATAACAGATTCTGGTGCTATTGACACCCGACAGGTGGAGGCCGGGGCTGCTGCTAATCATTCTATGTTCAGACACCTGCAACAACGAATTATCGGGCCCAAAATGTCAACAGTTCCAAGACTGAAAGCCCTGGTCAAGACAGGTAACAGCAAATGTGAGCGGGTTACGGGTTGGCTAATGCAGCAAAGGTTGCTCAGCGGCACTGCACGGGGCTGTGAACAAGTACCCCCAAACCACAAACTGGACCAGGAAGAAAAGCAAGAAGTGAAGAAATGGAACTCCATTATGCAGGCATCCACTGCCTCCCTGCTACGGGACGAGATCGATTTGACAAGTTAGTTGTGTTTCCTCTTGCTAAGGGCTACCCCCATTTTAACCCTGCCGCCTCCCAAGGCGGGGCTGGTCCCCCGTGTTGGCTGTGGCCCAACCCACACACCTTCAGCAGATTTGGACATAGTTACATTTGGTTGAGAATGGAGGGTGAGAAATGTGGAGAAATGGTTCTCCCAGGCCTTGACAGTGTTAGGAAGAAATGTGGGCTCTCTGAAGCGTGGGTCACAGAGCAGGGGCCCCTTTGGCTCAAGCTGAAAGTTAGTGCTGCTAGGTGACCACCACACCCCACTGGAGTGGTTACGATGAACAACACTGATAATACCAAGTGCTGGTATCAGCGACGGGCACAAACGCCATTCATGAAGCACTGCTGACACCAGAGTATACTTTGTGCTAAGGTTTAGTTTTTTTTTTTTTTTTTCCTAAGTGTTCTCCACACCCAGCAGCATGGAGCCCAACTCAGGACTTGAACTCATGACCTCAAGATCAAGGCCTGAGCTGAGATGAAGAATCGGACGCTTAATCCACAGAGCCACCCATGTGCCCCTATCCTGAAACCCGAATGCAAAAATGTTAATGAAGAATGCCATATTTACTGTATATTTCTTTGGAAACTATCAGCATCTGCTGAAGCTGAAAACACACACACACACACACAGCAATTCCAGTTCCGGGTAATGCCCAACAGTGTGGATGAGCCTGGCACACATGACAAATGCCTTTTTATGTTAAGAAAGGCAGTGCATGGGGGTGGGAGGGAGGGAGGACAGGGTGGCTGGGTGATGGGCATTGGGAGGGTGTGTGCTATGGTGAGTGCTGTGAAATGTGTAAGCCTGATGATTCACAGACCTGTACCCCTGGTGCAAATAATAAAGTACATGTTAATTAAAACAAAAAAGGCAGTGTGTGTACTTTGTAAAAAATTAAATGAAAAGGAAAAAAGTTGTCATTATTTCCAACTCCCAAGGATAAATATTATTAACACTTTGATGCTTTAAAAATTCCTTATGTATATGTATGTATCATAGAAAAAAATATAGTATAGTCTTTGCTTTAAAAGCATTACAAGCTGCAATTGCACTACTGGGTATTTACCTCAAAGATACAGATGTCGTGAAAAGAAGGGCCATCTGTACCCCCAATGTTTATAGAAGCAATGGCCACGGTCGCCAAACTATGGAAAGAACCAAGATGCCCTTCAACAGACGAATGGATAAGGAAGATGTGGTCCATATACACTATGGAGTATTATGCCTCCATCAGAAAGGATGAATACCCAACTTTTGTATAGCAACATGGATGGGACTGGAAGAGATTATGCTGAGTGAAATAAGTCAAGCAGAGAGAGTCAATTATCATATGGTTTCACTTATTTGTGGAGCATAACAAATATCATGGAGGACAAGGGGTGTTAGAGAGGAGAAGGGAGTTGGGGTAAATTGGAAGGAGAGGTGAATCATGAGAGACTATGGACTCTAAAACAATCTGAGGGGTTTGAAGTGGCAGGGGGTGGGTATTATAGAAGACATGGATTGCATGGAGCACTGGGTGTGGTGAAAAAATAATGAATGCTGTTTTTCTGAAAATAAATAAATTAATTTTTTAAAAAAGCATTACAAGCGTCTCTGGCAATTAACCTCAGTTAAAAGCATTTTTGCATATCATTCAATAATTCATTATGACCAGATTTTAACAGCTGTATAAATCCAGTGCATGTAATAAGTATTCAACCAATCTTTCATTAACCAGCCATTGACGTCATTTCCAGGTTTCTGCTTTATATACATCTGTCTCTATCTCTCTGATTACTTCCTGGCATGCTTTTTACAGGAGAGATGGCTGGGTCAAAGAATTATGAATATTTTTAAAGTTCTTGATGCAAACTGTAGCATAGATTGTTTTTCAAATACACCAGCAGCTCACCTTCCTTTCAGGAGGATAATAGACTGCCCTTCTCACAGCACTTGCTCCAAGTCTGATCTGAACATTCGTGCTTTTTCAATCTTTGCCTATTTCATAGATGGAAAACAGTGTCTTGTTCTAGCTTATTTCTCCCAGATTACTAGTGATGTTAAAAATATTTTTTCTAATGTTCTAGTATTCTATAGAAATATGAAAAATCACTATTCTCAAAGATCACAGTCTAATAGATGGAAATTTTTTTAATATATGGAAATTTAAACTTCAAGCACAAAAATATTCACAAGGAAATGTGCATTACTGCACATCACTGTATAATCCTACAAAGTACTCTACAATAATTTCTGTCACTGTAAAGAAGCATCAAGTATTAAAAACTATAACTGATACAGTGAACACAGGGACATGTAGCATACAACAAAAACACAAAACCTGCCTCTTGAAAATGTATTCAGAGAGGGAGTTTCCACACTGCCTGGGATGACAGTTCTGGTGTTACTTTTCTACTCATTCATAGGTATTACTCTTATGGTCCTTTACACACATAGGCTCAATTTGCTAATTAAATTTCCCAGAATCAGAATAATTAAACTTCCCAACTTGCTTCAGAGTTAAATCTCCCCCTTCCCCCAGCTAGCCTGGCTCAGGGGACAGGAGGGGGTGTGATCACTGCGCTCTTCTTCCTCACTTTTCTCTCTGCTTGCTGAGGAAGTGGCTTCTGGTCTTTTCAGAGAGTTATACAGAGCAGGGGACAGAGGAAGTTCTTACTTGTCTGATACTGTCCTGAGCTGGTATTTCAAACTCTGGGGGTCTGGTGAGTATTTAAGGGCCATTCCTTCATGAGAACATTCAAGGACCTATCAGACAACCCCTTGTTGGGTCCCACCAGCTACTGCTCCCGAGAGAGAAGGGAAGTCCTGTTTGTCCAGCTGCTTCTCCCTTGCCCCCACTCCTGGTTTTTCGGTGGTCTCTTCAGCATGGAACTCCCTCCATTGGAGTCCACTCGCCCCTACCGGCTATTCTCTTGCATGGCTCCAGAGGGCCTCTCTCTCTTAGGTGACCCACCTCTAGCTCATAAGAAACATAACACAGACTCTTCACCCCATTCTTGGTAGCAGTGCTGTGACTCCGCCAATCCAGCCTTCTACTCCCTCTCTCTGCTGGTGACTGTTTAGAGGTAGCCATATAATTTAATCTTAAAATTCCCTAGTCAGGTGCAAGAAATTAAATTCAATGCCCCACCATAATTGCACTGTTTCAAGTTCACCAAAGACTCTTAAAAAATTAGCTACAATTCTCCATCCCTTGCCCCCCTGCCGTCAGACCACTTTTCATTGTGACTCCATTGGTTCTCCCAGGAAGAGACGAAATTTATTTTCCCTCCCTTGAAAACAGGCTCATCTAGTGACTTGATTTGATCAATACCATGCAGTAAGATTAGGATGGGCCTCATCCAAGTAGAGACCTGGAGAGGCCTTCTAGACTTGCGCTCACTCACTTGGATCTCTGCCACAGTCTTGTGAACAGACCTAGTCTAGCTTGCTGGGGAATGACAGACAACAAGGAACAAAACTGAGTCAGCTAATTTGTCCCAGACTCATGAGGGAGCTCCGACAAGATCAACAGAACCGATTTGCTGACCCAGTAGCTGGCCACACACGTATAAAAGTAGGACCATCCTAGACCAGCTAATCCCTAACCAACCCACATATGACCTAAACGAATGCCTATTAACTTTTTCAGAGCTCTCCATGCTGTTTTCCTTAGTGCTGCACCAATTTACACGTCCACCAACAGTGCACTAGGGTTCCCTTTTCTCCACATCCTCACCAACACCTGTTTGGTTTTTTTTTTAAACTCTGTTAGTGAACATATAGCATGCATCCTTAGTTTCAGATGTAGTGTTCAGTAATTCATCAGTCACATGTAACACCCAGTGCTTGTCACATCACGTGCTCACTAGCACTTGTTATCTCTTGCCTTTTTGACATCAGCCATTCTAACAGGTGGGAGGTAACACTTCATTGTGGTTTTGATTTGTATTTCACTGATGACGAGTGATACTGAGCATCTTTTCGTGTGCCTGTTGACCATCTGGACATCTTTAGAAAAATGTCTATTCAGGTCCTTTGCCCATTTTTTAACATAGTTTTATTGTTGTTGCTTTGCCGTTGAGTTGCTAGAATTGGTTATATATTTTGGAAAATAAGCCCTTATCAGATATGTGGCTTATAAATGTTCTTCCTATTTCATAGGCTCTCTCCATCCTGCTTATTTCTTCCTTTGCTCTATCGAAGCTCAGCCCATTGCACTCTCATGTGTCTATGTTTCGTTTTCTTGCCCGTGCTTTTGGGGTCATATCTAAGAAATCATTGCTCAGATCGCTGTCAGGAAGATTTTTCCCTATATTTTCTTCTAGGAGTTTATAGTTTCAGGTCTTACATTTAAGTCTCTAATCCATTTTATGTCGATTTTTCTACATGGGATGAGATAGGGATCTAATTACTTCTGCAGGTGGCTGCAGTTTTCCCAACACCATTTCTTAAAGAGACCGTTCTTTCCCCATTACGTGTTCACGGTACTTGTCAAAGATTGCCCCCGGGACATTTGTGAATTGATTTCCAGGCTCTCTATTCTGTTCCATTGACCTGTGTATCTGTTTTTAATGCATGCCATACTATTCTGGTGACTATAGCTTTGTCATATATTGTAATAGGAAGTATGATGCCTCCAGCTTTGTTCTTCTTTCTCAAGATTGCTTTAGCTATTTAAGATCTTCTGTGGCTCCATATGAATTTTAGTAATTTTTTTTTCTATTTCTATGCAAAATGTCTTTGATCTTTGATAAGGATTGCACTGAATTTGGAGATTGAATCTTTGGGATTTCACAGTTATCACATTACGGTGCCTTAGTCAAAACTCCAACTTAAAATGCTGTCACATTTCTAGAAATATGTCTGTTAGTTTCACTACCTTTTGTTTATTGCAGGTAACATTTAACTTATAAATGCCAGTGCCTGGTGACTTCTGCCTCATTACTGTCACTGGAGTTTGTGATTCACGTGTCCAGAGTGGTCTTTGCACACCAGGTGAAGCTACTCACTCACTGCGATACCGTGAATCAACCTAAGAAACAAGTTGTGTCCTTTTCCACACCGCATAGCTCCGGTGTGGGTAAAACACTTTATGATGTATGCAGGAAGTTATTAATTCCCTCATTTAATAGATGAGAAAACTGGGGCATAAAGAGATGAAGCGAGTCAGCCAAAGTCAAATCACAGGGCCAGAGCCCAGGGCTCCTGCCTTCTGCCAAAATTCTTGTTTCTTATTTCCCCTTTCCTTTACACCCCTGTCCTGTGCCCATTCCAACTGTCTGGGTCAGGGACCTTGTGACCTTGTAATCTCTTAATCAAGAGAACATAATCAAAGATACAGACAGGTGTTGGGCTTGGCGCTTTCTTTAAGAGGTCCAGGCTAACCTTGTTCTAAAATTTCTCAGTAGCAAAGACCAGGCAGTCTCCTCAATAAACAGTAAACAAGCGGACCATAAAAGGAAAATTACAGTCGCATGGGGTTACACAGCCTATTTATTTGAATTTAAGTTATTGTTACGAGAATTTATGGTATATTCATCGTCATGAAAAGCATTTATCTTCGGGCAACTAAAGCAATAAGAAAGGCATAGCATTTAATTTTACCCACAACGTTTCCTTTAATCCAATCCGACACCGCAAAAAAGAATCAGCTAGGATTTACTGGCTCAGGATAATCCCTAATTCTCAGATGGCAGCTGCCAGAGAAGCTAATTAATTCAGATTGACTGCTGGGCTTCATTTTTATTTGGATTTTAAAAAATGAATGAGAGGAGCAGATCAATAGCATATGTATAGCCTGGACTCAAATTCTAAGATGTTGCCTGCCAGCTGGGTTCTGTGGCCTTCTGAAGCTCTGTCTGCAGAGGGAAGTTTCTGGGAGGCTGGCACCTTTCAAGTATCATCAGGAACCAAAGCCCTCTGGCCTGGGTTCGAGAGCAGGGCAACCGGGTAAAGTCCAAGCACTGAATTCAGATGAGTCTGATCTCATTCTGTCACTTGCTGACTGTGTGACTGTGGGCAAGTAGAGTCACCATTCCGAGCCTCAGTTTCCTCATCTATAGAATGGGTGTTATACCGCCAATGGCACAGGCTGTTAAAGGGAATTAAATTGCAATGTATGTGATCATTGGATGGCAAGGGCTTTATGAATGACATGGTCTGTTACTCTAGGTCTTCAGTGTGTAGTGTTGTCTTCTAGAAAATGTTCATCCCTCCATTTGTTTGTTCAACTAGTATTTACTGAGCCCCTATGACAGGCTGTGGTGCTGGGTGCTGGGGACACACCCATGAACAAGATGGACCAAATCCTGGCCATAATGGTGTTTACATTTTCACTGAGGGATATAGTTGGTGTACAAGTAAACAAAACCAAAAAAAAAATCTTGAAAAGAATCAATAAGGTTGATAAGCTCGAGAGTAAGGAGTGAGATCTGGTGGCCAACAAAGACCATGGGAACATTAGGATTGAGACTGGATTGATGAGAAGGGACCAGTCTTGGAAAGTGCTTGGAGGAGCAGGTACCAAGCCCCTGGAGGGGGGTAAGCATGCCCTGTGGTTGGAGAATGGGAGGGAGGGAGACCAGACCCGCAGAACCTGGAGATGAGGCTGGGGCTGGGCAGGTCCACATCGTGTGGGACCTTCTCATGAGAGGTTGGCGATTTTTCTTCTTTGAGAGAGCCACATAATAAATGTTGAAGGCTTTGCAGGTCATGTGTGCTCTGTCACAACTAGTCAATTCTCCTTTTGTAGCTGAAAACAGCCATAGGCAATATGTAAAGTTTGGGCGTGACTGTGTTCCGATAAACCTTGTTGGTAAAAACAAGTGCCATTACTAGGGACTATTCAAAGGGGCACCTGCATCCCAGTGTTTTTTGCAGAAATGTCCACGATAGCCAAAATATGATACGGAAGGAGCTGAGCTATCTATCAGTGGATGAATGGATAAAGAAGATATGGTATATACACAATGGAATATTACTCAGCCATCAGAAAGGATGAAATCTCTCCATTGCAATGACATGGGTGGAACTAGAGGGTATTATGCTAAGTGAAATAAGTCAATCAGAGAAAGACAAATACTGTATGATTTTACTCATATGTGAAATTTAAGAAACAAAACAGTTGAACATAGGGGAAGGGAAAACCATAGGAGATTCTTAACTCTAGGAAAAAAACCGAGGGTTGCTGGTTGGGGGAGGTGGGTGGGGGGTGGGGTAACTGGGTGATGGGTATTAAGGAGGGCACGTGATGTAATGAGCACTGGGTGTTACATGCAACTGATGTATCACTAAGCTCTACCCCTGAAACTAACAATATGCTATATATTAACTAACTTGAGTTTAAATTAAAAAAAAAACCCCACCCCACCCCCCAAAAAAACCAAAACAGATGGTAAGTAGGATTTGATCCACAAACTGCAGCTTGCCAGTCCTTTGTTTAAATCATGGTGATGAGTTTGAAATTTATTCCAGGTTCAATGTATTGCCATTAGAAGGCATCAAGCAGGATGGTGCCATGGTGGGACCTGGGTTTATGACTTCCAACGGGGGTTCACTCCAATCATGTCCCGAAACACAGCAGGCCCTCCAGGTGCACTGCAAGGAATCTCCAGGAGCTTCCAAAGCCAACCATGAGAAGAATTAAAAGAAGAAAGAGGAGGAAGAGGAGCAGGAGAACAAGAAGAAGAAGATGTGGAGGAGGGAGGGGAAAGGAAGAGGAAGAAGAGCATGCAAAAAACATGCATCTTCCTTGTATTGAGTAAGACTGGCTTTGGGTCTGGCTTCCTTCTCTCACCGTTACACCCATGAACACCTACTGTGGTGAGCTGTGGTATTTTGTTTACCACAGCTTTAAGGTATTCCACTGTGCGAACATATCACAATTTATTTACACATTTCCTGTTGCCTACACAACAAGAAGAACTTGGGTAGCCAGGAGCCCTTAAACATCTGATTCTGGTGTCAGCACCCAGAGCTGGTCCCAGAGCCAGGCCCTGGGTCATATCTGGCTGGCTCTGGGGTCCCCAGAGCCCCCCACCCCTGAGTTCTGCAGGCCCTAATAGACACAGAGAACAGGCAAGAGTGAGAGTTTCCCACCAGCCCTGGTCCAAGCCCCATGCTTCGAACCTGAACTAACTGATTTTGGATAACAGGACAATGACAACCAAGATCTGTGCCCCAGAAGTGTTCACAGGAGGACGTAGTCGGGGGGGCGCGCGGGGCTTTCATGTTCAGCCCAATTGTCCCCACCCCACTGAAGGTAAACAGACCCATGCTGGAATAATCGATCATACCTATTGCTAGAGTGTTGACATGTTTTCATAAGAGTAGAAAAGGAGCCACTGCCCCAAATCTCCCCTATATCTCCCTCCTCCTTAGCCCTCCAGGCTCTGTCAGGGGCCACACTGGATGTGTACCTGCCAGCCAGCCTGTCACAGTTCCCAGGTCCTGAACTCTGCCCCCCTACGAAGGCCTGGACCTGGTGGGATGGAGGGTTACATGGTACTGGTGCTCACATCCCGGCCTGCGGACCCATGACACTCACCAGCCTCCCAAGGCTGGGGCCGTCTCACGTCACCACAGTATCCACAGTGCACGGTGCCAGTTGTGAAGCCTTCGGAATATCACTTCTGCCTTCCCAGACCAATTTCCTGCCTCAGACAGCTGGAAAGAGAATTACATTGAGGGCTAAATTTGATCCTTGATGAGAGAGTTACCAAGAACTAGAGTAATAATTCTCTCAAAGGAGACCCTGATAAGGACCATCATAGCTGATTCAGCTCTTACAACATGCCAGGCATGGTTCCAAGCATGTTACGTGTATGAGCTCATACAATCCTCAAAACATCCCACTGGGGGGCGCCTGGGTGGCTCAGTGGTTAAGTGTCTGTCTTCCGCTCAGGTCATGATCCCATGATCGTGGAATCGAGACCCACGTGGGTTCCTTGTTCCGCGGGAAGCCTGCTTCTCCCTCTTCCACTTCCCCTGCTTGTATTTCCTCTCTCAATGTCTCTCTCTCTCTCTCTCTCTCTCTCTAACTATCAAATAAATAAACAATATTTTTTAAAAATCCCTTTGGGGTAGGTGTTGCAATCATGTCTATTTACAGATACAGAAACTAAGGTCAATTGAATTGTTCAGAACCACATGGTTGGTCAATGGCCAAGCTGGGATTCAAACCCAGGCACTCTGACTCCAATGCCTAGAAAGCAAAAGATAAAGAGAAATAAGAAAATTATTTCCCTTATGCATTTGTCTCCCTGTCATTCTAGGACAGTAGAAATGATATGCAAAGGAGATTGGGCCTAGAACCCGGGAAGAGGTGGCAGAGACACCCTGCCTTCACTGCTTATCTCTACTTAAAGTTCTCATGTACTCAGTGCTTCATGCATGCATTGAGTCGTTCATTTAATGGCGTTTATTGAGACAGTATTAAATATGAGACTTTGCCAGAACCAGGTGATATTTATGTTCTCAGTGTGAGTGTGAGTCAGCCGGGAACAGACAAGGAAGTGGAGATGTCTTTCCCTGCCAGCTCTGGGCAGATCCGGGTTCTAAGTGGGATCTTCACCCCACCTCCACCCCTGCCATGAGCCCAGAGTCTCACCCAATGTCTCTTGGGTTTATGGATGTGCTGGGGCATGTCCACACCTCCACGGGATTAAGGCTAAGCTGGGTCCATCTTGCTGGGACTTGGTTCCTGGTTGATGGCTGGCGGTAGTTTTGAAATTTGGCCATTAATTCTTGACATTCAAGAGACTGGGGCTATGCCACTTCCCCTTGATCTGGCTGAGCCTGTGACTACTTCAAAGAAGGGGTTATGGCAGGAGTATTGCTCAGTGACTTCTGAGGTGAGATTATAAATGGTCACGCAGCTCTGCCTTGTCAACAGGGAATGTTCCCTTCTGGGTCCTTGAGCAGCTGGACCTCCCTGAGACAGCCATCAGGACATTCAGGTGGAGGTGCTCTGGCTGGCAGTCTTCCTGAGCCCAGCCGCCCTCCATCCCAGCCCCAGAGCCAGGAGTATGTATGAGGAAGTCATCTCGGCCTTAGGTCCCCCAGCCCTGTAGTCTGATTCCCCCAGTCAATTGAATCCCACCCCTCACCCCGCCACAGCCACTGAGATCATCCCAGTGGAGCCCCAGCCATTTACAGAGGAGAGAGAAATGCCTGTTGTGCCCTTTCCAACTTCTCAACTCACAGATGCCATGAAGAGAATAAACTGGTGGTTGGTTTAGCCACACAGTTTTATGGATGTTCAGTAATGCAGCCCTAGCTAACTAGACACCTGCTCATAGCAGTCAGAGTCCACCAGGCAACAAAATGGCCAAAGCGATGGTGGAGGCTACTGGCAAATCCAAAATCTGTAGGGCAGAGATGAGGAAAGGCAGGTGGGAGGTGAGAGCAGTATAAGAATACAAATTCCACGTTGGGATCTCACATACATGATCCCACATGATATGAGGTACCCAGAGTGACATGGTGGGCCAGTGTTTGGGGATGGAAAGGTATGGGAAGAATGTGTTCCCCAAGCAGCATGCAGGAGGGGTGAATAAAGGATAAGAAGAAGGTGGCCAGGCGGACTGAGGGGTGGGAGACAGGGCAAGAAGACATACATGCCAGAAGGGTCAGTATCCCTCCAGTGCTGCTGGAGCCAAGGGTGCTCCAGAGAGGGTGATGGGAGGCTGGGCAAGAGGACTGGCTCCTCAAGGAGGGCACTGGCATTTGGACTTTATTCTGAAGGAGACACAAACTACACACTGTGTCACAGTGTTGTTTGCTTCCCATGACACACACAAATCTTGCCCTGCGTCAATGTCAATGAGATAAATGGTTAAAAAATACAAATGGCGCCAGTAATGATCCACTGACGGTGAGCACCTCTTCAGCTTCCTGCCTCCTACACTGTCTCCAAAATGGTACATTTGGTTCTTCAAATAAAATATCTCTTGTGCTGTTGCAAAGTATGTGGGAGACATGACTCAAAGCAATGTCACCCAATACTGTAAGAAAAAACAAGGATGTCAATGGTGAGAATTCCAAACAAGCCACTTATCTGCTCTAAAGGTTGGGAATCCTCATAGCTCTGTCCCGAGTCTTCCACTTTACCAACACCGTCTCCCAGATCTTCTCATCAAACCCCTTGGCAATACAGGCCATGTATGTATGCTAATGATCCCCAAATTTATCTTCCCATTCTTGGCTGCCCCTCTATGCTCCAAATTCATATATCCACCTGCCTAAACATCTCCACTTAGATGTTTAATGGGATCTCAATGTCAACATGTCCAAAAAGGAACTCTTGATCTCCCCCAAATGTGCTTTTCCCCTAGTCTTTCTGGTACTGTTTCTTAAGTAAGAATCTTAGAAGTTATCCTCATCCCTCCTTTTATTCATCTAACTCATCCATTGTGTAGAAAGTCTTTGTCACCAATATACATCCTGGATGCACCCTCCTCTTTCCTCTATTGCAACCTTTGTAATGGAGGCTACCGCCCCCCTTGCTAAAATATTATTGCATCTGCACTCTGGTCCCTCCACTACAGCTCTTGCAACCTTCCACTGTTTCCTCCATCAAGCGACAAAAACGATCTTATAACAAAAATGAAATCAGACCCTTAAAATCCTTCAACAGCAGTCCGATCATATGTAGGATAAAACCTACTCCTCTCACACCTGTGGCCTACAAAGCTCCACGTTATCCAGTCCCTGCCTGTCTCTCCAGACTCACCTAGGTCACTCTTCCCTTTGTGTGTCTCCTCTTGTACCCAACAGACCAAGTTCCCCAATATACTAAGCTCCCCTGCCTCAGCTCCCTCCACACATGTTCTTCTCTGCCCGGAATGCTAGCTCTATCACTTTTTGTGTGGGTAAATCCAATCTTCTAAAGGTCAGAAGGCTTTGCCTTCCTTGACAACTATACCCAAAAGAGAATCCCTCCTGCCATTCTTTAAAGTAACTCTTGTCTTGTTTCCACAGACCTGTACCCCTGGGGATAAAAATATATGTTTATAAAAAATAAAAAATTAAAAAAAAAAAAACTTCTATTACAGCTCGCCATTTATTCCAACGTTGGTTGGCTTGTTGCCTGACCCCTTTATAGAGTCAGCTAATGTCCTCTTTCCCCAGAGCCTAGAACAGAGTCTCGCACATATAGGAGCTCAAGAAGTAAGTGCGGATGAATGCAGACTGTATAACGCCTTCGTTTGCTGCTGGTGGGGAAGAACAAGAATCCTGTCACCAGCACACGTTCATGAGGGATACTTGGTGAAAATTTTCTTGCTGATATAGTTCTTACACAAGATGTGTTCCATTTAGGTCAAAGAAACCTCAAAAGAGAGAGGGGTCCCAAAAATCCTTAGGTGAAGGAGACAAAGAACTCTGAGTCAGAGATCCTTGGGGGAAGCTGCTGTGTGTGTGTGTGTGTGTGTGTGTGTGTGTGCGCGTGCATGTGTGATATACCAAGTCCACTTATAAAAGTCTGTTGTGTGATTATAGCTCAGCCAAATTACCTCACACTTGGGGAGCAAGAACCTCTTTTGGCTGAGCCCCAGGGGCCAGACATTCTTATTTCTAAGACCCTTGTCCAAGTTCACACTAGGCATTGGGTGGGGAGGGGATCCACCACAAGGAGGAGTCTGTTTGAATCCAAACACTGGTCCTGGGTCTGAGACAGTACCTGTTTTTTCAGAAAGAAAACAGGAGTGATGACAAAGAGAGTGGGGGGTCGTTTAGGGAAGAGTGGTGCTGTGAGAACAGGGCTGATAAGAACACTGGATGGACCAGGACAGGGACTCGATCTCTCTAGGGAAGTCACTTTGCCTCTTGAGGCCACAATTTCCTCATCTGAAAAGCACAGTTTCCTAACTTCCCTTTTAAAATATTTACAGTTAAAAAAAAAAAAAAAAACAAGGTCTAATGTACATTTGCGTCTTCCACACAGCAGCCCTCAGGGCACCTCTGTGGAAGGCAAAGGCTCCTGCAGTTGCTGGTTCTAGCCAACCCTTCTGTGTCATCACTCTGGTCTGCCTGAGGGTCCCTGGTGTTCCCTTCTCCAGCCATGGACGTGGGGACAATGGGAGAAGATTTCTCTTGCTCGCATGAGCCAACACAAAGATTTTTCTGAACTTAGGAACGATCCAGGATAGAAATGAACATTTATTGATGATTTATTACAAATTATGATGAATATATATGGTGTATCATAGAAATTTATGAGAAATTTAAGTAGTGCTTATAAATATGTCATATACTCTCACTTATAAATCCACTCAATTTTCCCCAAACTCCTCATTTTTCCAGTGAAAATCACTGGGCAAATTTAAATGCCTTATATATATTATTGGCAGAATTCATTCATGTAACTGTTTTTGTACAGACAATCAGGATAGTCTCTAGACTCCTGCTGTTCAGATGTGGTCTTTGAACACACAGTATAGACATGACATGGTAATCTGTTATAAAAGCAGAATCTCGGGCCTCGTACCCATATTGACATTTTGTTTTTCGAGGTTTTTTCCTCCAAATACTTCTCTCTCTCTATCTCTCTCACTGTCTTCACTAATGCTCTGTATTCAAATCCAGGTCAGGTTCCTCTTTGGAGAAAGCTTGACATGTTACAGATAGGAAACCATTTTGTGCTGCTAGTATAGACGTGACAATAAAAGTCAATCTCTAAGTTTGTTCTATTAAGGTGCATTTTTATGAGCATTTTCTAGCTATATTTTACCGGTCAACGTCATCTGCATTTTTCTGCTCTCTTCAAGACCTGATCTTAACTATTTTGTATCTAAGATAAAGCTCATGCTTTCTAGAGTTATTTTAACAATAGATATAATTTACGTGGTAGGAAGATATGTATACATACTAAGGGAATATGGATTTTATTTTTTTTTTAAGATTTTATTTATTTATTTGACAGACAGAGATCACAAGTGGGCAGAGAGGCAGGCAGAGAGAAAGGGAGAGGCAGGCTCCCTGCTGAGCAGCAACCTAGTGTGGGGCTTGATCCCATGACCTGAGCCAAAGGTAGAGGCTTTAATCCACCGAGCCACCCAGGTGTCCCTGGATTTTATCTTTTAGGCCCAAACTTCGATTTCTTGTTTAAGTGAGGGAGCAGACAGTATTACATCAGTTTCAGAAATTTTATTACTGATAAAAATGTTGTTAAAATTCCTAAATGAAGATGGGTGCAAAATTCGAGAACCGAATCCCACACCAGGATGAAAACATCTAAATGTGTATCTGATAGGTGACACCACTTTGGCTGGTCTGTTCCACACTGCTGACCTATGTGAACCGAGGAGTCATTTCCAGAGTAGATACATCACTGTTAGGCATCAGCTCCAAATTCAACAAAATTATAGGAACAGAGTTGAAAGGGAATTGTGTTTGGAACCAGAGCTCCCAGGGTCTGGTCTGACATCTGACCCTGGCAAGTTCTGTGGCCTTGGATAATCTCTTAACATCTCTGGCCTCAGTTTCTGCATTTTGAAAACATACTGGATTTGATGAACGCAAGAGCCGTGGCCACATCTGAAATACTACTGTGCCAACCAATTCCTTTACCCAAGCCTAATGGAGACGCATTTGCATCCCTGATAGATTCCTCCTGAGATTATAAAATGCCAAGACTCAAGTGTCATGAGCTCCCCCAAATCTTGTGAATGTGACCTCAATTTGCCTTTTTCATTTAATCTGCATTCATATTATAGTCACATGAATATTCATGTTCCTAGTGAACGTCATGAGCCAACAGCAGATGCGGGAGGAAAGCTGCAAGAAGATTCTCCATCCCAACCACACCCCAATCAGGGCAATTCTTTTCCTTCTCCTCTATGTCTCTGCAAATTAAATGAAGATTCTGGTGATAGTGCTCTCTACACCGAAGGTAACTTTGAAGTAGATAGGAAGCACTGTGAAACAGCCGTGGCTGGGTAACTAGGTGCACTATCACAACCCACAGGCATCCCAGGGGTGGCCGACTACCCCGACCGTTACTGATGCAACAGTTCTAGGGACAGGGGATGCTGACTGCCTGTGATGCCACAAATACAGTCTTCTGTGAGTTCTGAGAAATTTCTGTATGCCTGGCCGGTATGTTGGTGGTGGCAGTGAATCGGAATTAGAGTGTCTGCAGAGGTGATATTAACTTTCCACTTAGCTGCAGGCTTCACTACTCCCTACTGCCCTCCCAGCTATTTCATGCATTTATACCACCAGCCTGGCTCTGGCTTCTGGAAACACTTATGGTTATAGCTCTGGCCCATTTCCCTCTTCAGATCATCATTTATCCCATCATCACGTTTCTCTTTCATATTTCTGATTAACATTGAGCCTCATGAAACTGGGACTGAATCACTATAACTTCCTAGTGGGCGCCCCATTAACCTTGCATGCAGGCGACCTAGCCCACCTTGCATTTGAATTCTGTCCTCCCTGCCTTCATTCCTCTGAATTTTTCCCTGTGGCTACAACATGTGCTGCTACTTTTACTCTGGCATCCTTTCTAAACCATTCCAATCTGTCTTTCCAAGTTGCTCAAGACAACATCCAGTTCGTGTTCTTTAGCAGAGTCCGTAAATATGCGTCTTTCATATCAGCCATTAAAAATACCACCGGACACAGTGCACTCTGGTTAACTGTGTCTGTGGAATTAACAGAGGTATGTATATTCCAAAAATAACTTGCATCTAGCTTGGGACACCATCGCTCCCCTAATCAATGCACATGCACTTTAGGACTAACGTACGCAGCTACTTTATACGCAACTGGGTTTCCTCTCAGGTCAGCCCTACTTTCAGCATTCTGGCAACAGAGACCAAAGTAAATCTATGTACATCTAACTGTGACTGATCACTGAATAGAATGATGATTGTAAAGGCCCCCAGACCAGTTTCTGAGCATCTCCTCCAGACTGCGTCGGAACTACAAATTCCCGAGCTCTGATGCTTTGATCGTGGTGTGGTCTGATGCGGGAAGCACACAGAAGAGCCATCTGCTCTGAGCCCCTCCTCCCACACACAGAGCAGGCATCATTCATCAATCAAGACTCAGTAAGAGGTGGGATTAATTGGTAATACTTGCCTGTGTTTTCAGAGAGGGGTAACTTATGTCCGCCACTTCTTTTCTAGTTTATAATGTAATTTGTCCAAAGAGTTTACGCTACCCTCAATTTACAAGCATTTAAGATAACAGCTTGACTGGCAGTTCCTGCTTATAGACTGCCGCAAAGCCTGCCAACAGGCATGCTCCACCTTCTCTGGGAGTCCCCCCTCAGGGGAAGACAAGAGAACACCCATGCGCAGAAACCCTCCCAGCCATGTTGACCAGTCCAGCAGTGTTTCATTCATAAACAGGAACTGAGCACTACAGCCCTCCTGACAATTGATGAAAAGCAGAGTACAAAAGAGAAGGTGCAGGGCACCTGGGTGGCTCAGTGGGTTAATGCCTCTGCTTTCAGCTCAGGTCATGAGCTGGCATCGAGCCCCGCAACATGCTCTCTGCTCCACAGAGAGCCTGCTTCCTCCTCTCTCTCTATGCCTGCCTCTCTGCCTACTTGTGATCTCTGTCTGTCAAATAAATAAATAAAATCTTTAAAAAAAAAAAAAGAGAGAGAGAGAAGGTCCAAGAGAAATAAACAGGACAGCTGACCACATAGAATATAACACAGGGAAAAGAAACACACTTACAAAAGGTCTAAATAGGGTCCTGATTCTGGTCATGAAACAAGAACAGATGGCCCGAAAGAAGAGACAACCATCAGAAAACAACAAAGAGATCTTGGAGATATATATATATATATATATATATATATATATATATATATAATTTTTTTTTTAAAAAGCCAACATCACCTGGATTAATATGACAGCCAGACAAAAGAGGCAAGAAAGACACAGAACAAAAGTGCAAACAGGTGGGGGCTCCGGGGGGTGGCTCAGTGGGTTAAAGCCTATGCCTTCCGCTCAGGTCATGATCCCACAGTCCTGGGATGGAGCCCTGAATCGGGCTCTCTGTTCAGTGGGGAGCCTGCTTCATCCTCTCTCTCTCTGCCTGCCTCTCTGCCTACGTGCTCTCTCTCTCTCTCTCTCTCTCTGTCAAATAAATAAATAAAATCTTTAAAAAAAAAGTGCAAACAGATGAATAAAACAAAGGAAAATAACAAAATGAGGATTGATCCACGGAATGAAACATCCACCTAATAGGAATTCTGGAAAGAAAGGGCAGGCAGAATTTTCAGGTTATAATACGGAAATAGCAGGGGAAAAAGGTCCAGACTTGAAGATGCACAATTCACACAAGGACTTCAGAACGGAAGGTCCCGTCAGGTCTCATGCAGGACACCGCACAGCACCTGCATGCAGGAGACTCTTGCATCTGCTTCCCTCGCCTGCCCCAGATATCTGGCACAGACACTGGACTCTGACAGTCTCTTGGACATCTTGGCTTAGATGTGATTTTCTCCTCCAAACCTGCTGCTCCCTGTGTCTCCCTCTCTCAGTTAAAGGCACACCATTCTCCTAGTTGCCCGGATGAAAACTCGAGTCATTCCTGCTTTCGGGTTCTCTCCTGCCACATCCAATTAAGAGCCCAGACCGACGATGTCTCCCCATCTCTACTGCTACACTCTGTTCCCAACCTTCACTGCCTCCCTGGTTCATAGCAACGGCTTCCCGACTGATCTTCCTGCTTCCTGCCCATTCCCACCTCGGCCCTTTGGGAGTGTGTTTTGTTTTTTGTTTTTAAGACTTCATTTATTTATTTGACAGAGAGAGCATGAGAGAGCATAAGCAGGGAGGAGGGGCAGAGGCAGAGGGAGAAGCAGAGTCCCCGCTGAGCAGAGAGCCCAACTCGGGGCTTGATCCCAGGACTCCAGGATCATGACCTGAGCCCAAGGCAGATGCTTAATCAACTGAGCCACCCAGGTGCTGTCGTGTTCCCTTTCTTGTAATGTTCTTTCCCAGATCAACCCAGGGCTCCTCATTACTGAGGCCTGTGCCCAATGCTACCTCCTCAGAGAGGCCTCCCTTGACCGGTTCAGCTAACGTGCTCCTTATAACCCCATTCCTCTTTTATTTTCTTCTTAGTACTTATCAATCTGCAGGGATCTCATGTACTTGTTTATATTTTATCATCTCTTTCCCACACCAGAATGTAACCTCCATGAGAATGGGGGAAGTTATTGTTCTATTTCTAGCTCTCAGGCTTCCCTGAAATCAGTATCTACAGTAAGTGTCTGTTGAATGAGTGAGTAAAGTTATATATACCTCACCACAACATTTTAGAACACCAAAAATAGAGAACGGATCCCTAAGTTCCCAAGAAAATGAAACTGGTTACCCACAAAAGAATCAGAATAAGAATCAGAATCAGAATGGTCTGTTGCTCAGAAACAATCCCAGCACTGGAGGAAAATGTAGTCATACTTCAAAGTTCTGAGAGAAATGGTTTAGAGCCTTGGATTAGACACCCAGTCAAACTTGCCATCAAATATGGGAGCAAGCTTTGCGCAGTGGCAGTATCGTAGCCAGTGAGGTTTATCCAAGGCATGATTATTGCTAATTGAAATATGGGAGCAAGGTGAAGAATTTTTGAATGTGGACAGACTCAGAAAATCTGCTGTCCATAAACATTCTCTGAAAGAATTACTCACAGGCATCCTGAGCAAAAAGCAAAGACTACTCCCACCCTCTCAACCCCAACAACACATAGGATCCAGGATCCTGTTTATATAGTAAAACTAGGTCAGCACCATACTAAATAAAATAAATCTCAGAATTGAATCTGTGCAGCAGTTCTGGAAAGCAGTTAGTCCAAATTAAAAACAAGAAATCAGAAGACTCAGAGGGGGGAAAAAAAAGCCTTCAAAAGAAAATAATGTGTAAAAAAAATTATATAATTAAGAAACAGAAAGGATTTTACTGATAAAGGAAAAATACGAAATAGTATCATGTTCCCTCTTCCCACTTCTTTTCCCAATTGTTTTTCTGCTGGTCTTTAACTTACAATCTCCTTTTAAAAATGTAACCTCAACTTTATTGAAATATAAGTTCTATACAAAAAAATATTCAGATTTCAAATATACAACTCAGCGAGTTTTTGACAGGCGGCTAGTATGTTGTAACAAAGACCAGCGTAACTACAATTGATCTAGAGGTAGATTCGCATCCATGTCATATCTGCGTCCCTCCTGAGGGTTCCTTGGCGGACAAAGCCCTGCAAAACCATTTCTACGGTCGAGTCCAGCTTCGCCTGTTCCAGAGCTCCCTAGGAGCACAGGGCAGGCATTCTTCATTGTCTGGCTTTATGCACTCAGCACGAGGGTTTTTACAGTGATCCACGTTTGTGGCAGCCACCAGCAGTCTGTTCTCTAGAGTTGAGAAGTATTAAATCGCATGAATACAGCACAATTTTGTTTATCCATCTTCTTGCTGATGATCATTTGGGCAGTTTAAAGTTTTGAATATTATGAGTAAAGCTGTTGTCAATAATCTTATACAAATCTCACAGAGGATGAAGTTTTCATTTCTCTGCAGAAACTCTAGGATCAGAATTATTGGTTCATAAATTAAGTGTAATTTTAACTATAGCAAACATCCACCTGTTTTCCAAAATAGGTGCACCATTTTGCGTTTTGACAATGTATGAGAATTAGAGTTGTTCCATATTTTCGTCAGAGAGTGCAGTATTGCCAGTGCAGTATTGTCAATATTTTAAATTTTAATCATTGTCGCAGGTGCGGTATGCTATCTGATTGTGGTTTCCATTTGCATTTCCCTAACAACTAATGATACTGAATATAATTCTTAAGCTTTTTGGCCATTATATTTTCTTTTGTCAATATTTCTTTACCTATGATTTTTTATTATATTGCTTGCTTTCTGACTACTGAGTTGTAAGAGTTCTTTACGTATTCTGGAAACAAGTTCTTCTTCAAGTATAGTGTTAAAAATACTTATTCCAGCCTGACTTTCAGTTTTCTCAGCAGCATCTCAAAAAAAAAAAAGAAAAGAAAAGAAAAAGAAACTAATTTTAAAGTCAGATTTATCGAATTTTTGTATTTGATTCTGCCTGTTGTGTTCTATTTGCCCCATCTATGTGTCCTTTCCCCCTTTTTCTTCTTTTTCTTTAGAGTGTTTACTACTCTGGTTCACCTCCTCTGTTGAATTATGAGCTATACCTTTGTTTTGTTCTTCTGGTGGTTTCCTAGGGGTTAGAGTGTATGTCTTTACTCACAACACTGCACTTTGAAGTGATGTCTTATCACTTCACACAAAGCTCAAAAACCTCACAGTGATATACTTCTATTTCTCACCTTGAGGATCTTGGGCTTTTGTTGTTATGTGTTTTCCATTTACATAATATTCCAACATTATTTTTGGAACAGTCAAAGATCCTCTTAAGGAGATTTAAATAAGAAAAATATCTTATCTATTTATATATACAGTTCCCATTTCCCAAACTCTTCATCCCTTTGTACAGATCCATAATTCCGTCTGCTATCATTTTCTTCTTCCCGAGAACTTTCTTAAAAAGTGATGTCTTGGGGCACCTGGGTGGATGAGTCAATTAGGCATCTGACTCTTGGTTTCAGCTTAGGCCATGATCTTAGAGTCGTGGGATCAAGCCCCACATCAGGCTCCAACCTCAGTGCAGAGTCTGCTGGAGATTTCTGCCTCTGTCTCCCTCGGCCCTCTCCCTCCCCCGTTCTCTCTCTTGCTCTCTCAAATAAATAAATAAATAAATAAAACGTTAAAAAAAATGTTATGTCTTGTAGTGTGGGCCTGTTGGTAAGAATTGCTTTAGCTTTTGTACACATGAAAAAAGTTTTATTTTGCCTTTTTTGGAAGATGTTTTTGCGGGCATAGGAATCGAGGGAGATGGCTTCTTTTCTGTTAGTCAGTCATTTACAGATGTTGCTCCCTGACTTCTCACCTGCACTCCTGCCACCTGCCGAATCTGCTGTCACCCTCATTTTTGTTCTTCCATGTAGAATGTCTTTTTCTCTCCGGTTGCTTTTCAGATTTTCCCCTTTATCACTGTGGGCTTCGAGCACTCTGATTTTGATGTTCCCTAGTGTAGTTTTCTTCATGTGTTCTGTGCTTGGGGTTTGCTGAGATTCCTGCGTCTGCGGACTTAAAGCGCTTGTCAATTGTCCACAATGTTTGTTATATTTTCAGTGTCTTTTGGGGTTTTTCCCACTTTCTCCTCGCCTTTGGGCACTCCCCAATGACACATATTAAACCACCTGCAGTTGTCCCACAACTCACTGATGCTCTGTTCATTTGTTTGCCTTGTTCTTTTTTTCCCCTTCTGTGTGTTTTATATTGGAGAGTTTCTATTATGATGTTTTTAAGTGCACTCATTTTTTTCTTTTGAAAAGTCTAATCTGCCATTAATCCCAGCCATTGTAGCTTTCACTCACACACTGATGTTTCCATCACCAGAAGTCCAGTCTTTGTCTTTTGTATATGATCCATGCACTGCTTGATTTTCTGAACGTAAAGAACATCTGAAATAAGTGTTTTAATACTTTTGTCCGCTAATTCCAACATCTGTTCTAGGTTGGTTTTCGTTCATGGATTCATGGATTTTTCTCCTCATATAGATCATAACTTTCTACTTCTTTGCAAGCCGTGTAACTCTCTAGTGCATACAAAAACACGCACACACACACACACACACATATGCATATAATACATAATTATATAAAGTACAATATGCATACAATACATAATACATAAATAGCTATGCAGATATATTTCTATGTATGGTATTAAATTTCATGGGAGAGATTGATTGTTAAAAATGTCTAAGATGATTCGTTAAGGGGCTGATAATCTTAAAAGTTTGAGAAATGCTCTCCTAATGACAGTGGTACTCCTGCCTTCGGGAACGTCCTCATTTGTGCTAGTGGGCACTGTGCTGAACACTGATCGTCTGCAGGTGTCTGTTCTCTGTCTGTGAGGCTCTCTCCCCTCCAGCACCCTGTCCCACGAACTCTAGCCAGCTTGATGAGACTCCCTGGTCTCTCAGCCCCACTTCCTGGACTTGGGGGTGAGGGAAGGGTGACTTCTCGGCTCTACCTTGCTTCCTCTCCTGGCACAGGGCCAGCAAGCTTTCTCAAGATAATCACAGTGCCCTCCACCTGCTTCTTTCTCTAAGATATCACTGTCTTTCTAAGCTCGAGGTCCAGTGTCTTGAAAACCATTGTTTCCTGGATTTGGGTTGTTTTACGCAGGAAGGAAAATCTGTTCCCCATTACTCTGTCTTGGCTGACAGTGGAAGTTGGTTCCATTCACTTGAAATGGTACAGATTTGGTGGCCTGAGATCCCACAGGTCTCCTTCTAGGAAAGTTGAGTCACACTATTTCCATAACAAATTAATTCTTAAGAAATTATAACATTATAAAGGCTGGTTATTTAATTTTAGAACCAATCTGAAAGAAAGCATAGGAAGGTTACAGTTCCAGAATAGAATGTAATGCTATCCAGAGACCTTGACAATGGGACACACAGCCCTGTGTTGGTTGGTAGCTCTGAGTGCAGGCATCTTGGAGGGAAACAGGGAAGAGCTCTAATATCCTGACCTACCAAGGTGGTGGGGCGAAGCATGATAATCAACAATGGATGTACTGAGAAGCAGTATAAAATATACTGCTAAAAGCTATCATGACGAAGCAATAGCACTAAAGCTAAAATGTTCCTAGCAGGGCTTGGGAATGAAGGGAGGGAAAAGAGAAGAAGCAATGAAGTGAGCTGAATTTTTATTTTCCTTCATGTAAAGTAACAGATCTTTAAAAGTTGATAAAGCAGAAGCACAGGGATGAGCATAATCTCTACAGCCACACTGTCCGTTATGGTAGCCGCTAGCCACATGTGACAGTGGAATGACCGAAATGTTGCTAGGGTGACTGAGGATGCAATGTTTTTATTTTATTGAGTTTTTATTAATTAAAATTTAAATTTATAGCCACATGCAGCCAGTGGCTATTGCATAAGATAGCACAGATAGAGATGTTTCCATCATCTTAGAAAGTGTTTTGGACAACATTGGTCTAGAGTTTGGGAGACAATTATTGAAGAATCAAAACCAGAAATGATTAAGCATGACAAGTGCTTAGCCCTGAGGCTAGGGGGAAATTCAAGGGGGGGTTTTATTCTTCATATTATACCTAATGAATGCTTTGACAATTCATTATTCAAATCATATTTTACTATGCGTCCAGAATGCTCTTCTCAACCTATAATCAACCTCAATGGCCACAACAATCCATTCCCAAAGAATTTTTGTGACTTTTGGTTCAGAGTAAAAAGCAATTTTATTATTTTTTAAAGATTTTATGTATTTATTTGTCAGAAAGAGAGAGAGAGAACAAGCCAGGGGAGCAGCAGGCTGCGGAAGAAGCAGGCTCCCTGCTGAGTAAGAGCCTGATGAGGGGCTCTATCCTATGACACTGGGATCATGACTGAAAGCAGACACTCAACTGACTGAGCCACCCAGCTGTCCCTAAAAAAATCTTTTTAAAGGGAAGACATTTGTTCTTATAAATTCTAAGTCCTATTTCACAGAAGTTGTTAATTTCTTTTCTACCTCACATCTGTGGCTTTGATAAAATGCAAATTATTGTAGTTCATAAAATCAAATTGCTATTCATCACTCTCCAGGCCATAGCTTTACTTCTTAAATACTCAGTTCTTCGATTTCTGTGATCCTTAAAGAAAGTTCTATCTTTTCTCAACAGTGAAAGTGGGAACTTCTGAGAGAGAGAAAGACAGCATTTGCTGGTGTCCTCTGAGCATCCCCATGTGAGGAGGAGCTGGCCGAACCCATTTCCCATGGGAAACAGGAGATGGACAGTATGAGAGGCAGGGACACTTTTTAATTTTTATTTTTATTATTTTTTTAAGATTTTATTTATTTATTTGTCAGAGAGAGAGCGCGAGCGAGAGCGAGCACAGGCAGACAGAGTGGCAGGCAGAGTCAGAGGGAGAAGCAGGCTCTCTGCGGAGCAAGGAGCCCGATGTGGGACTCGATCCCATGACGCCGGGATGATGACCTGAGCTGAAGGCAGCTGTTCAACCAACTGAGCCACCCAGGTGTCCCGGCAGGGGCACTTTTTAATTTACATTCTTTAGCGTTTGATCTTTTTGGTAACAAGGAGCATATATTTCTTTTGCAATTAAATAAATCTACCAATAAAAGGTAGATTAAATATACATAAAACTAAGTGTTTGGCCCCAGCTTTTTAGGAAAAGAACACCAAAATCCCTGACAAGGCCTATAGAGGCCTTCATGATGGACTCCATGCAGCACCCTCACCACTCATCCCCCTCTCACTGTCTGCACCCCAGTATCACCCTGCTTCCTTGGGTCCTCAAACATGCCAGCTTTCCTCCTATTGCTGGCTTTTACAACATGCCGGGCTCCTTGCCTAAATTGCTTGAAGTGCTTCACCCTCTCCTGACCATTGTTGCCTTCAGATCCCAGCTAAAATACCACTTTCTCAGGGAATCTTCTGTGGCAGTTTGTATCTTCCAAAAGTGGTCCTAATATCTCCTATCCCATATCCTCTTCTGCAGCGTGACCTTGCCACAACCCTCACAAGAGAGGGAGTTCATTTCTCCAGCCCCCTGAACCTGGGCAGACTTAGTGAGCTATCTGAACAAGAGAATACAGGAGAATGTTGTATTGTCAGAAAGATGGGCTCAAGATGTCTCGAAAAGACCTGGGGCTTCCTTATGGGTCTTCTGGAACATTCACTCTTAGAACCCAGTGCCCTGCTATAGGAAGTCCAAGTCACATGGAGAGACTACATGTAGATGTTCCGGTTGACAGCCCAGCCCAGCGCCCTGCCCAGTGCCCTGCCCGGAGCCCTGTGAGGGAGCCATCTTGAATGTGTAGCCAGCTGGGTGACTGCGGCCCCGGCTGACATCTGGCAGCAACTGAGTGACAGACCCCAGGCAAGAACCACTGAAGTGAGCCCAGCCAACGCCCAGAACCACAAAAGGTATAATGACTATTTTAGTTCTGAGGATGGCGTTTTAGAGCAAAAGACAGTGAGTTCATCTTCTCAAGAGGGTAAGGCCCCTGTATATATTCTCATGGCTCTGCCTTTCAAGAATAACTTCTGGTAATAATACGGGTCCACCATAAGCCAGGCACCTTATAAACACCATCTTATTCAGTCCTCGCAAGAATCCTGTGTGGGAAAGCAGAATCCACCCCCCCCACCACCACCAATCCTTGAGTTACAGAAGCAAGAGAGGTTGAGAACACTTCCCCTCAGTACGCAGCTAGGATGTGAGCCTAGGGAGCCCCTTCATTGCCCTCAACAGAGTTCTAATTATATCTTATCTTTGTAATTATTTGGATTAATGTCTCCTGCTCCTCAGAACCAAATTGTGAGCTCCACAGGGGTTGGGACCAGGTCTGCTTTTGTTCATGGTGATCCCTAGTGTCTAAAATGTGCTCAATAGAACAGAGAGTAAATCTCAGTGGTTTCTAGGGAGCTCATTTTCAGTGTGAACGAGGAATAAAATGCCAATTACCTCATTATTCTTTATGACCTAGTACATACCTTGTAGTTTAGCGGAGAAATATATATTTGGCATTCAGAAGAGTGCTTGGGGACAGACTTCAGAGCAGGCACATCTGGGTTCACATCCGGCTTGAGCAGTCTATGACCTTGGCTAAAGTCATCGTTTTGTCACCTGTAATACTGGATAAATACCTTGCCAGCTGTTGAGGGGATGAAATGACATATGCAAAGTCCCCAAACACAGCCATTGGCATACCACCCCAACAAAGGGTCCCATTGTCAAACAAAACAAACAGAAGAGTCTTCCAATTTGCGGTAGATGTGTCTGCTCAGATGAAAGCCTAGCTCAGACGTGAGCACCTACTGAACACGGTAGAAAGAAATTGAGCCTGGGCTTTTGCACTCAGTGGGTGACACTGAAGGGAGAGATGCTGTTTACTGGGTTCAAATTTGCATTATATTGTTTCAATCCTTGACTAAAGATTCAGTGCAAAGTATTTAATATACCAAATGAGGCCATGTGGTGAGGACGTGGAGGTAGAGAGCATCCTCCCTAGGGCGCGGGCCAGCCAGCTGGGGAGGAACTCTCCCTAGGCCCAGATCCCCAGCCACGTGCACCCTGAGATGGAAGGGTGGACATCTGGGGCTTCGAGGCTTTCATTCCAACTGTTCAGAAGCTGCAGCTGCTGAAAGCAGCGAAAAGATCAACACTTACAATGGCTCAGGTAGCAGAGAGGTTCCATTGGACAAGCAGAGGCTTTGGGATCTCCTCTGTGGACGGTGGTCCACAGCTGCTGGGAACCTGGCATTCCATTCTGCCTGCCTGTTGCCTGTGGGGCATCTCCTTTCCCTCTGAACCAACCGGGCACTTGCCATAATCTGTGCCTCAGGAGATGACACACAGCCCGTGTGGACAGTAGGACTAATGTATCCATTAGTCAAACTAAAGGGCATTATTTGTATTTACAATAAGAGACTTACCAGGGGGGTGTCCCCCCATTTAAGGAATGTAGATGACATGGGGAGCTGGCATGTCACCCCGCTGTTGCCACAATTTATAAACTCAGGAGCATGACTCTCTTTTGTTTGACCAGTGGGGTTAGAATAAAGCCTCCACTGGTTCAATACGGAGCAGCCTAGTTAGTCCTTTATAGAACAAAAATGCTTACGAAGGTCATAAATCATAACCTTGGCCCTAGGCCACGTGACAGACAGTTCCTGTTTCAGTCTGAATGCAACTGGAAGGAGTAAGAAGCTCAGTTCGCCAGGAACGTGTGCTCCGGGTTGGAGCCACCATCTTGACTGAAGGGTGGGGGCCTCACGGGGAGGGGGGGGGGTGGGCTAGAGAGCCAGGAGGAGCAAAGGGGCAGCTTTGGGAGCAAGTCCTCAACCAGAGTGTCTCCTTTTTCCCATCATGTGGCTAATTCCTTCGAAAAGATGGGTCAAAAGAAGGCTTCCCTTTTTTTTTTTTTTAATCAAGGAAAGGTGGAGCAAAGCCAGGGCTGGGTGTATGGCCAACAATGCCCTATAAGACTTTGCATCATTCTTGTCTGCAATTCCTGCATCTGGGAAACAGTGTCAGAGGCAATCCTCTCAGACTTCCTAAAGTGCTGACTGTGACCTAAAGAACTGCAGTGAACCACAGGTGCCTTGCTCTCACTCATTCAAGTCATATCTTCCACAACGCTGGCCACCACTGTAAATGTGGCACTTGCTCCAATATCATTATATTTTAAAAGTTATTTTTTAATTGTTTCTGGTTTTCACCTTAACTTGGATATTGCTATATATTTGCCAGCTAAATTCAAGGATTGCTAACATTAGTCTAAATTATACATTATTTTTCCTTCTATGAAACTACTTTTAATTCTTTGCTCTTTTCCCTTTCCTTTTTTCTGGGTAGAGTTCCTATCTGAGCTAAGAGCCAAAGCTACCAGCCAACTGCTTGCTGGGGCGTGCAGGGAACCCTGCTATTACTCAGGTAACAGATAGGTTTAATTTTCTAACTGGAATTACATCTAGGGAGAACCAGTGAACTTAGGCACGCTATTAGAATGCAAATGACAGGAGCTGAGCAGAGAAAGTGCTTTTTAGGAGGATGTTTAGGAGCCTGGCAGAAATAAATCAAATATATTGGCCCGAGCATCTTCCTAACTGGGAGGACATAGCAGGTTCCTCGTACTTAATCTGCCACCCAGACCTGAGCCACTGAAAAGAAAATGAACAAAGCAAGAAGAGTTGCTGAAGATTTAGATAGCTTTTACTCTTCCAAAATCTGAAAGCAAGTTGGGTTTGGAGGAAGCGGTAATTAGGCTGCAGTGTCTGGTATCTTCAAAAATAGCACAAAGTGTCACTGATTTAGGAAATAAAGGCTTGGCTTAAGATCCCTGCTGGCGGAGGACAGCTAGGAGCGCTCCAGCCTCTGCCTTCCTCACCGCACTGTTTGAGGACCATGAGAAAGGGAGGAGGCAGAGAGAGGCGTCCCCGTTCCCGGGCACCCGCAGCTGACACAGGGCAGAGTCCTGAACACCTTCCTCGAGGCAAAACTGTTAACACCAGACAAGCAACTCACTTTTGACAAAGCTGTTTGACAACTAGTCACTCTAGAGAGTAGAATAGTTTTAGCTAGAAACTTTGAAAGTTAAAACTTCATGAAAGGCAGGAACTGCTATTGGAGAAATATCATAAAACATCTTTTTAATGTGAACACTACTTCATACAATGAAAAACTATTTACAATGTGTTGCTTCCAGACCGGTCGCCGTTAACATCGCGTGGCTACCCAGCGGGCGTCTTCAGCCAGAGGCTTCCATCCTGCATGTTCTCCTTGTGCTCAATGGCTCTCCAGGGCCCCTGGGGACTTGGGGCATCTGTCCACTTACATTCTCCCTAGTAATTATGGCTCAGCAGGCACGCCACCAAAATCATCTATAACCCAGAGACTCTGGCAATCATCTATAAACAAAATGCGTAGATTAGATTTCTCTCCAATAAATACTACTTTGACAATACAATCCATTTCCATCTCAAGAAATTGTTTTCAGCCAGAGAAAACATTTTTTTTCTCAATGGAACTAGAGCGAATAGTCCTGTTGTTCACACCGGAACTGTTATGATGTCTTTGTATACAAATATAGCATATTTTGGCCAGGAATATAGTTTCTTGTTAAAGAGTTTATTTGCCTTCACACGCAGAATTGCTACATACATTCACAGTTTAATAGACTGTAATTAGCTATTCCAGTTGTGCTTTAAAATCCCAAATATTATTTTCATTAGTGAGTGCAAAGCAAATGTCCCATTTGTCTACAATTGGTCCTAGAGTTATAAACTCCATAATGGTTTCTAGAAAATTCCTTCAATCTCCAGTTTCATCATTTGCTTTTTCAGGTATGACTTCCAGGCTCCTGCGCGGCTTCTGAACGTCGGCATTTTCTGTGCCTGGTTTATTTAGTCCACATGAAAGAGCAGCATAATGGATTTGTTTCAGGTTCTCCAAAGTCTCGTTCTTAGCGTATTTCAGAAGGTCCGCTTGTCCCTGTAACAAGATATGCAATTAAATGTTAGGTGTGACATGCCTTCTTCCTGCAGTCTGACAATATAGATCTTCCACTGAACCAGAAACATTTTGATGCCGCATGAGGGCATGTTATTTGATACTGGCTCTGCATCTGAATAGGTCAATTTTAATAAAAAAACAAGATTGTTTTCCCCACCAAACTCCACGAGTGTGCTGTGTCTTCAGTCCTTTCTATTTATCAGTCTGAACTGATTCGGTGTGTGTGGACCACAGCTGCCTACCCTGGTTAGAAGTGTATCTTTAGCTAACTTGTTTGGCCCATCTTGGTTTTTCTCTTTTTTAAGATCTGCTTTATTTTTGGCTTTTCATTCTGAAATTAATATAAATTCACAGAAGGATGCAAATATAGTACAAAGAAGTCTTCTGTACTTTTTCCTAAATTTTTCCCAGTGGTTCCATCTTACATAACTATGGTCCAGTATCCAAACCAGGCAGCTGGCACAGATGCCAGGCATGTGTATAGCTCTGTGTCACTTCATCCTAAGGCGGATTCATGTAACCACCCCTACAACCAACACACGGAGCTACTCTGCTGCCACAAAGATTGCCCTGGTACCACGACTCTATCATCACACCCATCACCCACCATCCCTAGCCCCTTGAGCACCCTGAGTCTGGTCTCCATTTATAAAGATGTGCTTTGGAAGCAAGCTTTGGCAGACAGGCACACAGCAAGTTTTCACTGACTACTTGCTAAAGAAGGAAGGAAGGAAAGGATTCTTTACTTTGGATAAACTTTCTTAGCCAAGTTGTAATTTCTTTCATAGTGTGTGGCCAATTTGACATATATGCCATCTAGCCACATACAGGTCAAAACACAACCGGAAAGTCTTCACTGGGAGTCCGTCAGCCTTATCACTCTTGACATTTTGACCAGAGCATTCTTTTGCTGGGTGGTTTGTGGGGGGTAGGTGGTGGGCAGCTCTGTTGTGCATCTCAGGCTGGGTAGCAGCATCCCTGGCCTTTATCCACTAGAGAACAGTAGCACACCTTCAGCTGTGACAACCAAAATGTCTGCAGATGTTGTCAAATGTCCCTGGGGGTTGAAACTGCCCATGTATCAGCCAATCATTAAGATGACTGGTTAGGAGAGACGATGTGGTGCTCCACTGGAAATTGCAATGTTCCCACTTTGGTAGAACTTTGGTTCTATTTTTCCTTCCTATTTTTAACTGCCTTCCATGAATAGTCTTTCTACTTATTCTATTACCTTCCCTTCTTATTTTTCTTGTTTGCTATTTTTTTCCTCTTCTCAGGCTCTAAGTTTATTCTATTATTCTCTTTACTATCCCTCCATAGTTTGGCTTTTTCTTCGGTCATACATGCTTGGTACGATTCTTTCTTCCTCCCTTTCTGTTTTTTTTTTTTTTTTTTTTAACGGCCTCCCAATGTGCATCTCCATTAAACTACTCCTGTACAACAAAAGCTGGGGTCCAGCTGCCCAGGGTTAACAGGTATAGGACTTGGCTTGGCAGGCAGCTGGACTATAATCAAATCTCAGTCTCTGGGGAGACCAAATTACAATGTAATTTTAAGCGACTTGGAGGCCAGAATCCACAGAATGGTTTGCTGTTTACCACTTACTGTTCATGATTTTCCTACTTTACAAAGACCTTTAATTAGTAACTATAAATAGATGCTCCGCTGCTTAGTTTAACTGAAGGAGCTTCATTTTTTAATTCATTCTTACTAGTCACTGGATTCACATACTGAAATTTTACAAGCAGTAAAGCCTTTGTATATAAATACAGAATATTGTGCCCAAAATGTAATTTCTTGTTAAAGAGTTTATTTGCCCTCCCATGTGGGATTGCTACATACATTTATGGTTAATAGACTATAACTAGATATTCCATTTGTGCTTTAATATCACAAACATTTTTTAAAATTAATAACTTTATTTTTTTAGAGCAGTCTCAGGTTCACAGCAGAACTGAGCAGTAAGTATCGAGATTCCCCATATGCCCCATCCCGACAAGAGGCACCACCCCGTCCACTACCGACAGCCTGCCCCACCATGGCGCGTCCATTTGTTGTAACTGATGAGCCTACCCTGCACATCACTGCCACTACGTCCACAGTTTACATTAGGGCTCACTCTTGGTGGTGTACATTCTGCGGGTTTGGACAAATATGCAATGACCTGTATTCACCACTATAGGATTACACAGAGTAAGTTTCACTGCCCTAAATATTCTCTGTGCTCCATCCACTCATCTCTCCCTTCCCCCTCAACCTGGGCAATCACCGATCTTTTTACTAACTCAATAGTTTCGCCTTTTCCAGAACGTCATATGTATGTAGCCTTTTCAGATGGGTTTCCTTCCCTCTGTATGATGCATTTAACTCTCCTCCATGCTTTTTATGACTTTATAGCTCATTTGTTCTTAATGCTGGATGTACCACAGGTTATTTATCCATTCCCCTACGGAAGGACATCTCAGTTACGACCAAGGTTTGGCAATTATGGATACAGTTGCTGTAGGCATCCATGTGCAGAGTTTTGTGTGGTGTAACTTTTCAATTCATTTTGGTAGATACCAAATGGAGCATGATTGATGCATCAAATAGTATGTTTGGTTTTGTAAGAAACTGCCATACTGTCTTCCACAAGGGCTGGGCCATTTTGCATCCCACCAGCAACGAATGATGGTTCCTACTGCTCCACACCCTTACCAGCATCTGATACTGTTAGTGTTTTAGATTTTGGTCATTGATGGGTAAATACTGATGTCTCATTTTTGTTTTAATTCACAATGCTCTCATATTTAATGTTGAATAACTTTTCACATATCTACTTGCCATCTGTGTATCTGCATTGGTAGTGTCTGCTCAGGTCTTTTGCCCATTTGTAAATCAGACTGTTCATTTTCTTATTGTTGAATTTTAAGAGTTCTTTGTATATTTTGGGCAATAGCTATTCATCAGATGTGTCTTTTATGAGTATTTTCTCCCAGTCTGCAACTTCTCTTCTTGTTCTCTTATCTTCTGCAGAGCAGAGGTTTTTAATTTTAATAAAGTCTGGTCTTATGAATTCTTTCTTTCATGGATTGTGTTGTTGGTGTTACATTTAAAAAGTCATCACTGTACTCAAGGTCATCTAAGTTTTCTCCTTTATTATCTTCCAGGAGCCTTATAGTTTCCATTTTACATTTAAGTCTATAACCTGTTTTAAGTTAATTTTTATGCAGGGTGTAAGTCTGTGTCTGTCTGTCTATCTATTTATCCAACTATCTCTATATATATTTGTGGGGCTTGGGGTTTTTTTTGTTTTGTTTTGTTTTGTTGTAGTTTTGCATGTGGATGTTCAGTGGTTTCAGGACAGTTGTTGAAAAGAATATCTTTGCTCCATTGTATTGCCTTTGCCCCTCAGTCAAAAATCAGTTGAGTGTATTTATATGGGTCTATTTCTAAGCTCTCTTTTCTGTTCCACTGATCTAATTGTCTATTCTTTCACCAATAGCACACTGTCTCGATTTCTGGAGCCTTATAATAAATCTCAAAGTAGTGTCAGTTCCCTGACTTTGTTTTTCTCCTTTTATACTATGTTGGTTATTCTGGGTCTTTTGCTTCTCCATGTAAACTGGAAAATCAATCTGTCAATATCCACAAAATAACCTTACAGAATTTTGATTGAGATTGTGTTGAATCTATAGCTCAAGTTGGAAAGAAACAACATCTTGAAAATACTGAGTCTTTTTAACCAGGAATAGATGTCTCTCCACTTACTCATTTTATCTTTGATATATTTCCTCAGAGTTTTATAGTCTTCCTCATATAGACCTTGCACGTATTTTGTTAGATTTATACCCACGTATTTCATTTTTGGAGGTGCTAATATAACTGGCATTGTTTTTAATGTCAAATTACCCTCATTCCTTGTTATTTTCTAGGAAAGTAATGGACTTCTACACACTAACCTTATTTCTTGCAACCTTACTGTAATTGCTTATTAGGTCCAGGAGTTTTTTGTCACTTTATTTTGGAATTTCTATACAGATAATCATGTCATCTGTGAACAAAGACAGTTTTAAGTCTTCCTTCCCAATGCACACCTTTTAGCTCTCTTTCCTGTCTCATTGCATCCACTAGGACTTCTAGTACACTGTGGAAAAATAGTAGAGTCAGGGGATATTCTTGCCTTATTCCAGATCTTAGTGGGAAAGGTTTGAAGTCTCACAAGTATGATGCTAGTTATAGATGTTTTTTAGACGTTCTTTACCAAGTTGAGAAAATTCTCTATTTCTACTTTCCTGAGAAGTTTTTCTGTTTTGTTTTGTTTTATTTTGTTTTTAAATCATGAATGGATATTGGATTTTGTCAAATGCCTTTTTTCAATCTACTGAGATGATCATGTGATTCTTCTTCTTTATCCTGTTAATGTGATGGATTACATTAGTTGATTCTCAATTGTTATACCAACCCTTCATACCTTTATAAACCTCATTTGTACATAGTGTACAATTTTTTATACATTGCTGTCTTCAACTTTTTAATATTGAGAATTTCTGCATCTATATTCATAAGATATACTGATCTGTAGTTTTCTTTTCTTATAATGTCTTTGTCTGGTTTTGGTTTTAGGATAATGCTGGCCACATAGAAGGTATCAGAAAGTATTCCCTCTGCCTCTATTTTCTGGAAGAGAATGTAAAAAAAAAAAACCAAAAAACTGGTATCATTTCATCTTTAAATGTTTGATAGAATTCACCAGTCAACCCATGTGACTGGTGCTTTCTGTTTTAAAAGGTTATACTTAGGGGCACCTGGGTGGCTCAGTCGGTTGGGTATCTGCCTTTGGGTTGGGTCATGATTCCAGGGTCCTGGGATCGAGTCCTCCGTTGGGCTCCTTGCTCAGTGGGGACCCTGCTTCTCCCTTTCCCTCTGCCTAATGCTCTCCCTGCTTATGCTCTCCCACTCTCTCTGTCAAATAAATAGAGAAAATCTTCTTAAAAGGGTGATAATTGTTCATTCAACTTCTTTAATGAGGATAGGTCTATTCAAATGGTCTATTTCTTCTTGTGTGAGTTTTGGTAGACTGTGCCTTTCAAGAAATTGGTCTATTTCATCTAATTTTTCAAATTTGTGGGACAAGAGTTGTTTATCCTATTACTTTGTCATCCTTTTAATATCCATGGGATCTGTACTGACGTCCATTCTTTCATTTTTGATATTTGTAACTTACATCCTCCTTTTGTTTTTCCTTCCTAGTTAGCTTGGCTAAGGACACACTGATTTTAATTATCGTTTCAAAGAGCCAGATTTTAGTCCTGCTGATTTTTTCCATCAATTTCCTGAGTTCAATTTCATTGATTTCTGTTCTTGTATTTTTACTAATAAAAAATTAGTGGGTCTATGTTCAAAATACTCACTTGGCATGTCCTCTTAGACTTCACATGTCCAAAACTGAGTTCCTGATATCCTACCAGTTTCTCTAACCAACTCTTCCTAGGTTAAGACAATGACTTGGACCAAAGGCCCCACTACCATCTTTGAGTCCTCTCCTTCTCCTGCATCCCTCACCCCACTTGTCAGCAGCCCCTATTACCTCTATCATCAATCCATATATATACATATACAGGTTCTTGGCACTTCTTCCCACCCTCATTGCCACAACAGTAGCCTGAGCCACCGTCACTTTTGTTTGAGTTTATGATTATGCCATTCCAACTGGCCATCCTGCTTCTCTTTTCTCAACATGACAACCAGAGACACACAATTACACGCAGTCAGAACATCTCCTCCTCCTACCTTCTGTGACTCTTCATATAACGCAGTGAGAGTCAGAGTCCTTTCCCACAGCCCTTATGTCCTGCCCTTGAGCTGTTCTTACCCCCTTGATGGTCCCACCTTGTTTGCTCAGCCACTCTGATGCTGGGCCCCACAGTGCTCCTTACACACAGTAAATCCTCTCCAGCCCAGCCTCAAGGGGGCTCACTCAGCATTCCCTGTGCAGGGCAGGCCTTTACCCAGAAAGGAACATAGTTTCCTCTCTCACCTTCTTCGGGCCTTGACTACCCAACCACCATTCCAAAATGAAAACTGCCTATCCTGCCCACAGCTCTCCTTGTCCCTTCCTGGCCTTGCTTTCTCCATAATATGTACCACCATGTAATGTTCTCTGCTGCTATTTACTGTCTGTCTCTCCCATTAAATGTGAGCTCCACGAGAACAGGGGTTTTTACATCTTCAGACCACTGTTGAACCCTCCCCCTTCAGGCCTAGAACAGCAGCGGCCATACCACATGGGCTCAAGAAACAGACGGAGTGAATATAATGAGCGTAAAACGTGAAAGTACCTCTTCTACCTCACAGGGGGCTCCCAAAGATGGAGGCATTTTCTTCTGCATTTATATGTATTATGAACAGGTGTTTTATTTTACTTTTACAGAAATGGAATCAAGCAAACTATTAAAGTCTTCGGTTTTCTTTTTGTTCACCAAAAATCATACCTTGGCAATCTTTCCATGTCAGCCTATACAGACTGGCCACAGGACGATGGGGCATTTAAAAACAGAAATCCCCAGATGGTAGAGGATAATCACTGTAGTAATAATACAAGTCTTTATCTGGTTGGATCTTCTGCTTCCCAAGTTCAGACAGGTCATTAACTGTATCTCGGACAGACAAGGCGATGGGCTGTTAGCCTGGGAGACACAAAGGACTCCTACAGGCTGTCAGCCTGGGTTGGGGAACCGCTAGGCTTTATCCACATTACTTCTGTTTTGTTCTGTGCATCTAAAACTGTGTGTCCGACATGTCTCGGGACTGCACCATCCAGTAAGAATAAAGAACAATCTGAAAGGGGAGATGATGATGTTTGCTGCAGCAGGGTTCACATCGCATTGCTTCAAAGACTTCAAAAGAGCAAAGGCTATTTAAAACACTGCCGCCCACCGCCACAGGGTATCTGGGTTTGAAGACTCCTACGAAACTGGCTTCACAATGTTTCCAGTTGAAAAACTCAAACCCTATTTGGTTTCACACATTCTGTTTTGAATTTCATAACTTATTCTATTTGGTTTTCATCATGAAAGACTTCTAACAACCTTAGGTCAAAATATTTAAGGTTCCTACTTAGACTCAGAACATAATCTTTAAAAGATGGAGCTAAGAGCAGGGCCAGATCCCTGCGGCTCCTGCTGAGAGTCTGCCCCGACCATGTTCCTTCTGGCTCTGCCCGTGGCTGCCTGAGATGGGGTCAGAGGCTGAAGCCGCCAGAAAGGAATGATGGTGGCTGATACCAGACACTGGAGCCAGAGTCCCAGCCATACTCAATGATCAGCCAATCACCAAATTTTCTCTCTGACCATAAAACATGTCTAAGCTTTGAAAATATGTTAAAAATACTTCCAGGCACATCTGTTAGTGCTACATAGTTTTTGAATCTAAAATTAACAATCACAATTCACTGCCTTTATTTATACCCAGAGCTGAAACAATAGGGATTCTATACTTCAGTTATTTTTTTTTTTTCAAAGCTTTTTCTATCCAACTATCTATTAGAGGAGACCAGAGTTGCCTTCCTACTGAGGTGGGTGAACCAGAATGGCCACAAAGACTCCCAGACCTCTGCCACGAAACCACACAATGGCCACATGGCTAAGAGCTGGACTGGGCAAAGATGGCCACCTGCTGTTCCCTGGGAGTTAGCAGACCTACTTCTTCCAAATTACAAGCAGTGGGAGGGAAGAGAAAAGAAAAGAGGACACTCACACCATTTTGGGAGTCTGAAGGAGGCATAAAGGTAGTCAAATACTCTTAAATTTAATGCAAGTGAGAACCCAAGTTATCAGTATCTGGCTTGACCTCAGCATGTCCAGTATCCACCCTGACATTTGTGTTGTTCTAGGGCTAAAATCTCCAACCCCAGAAGGTTCCCTTGGTTGGTAATGGACTATGCTGCCTCCTTCCTGCTTCCTTATCCACTCAGGAACACAGTGAGGAGGACAGAAGCTTCTAGACACCCTCACTGACACTTTCTGCTCCCCCCAAGAGATGAAGCTAACTCTGGCAAAAAGAGATGGGGGCAGACACTTAGCATGAAGGCCCAGCAGGAAGATGGACTGCCACCCCGCGTAAGCCTAGCACCAACCCACAAGCTGGGCCCTTACATAGCAAGTTGCTATGCACGTGTCCTTATTTTTCCTGTCACACTGGGAAGTCTTCAAGAGGCTGCCCATCTCCTCCCTCAGCATCACTCTGAGAAGACAGCACGGGGTCTAGGATTCTTCTGCTACTTCTCACCAGAGCATCTTCTGCAACCCGAACCACAGAATCAAAACTGAAAAACCCTAACATAGTCTCATGACCAGGAAACAGTACTGGGAACACTAACTACAGTGCACTAGGCACCGTATTAAGCCCTTCACAAAGATTATGTCATGAGAGTCTCTCAATTCTGCCAGAAGCGCTCTTCCTATCCCCACTTTCATAGATGAGGAAAGAGTTTGGAGAGATTAAGGGCTTGGCACAAGGCAGAGTCTACACAGCATATTACACTTAAACACACAACTTTTCTCTGTGTGTTCTGATTTCTTTTTAGATTAACTAAACCACTGGGCCCAACCATAGAGCTGAGCCCCATGTGTGACACGTGACACTTTCAAGCAAGCCAACTGGAATGTCTACCATCACCTCTAATGTCCTCAGCACAGACAATTCACTCTTCCTGGGCTTAAACAGAAGCACAAAAATAGAGTGTTCCCTCTGTATTTATTGAATGAGGATAGAGTGAACACCTCAATGGTGGGGCTATGGGTATCTTGGTTCTGGGATATAAGTTGCCTCGTTACACTCTGACAGCTCCCTCTGAGAGGCCTGTGTGGCCGGCAAAGGCTGTAGCATGTTCATCTGAGGTACAGAAGGCCTTCTTCCCACTGACATCCCAGTAAGCCTTACACTTGAAAAAAGGCCCCCGATCATCAGTCTAAAGTGAGAGCAATAAAGCCTAGCAGCATGCGCTTCTCTATAGAACATCAAATTCCTTTTAAGTGTTTCATGATTTTTTCTGTCCTTGTAGCTTCTACGTTCATTCACGTGTTGGGAGGGAGTGGAATGGGAACTGTATATCGCCTCATCTCCCCGCAGCAGGAAGAGTCTGCTGCGGAGTCCCCAGAGGGCTCCTGGGTGCTGGCAAGGTGGATGAGGACCTGGGAGAGTGTGAGAACAGTTCTGGAAGCATTGCTCCTAACCCTGGTTCTTCCCTTAATCCAGAGCCGCTCCAGGCATATGACGCAGTGTCTGGATCACACAGGCCTGCTGGGTGAATCCCGAGACGCCCCCGGCACCTCGATCCTCTCACCCTTGCCGAGAGTTCGGCTATTTTATCACACTGACAGCTGTTCCTCAATTTTGCAGTGGTGGTGCTCAAAGATTTATACAAAGTTTAATTTAAATTTTTCAATAGAAGATGTCATTTAAATTCAGAATGGACGTCTCCCATCTCAGAAACAAGTTTATGTCTCATTCAGCAAAGATGGGGGGGGGGGCTCCCAGGAGCTCCTAGGCAGCACCGTGGAGGAGGTGTGGTGTCTGAGTCAGGCCCCGACAGACGAGCAGGAAAGGCTTTCAGGAGGCCAACGGGCTGTGGAGGAGCCCACCTTCCACACGTGACCTATGACTCCAACACATGATGCCTTTGGGGCCTAACCATGGCTCAGGAGCATGATTTCTATACTACAAAGCTTTCTAGAGCTCCAACTGTGTTGCCATCTCCCTATAACAGGAATGGCCATGGGAAGGGCTAAATTTCCCACTAGTGGTGAGTGTTGGCCCCTGCCCTGGGAGATCTTGCCTGACAGACCTGGTGGCTCTGGGGGTGGGGATGGGGTGAGGGTTTCAGGAGCTGCCCCTGGAGGCTCCAGACAGTGGAAGGGAGCCAGGACTGAAGGGCAGAGATGGGAGGTCGAGAGAGGGCTCTGGGGAGCGGCACCAGGACCAGACAGGAGGGTGGCAGGTCTGAAGAGAGCGAGGGGTTGTAGAGGGAGGAGCAGGGCCAGAAGCATGAGCGTGGAAGCTCCTGAAGACACTACTTAAAACAGCATGCAAAAGCACTTCCCTCGCGCCATTAGTCTTTTAAGCACAACTTCTGCATAATTAAACATTACAAATTCCACATTAGTAGGATCCAGTGTCTGAGGTTTTACTGTTTTAAGTGGACCAGAAAGAACAGCCAGCCTAATGACAAACACTACTGTAGTTTGGTTTCCTGAACTGTGCTGAAGAATCTGCACACGCCAACCAGGGGAATGGCTTTCAGCCGATTACAGATTTTCAGGAAAACAGGCAATATAATACATTTCCTATAATACGTAACATAACTAAAGGATATTACCATCAATAAAGAAAAGGAGTTGCACAAAGACCATCACAGAAATTTTCGGAAAAGAAACAAATGTTAGTCTTCAGGTCTTTAAGGTAAGTACTGCACCTCAGGTAAAAACGAAATCAAGATTAATATCTTACCAGGTGCAAAGACCGTCTGGTTTATTTATTTATTTTTGGCAGAAGTCTTATGTTTCTAAAGAGAACAAATCTCTAATTGCTTTCAGGGTTTAGTTTTTAGTCTTACTTCTGAGGGTGGAGTGGCACAGAGCAGGGAGAGCTAGCTTGGCAGCAATTCATCTGGAAAACATCTTGGACTGTAATAAGCTCCATTCGAGTTTAGGATATGACACAGGTGCTAGAAGAATCCAGCATAATTTTGGCCTGTATTAACAGTAAGATAATTTTCAGACTATGAACAAAATCATACCGACAAGTCCTGCCCTGGGGTCGTTAGTGCCCTGTGCCCCCAAAGTATGAGGACAATTCTGGCCACCCCATCTTCCGAAAGACATTGACAAACTAGAGCCCTCAGAAAGCCAAGGAACCCAGTGAGGAGGGGGCCAGATGCCATCTCATCCCGGAATCTGCACAAGCTGAGCATGTCTGATCTGAATCGGGGAGGTCTAAGAGAAGACAATGAGAGTTCCCAAAGATATAAAGGGATGTTGAGGAAGAAGGAATAGAATAATTCTGGGCTATTCTGAGGGTATTACTGAACCAGTAGAAAGAAGTGAAGTTACAGAGAGATCAAATTCTACCTACTGTATGGCAGAACACAGCTAAAACTCCATGACGGTAGAGGAGGCTGGCAAGTAGGAAGGAGGAAGTGGCACGAAGGTGGATTTGATGACCCCATGTTGTTGTGGGGCCAAGTCTCCACTCGTGATGACCCCATGTTGTTGTGGGGCCAAGTCTCCACTCGTCAAAGGGAAAATGCTTCATTTGCAGGTTCTGCCACTGTAGGATGCTCTCTGCAAAGGCAGCTGCCCATAATTGCTTCCATCCCTGTCCAGGCATCCTGCTGCTCCATCCACTAAGAGATGCAGTCCACTTCCCCCTCCCTTGAATCTGGGCTGGCCTTGACTTGCTTTGGTCAATTAAACATGGAGGAAGTGGTCTGAGGAAGCTTGGCAGCTTCCCTTTTTGTCTTCTTGGAATCTCACAGCCATCTAGGGAAGCTGGGGCTGGACTACTGAATGATGATGGTCCATGGGGAGAGAAGGAGAGAGAGAGAGAGAGAGAGAGAGAGAGAGAGAGAGCAGAGAGACCTAGCCATTCCAGCCATCCCTGGTGAGATGCCAGTCATGTGAGTGGAAGCTTCTTGGGTATTCCAGGCCCAGCTGACCTCCCAGCTGGACCATGCCTCACAGGTGATCCTGGTTAACACCAGAGGGAGTAGAAAAGCCACCCAGCTGAGCTCAGCTAACCCAAAGAATCATGAGTTTTGGCATGGTTTGTTACACAGCAACAGAGAACTGAGACAGTTGGTCAGATGGCCGTATTTTGTGTGTTGTGACAGTGCCTTTCTGGGCACAGTGGACTGAAGCAGGTAGAGAACCTGATCCAAGGAGAACGTGATACAAGAAGAGGCTTATAACTTTAGGATTCCTGGTCTGGACGTGAAATGAAAGGACAGGCTGAGCTGATCAGATTTCCTCTCTTTGGAATTTAAATTAGGAAATGCAAGTAGATTGAGAACTTGGAATAAAAACTTCTAAGGTATAGTCAGAGCCAAAGCAACACAAGACCAAGTCACAGAGCAGCAGAAACCACGAGTGAGCAGGGGGAGCCACTGGCAGATGGAGAAGGACTGAGTGGATGACCACAGTCCCCCAGAGAAGAGCTGTCCCAGGCGCTGCTGGGCTTCCTGACTGCTGTTCACTCTCGTGCGGCCAGACCACAGCTTCTGGTCTCGGGCCTCCCTGTCCTCTCATGATCCCTTCCATGAGCCAGGATTGCTCATTTCTCCTCTGTGAGCCAGCCTGCAGGAATCTGGCTTCTTATCACCAAAAGGGACCAATTAAAACAGGGCTGTGCTACCATGAGAGTCTATCATTTGGGGAACAATAAGAAATAGAAACAATGAAAATGATCACCAGTTCAGTGAATATTTTAGCAAATGGAAAATAAAAGGAGAGGAGCATCTTGATTAAGTTCGTGGGTGGAAGACATATTAACAGAATTTCCTTCCCACATTCCTGATGAGACGAGCAAAAAGTAAAATTGGCAAACACACACATACTCGCACACACAGATACACACACACATAACACAAGCAGCAAACAAACAGAAGGGTGTGACACAATTTAAGAAACTTCTAAACCTCACAGAATACACAGTGGCAATTCAAAAATCCCAAGAATTCTAAGAGCCACTCAAATTGGAAAGTCACAGAGTGTCCTTCTCTTTTACGTCTGATAGAGCAGAACAGATGATGGGACAGAGGGTAGGATGAAAGAGATGACACAAGACAAGTGAGGAACAGGACTGACACACAAGTGGAGAAAACTGGACACGATATATTCAACAATGATGTTCCGACAGTGCAACACAGAGAACCCTGAGGGAAAAGGTGCAAATGGGGGTCCAGCTCCCTATTTGGAGGGCTTCTGGGATGTGCTGTGGGAAGCCTGAGCCCAAGCAGAGCCCAGAGGCCCCAGTGAGCCCAGAAGATGGACTCTGGAGTTTGGGGAGGTAAGGTGGCCAGGATGTGTGTGGCAGATTGGGGGGCCTCTTAAACAATCACCATAAATATCTACGTTCAAGAAGATGGAGGATACAGTGAGCAAAGAGACAAGAGAAGTGGGGAGCTGGGTAGGACTAATAGCAGCGTAGATGCTGTGGAAGACACAATAGTATTGCTTGAAGATGCAGAACTAACAGAAACTACCAAAAAAGAAGGAAAGAAAAAAGACCTAAAAAGAAGTGAATAGTGGATCTGTCACTTCTGGAAAGGTATCAAGCAATAAATAAATTAAAAAAAAATATATATATATGGAGCTACAGAAGAAAGGGTAAGACAGAAAAAAGGATTTAAAGAAAAAAATGGCTAAAAATTCTCCAAATTTGATGGACACTATAAATCCACAAGTGGAAGAATCTCAAGAAACCCAAAGGAGAAGAAACATGATGAAAATAAGACTAAGGCCCATTATAATTCTTTTAAAAGACCAAAAAAAAAAAAAAAATCCAAACAAAAAGATGCTCTACCTCTACACATGCCGTATACTGGCTAAACTGACAATAGCAAATGTTGACATGGATGTGGGATAATTAGAACTCTCACAACACTGCTGGGGGAATACTACATGGGCCAGTTTGGAAAGTGGTTTGGCAATTTCCTATAAAGTCTGACATACATTTAACCATATGATCGGGCAACTGCACTCATATTTATCCGAGAAAATGAGCACATGTTCACACAAAGACCTGCTTGGGAATGCTTCCTGTGGCTTTAGTTACGAGAGCTAGAAACTGGAAACAACCCAAACGCCCATCAGCTAGTAAGTGTATGAACAAAGGGTCCCATGGCCAGCAAACAGAATACTGTTCACCAATGAAAAGAAATGGATTGCTGAAAGACACCTCAACTTGGATGAATATGCAAAGCATTATGGTAAATGAAAGAAGCTAAATGAATCGCTGACAAGCTTTACTGTGAGAGATAATTATTTCCTATAAATAGAAATTCATTTAAGTTCTTTATGGTTTACTTTTCTTCTTTTAAATTAAGTAAAATTTAGTATTTTTTTAAAAATTAAAAAGCGATCCTAGTAGGATTCTATTAGCGTACCTTATTTCATAATATCTGAGATATCAGTTCTTTTCAGAGGTTCTATTAAGAAAGAAAATCACTGACAACAAACTAGGGTATAGTGTACAGATACCATGGACTATAAGATACATGCCAATTTAGAAGATATCAGAAATAGAAAAAAGAAGTATGATTCAGAATCAATAATATATATCTCCATCCATCCATCCATATGCATCTAAAATGGTTGCTAAAATAAGGTCACATATTTAAATTTTTTTTAAAAAATTTATTTATTTGACAGAGAGAGAGAGAGCACAAGTAGGCAGAGCAGCAGGCAGAGGAAAAGGGAGAAGCAGGCTCCCCGATGAGCAGGAAGTCCGATGTGGGGCTCAATCCCTGGACCCTGGGATATGACCCGAGCCGAAGGCAGACACTTAACTGAGCCACCCAGGTGCCCCAAGGTCACCTACACTTAATAATAGTTATTTCTCAGAGGACTTGAGGTCATTTTAAAACTTCTATCTTTTCTACATTAAAAAAGGCTTCATATAAATGAAAATGCATTTACAAAAACAAATGAATAATTTCTATTCAAAATAAAAAGTGTCTGGAAGTAAATATGCTAACATGTCTATAGTAGATAACTCTGGGTGTGGTGATCAGAGCTGACATTTCTTCTTTATTCATTTTTGTATTTTTAAAGCAATTCTTAAAATTGCAAAACTAAACAAAGCAAGCAAAAATTCATAAAAACTGGGAGGCACGTCCCTATATGAAAGGAGTTTACAGCAGGAGGCTCCCACGCTGGGTGACCATCATCTTCTGGTTTGCCCAGGTCTGTCCTGATTTACACACAGGAAGTCCTATGTCCCAGGATGATCGGTCACCCGCCTTCTTCATTGTTCAAATGAGTGGAGGAAGATAACTTTCAATTTTGTTCTAGAGCAGAAGTACTCCCAATTTTTTTAGGATGCCTCAGAATCCCCCAAGGAACTTGTTAAACAAGCAGATTCCAAGTTCTGTCCCTAGAGATTCTGACCCAGCTTCTGAGGTGGGGCTCAGGAGGCTGCATTTTTAAGCACTACAGGAAGTTCCTGTTTGGCCTCACAGCTCCAGGACTCCCTGGACATGTCTCCCCGCCCTTCTTCTCCTTTTCTCTCTATACCCAGTGTCATCTGAAACCTTCCCCTAGCCTCTGGGTCCACCATGAGGTCACGGCTGCCTACTGCCCACCATGCATAGCCTCGGAGGGCCACCACCTCTCCTAGCTTACCACGAAGAACAAGTGGTCAGAGGAATACAAAGGATCTGATTCCCTCCTGCCAGGAAAAGGTTAGTATCTCAACTCAGACCCAAATTCACATCCAAGGGGTCACTGATTCTCCTAAACAAAGTTAAAACTTGTGAATCACCCAGGGGTGGAAAAAGCCCTTCCATTATATGGAAACGATACATAGATCTCTCCGGTTCTTTCGCATTCCTCACTCAGCTTCTACCACACTCAAACACCATCTAGAACAAATATGCTGGAAATTCTAAAAAGATCCTTTACCCTGTCCTATACATTAGTTTCCATGTGAATGCAAGTCTGAGGTGTTAATTCTCTGTCCTGGACATAAGTCAAAAGAAAATGGGTTTTCTCGACGTAGCTATTTGGTTCAATTACTTATTTCTAAAATCTGGTATATTACTTTATGTCAGCTGTTTCTCATTAATGTGTGTGCCAGGCTCCCATTTTCGGTGGCTCTTAGCCAAGTGCGTCTCAGACTTGAATGTGCACGAGAATCCCCCGGGATCTTGTAAAAATGCATATTCTGATTCAGTAGACCCAGGGTGGGGCTTGGGAGTCTGTATTTTTGAACAAGCTTCCAAGTAATACTCAGGCTTCTGGTTCCCAGACCTCAAACAAGTAGCAAGGACAGTTGACAGGTGAAGGGTCTGGTCTGTAAGTCTGGTTTTGCCTATAATAAAAGCAACATGAGCATTTGTTCTATCACAGGGCTTAAACTACTGTGCTACTGAGATTTGTCGGAAATTTGTTGTGTACCCCCACTTCTGGGTGGGAATGAGTCAGCAAGTTATACAACTAAATTCCTTTTCCTTGTAAATTCTTCTATCTGCTGTTTACTAAATTGCAAACTATCAAAGTTAACCTTATGATTAACCGTTTGAAAGCTTACAAAAGGAAGCACATGTGAAGGAAGGGAACTGTTTTAAGAAGTCAAGAAAATGATTTTAATTATATAAACGAGTAGAGGTTTAACATGAGAAAATGCAAGTTGGGTAGCTTTGGAAGGGTAACTTTCTCTTAAATCAAATCAGAAAGCCATTGTCTGCTGCAGGGATGCATCTCTTAACTTGAGGAGGAACAAGGAAATTCAAAGAGGCAGCAGTGAGAATGTCCTTATAGTTTTGGCTTCAAGGGAGCAGAAACTTTGGAGGGTGACTACCAGAGAGTAATTTTAGATTTAGCTGTCCAAGATCCAGAGTGAAATAATGTTTCTGTGTTATGATTATTCAAGTTCCCAAACATGGAGAAGAAGAAAAGTAAAGACCACTGGGACAAAACTTAACAAAGGCTTCAAGGTACATACATAGCCTCCTTTTAAAAACCATGTCACCTGATACACAGCACAGAGAAAAAGACAGGGAGAGTGTACAGCACAAGGCATATGGCAGTCGCCTCTGAACGGTGGGACCATGTCCATCTTTGCATATTTCTATTTTTGACAGTTTCAACTATAATGTATTACTTTTACAATAAAAAATACTGAACCTTATAAAGATGGTCATGCTGAGGAAGGAAGGAAGTGAAGGAGAGGGAGGGGAGGAGGCAGGAAGACCGACAGATGGCTTCTCAAGCAAATTTTCTGTCGAATGGCAATTCCTTTACATATTTCTTTTAATTATGCCCCACATAAGTCTTTCTCATTTTGTCCAGGATCATATAAATATTAAGGTTGTGATTATACTTGGAAGTATTAAATGACATCTGAGTAATTAGAATCTAAATTCCCAATCATCCCTCTATAATCACACTATTATACAGATAGCAACTGGCATTTATAAACTTGACAATGTTTTAAGGGTAGAAGCCAAGGTCCTCTCCCTTCCCGGCAGAATCCACAATGTGCCAACCACCGGAGTCCGCTGTGCTCTCTCCAAGCCGCACCGCACCGCCCGGGGGCTGTGCCTGCAGGCTCCCCTGAGGGCTGAGTTCTCACTGGATGGCAGTGACCATGCTATCGCCTCAGTGGCTGATACAAGGCAAGGCCTGTTCTACTTAAAGGAGGAAACGTGCTGAGCAAGGCTGCAGCGTCACCGGCATCAGAAACAGCTTGGCCACATACCTTTAAGATGGTGATATTCCAGGTAAAGCTCTCCACTGCTTTTTGTAGTTTCCGTTCCTTCAGACCTTCCTTGGTTCCGATGCTGTGTAAGTGTTCGTGGAATTCCATGGCTGAAAGAAACAAAGCATTTTACTTCCAAGTCCAACCTGTGCTGATGAACGGGCAACGCTTATTTTTCTAGGTAGAGCTCAAAGATTCCAGTCTCCAGTGGAATTTCATAAATGTGTCTCTTTTAAGAGTGTAGTAATTGAGGGGAAACACTGACAATTCATGATCTCAGCAAGGCGGAAACATCTTAGAGGTCAGCAGTCACTCCTCATGGTCTGGAAGGGAGAACAGGGCACATAAAAGCGTTCTCATTCTTATTTTAGAGATGAGTAATCTGAGGCTCAGCAAGGGTGAGAGATGGACGGCTGTGGCGGAATCAAGAGGAAGAGCTGGGACTAGAACCCAGGTCTTCAGAACCTCAGGAGGAAGATTTCAGCTCTGTGGACGCCATCTTGGCAATTGGTGATGAAATGAATGCAAAGTAATGCCCTTCCTGTCACGGAGAGTGTCAGTCTGAGGTCAGACACCAAGCTTTCCTGAAGGGGAGTAGACTGGGACAAAGGCCCTGAACTGGATCTCTGCATTCCCATTATGACTCTTTAACATAATTTACATAATCAAATGAACGTTCCCTATTGCCATTCAAAATAGTCTCAAAAAAGCGCCTGATGCAACAACAATGCAATAATGCAGGAGTGCTATGATGGTTCATTTGCTGCTTTAGTACCATGACAACCTATGGAATTTTATATATTAAACTGCAGTCAATGATCCCACTCTGGCCAATGGGGACCCTTCAGATTGGTTCCTATGTCCTTTTGAAATGACTCATCAGCCTTTTGGCACAAGATGTTCTAGACTTACTGAGTATGTTTTCCACCCTGGCCCTGGAGCCAGCCATTTCTTGGAGGACCTCAGGGTTCTTTTGCTGGGGAGTGATATTTATATACCACAATCTGGGTGTTAGGAGTGCCTATCTTTACTGAGTTTTCATTATTTTTTAGGCCTTTTCATTGGACAGATCTCAGACACATTTCTTTCTTTCTTTTTTTTTTTTTTAAAGGGAAGAATAACATCTTGCTAATGCTTCTTTTTTTTTTTTTTTTTTAAAGATTATTTATTTGAGAGATGGGGAGAGCACGTGTGCATAAGCACAAGGGCAGGGGTGGAGGGACAGACAAAGGGAAAGAGAATCTTTTAAGCGGATTCCCTGCTGAGCGTGGAACCCAATGCAGGGCTGGATCCCAGGACCCTGAGATCATGACCTGAGCTAAAGCCAAGAGTTTGTTGCTCGACCCACAGCACCACCCAGGGGCCCTGCTAAGATTTTAATTCAAATTTAAGGGTATGAGGTTTTTACATATGTTTTTAAAAATTTTATACTTATTTTATATCTCTTAGGTGGAAAATCTTAATTCCTAACCTATTAGTAGTGAGACTGCTGAATATGACTTAAAATCTGCATTTGGGGGGAGGGGGAGGGTCCTCAGAGAGCATCTTGTTAAGAATGTATAGTAAGAATATTGTCTTCTAAGGTAAGTCAGAATAATTTTTTTCTCCACGTCGTTATGTCACTAACAAAGTCCAATTAGGTTCATTTAGCTTTTGTTTTGTTCTTCTTTTTCATCTTCTCTGTGTGTGATAGGGTAGTGCTTTTTTGGATGTAATCTGTTTTACGACTATGTCAAAGCTTTATACATGATTCCAAAGCCAAACCTCCTATCAGAGTGTGCTCAGGTAAGTCTTGCTTCCTCCTGGTGTCTTGCATCCAGATCCCTCCCTTCCCCTACACATTTTTGGTAGTTTTAAATTTACTTTCTCCTGTATTGTTTCTCCTTGAAAATACAAGCAGCTGTGGGGAATGACTGGCTCAGTCAATTAAGAGTCTGCTTTCACCTCAGGTCATGATCCCAGGGGGCGGGAATCCAGCCCCACATGGGGCTCCTTGCTCAGCACGGAGCTTGCTTCTCCCTCTGCCTGCTGCTGCCCCTGCTTGTGCTCTCCCTGACAAATAAATTTAATTAATTAATTAATTGATTGATTTTTAAAATATATAAATAATTTTTAAAAAGATTTTTAAAAATTACTTGACAGAGAGATCACAAGTAGGCAGAGAGGCAGTTGGGGTGGGGTGGGGGGGAAGCAGGCTCCCTGCTGAGCAGAGCTCAATGCTGGGCTCCATCCCAGGACCCTGGGATCATGACCTGAGCCGAAGGCAGAGGCTTTAACCCACTGAGCCACCCAGGAGCCCCTATAAATAATTTTTTTTAATATAAAAACAACAGTGTATGTATATTCATAAACTTCCCTTTCTTGTGTACTTTCTCTTTCTTCTGTACTTGGGTTTTTGTTTTCTGTACACTGCTCAGAAATACACTGTTCTGTACCTTGGTACATAGTGGATAGAGATCACTCCATGTCAGCCTGGAGAGCTCATCCTCACTTTTTTTTTAACAGCTTATGGACTCCTTGAGTGGATGATTTATTTAACCAGTCCCCTCCTGATGAACACTGGGTTGTTTCAAGAGCATTTGCTGTTACAAATAATGTGGAGCAGTCATAATCTTTGTAAGACATTTCCTGTGTTCCTCTGTGTAAGCTTACTGCTCAGTTGGGCATTCCAATTTCTAACTCCCTTTCTATGCAACACCATTTCAGAGCAACTCTTTATACTGTGATTGACAGCAACTCATCTCTCAGTGTCTTTAAACAGTAAGCTAAAGCTGACACATATGATAAATACAGTAAAAGCTGCCAATTTCGTCTTTTTTCTTCTTTTTTTCCCCCTCACTGAATAGGAACGACGGTTTCAATTCCTGTCTTACTAAAGGCTTAACAACATAACTGGTTTCAAGAATGAACAGTAAAATTCATTGCACTGTTTAGAAAAGTTCCACACTATCCACTCCCTTTTTCTCCAACTTCTCTTTTGCCAGTGATGGTACCAGAGAACATTCCCAATTTGATCAACTAAACCTCTCCCCCACAACGCTGGTGACCAGGCGCAGACAGTGGGCTGTATACCCTCTATCTAGTTCTTCTTGGCTTAGCATACTGCACACATACATACACACACACACACACACACACACACACACACACAAACTGACTATGAGTAGGAAGAAATCTACAGGGTTTTTTTTGCGAGAGCCTTTAATTGCAGGCATGCGAGTACGTGCACACTTCTCCTGGCCACATCTGGGAGACTCCTGGAGAGTGCTATGATGACTCAGACCCACTTCTGAGAACATGGCCCGGTGAAGACTGAGTAGTGAGACCTTGATGTGCTGGCTCTTCTGTTAAGATTTAACTGGACTAAGGCAAGATCTGGATTTCAGGAAGGGCCATGAACACTCAGTGTTTCTATTCTGTTCATCAGGAGGCGATGCAGGCTTATAAGCATCACTGAGGATGGCAGATGGAACTCGTCGCTGGAACTCAGGAGAGAGAAGAGATAATGGAGAACTGCTGGGGGAGAAGCTCTCCATAACAAGAAGGTAAACAACTGTGTGGTTTCTGAGGGAGTGCTGAGCTTAGACAAACATCTACCTCAATTTTTAGCAGCTTTCTGCAGGAAAGAAGAACCCAGGGCCAGAGGCAGTAAAAGGATGGGCTGCCCTGAGAAGGACTGAGGACTCAAGGAAGAAAAAACACAGTTAAAATGATGAAAAAAAAATGATATCGATAAGGAAGAAACAGGGAAACGTGTAAAGAAATAAGAATAGCTGAATACATGGCTGTGTCTAAAAATCTCATATTTTATATGTTTACTGAAAAGTGAGACGACATGACTCCCTCTTCTCTCCCCGCTTGAAATATCAGTAGTCCAATAAAAGTCCATACAGAAGTACTAAATGTATTAGTAATGAAATTCTTTTAAAAATGCATGCAAAGGGACGCCTGGGTGGCTCAGTGGGTTAAGCAGCTGCCTACAGCTCAGGTCATGATCCCAGGGTCCTGGCAGGGAGAGGCAGGGAGCCTTTTCTCCCTCTGCCTCTGCTTGCCGCTCTGTCAGCCTGTGTGTGCTCTCTCTCTCAAACAAATAAATAAATAAATAAAATCTTTAAAAAAAATGCATGCAAAGGGGGCTCCTGGGTGGCTCAGTGGGTTAAAGCTTCTACTTTAGGCTCAGGTCATGATCCCAGAGTCCTGGGATCAAGCCCAGCATTGGGCTCTCTGCTCAGCAGGGAGCCTGCTTCCTCCTCTCTCCCTGCCTGCCTCTCTGCCTGTCAAATAAATAAATAAAATCTTTAAAAAAATGCATGCAAAAAAGGTGAGAAAACTGGAAAAATTGTGTTAAAAACATAAAACCTGACCAAAAAAGATATATGCATATATATATATATATATATATATATATATAACCCAAAACTTTAAAGAGCAGCCAAGACGATCAGTCCTACTGTTATATAATTCATTATTCAGCTTGCTGCACAACACAATGGTTTCTTTAAAAAATTTTTTATATTAATAACTTGTAGATGGATATTTGCAAACACCTGTTAATCTACTGATTCAAAGCATATGTTGATTTTAAGGAAATCAGAGGATTCTGACCTTGGCCCATAGAACATGACTGTACCTTTCACTTGCTTCCCTGTGATATGCAAAAGCCCAGGGCAAGGACTAAGGGCACACAGCTGAGGGAAGTGAAAGGCAACTGGCCAGGTGCTTTACATTTATTATACAGGAAACTTGGAGAGAGGCTACAGCACTTTCCCAAGGAAATGGGAAAGAAGGATTTGAATACTGGTTTGTTCGAGCCCAATGTCCCATGGTTTTTCCAACTACCATGACTTCCTTCTTTTTTTTTTTTTTTTTTAAGATTTTACTTATTTATTTTATGGAGAGAAACACAGTGAGAGAGGGAACACAAGCAGGGGAAGTGGGGGAGGGAGAAGCAGGCTTCCCACTGAGCAGGGAGCCAGCTGTGGGGCTCAATCCCAGGACCCTGAGATCATGACCTGAGTGGAAGGCAGAAGCTTAATGACTGAGCCACCCAGGAGCCCCTACCAGGTCTTATTTCTAATCAAGAGTCCCTAGAGTCCCTACCCTTACTGTGAGCTCATGCTATGGTTATGCATATCCAATAATTATGTCCTGAGGTAGAGCACTGTAAGGGCGAATGCACAGGCACTGACCCAGTTCTAAGGGAATACAGAGGGACAGCAAATGAGATTATGTGTTCGAACTGGGTCAGCCCATACATAACAAGGAAATCTAATTATATTAGATGCAAATTGCATTAGTCCCTCGATATTAAATTATCAGGAAATCTACGCTAACATGTCACAGGAGGTCTTTTTGGTTCTTTCTGTCAACATTGAGTATAAAGAACTTGTCTAGTTTAGATGTTAAGTAACTTTCTCCCTATTTTCCACATTATTTTCAGCAAAGAAACATGAGCCAATGAGAAAGTGTTTAACTTACTAAGATACCACTTATATATATACCTCTTCTCCGTCCGTAAGTTATACCATTCTGTCTAAAAAGTAGAGTGAGATTTAAAGCAGCTGGTGAAAATCTAATAAGCAAAACTTCTGAGACTAAGTTAGCACTTCTCTCACCCCTGCCCCAACCCCCACAAGGGAGCCAAGTTGTTTTTGTTTTAAAATGCTTTTTCTTCAATTAGAGTTTGAGGGGGGTGGAGATGGGTGTTAACTAGCACCAGAAAGAGCCTGGGGTGGGCAATCAGTCAGAGAATAACGTTTATTGATCATACACCATGTGTAGGTCATTTGACTATATGCAGGGTTGAGCTCTACTAAAACCCAGTGCTTAGACCCGTTACTGATCACTGCAAAAAACGAGATTTCGAGAAGTATGGGGAACAATCTGAGGTAAGGGAACTAGTGCTCATATTATCAACTCACTGGCAACTCTTTCATCAAGAAATATTTATAGATTTGTTCTAGAACACAATGGCTGAGTTTAGAGGCATCAGGATAGCAAACAGGGCAACAGCAATAAAATGATGATGTGAGAATACATAACAACAGCTGCTTTTTAAATTGAGGCCAAAATAAACTCTGTAGGAAAACTATCAAAGCAGGACTTTTGTACTAGGAAACAGACACCATGCATGGGAGATTTAGGAGGCATCTACAGTCTATGTATTAAAATGTCAAATTCTACTGAATAAATTACAACCAACTGATCATTTAAGACTGGATTGTTTCATCTTACAAAGTAACTGAAAAATAAAAAATCAGACAAATTTAAATTTCTGAAACCCTGAGTAAATTCACTCGGTGTTTTTGACTTAGGTGACCGAATAGAAAAGGAGCAGATAATAAATATGTCCTAGGTAGCGCTGATCGCCCTTGAACCTTACTGTGCAATTGTAAGCAATTCCATTGGAAAGCTACATAGTAAGGTGGACAGGGAGCCCTTGCCCATTTCCTGCTCTTGATCTCTGCTACCTTAATGTTCTAAATGAACCGGTAAGAACCCTGGATGCTGATTTAGGAGAGGCTCTCTGCTTAACTCTCTCCCCAGCAGGCAGGTAGGGGGCGGGCGGAACTAGGGAGGCAAGGTACACCAGCCCACCCCCACCTCCCAGCTCAACTGTACCCAGTGCAGGCTGGCTGGGCCTCAGGATGCCTTTGTTTAGAAAGGGGACCAGGCCTCTTCTGCCAGCTATTCTTGTGTTAGCCTGCACAGCTCAGCCCTACATCCTGCCTTCCTACTAACTACACTATTAACCAAACTGACATGCAGTTACACAGACTAAATACCAGACATATTTGCACGTTCCTCGTTTACCAGTTAGCAGCGTGTCTTTTTTTTTTTTTTTTTAAGATTTTATTTATTTATTTGACAGAGAGAAATCACAAGTAGACGGAGAGGCAGGCAGAGAGAGAGGAAGGGAAGCAGGCTCCCTGCTGAGCAGAGCGCCCGATGCGGGACTCGATCCCAGGATCCTGAGATCATGACCTGAGCCGAAGGCAGCGGCTTAACCCACTGAGCCACCCAGGTGCCCCAGCAGCGTGTCTTTTATCTGCCTGGTGTATTACCTGTATTTTAGAGTGAAAGTCCCTGCGATCTAGGAAGGGACTGTCTATTTACATAGGTGCAGTGTTTAGAGGCAGCCCTCAGAGCCAGCTTTTAGCTCCAAGTGAAGCCTTTACGATTCCTTTTTTTTTTTTTTTTTTTTAAGATTGTAGTTATTTACTTGACAGAGACACGGCAAGAGAGAGAGAGAGAACACAAGCAGGGGCAGTGGGAGGGAAGAAGCAGGCTTCCTGCTGAGCAGGGAGCCCTATGTGATGTGGGGCTTGATCCCAGCATCCTGGGATCATGACCTGAGCCCCGAAGGCAGAAGCTTAACAACTGAGTCACCCAGACGCCCTGACTTTAGGATTCTTAAAAGGGTAAGCAGATGCAGAATCCCCCAAACCAGCTTCTGAGAAAGTAGAAAGAATAGAGCACTGCAGCTGTCGCTCCCTCCACAGACACGATGGAGGGCTGTCCCCACGCACAGTCCTGCTAGCCGTGGGAAGAGGCACACCAAGGAGGCTTTCTATGCAAACTGTATATTCACCTGGGGCATTAGCCGGTGAAAGAGAGGGCTTTTTAGCTCTAAAACACAGTACTTCTCATTGATGAATTATAGGTTAAAAAAAAAAAACTGAAAAACAAAAATCCTACATGCTTCTGAAAATAATGAGAATTTTTTTGATCCTGAGAAAATTTCTTTTGTGATCATCTGCAAAATCATTATTTGGTGGTTTCAAAATTGCAGATATAAGACCAAAGAGTTCTAATGTTCTTACAAAACACAGCTCTTAGCTTCTGTGGCCTGAGCGTGGCGGTGGACTTGGAGAGAGCCCCCAGACCGGGGCTGGGGAGAAGGGAGGGGTCACGGGCTCTTGCATGCATGCCTACCACAGTTTAGTGACAAGAATCCCCACCGTGAAAACAATCTCTGGGTTCAAAAATAGAAGCCAGGCCAATAATAAGAAGGGAAAAAGAAGTGGGATAATTTTCTTCTTTCAGGAACAGGTTGCATTTCCCTGTAGGTTTCCAGTACCTTCCAAATATGCCACCAACACAGTTTATTCATAAATCTGTGTATTTTAGGGCTATGTTTTGCTATTCACAGTATCTTGTATTTTTCCTATAGGTTATGTCCCATTTCCTTGTCTGATTTACACTAAATGGCAGTATAAGAGCCTCAAAGAAAGTGTGGCCTAACAAACATTTACAACATGTGGGGGCAACTACGGAGGTAGGGGAAGGAAACAGGATTCCTTGATTCTACCAGGATGTTGCCACCCAAGTAAGACAAGAGATAACAGTTAATTCTGGCCAAAGAAATGGAAATCTTTGTAAGTTTTAGGAAACTTCACTTGAAAACCAGTAGCAACTAGATAAACTGTCTTTTGAAAAGGGTGACACGCTATCCAATTGCAATGGGCTATACTATTCAATAGTCAAAATACATGGTGTGTATAAAGGCATTAAAGTTTGCAGACTGTGAGCATCTGTTACGCAAACCCAATGAAGTGCATGGGAACATGGACAAAAGCCTGGGGGAAATGAGCCAGAAAGCAGAGAGAATGGTCATGTCTCATGCACAGCCCTGGCCGGGCCCACTGTTACAGCTCTTTTGCCAAAAGGATTGTCTTTGAGCCCTGGCTACTCTGTGCCAAAGAACCTACAGTCAGGTTCCCCTGACTCCATGACCCCAGGTTTCTGTTTCCAGGGAAAAGATGTGAATTATTTTTCTTCAGGAATGTTAACCAAGAAGAAAATCTGCTCGAATTCCTTGGTGGTAATGAACTTGAGAATTAAGGAAGTGAAGAGCTGGTGATCCAGCAGCAGAGAAAGGACAAAGGGAAAACCCATACTCAGATGACTTCTGTGAGAGTTTAGTTCCATCCTGGTCTAAGGGAATGGAAGACATAGGCCATATGAACAAAAAACAGGCTCAAGTGTCCATGTTCAAAGATTTTATTCTTAATTTATCTCTACACCCAACTTGGGGCTTGAACTCATGACCTAGAGACCAAGAGTCACACGCTCCACTGGCCGAGCCAGCGGGGTGCCGCAGCAACACCATTTTTAAATAAGACCACTTCCTGATCATTTCAAAGGCCAAATAACTTAGTTTTCTTCATTTATACATTAAATACAAACCTATTTTCTTAATAGTTTTCTATTTACATTCATATAAAACATTAAATACAAGGGATATTCTTATCAATTTTATCTTTTTAAGTACAATGCTAGTTCACAGTAAACTGTGGTCTAAAACAGTGATGCCCATGCCACCCTTTTAGTTTAAACACCTGCTTCACCTTTCCAGTCAGTTCTATAGGGTGTACTGAGTTTTCCACCACAGCAACATGGACATTTTACAGAATTCTGTAATATTCTGAGATGTCAAAATTAGAGTTCACTCACTGTTCTCCAAATACATAAAGTTCTACTCACCTTTAACTCAATAAATTATTTAATCTTTCCATTTTTAGCTATAATATTAAATTTTAAAAATTGGTCTGGCCACACAAAAGTATATGATTTGGGTTTTAAGTTTTTTTTTTTTTTTTTTGGATTGTTTATTTTTAAAGTTTTTTTTATTTTATTTTAAGATTTTATTTATTCACTTGACAGAGATCACAGGTAGGCAGAGAGGCAGGCAGAGAGAGAGGAGGAAGCAGACTCCTCGTGCAACAGAGAGCCTAATGCGGGGCTCGATCCCAGGACCCTGGGATCATGACCTGAGCCGAAGGCAGAGGCTTTAACCCACTGAGCCACCCAGGCACCCCCATGATTTGTCTTTTTTTTTAATGTTAAGAACTAATTTTGGGAATTTGTCATTTCTTTCCATGTCATCTCTTGAAAATCTAAACAGCTAAAATTTTTTGTACACATAGGCATTGGTTTCATATAATTTTCCAATTATTATTTCAAAATACTTTATAAATATTTTTAAGAGTTTCCATTGGGAAGGGCTTAAAGCTTTATGACTAAAAATAAAACGTAAAACTGACAGATTAAGTGTGTTTTATAAAAATTAATAAATAAATATAAATTTTCCAGGATGATACAATTAAGTTAACTGAGCACGTTACTAAAACTGCAAAGAATAGGGCACACTGGAGCTTCTATTAAGTTTCCTGCTTCCTATCACAGATAAACTTAGATGAAAGCCAAACAGCCATAAAAGTAAAATAGAAATGTGAAAATATATGAAACATACAATAAATAACTAAGATATGAAAAAGAGGCTTTTGCTTGGAAGGGAAGGGAGACTCAAGAAACATGGAATCACTTCCTCTTCGATTAAAATGAATGCCATTTCTTCTTGCCAAACATAAAGCAGATGACCTTTCAAACATTCTGGTTGGGATTTTCTCTACTGATTTAAATGATATGACTGTAAAATACACCATGTAGTGCAAGGCTAAATATTTTTAGAAACAAATACAATTAAAAAAATACTTAGAGAGACATATTGATCTTAAACTTATATACTTATTTTTTTTAAGATTTTATTTATTTATTTGACAGACAGGGGCAGGCAGAGAGAGAGAGAGAAGAGGAAGCAGGTTCCCCACTGAGTGGAAAGCCCGATGTAGGGCTCAATCCCAGGACCCTGGGATCATGACCTGAGCTGAAGGCAGAGGCTTTAAACCACTGAGCCACCCAGGCACCCCTTAAACTTATATACTTAGAGATTAGTTTTTTAACTGAAAATTTACTTTGCTACCCTAAAAAACTTTTATCACAAACACAGCCAATGAAAAAATATTTTTTTATGTGTTGAAAATAGAAACCATAAGCAAAGTGCAAAATCTTTCAAATGGCGAAAAAAGAAATATATATTTATATTTTATCTCAAATTTCCCAAGTTGGGTATAGTGAGATATTTCCTGGAAGATGGAATACCATATAACACAGGTCTATCTGGGACCTCGTTCAAGAGGATGATTTATCAGCGGTATTAAAAGTACCTTAATAAGCACGTTCTGCACGTGCCTTGTGGCACATCAAAGTATCTTGAACACAAAATACAGTTATCTGATATTTTTTTCCAACTAATTTAATTATAGCACCTGTTAAAATGCAGAGCCTTGTAAACTCTATGCTCTGTCCCCAGACTCCAGGGGCCTGAAGTTTGTGTGTGCTGCTGACACGTGGGCCTTTACACCATAATCCCCACAGAGACATGGAAATGCCTAATTATTTTTCATACAGTTCCAGTTGGTAGTCTCTTTTTCTTGGCCTTCTTTCCAATCTTGGCATTAACAAAAGCCAAATCATTTTAAGATGGATTTCTGAGCTGTTAAATCCCGTTCCACATGAGGTGGGATAGATAAACCAGGTCTCTTAAATATATCCCTGAAACCCAGATGGATGACAAGATCCCCGGAATGCCACATCCACAGCGGCATACTTTGTGAATGAATTGCACGAGGGAGGTTTTCCTTCCTCTGCCAGCCTGCTCCATCTGGGTAAACCGAGGTGAGAGGAAGTTGCATAACTTTCAGGCCTGTGCGGAATCCAAGTGCCGGGCCACCATCCTTACCATGCGGCCACATGAAGCACTCGGGCTGGGGTCACAGAAGCCATGAGGCGGTTAGCAGGACCCTCCCCATTTCTTTCTGCTGAGAACTAAAAAGGCCTTCTTCACCCCAATTATCTCAAAGATTAGTTTCTTTTTAAGCCTAGGACACCTTTACTTGGATTGCCACTCTTAAATTGGATCCTGTCTCTCTAGCTCAGTGTGACACGATCACCACGGCACAGCGGGCCTCCTCACCTTACCTTGTCTGTGCCTCCCTTGCTTTTTGTACCTCTTCTTATCTAAATTTTTGAACAGATATTACTGTGATATGACTCAGCAATTTACAAAGTCTAAACTGGCACACGGAGTTCTCTCCTTTCCCCAGCCGCCAGTCTTCTTGCTCCCACCCCATCAGGCAACTGCTGTCGACTCCCCCTTGCGAATCCTCCCAGACAGACTCACACCCTCACAAGCACACAGGGCCCTATTCTCCTACCCCACCTTTTAAAACAAATGTTAGCAAACAGCACACACTGTTTGACTTTGAAAACTATATATAGAGATTTAACCTATACGTATTTATAAGATCTTCCTTGTGCATGCGTAATCCATAGCACCTTTGGGGGCAGGAGAATGTATGTATATACAGATTTAGATTTTATTCTTTTTTATGCTAGCATAGTGTTCTATTATGTGGATTTATCAGAATGTATCTAACGAGGGCCCTTAGGGTAACATTTAGCCTGTTCTCAGTGTTGCAAAGAAAATTCTATACACATTGTCCTTCCTCAAGTATGTGATCCTATCTGTAGAATAAACTCTGAAAGAATGGAATTGTTGGTTCAACGTGTACCTAACTTGTAAATCTGACATTTACTGCCATACAGCCCTCCCCAGGTGTGGACCCCCAACAAGGTGACAGGTATCATTTTCCCCTCTAGCCTCATCAATTTGCAGTCTTGGATATGAATGTTTGGATCTGATGCGTGAAAAGTGGAATCTCCTTAAAATACCTCATTTACTCAACTTCTAGAAGATCACAGTGTTCTCCTCCTGCCTGTCTGGCTGCATCCACCTCCTGTGCTTGGTCTTCCACAGGCATCCCTCCCACCGACACCTAAATGGTGGAGGGCCAGGGCTCCGTCTTCGCCACCCAGTCACTTCTTAGATGACGACGGTCTCCAGGCTTAAAAGATCACTTTGTGCTGATGGATTCCAAACTCATTACCTCCAGTCTGGACCCCTCAACTGAACTTTAGACGTGGAATTCAACTAAGCATAACTTACCCGGTTCAAACCAAATCCTTGCCCTTCCCTCTCAAGCCTCTCCTGCTCAGTCCTCCCACCTCAGTGAAGAGCAGTGTCTACTTCCCAGCCCTCAATCCTGCAGTCATACTCACTTCCCTCTTTCTTCCCTTCTACCCACATCCAATCTACATATCCAGAATATAGCCGAATATCCAGCATCTAACCATTTTGCCTCATTCCACCCAACTACCACCCATCAAACCATAACCAGACGGGGCTGGATTGCTGCAAAAGCTTCCTGAACGGTCTTCTGGCTGCTGTTCTTGCCCCCACGCCTTATCCTCAAGTCATCCGCTCGGACCCACCTCACTGAGAACAAAGCCAGCCCATGTGTCTGGCCTCCTGTTAGCTCTGGCTCATTGTCCGTGCTGGTTCCTACCCTCCCTCCCTCCCCCCCCATCCCTCCCTGTCCTGCAGACACTGCAGCCACACTGGCTACTAATTCCTCCACTGATACAGGGACCGCCCTCACATCAAGGCCTCTGCCTCCAGAGCCCCTCTTCCCGGGATCATCCCTTTCCCAGATGTGTGGAAAGCTTGCTCTCCACTTCCAATCATGTTCCCATCAGAAGTCACTGAGCACTTCAGTGAGGACTTTAAAACGCCGCCCTGCCTGCTCTCCTGGCATGTTTTCTACCCTTCTCTGCCTCTTGTTTATGAAACACTCACCACTGCCTGACACCTAAATGTTTTATCTATTTGCTTTTCGTTTCTTTTCTGTCTTCCACAACTAGATCTCGGCTTCACGAAGGCAGGGGTGTAGACTTTTTATTCATGGCTATATTCCCCGTACCTGGAACAGCTCTACACCTTTGACGAATGAGGCCTAACATCTTTTCATTTTGTTTTCAGTCTTCTGGGTTCTGTTATCACGCACTATGTTCAAATTCTTTGCAAAGAATATCAGGTTGTTGGCCTTTTTCTTACTGATTTGAGGAGTTCCTCACAAAGCAGGGGTATTAGTCCTTTGTGATATGTATCGCTTACATTTTTTCTGTTTGTAGTTTTTGCTGCAACTTTGCTTCTGATAGTTTTTGCTATATAGAATTCTTTTTATGCAGTACTGATATATCAAGTTTTTCCTTGCCGTTCAAGGTTATGTCCAGGCTTCTGGGTTTGTACTGTCCCTGCCCGTACCTCCAACCACAGTTGCTGCTCCTGCCTTTGTCACGGCCACTGCTGGCATGGGCCGTCCTGTGTCACCCTGCACATGCCCTCCTGCCTGCCTGCTTGGAATTTCTGTCCTGACCTAAAATTCCCAGAAAAACCACTTGCAGGACTAAGCTGCTGTTCTGAGATCTGGTTCGCTGATCACCCAGGATGGAGTTGATCGCAGAGGGTGCTGTGGAGGGCGTGCCCTCTTGCTACCGTGTGAAGTACGCTGTGCAGTGGGGCTCTCTTTACAGGCCTGTCTCTGGAACTTCTGCCCAAGTCCCCTGGGAACAGGGAACAAAGTCCCAGCTTCTGTCGCACTGGGAGTAAGGACCTTGTAAGTGTCTGGTGAATAAGAATGATCGAATGAGTGCAGCATTCAACATTTAATTCAACTCAACATATATTTGCCGAATGCTGGGCACTGCTGTCGGAGTTTGGGATATGAGATAAGTAAACTCCTGCCCCAAAGAGTTTATATTCAAGTTGCAAGAAAACACAATAAGCCAACTGCTTGGTATCAGGTGTGCTAGGAATGCTTTTACGACTTGAGGTTAAAGTAAAATAACCAGTACTGAATTAGAGGTTCATAATCATGTCCCTGGATTTTCAGTATTTCCTCCCAACCCCTTGTTCCTTAGAGAACTCATCCAAGCAAGTAACTCTTCCATATGGATACACCAGTTCTGTCTGCAAGCCTGACTCCATCCCAAGCCTCATTATAGTTGCTTCAACAGCTTACTAGCTTTTTTCACTGGACTATCTGCTAAGGTCTGCATGTTTGTGTCCTCTTCCGAATTTATATTTTGTAATTCTAATGTCCAGTGTGATGGTATTAGGAAGTGAGACTTTGGGGAGGTGCTTAGGTCGTGAGGGTAGAACCTTCATGAATGGGATTAGTATCCTTAGGAAAGGGATCCCAGAGAGTTCCCTAGACCCTCCCACCACGTGTGGACGCAGCATGAAGGTGCTACTTACCAACCAGGAACTGGACCATCACCTGCCACCTATCAAATCTGCTGGCATGATAATCTGAAACTCCCCAGCCCCTAGATCTGCGGGAAATACATTTCTGTTGTTTATAAACAGTGCTGTCCGTGGTATTTGTTATAGCAGTGATGCCCTACTGTGATCATGCTCACCAGACCTGACACAGGTCTTCACGGTCAACTCCTTCCTGTTCTCACACTGCAAGCATCCACATTCCTTTGCTGGGAGGAGCTTCTGAATGTGGAGGGCAAAGGGCAGAGATGAGTCAATCAATGAGTCCCCAAGCCTGTCCCAAACTATTTTGCACCCCCACCACCTACAGCAATTTCTTAAAGCATTCAGAACTTGAAACAAGGGCTTTATAAGAATATAAGTTCAGGACACACTGAGTTAAACTGGAGGATATTTAGCACGGTAATGTATACTGAGAATTTCCAAAGGGGAGTAAGATTGTTATGAAAAGTTGATGATGAGATCCTTTGCTGAAGAGCGTGACCAGTATTCCTTGAATCAAGTTTTGAGAAGTGCTGGTCTAGAAAGGCAACCCCAAATACTTAATCCTTGAATTAAAAGGCTTCCATCATTTGAAGCAAGTTCTATTTCCAAACCTAATTTCTGCTGCTTCCAGAAGCAAGTACTTCCCTTAAACCAGGGCGATATATTTCATGTGTGCAGAAAGCACAGCTTGGTAACGAGGCCTTCTACACTTGGGCCCACATAGAAAGCCCTGTTCCTTCTGTTCTGCCTCCATGGATCCTGCATTCCTTCAAGTCCTTTCATTATTATCAATTTTTTTGCAGCTTTAATAAATAATAAGCATATCTTGTCATTGAACACATTTTGCAAATGCCTAACTGTGTTCTTCCTATCCTATGTTAACATGTATAATGACATGTTTTTGACATGGCACTGACTGACCTGTAATGAAAGAATACAGGTTAATTAAAGTTGCTTTAAACTCCTTATTCCTGTAAGAAGACATATCTCTAAATATTGTTTAAATATTCTTAGAACGCATTTGTTCACTTTTACTCACTACAATGCCTTATTTCTATTATATTATGAGACTTGTAGACCATAAAATTTCAGAGCTGAAAAAGCCTTAGAGATCATCGGAACTATTTATTTTAGACCCAAAGATATCAATTAGGTGTACACATATATATATAAGCTTCTGGTATTTGTCTGAGAAAGACGATTTATTTGTGGACTTTATTTGAATTGTGGTTCTTCTAAGCTTTAATAAATGAGTATAATAGAACAGTAGCAAAACAAACAAACAAAAAAAAGTGTATAGGAGTGCCAGAATTGACAGCAGCCTGACCCCTTTCCTATGGAGATGACCCAGAGAGTTCCTTTTTAAATGAAAAGTGATGCTTTTAGACTCTGTGGGTTTACAAAGGAGGAGGGGGGAAGAAGTGATAAGAAAGCATAGCTTTAGGATTTGCTCACAAGACAGGTATCTCAGGAAGGTCAAGCATCCCCACCAAATTCCCTCCCCTTCATTTGTGGAGAACTTTCACCCACGAAAGGGATGTTAGGAAAAGGGGATCCACCCCTGGAGAAGACAACTTGGCTGCCAACCAATTACACGACCAAGTACATGTCTGTGTCTGAAGAGTTTTTCTCCCTTTGTGGAGTGTGAACCCCAGAGCAGGCCTGCTCCACTCCACCCTCCAAAGAGAGGTTCTCAAAAACCTGAATGTCCTCATTCAGGTGCAAATTCCTGAGCTCTATCCCCTCAGATTCACTGTTGGTGGTGAGGCAAAGGGACAACATTTAAAACAAGCATCCCCAGGAGATTCACACCACACTTAGGAGGAATTCTGTTAGTAAGATGGTGGTTGTGGGAATCTTAAAATGCGACTGGGTGGCAGGCACAGGAGATGGCAAAGTGTGGTAAGGCAGAGGATTCTAGGTACCAGGTGCTTATTCTGAATTTTTTTTTTGCCCTGAATTGGGCCTAGATGTCACCTTTGTGATCATTCTCTTTAGTCTCCCTGATCAGCAATGAAGGTTTCTTCTGGGGGAACAAAAGGGCAGGTGGGGCAGACTTGCAACTTCCTGGGTTCCCATGCCTTCACTAACCGAGCTAAATGAAGTGGCTGGGGGAGGATCTGTCAATTCAGTCTCCGTTCTTTAAGAAGAGTACAGATGCAGAGCGTCCTGGAGGACTTCTGCGGTCTGCCTCCAGGTCCATGTCTCCCACTCAGAGAGGTCACTCTGCACCTTCAATGTTAGGCATTAACTTCCCCGCTTGAAACTCACGTGGAGCGGCTGCAACTTAAGTGGCCCCATGCCACTGGATGGGGCTGCTTGTTTGCTTGTTTAATCTTGTATCTTTTTAAGTAACTGTAAGCAAGCCATTCCAAAATTGCTAATTAGACGACTGATCTTAGGTCACTGCATTTCAGAACCCGCACGGCACCAGGAGGGAATCACATACTTCAGTGTCACTCAGAAGGAGAAAAATGGGACAGAGGGGTAGTGACTAACCTAACGGTACACACAAGGCACAAGAACACAGGTCTATGGATCCCCAGGGAAGAACCTCTTACTTCTGTCAGACACAGGTGAGCAACACCCTGACATAAATGAAAACAGAAGTTATAGATCTCCTCTTGCAAACTTGCGAGGTGCTTTCAGGATAAATCTTAACGGCTGCTTTTACGTTTACTGTGTTGGGTAAGACACTGATGTGAGCCAAGCAAGTGACGAATGGTGACAGGTTGCTTCTCTGGTAACCCCAGCTCCTAGGAACATGCTGAGATCCGAGGAGTTTGCAAAATAAAAAAAGGAGCAATCAAATGCAGGACACGCAGGCCTGGCCCAGTGCTCTGCTTGTTCTCTCTGAGTGGGAGTGCGTCAGGCTCTCACCTGCGTTTAGTGAGACAAATCTATCAAGCCTGGCCACGGGGGAGATGTCAACTGCTCAGCAGACTAGAAGCAGCAAATTAGAAAGGAAAAAAAGCGTCGGTGTACTAACAGGCAGTCGGATACAGTACAAATTAGCAGTAGGAAGTGAAAATTGAATGGAAGTAACGAATAAATCATTAACCCTAGAACAGGATCTGAGCAGGCAGAGTGGGTTAGGGGTCCTGTAGGAACATACGGGCTCCTGGGGGACCGGGGGACATTAAACTGGAAGATAATAACAGATGCCTCTCAAAATGACCCTCGGTCGTGAAAGTTCAAATTATGTTTGGTAAAGCAAGTTTAAGGAAGATTTTCTATAACAAAATCTGTTATAGAAAGTGTTCCATTAAAAGGATTAAAACGAAGGGTAACAAAAGCTTTCATTATTTGGAAATTTAGCTTATAACCCACTTCACTAGGTAATGATGTGACCCTACCATGCATGAGAATCCCTTAGAGCTTTTAGAAAAGGGGCTTCTATTTAAATAACTCTGGGGTGGGCTGGGGTTTCTTTCATTTAGAGCCTGATCTTCCCCCGTCATTCAAAAAGAGGGTAGAATCAATTCTCCTGCCAGAAGAGGAACTAGGCGGTCGCCCACCCAAGCACCCGGATGTCACCTGTGCACTGGGCCTGCCCACGATGCCAGCGGGTTTCTTTGGCAGAAACCCCACCTAATCATTCAATACTGTCCTCACACCTGGGGAGTGTGGCCCATGCCTTCTCCTGGAACATTCTCAGTCAGGGATTCTTGGGACAGCTTCTGGTCCTTGATTCCTTCCTTCCTTCTTTCTTCTGTTGTTTAATGTAGTCATTTAAATGAAATTTAGATTTATTAGTAATTTAATTTTTATCAATATTATGTACATAGTTTAAAGAGCCAAATCGCTGTTACCCATTCCCCCTTTCCAGAACTAGTTATATTCGACCCCTTTAGTTGTTTGATTCTTGTTTTAGTGTTTATGTCCATATTTCTAAGTAACATGATGATAATGTTCCATTTTTTTTTTTCCTGGACATTACCTACTCAACTGCCCAAATGAAGGATGAAAATTTTGTTATTTTCACATTTCTGCTGTCAGGACACATGCTGTCTCCCAGGCATCTGCAGTCTAACAGCTCCTTAGTTCCCCTCTCAGATGATTCTCTCTTTATCCCCACCTTCACCCCAACCTGCAGAGAGGCACCTGGTGCCCCCAGGTTCTGCGCAGGTAGGGGGGCAGGGGGGTAGGCAAGGCTGGCAGTATAAATCAGATTGCATGCAGTGTCCGCTGCCAGCCTCCAACTCCTCTCCTGCACCACCTAAGCCAATTGCCACTTGTTCGGGTAGTTTTCAGTTTCTTTGTCCTGATGGACTTATGCCTTAAAAAACAAAACAAACAAAAAACAAACCCAACAAACCCTAACCGTCATTTTAATGAGGTTCAGAAGGGAGGGGAAAGTAAGTGCGTGTGTTAATTCACTGTCTTTAATAAAAAGTAAGTCATTGACTTCTTTTCCCTTTCTGGAGAGCAAATTATTCTCCAATTCAATTCACCAGATAAAAACACCCAACGAGCTAAAGCAAGGCAGTTTGGGTTTCCTTCTACTTCGTCTTCCTATCCTTTACGAAGCAGATCAAAGCAGTGACCAAAGAGGAAATTAAAATTCAAAGATAGGCTGCCATTTTGTGCCAGCAAAAGAGAGATAGATAATACATAGTGGAAAAGACTTATCCCCAGAAAGAATCTGGATACCCTTTTATCACCTTCTATAAACTATTTTTTTTAGATTATTTATTTATTTATTTGACAGAGAGAGAGAGAGAGAGATTACAGATAGGCAGAGAGGCAGGCAGAGAGAGAGGGGGAAGCAGGCTACCTGCTGAGCAGAGAGCCCAATGCAGGGCTCTATCCCAGGACCCCGGCATCATGACCTGAGCTGAAGGCAGAGGCTTTAACCTACTGAGCCACCCAGGCGCCACACCTTCTGTAAGCTTTTTAAAGAACTCCTAGGAAGCTTCCCCGTCCACAGATCTCAGTCTTGCTCCCCTGCCTGTGCTCCCCTCCTTTTGCCCTGTCTTGGAAACACAAGCATGTGTTAGGTTTAGGAGAAAGTGAGAGTGTGTTCATTCACCTGTGGTCCTGGAAATGCACACTCACGCGCATACAGCCACGCCAGATCTGACTGACCCCTCCCTCACTCACGCATCGGCCCAGACCCACTCGCCCTCCATCCCTCCTGCATCGCCACCCCCCCCCCCATGCCACCTGTCCCTGCACTGGCACTAGGCCGTTGGACTCTGCCCCTGTCCGGAGGTCCCCCTTCCACTCTCTCACTCCCGAGGCCGGTGCCCTCCTACGGCATTGCGTCCGCATCCACCTGCCCAACGGAAAACGGTCCTCTCCTCCTTGGAAGTTCTCTCAAGGTCACAGCTATCTGGAGTGTCTGGGAAGAAGAGGGGCCCAGCCCCCTTTCTAAGGTCAAGTTGGTCACAACTATCCTGGATTTCTGCCCTCCTCCCTTCTTCCCTCCTTACACTTTGTTTCATCTTTTAAGGTCTTCCTCTTTACCTCTCCAGTGGCTCTTTCCTAATTTTAGGGACAGGATTTGCTTATAAAGAAGTCCCTTTGACCCCCCAGCCCTGTGCTGCAATATTCTCCTCTTAAAAGAACGGGCTCTGCAGGCTGCCTGAACCACTCATCTCCTTCGCCCTGTCCTCCCCAAGGGGGTCGCTTCTGGCCATGTGTCTGGCCTGCCAGAATCTGCAGGATCCCAGCCCACCCTGGCTGGAGGTCTTCACTTCTTAGCATTCTTCTCTTGCCTTACCCCCTCTCTCCCTAAGAACACCATGAGCAATATTCATTTCTATCTCAAAAAAAAAAGAACCAGAGCACTGGGAGTCTGCACCTGCTTGAACTGGGCACGCTTTTGAACATGGGCTGGAGGTGGCTGCGTGATTCCATATTTCACGGAGCTGTTTGGATGAAAGTTTATCTAGAATATAAATTTGGGTTTAGAAGTTTGAAATGCTTCTAAAAGAATCCTCATTTATAGCGCTTGGGTACCTGTATCTTCATTGTGTCGTTGTCAGATTAAGGTTCTGTAAGCAGAACAGCAATTATTTATCAGAAGTAAAATCTCATGCAAATGTTTTTGAGCCCAATACAAATTAGCAATTCTTCATATGACTAATGACTATATGCCCTTCCGATAACTGTAAACATGAGAAACAAAAGATCAAGGACTCTAAAAATAAGCACTTAGGATAACAGAAGGGCTGTGTAGGCGGTCAGCAGTAGCTGTGAAACCAAAAGATAATCGTTCTGTGCTTCTCAGGACCTTCCAGCCCAGAGCATCCCGCACTATTACACAGTGGTTATTCCTGCTTGCCCTCCAAGCAAAGTTCTTAATAGGCAACACTCTTCAGCTTTTTAAATACAAGCAAATATATCCCTCACTGAAATTCAATAGAACAACGGAAAGCTGCATTATGCTAGAAATAGTCACATTTCATAAACCAATGAAGTCACGAAGAACTGACAATAACTCTAATTTTTAATAAATAGATCTTTTTTGTCCAATAAATGATTCTAACAGTCCACAATTCTCATGACAATACATGAACTGAGTAGAACTGAGTACTTAGTACAAGTGAAATCACATTTAGTCAGTACTCTACTACCCTGTGTAGAATGTGAGAACAGGTGCCGTGGGTAAAATACAGAGATCTCAACATGCAAGCCTGTGGCACTGCAGGTCACGGGCCTGTTTAAAGGACAGGGAACACATTAATAAAACACACAGTCACTGAAGCTCTGTGAGCTGAATCGAACACATTCTGCAGGGCTGAATAGAATGGTTAGGTGACGTAACTCCTGCAATCACAAAGGGCTCCTGGAAGACCATTGAGACAAAAGTCTGTATGAAATGTACAGACTGGGGCGCCTGGGTGGCTCAGTGGGTTAAGCCGCTGCCTTCGGCTCAGGTCATGATCTCAGGGTCCTGGGATCGAGTCCCACGTCGGGCTCTCTGCTCAGCAGGGAGCCTGCTTCCCTCTCTCTCTCTCTGCCTGCCTCTCCATCTACTTGTGATTTCTCTCTGTCAAATAAATAAATAAAATCTTAAAAAAAAAAAAAAGAAAGAAAAGAAATGTACAGACTGGCCAAGAGGAGGGGAGAGAAGTCTTACCAGAGGAGAGGCTTATGAAAATCTGACTAAGGAAAAACACACTGAGAAGTGGGAAAGGCTGCCCAAAGGCCAGGCTGGATGCATACCGTCACTCCTCTTCCTTTCCTTCTCACTGTTCCCAGCAGCCTCCCAGTTGGGTTCTGCCCATGAAAATTCTCTGCACACAGATATTGTGATCACCACCTTAAAGCTCAAATTCTCTCTATTCTGCTCAAAAAATCAATGGCTCCCCACTGCCCCACCAACCAAATTCAGACTCCTAAGTAACACAGCGAAAGTACTCAATACATTCGAGTATGTGTGATTACTTTCATAATCTCCTGTTTAACTGAAAAGTTCTAGAAGGCAAACAACTATCTTGCTTACTTTTAATATTTTGGGATGTGATAGCTCTTACAAGTACATCTTACAAGTACCTTTGGTATGGCAGAAGTTCAAAACATATTTATTAAATGAATGAACAGATGATTTAACTAACAAATTTTATAAAGCATTGGCAAAATGGGCTGGCCCGTTAGTAGATAACCTTATATGGGAAGTCAGAAGCTTAGATTTGATACAACAGACTCTAGTCAGCTACTGGATAATTTTGGTACAACACTGACAGAATAAAAATGGTGTTTGAAGTATCTCATTCTAGTTGCAGTTGAAGAGAGTATTAGCCCAGAAAGGACTAGACGTAGAAAGATCACTTTGCTAATGAATAAAACAAGATGAGGATTTTCGTGTGTTGGCTAGTCACTAATGTGAATGTTCCTTCGATAAACACCAAAAAAGAAAACTGTCACATGTATCTTTGTCTTTGATCTGTTTTTAACAAGTTCATTTCTGAGATAAGAGATGATTTTTTTTTTTTTTTCAGACTAAGTGGTACTTATAGTCCCTTGATGTTAAAGAATAGCAACCAGGGGCGCCTGGCTGGCTCATTTGGAAGAATATGTGACCCTTGATCTCAGGGCTGTGAGTTGGGGCCCCACACTTGGTGTAGAGATTACAAAAAATAAATAAAGACTTAAAAAAAAAAAAGAATAGCAACCAGAAATCCTAGAAATTAAGGACAGATATTGTTATTTATTCATTATAAATATTCTCCATATTAACAACTTCCAAATTGATGCCCTAACAAAATAGGAAAATTGAAAGAATTCCATTTTGTCTATTCTTAGTACAATGCAGAACACTTTTTTTGGTTTTATCTCAGCTAAAATTCATCAGATGGTAGCATTTTATAGTCTGGTATAACATTTTGATATTACATGGATGAATCCATCAGCATTTGAACATGCCAGTGCATTAAAAAGTGTCAAGAGGCTCTGACCGATGCCTACTCTCCTTTCTAAGAACTTACAGCAGAGAGAGCTCTGCTCAAGCCCCACTCACCCTTCCCACCGCCTGCTGGAAGGTCATGGGGGGATCAAAGGGGGGTCAGCAGCATAGGGCAAGCTGAGGAGAAGGTCAGGGCAGCAGCTCTCCATCTTGGCTGCTCACCAGAAACACCCGGGACATTTAACAGCTAGGAATTTTTCATCCAAAACCCAGACTGTGTCAGTATATTTTAAAAGCTTCCCCCAAGTGAGTTTGTTATCCAGGCTCAAGAAGCAGTGAATTAGTATTTTCTTTAGCTATGGAAAAATAATTCTTCATCTGATTTCCTGGATATAGTTTCTAGCAAAAGGCAAAATAGTTTAAGGACATAAATAAGGATGCTACAAATTTCATTTTAAAAGAGAAGAAATAAACGTTCACTTACCTGCCTTCTGACAATGTACAATCTTTTCATACACAGCATCTGCATTTTCAATCACGGCCTTGAGGGACTGGATCATCTGCAAAGGGAAGACCCAGACACAGGGTTACACCTGACGACCAAGTGCCCGTCTATGCACGAGCAGGGGGCTCTCTTCTCCAAACAGGCTGAGGTGCTGAGGCAAAACACTCTTTAATCTGACTTCCCTGACTCAGTCCAAACGTGTATGTACAAAATGAAAAATCCTGCCTTCCAAGTAGTGGTTTGAACAGACTGGGAGTATCATGTTTCATAGTTAGGCTTGTACGACACTGAGTTTGAACCTTGTGTCAATGCTGAATGGAGTTTCAGCATGAGAAGCTACAAATAAATATGTATACACATCTGATCTGTGTTTTAAGTTATATTTGCCGTCATTCATTTTAACAAAATCTTCAGCAGCATCTTACAGAGAGCTCTGCCACCTACACACCTTACTCATTTCAGCTAAAATGCCTTCATCTGAAAATTAGTTTAAAACTTACCATGAGGATCAAAAACCAGCACTTATTTTATGTGTTTTTTTAAAGATTTATTTATTTATTTTTAGAGAGAGAGTGCAGGGTGGAGGGGCAGAGGGAGAGGGAGAGATTCTCAAGCACACTCCGCACTGAACACAGAGCCCAATGCAGGGCTTAATCTCACAACTCTGAGAGCATGACCTGAGCCAAAACCAAGAGCCAGATGTTTAATTAATTGACCTACCCAGGCACCCCTTAAAACAGTGTTTACTTAATGCATCACTAATGATATCACTCAAACTAGTATTTTTAGTGTTCCTAGCAATGATCTTAAAAGACTCAACTTTGAAAAGAAAATAAATAAAAATAAAAGATTCAATTTTGAGTTCTTATTCCAAATTACGTGTGTTTGTTTTAGCAGGCAAGCTTGAATGAATAAAAAAAGAAAGAAAGAAAAGGAAAAGGATAAGGGCACAGCTGATCGATTATTTTATTTACCAAAATGTTAGGAAAAGATCTGTCTGAAGTAATCCTTTTGGCTCTAAAATCACTATGAAAATGGGATAGCCATTTTTTGTACCAAAATTGTACCATAATTGGGTACCATTATGATGCTTGTTTTGCCTTGTTTTTCTTTATAGTATTTAACACTAACTGCCACAGTCAATATTTTATAGAAACCAAATATATTTAGGTTGGATTATTTGTATAATTCAAAGAAAGAACACCCTATTTTGACTAATTACAAACCAGAGCATAATCAACGTGCCTCTTAAATGCACCAGGTCCTTCAAATGAGTCACACAGCATTTATCAACTTATCTATCCTTCTAAGAGAATTACAGTGAACACAAAAAGGTTTAAGGCCAACACAGGTGTTCATTCATGCCTTCATTCACTATCCAGGGCCCAGAGCAGGGACTGGGGACACAGGGACAAACAGGATATAGCCCCTATCTTCAAGAAGCCTATATTCCAGTGGAAGAGCTCACACTTGGGATTCAGTATTTTCACATTCATTCTTCAAGATCTGAGTCATGCCTGTAACTTAAAACATTCTATTTCATAGCTTGACATATTGAACAGGCAATGATAAAAATGAATAAAGAGCTCAATTACACTGATATAAAGTCATTCATACCATGACATCATTTGCATACTAAAAAGGTTCATACCGTCATCAGTAACCTTTTTCAGCTTTGATGTTAAGCCAAAATGACAGATATGAAGAAGCAAGGACTTCTTTAAGCAAGGATGGTGGTTGTCACAACCCACTATCAAAGAACTAGCTAACTGTGCCTCCATCATGCAAATAGGAAAAAGGTGGGAAAAAAATACCAGCAATGAAAGGAACCTGGTGGGGCGCCTGGGTGGCTCAGTGGATTAAGCCGCTGCCTTCGGCTCAGGTCACCATCTCAGTGTCCTGGGATCGAGCCCCGCATCGGGCTCTCTGCTCAGCAGGGAGCCTCTGCCTGCCTCTCTGCCTACTTGTGATCTCTCTCTCTGTCAAATAAAATAAATAAAATCTTAAAAAAAAAGAAAGAAAGAAAGAAAGAAAGAAAGAAAGAAAGGAACCTGGTCAGGAAGAAGATGGGCAGGACAAGGAGCAATTAAGAGCAGGAATGTAGGAGAACAGAACAGCATTAGGCATGGGCTCCCGCATACCTGTGGGGAAAAGGTGGTCAGAACACACCCTTACCAGGGAAGGTGTGGGGGCAAAAAGAGCACAGATTTCTATGGGCTCAAATCCTGGTTCTGCTGTTCATTAGCTTTGCCATCCATACCAGGATATTAAAAATCATGAGCCATAATTTCCTACCTACAAAATGAGTTTAATAAAACACTACCTTGAAAATGCTGTGAGGAGTAAATGAAAGGACGCACACCATTAAGGCATTCGCAAGCGGATGTGACCATGGACTCCCCCATTGATCCAGGGGGCCTGGCAGAGAGTTTTCTGGCAGCGCAAGATTAGCTGGACGAGCACAACTCACTGGCAATGTTTCAAACATCCATTACTAGTTTTAGTTTTACCTGAAAAGCCTGGTGTGATGAAGCTGAGAGAAACAAGAAGTCACATTCTTCTTAGAAAGCTCTTCCAGTTTAAAGTGTCACCAAAGGTTAAACAGTTAAGCACCTTTCGGTTTATAAAATACATGCAAAGTTTAAGGCCAGCACATCCATTTCAAGGTTCTGGAGAGAGAAGTTCGCCGGCCTCGGATGCTCTGTAACTCTTGAAGGCTCAATCCTTCACTGAGGTCCTCTTAGTGGGGGCCCCTGAATTAAGTGCTACAGATGAATACAGAAGAGTTGCTGACCCAGGACTCCAGGCAAAAAATCATCACAACAAGATGTGGCATTGCCACTGTAGCCCGTGTGCTACTGGGCACGACAAAGTTAAATCCGCCTAAGCCACAGTAGGCATACGGGTTATTTAGTGGGGGAGTAACTGGTGGTGTGGAAGAGGAAAAATCTGTGTCCTAAGATGGCCCACCAAGCCAGCAGGGGAGCCCCAGTCCCTGCCCCAGGGCTCTTCCCAGTTCTTCTCCCTGCTCCGCCTCGCAGGCACACCCAAAGTGCCAAGTATGCAGAAGTAGAAGTGTATAGATTACCCCTCTTGCTTGTGCTTGGAGCTCAGACCTTTGGAGATCACTCTCCTCTGAGCCCACTGGCATTAAATAAACCTCCTGTCCTCAAAGCCCTCCGAGTGCTGCTTGGTTCTTCCCTCAGGAACCATGCCGCGTTCCGGAACAGTGTCATGGCGACCCACAGACGCTCTGTCTGCGGACCAGACTTGAGCACACACTCTCCCCCTTAGTTATGAGCAGTATATCAACTCCACCAGGGAGGAGAATGCAAACACAGCGAGAAGCCTCCCAGGTCTGGAAGTCAACCACGCAGGTTTTGCAGACCATATTGGAGGGGTATTCTAGAGGGAACCAGCCTCAGAGACGGTCAGGCACCACAATAAACAATCAGCAGAACTTCGAGAAGGCAGGAAGAAAGCACATCCAGACCTTGGCAGAGATGATTCATCTTGCCACACCTGTTACTAAATGTTTTCACCACTTCCGTGGGGAGGAGGAACTGCCAGTTTATGTCTTTTTATAGTTTTAGGGTACATATTTACAGTTAGGGTGGGTACTTATGTTAATGTATAGTAAACAGTTTATAGTTCTTGTCCAGAGAGTGATTTCAGTAATCCTCAACTCCTGCAGTATTTGCATAAATTGTCCTTGAGTGAGGTAACCCCACTGGGTATTCCCCAGCAAGCTCTCTGGGCTGTGGGCTGCTCTCAGTGCACCCAGCGCAGGCTGAGAGGGCGGGGCCGGGTGGTGGACCGTCCTGCCTGCCCACCCAGCTGCCTGAGGTCTTGCTTCATTAGCTCACAGGTAGGACTGACTGTAGAGCACATGGCACGGGGGGAGCACAGACAACATGGGGAGGGCCATTAGATCTAGTGGGGGCCCATCTCTGCCGACGTCTGCAGCTTTATAACAAGCTGAAATTATAAATAGTACCAATGTTGACTGATTGAATCAAAATGAAAGCCATTGAACACGTCCTCTGCATCAGGTGTGTCCTTGGTGCCTTCTATTTCATTTAAGGCTCACAAAACCCACGGGAGGTGGGTATTTATAGTGTTGGTGTTTCAGGTGTGAACACTGAGGGCCTGAGAGTTAAGTTGCTTCCCCAAGGTCCTCTGGTTAGACAGACAAAGGGACTGCCACTAAGAAACAATGCATTCTGATTGACTTCAAAGCCCCTGCTCTTCCACAGCACCATGACGTGTCCTGCTGTAGGAGTAGAACTGCACAAGGAAAGCTGAGGAAAGGGCATTCCAGCCGGAAAGACATACAAAAGCAGAAAGGAATCTAGTAACACCTGACAGGTGCTACACACAGTAGGTGGTATAATCTCTACTATTGACTTCCACTTACAATTGTCTTTTTTTTTTTTTTTTTAAGATTTTATTTATTGGGGCATCTGGGTGGCTCGGTGGGTTGAGCCTTTGCCTTCAGCTCAAGTCATGATCTCAGGGTCCTGGGATCAAGCCCCGCATTGGGCTCTCTGCTCAGCAGGGAGCCTGCTTCTCCACCGCCCCCCTCTCTGCCTGCCTCTATGCCTACTTGTGATCTCTGTCTATCAAACAAATGAATAAAATCTTAAAAAAAAAGATTTTATTTATTTGACAGAGCGAGACAGAGCACAAGCAGGTAGAGAGGCAGGTAGAGGCAGAGGGAGAAACAGACTCCTTGCTGAGTAGGGAGCCTGATGAGTAGGGCTCGGTCTCAGGATACTAGGATCATGACCTGAGCCGAAGGCAGACGCTTAACTGACTGAGCCACCCAGGCACCCCAAGAATTGTCTTTTTAAAAATATTTCTGTAAAGTGCTTTGGGAAAACATTTCTTTTAAAATGACAACAATAAACTATTTGCTTGGCTCACTTAGAAATTCATCATTATAATAGAGAAATCATTCACATTTAATATGAAGCTACTAGAACAAGCATTTCATAGTAGACAACAGCAAATACATGGGGAATGACATCAACAGATGAGTCAAAGTGAGAAACTATATTAAGTTACATTATTTTCTCTCTATATATTACATGAATATGTCAATGTAATAAAGGCCAGTAGAATGGTTGGCTTTAGAAGCATTATTTGCATTAATGCAAATGTGTTTCCATTGATCCCTGTAAACACAGAGCTATGGGTCTTGCCTCAGCAATGAGATCATCCTGCTGCTAACCCTGGTAACTTCCCACGAGGACAGCTCATATTATTTATGAAGTACAAGTTGCTTTTGTGTAGTTGATGCTAATAGTTTTTCTATTAGTGTCCAGTTACCAGTAACTCCCTAAATTTCTGGGACTAATGCATTAGGAAAATCTATGAATTTAACATACCCCAGAAACCCATTTCATAAATTTGATCAACTCTAATATATATATATTAGGGTTTTAATACAAGACTCAAGCAGATGAAAAGCAGAATGTTTCAACCAAAGGCAAGTAAAAAATTCATATTTTATTAAGCTAGACAGAAACCAGAAATGCCTTTCGTAAGAATATTGTTTTGAAAGTTAACTCCTCTATTTGTATAAGGCAAACTTCTCCATTTATGGATATGGTTCTGAGAACTGTTACTATACTAATATATTTTATATCACTAGATTTCTATAGACTGCTTCTTAATTTTATGTTTTAAAATTTGCACATCAAGTAGGAAAATTATGTTTTCACGATAAGCAAGTCTAGTTTTATAGAGGGATCTATGTCTGCTTTTGGACAGTACACCGAATTTCCTTTCATCCCAGGAACATAGATTTTGAGAATTACAAAAACAATTTGCCAATAATTTCAAGTCCTCCGGTGAAATTAGTTTAATCATAAGATTTTGAATTCTAGATTTTTCCCTTTATCTTGCTTTGACCTCAGCTGCAGGCTGAAAATGCCTTCCACTTAAGACTTGGCTTTGCGTGTCCCCATCTTCACACATGGCTGCTGCTGCTGCTGCTTTGGCTGTAGCTATCTGTAATGAAGTTACAGGGTCTCGGAAGTGCTAATGTCCTTATAAAAGGGAACTTCTAGATAACAAAAAAGGTTTGTTCCTTGACACAAATTCTGTGACTCTGGACATATAACAAACTCAAGTAATTGAGCATCATTCTCAAACCTGCCAACAGGCTTAGAGAAACGGTATGCCTGCCCTGACCTCTGAGGTACCCCCCCACCCCCGGGTTCCAAGGCTGTCGTGGAACAGCTTTGGAAAGCTTGGAAGGCTTGGTGGAAGGCTTTGGTGGCCAGCGAATGCCCAGCTGGCAGGTGTGGCTTCAGGTACCACACTAGACCAAAGCAGGACTTGCCACTCAGGCCTCATCGATACGAAAACAGCAAACATGAATCAAGGATTGAAGTCTTCAGAAGACCACCCAATTCAGTCCAAAGCAGTGCTCTTCCCTCAGTAAGAACTATCTGTGCAGATGTCTTTAAAGCTCAGTGTCACCGGAGGACTGTCACTACACAGTCATATAAATTGAGTCACTTCGCTAATGCTAAGAATGGGACAGAGAAGAAGGGACTTCTCTTAAGGAATCTGTAAGCTTTGGTGTTCACTTCTGGGCTCTTGAAAAAGTCATGTCTCTCTAAGTTAATAACACCACCTTTCTTTTTAATACTTTAAAAAGAAGTTTTTAAGAATTTTGACAAATTTTAGGATCAAATACAAGAATACTGGGATTCGTGACTTCGAAACTGAAAATTCAGAGGTAACGTTTTCTTTCAGTAAAGTGTCCAAGTCCAGCAAGATGTCCCAGAGCTGAACCAATGAGAGAGTTACTGTTGGAAAATATGGGATAGATTTTAATACCTGAAAATAACAAGAAAATCACATACATGAATGAAGCGTCAAAGTTCTATCCCTGTGGGGGTCCTTGCCCAGCTGCCTGCTAGTTAACCCCAGCCCCTTCTGCAGCTCACATGGGGAGAGGGGGTGAGGGGGGGAAAGCTGGGGTGGGGGCAGAGGCCGCAGCCACAGTCTGTGGAGAGCTGGTCCCCATCTAGGGGATGAGGTATGCCACGTCATTAATAAGTGCAGTCATCATCCCTTCCAGCAAGGCCACTATAAAAACAATTTCCGTGTAACAAACGGTTTCCAGAGTAATTTGTCTTAGTCTCCTCTTGAAGCCTCACTTCCACTTCCACATTTTTCCACTATATAACTCAAAAGAGAAAAGTATAGAAAAAAACGCTGTATAAGAGAAAAGTTACAGAAAGAACCTATAGCACTGCCAGATAAAAACCACTCCTGAGTTGTTGGCCAGAGAGGAGCACAGCTGGCTGCTAGGGCATCTGGGGCCCCACTGCAGGCATGGTGGGGATGTAAATCAATTTCAAGTCTCATTACCCTCTCTAGGCACTTCCACCAGGTTAGAGGAAATCGGGGAAGGGTCAGTTTGGATGGGATACCTAATCACAGCTGTGAGCAAGAGACCGAGAAACAGGAAGAAACGCAGGGTGGGGGTGTGAAGGTGGGGACAGGAAGCAGGCAGGGAGCCAAAGCTCCGGAGCGGGGGAGGGACATGGGAAGTGGCAGAGGGGTTGGGAAAGGATGAAAGTGGGAGACTGTGTAGGGGAGCAGAGCAGGTTTCAGTGACTGGCTTGCTGTGGGTACAGGGGACGATCCAAAGACTCTTTCCCCTCAAACGCGTAACTGGACAGATAAGACACACCCACAGGGGGTCAGAAAGCATTTCACAGGTTACAAGGTGTCTTTAATGTGTTCACTCCTCTAGGATGTGGAGTTCTTCCTTAGTAGAGTGAAGCAGGTGGCTACAAGGAGGCAGTCTGTGTGTGGAGGTCTAATTCTGGGATTGGGATTTTCTGCATAAAGGTAGCAGCTGAGATGAAAACAGATATACATCTCCAAGGGAGGAATTTTAGAAGACAAATGAGATGAAAGCATGATAGTTATGCTCCAGAATCACTTACATTTAAGCAGAGAGAACTGGTGTATGACACACAGCAGGGGCGGTCAGAGGGGAAGGAACAGAACAAGGATGTTAAATTTTTACAGATGTGTGAGGAGAGTTTCTGGAAGGAGGGTGGATCTGGGCCTGGGAACTCTGGATTTGGGCATTTGGTAATTGTCCCTATAGATCTGCTATAATGGGATGTGCAGGTTCCTAAAAATCATTGCAGTATACAGAAACATTTTTTCGTGCATTTGCTCCAAACAGTAAAAATCACAAGGTTTGTGGGGAAAATGGGGTTAGGGCCAGAGCATTCAAAAATTTTGCAGTGACACATTAAAAACAGACAGGAACTGAATAAGAGTCATAGATCTGCTCTGCATATGTTAAAGAGTTAAGGAACGCAAATCTACTGCAAAGCATTTGGCAACTGACCTTGAAAAAACAGGAGGTTTGCTTGGGAAGTGGGTGTTCTGAGGGTTGCAGCCTGTTCGTTACCCGAGGTGGAGGGGGTGATGTGCTATGAAAGCAGGGGAATAGGAGCTGTGGGATGGGCCCAGCTCCAGAGGTGCTCATGAACTAGGGTGGGGGGGCTGGGTGCTGTCTGAGGTGCCTGTGTGCGTGCAGGTCAGCCGGGTCAAGTTTTCTGTGTCCACCAGTGTTTCTTGTAGTCAAAACTGTGCACACCCAAACACAAAATGTGAGGTTAAAACTGTTCCTTAATGTAGCCATCACATTCAAATAAATTTGCATTTTCAAAACAAGTGTCATAGCCAAAGTGACTACAAAAGGGAGAGCACTTCAAAACCCTTCTGAATTTTTTTTTCAAGATATCCCCTGCAATTTTTTTGTGAAGTTCAGTTAAACTCTCAGTTTCTATGATACTCAACCGAAGCATAGTTTTCGCATTGTATAAGCCTGCCTCCACACTGTACTCAACTATTTTAACAACCGTTTTTGTTTTGTTTTGTTTTGTTTTTTGCCAAAGAGTAGATGCCAAGTGCTAGATCTGGAGCGAATTATGAGTGACCCAGGGTCTGCATTCAGGAAGCCAAGAATTCTCTAGCTTTTCAATATGCTCTGATTTTTCATAAAGGTCACTTCAGCGCTAGGGTGGTATGTACCTAAGGAATGAACGTGGCTCTCCTGTTATATAACTTTGAGATCTGAATATTGGTGCAACAAGAATCCCTTATGCACTAAACTTCAGATCAAATCCTGTAAAGCAACACTGTATCGCATGCATAAGTATCTAGTTGAATTTTCACATGACATAAATTCTCCTCTACCACCATCATCATCTCTATCTACCACTTCTCACTTTCAGTTAATATATGACATTCACAACACTGAGAAAGGGTGACAGTTCACACACTAAACCTCAAGTTTTTTTTTTTCTTTTATAAACTTTATTTTGTTGGTTTTAAAAAAATTTTTTAATTACCATATAATGTATTATTAGCCCCAGAGATACAGGTCTGTAAATCGTCTAAACCTTAAGTTTTAATTAAACTGCAGATTCTCAAGTGAATCACCACATAAATACAAGACAAAGATATTATGCTTATTACACACAGACTAATATATGTTTCTCCTGTGCTTACCTAAAAAAAATTTGGATTCAGTATAAAATTCATGAAAATAAACAGTATCATGTAGTCAAAACAACCAGGTGCTTGCCCTGGGTTCTTGCTTTCTGCCAGTTCTTTGGCACCCAGCGTATACGGAGGGCCAAATGTTTACACGTGTGGGTATTTCTGAGTGGCATTTCCAGTGTCAGCCGCTAGAAGTCCTTAGTTAGACACATTTGCTACATTGGAGGAGAGGAGAAAGGAGCAAAGATGAGAGAAAACACTGCAAAGAGAAAACTGGGCTTGGGGGGAGTGCTAAAAAGAAGAATAAAAGATTGAAAAAAAAGGGGGGAAAAAGGCAAAATCACAGAGGCAGAGCTCAGAGGAATTAAAGCAACAAATGCACCAGGGTGATTTATCTTATCAAAAATCATATTTTAAAACAGAGAAGAAAATTTTGTTTTATGTAGACAACTGAATAAACTATTAAGCCATAACCAAACACTGATTTAAAAGAAATTCACTCCTATTTCTAGATTAATTGGGGTTTAGCATTACTACAGGTCTCCATATGTTCCCAAACATGTTTAAATAGACCAGAAGCTGGAGAAGCTCCACTAGGCAAAATAGCTTGGGGTATTAGAACAGGGCTCTGGAAATACCTAGGGATCTAACAGATCAAAAGATTAGTTATAAAGCCAGTATACGGATTTTAAATGTTTATCCTACTATAAACTGTTAGCGAAGTTTTAAAACTTCTGAATAGTTTCAGCTTCAGGAAGTACACAGAAATTCAAAGTTGAAAAGAATTTTGGTTTTGCTCTTGGGCTCTTATTGGTCCTGTACAATACGTATTCCAAGGAAACAAAAACTGTTGAAAATTAAGCAACAAAACAGAAACTAAGCTATCCTAACTCCACTGAATTATAAAACTATCCAGAAAAAGTATATAATAATTCCTATTAGTTCATATAATAATATATTGTACTGTACTTTTCTGCATGAAGAACACATATATTGTAAAGTTCAAATGCATTTAAAATATAATAATGTTCTCATCTCTCCATTTTATGGAGCCTTATCTCATCAGGGAATAACTTGATGTGCTACACAGAATTACACGAGGTTTACACGATCACTGTGGGAAGACTCAAAGTTCTCACACTCAATGCGCAGTCTACGGCTTGTGATGAGTCACTGGGTACCCATGGCTGCTTCAAGGGGACACACACATAAACCCCATCCTCGCCAGGCCTTTGGTCATGTCATGTCAGCCTCTTAACGCTGGAAACTGCATCTCCTGCTTTCGCAAACTATAACAACAATGTGATTGCAGGACACGCGGCAGGAAGCCCAAGTACATCTGGTGTCCAAGCAGCCTCTGCCGTCAGGGTAGAGGGAAGGAATGGGAGGACAGAGGGACTTACAGCTGCGTCTGAGGGGCAGCAAGGCACAGTCCAGCGGGGACACAGTCTACAGCCGGCCACTCCCTCTGCCTCTAGTAAATGCCTGAAAAGCCAGAAGGAAAGAAGGGCAACGCTCTGCTGTTTTAGGTCTCCAGTCTCGGAAGTTTTCAGGACAGTGAGTTCAGAGCCTACCCCTTGGATGGAGGGGAGTGTCCTCAAGGAACTGATAAGAATGGCTTAAAACTTGGCCAGAATCACCCCTGAAGAAGAATGGGGAACTCAGGCTCCTTAAACCCAATTATTCAGTGAGCAAGCTACTTCCGGAAAGGGATTAAGAACTTCTGGATGCTACATTAACTCTTTCAAGTCACCAAGGACCATTTTGAGTTCCGACATCCTTGTTTAAAACAATTATTACAACATTAATTGAATTTCAAAAGATACAATTAGAATGAAACATAGTACCACTTTTATTACTGTCTACTTATATCAAGTCTTTTCTCCAAGGGGATCAAGGTGATTTAGAAACTCCTAATTAACAGAAGGTAATTCAATCACACTCTTACTGTAAGGTATCATTAGTTTCTCTCAGGTCTGTGTAACTAAGTATAGATGTTAGTTAAGAGAAAAAAGCAATGGGACGTTTCTCTGTAATGCAAAGCAGTATTTTCATTTTATTTATTTATTTAATCTTTTAGCCCAGTGAAGTGCCCGCGGTATTCCAGGAATTGCAGATCAAGAAGGAAGACAAGAACGCAGTTGACCAGGTACTAATATATTTACGGTAGAAACCCAGGACTTGTTCCGGGTGTTGACCATGTAACTCAAGGGTTCCCCTGTGTCTTCCCCTTTCAGAGAAGAGAGACAACTCACCTAAACCTTATCTTCTGCTTTTCACTTTGTAATTTAAACCCGCCTTTATGAAATGAAGCAGCCATGCTCTCTCTACAGCAGAGCTGTGCTCTGAAGTTCGGAGTGATACACACACAGAAAGGTTTTAAAGCTTCGTGAGCTTCGTGAAATGCAGGTGTCCAGCATTTGGAAGCTAATAATACCATGATGATGACTCCCATTTACTGAGAATTTACTATGGTCTGGGCTATTTACATATAATTTTGTACTCTTTGAGGTGGTGAAACTATGCCCACTTTACAGATAGAGAAGTGGACTCACCCTCAGTCACAGATTAGGATAAGCACCAGGGCCTATCTCATCATCAGGGCTCATATTCTTTGCCAGCAAAACCTCAGCCCCCAAAACCCACTCATATACTTCCTAGAGTCTGGGGTGTATACTTCCTCCTTCATCCCCCAATTTCCAGTCACGGTGTCTTTGGAGAGAGCTGTTTTGCACACTGCACGCACACCTGCCCAGATGGTCAGTGTGAAGCTACAACTGTACTTACTGGCAAAACACACCGGGGCATTACCTTCTGCTGGATGCCTGGTGCACTAACTTAGTTCATGATGGCAGGTGTGATAAGGACAAAGACTTTCCCAAGGTGGGGTCAGAGCTGGTGGGCAGTGTGCATGTGCCTGCATGCATGCGCGCGTGTGTGGGTGTGTGTCCAGGAGAGTCCAGTTTTTCCTCCCAGGAGCACAGGAGTGTGATACAGCTCACTTAGCAGGGACAGTGAGTGTCAGGGAGGAAGCAGGTAGGACAGCTGAGAGAAGATGGCTGTCTGACTCAAGTACTTCTCCGCTTGGCGCACCAGGAGCCTATGCCCACCTATTAGCTCGCATGATAATCTATCTGTGGACACGTTCTAGGAAATCCTAGAACACTGCACTCTACATGAGCAATGTTCCCATCCCAGGGTGGCTTCACTGAATCCAGCCGGGTGAACAACTAGGACTCTCCTCTCCACTCCTCACCTCTGCTGCATTTTCCTCTTAGGACATACGAATCTTTAAGTAGGGAACTTCAGACACAGCAAAGTCCTCTGGCAAAAGGTAGGGGAGATCTGAGAGTATGAAGAAGAGGTAAATGATCTGGGGAAGGAACCTCATGCCTGCATTCCTCTATCCACCTGTTGGAGTCCCAAGCCTTTGGCCTCCGGCCCACACCTCCCACTGGCATCTCAGGCCTCCCCTTTTTGTGGGACCTATTACAAAGGCTCCACTCACTGCCTTAGGATGTGGGGACTGCCATCTAGTACCAAGCCTGGAAGAGCAGCAGCCCCAACCTCCATCCTCTGGCCAGCCCGAAACCTAACCCTCCCAGGGAAGACTACATGTGATGACATAAATCAGCCAAGTTCAAGAAAATGTAGCCATTTGGGGGCAGAGAGACAGGGTAGGAAGAACACCTGATCTGTGTGCTGGAAATCAAGGTCATTTTCATTTACTCATTTATAGATCTACCTTGTGCACCTGCTCTGTGGTAGAGACAGCATGGTGAGCAGGGCACACACACTATCCTTGCCATCCTGGAGCTCCAACCCAGCAGCAGGGGAGAGAGGTACCTTAAAAATAAAAAAAAAAGAGAGAAAAAAAGAAACCAAACCAACGAATACATAATTACAAGCTGCAGTGGGTGCAGAAGGAAATGAACAACATAAAGAAGCAGGGTGTGGGAAGCTGCAGAGGGCCCTCAGAGCAGGCTTCCCATTCCCCCTGGGGTGGGGTGGGGTTCACAGGTTCCATCTTCACCTCTAGCACCCTTTATATCCTTTCCCTGATGAGACAGCTTTAAATAGAATGTGGTTAGCACAGCCTGAATTTTATCATTTGAGAGAAAGCCCTGCTCCCTGCTTGGAAAGGGTAAAAGGAAACCAGGGGTTTTCAGAGACATGAGGAGCCTGCTTGGGAATTCCACCCAATTCCCCTTCCTCTGCAACAAGAGAGGCTTGCTTCAACTGATACAAGCAGTACCACTTAAACTCCATTCTTTGGCTCATTTTTTAATGCCTCGGTACTAAGCAGCACAAGCAGGACTATACACTCACTGTGAAGTAAGCTAGTTACACAGTTTCCTGGATAACAAAACTCTGTGCAATGGTCACCATTCCCACCGAGGTAGCCAACTTGCCTGGGAAGCACTGCAAGCAGCCAGAGCAAAAGTTTTTGTTGACTTTCCTCTTCCAATGTCCACCTCTAGTGCCTGCAGGTTCTTGACCATCAAAATGCTAACAATATGTCAATAGTCAGTGTTAATGCTTTTCCAGGACAGGAGCCCTCCAGCTCTGGCTGGTGTGCTTCTCCTACCAACTGACCAAGTAGAATGCTGTTGTGATGGGTCAAAATTCAAAATGCACTGACTCCATTACTTTAAAAAAAGAGAAAGAAAAGCCTCTGAAATCATCATTTAAACTGGTGAAAGCAAATATGGGAACCAGGGCATTAAAATACCCTAGGGACTTTTTCGCCCGATCCTCTTTGTGAGGGGTTGGCCAAGCCTTCCTGTGAAGGAGCAGACCTTAGGTATTTGAGGTTTTTAGGCTCAGGCTCAGTTTCTGTCTTGACAACTCTGTGCTGCTGTTGTGGTACAAAAATGGTCACAGAGCATGTTAGGGCTCTAATACAGCTTTGTTTATGGGCACTGAGACTTGGATTTCACATTTCAAGTCATACAGTATTATTTTTCTATGGCTTTCCATCATTTAGCATGTAAGAATCACTCAAAACAGCTTGCAGACCACACAAAAACAGCTGGTGACAGATCAGGGCCCATGGGCCAGTTTCCCCAACCCCTGACCTAACATGGTACAAGATGCATCATTTGGTGACATTGGACTAAATGTATTCAAGAGAACACAGCTTGAGAGATTATATTCACATTTTAGAAAAGACCATGAAAAATTAAGTGCAGCTAGTATTTCCAAAGGGTAAACATATGATATGTGTCGGCAAAAGAAAGATTTGGTTATGGAGAGTCCTAACATTGGTCAAAGACTTCCATAGATTCACCACAAAAACAGGGCTCCGTTTCAGGAAATCAAATAAAAATTAGTTAAGTACCATCCCACTTCCATTTAGTTAAATACTCAGCCATTTCTATTTATAAAGATAGGGTTCGGGGGGTTTGTTTGTTTGTTTGCTTGCTTGCTTGTTTTCGGCACCAGAGAAGTGATTTAAAAACCAAAATTATTGGGCTCCTCAGTGGCTCAGTCAGTTAAGCATCTGCTTTTGGCTCCCAGAGTCCCAGGGAAACAGCCGCATATCACATGGTGAGGAGCTGGCTTCTCCCTCTGCCCCTTACCCAGCTCATGAGTTCTCTCTCTCAAATAAATAAAATCTTCAAAAAAAACCTCCAAATTATTTTTTGCCCATACAATGACATACACAACGATGGTGTGACTCCATATGACCACCTTCTAGCGTAGGAGTGTAATGTTTATAAAGAAAGATAAAATATATGTTTATAAAAAATTAAAAAAAAAAAAGAATGATCAACACTCATTTCAAAGAAAATACCAGAATTAAAGAGTTCTGTAAGTTGATAAAAGATGTTCTATATAAAATCTCCATATAAAAACCTAAACCGGTCAGCCCTAAAAATCTGACTAATATGAAATGCAGTAGGGAAATAAATATTTTAAACTACCTAACATGTTATTTTAAAGTTAATTGGTAATTAAGCTTGTAGAGTTAAACTTAACTCTGAACACATCATATTGTCCACCCACTGAGTTTACAGTGAGAGTAGTTTTCTTATGGTTCAGAATTTAAAACACCCTAATTAAGTTAGAAAAGCCTTTAAAGCCATTATTAAGTAGTATTTTTATTCCTGATAAATTCATGTGGTAGTAAGATCAGATTTCTGGTATTAAAGGTGGTTATTTCTGTGGGGTGAGTGGCGTTAATTATTTCATGTCAATCTGGGGGAATAGAAATGAACAGAATGAAAAACAGGAGTAAGGAGTGACAGTTCCTGCGGTCCCTACTGAGCGAGAAGTCGGTGTGCAGAGGGCAGTCACCACCCGGTCCCCTGTACATCTGAGGGTTTTGGTGAGGTTGAGGGTGAGCACTCCCACTCACGCCAAACCGGGAGAGAACGGATCCACAAGCAGGGCTCAATTTTACTCGTCTCATGAGGATGAGGTCAAATGTAACACATCAACAAGATGTAGGCTTCAAAGCTGGTGTAGTGCCAAATGTTATTTATGGGCACACATCTAGCTGTGAAGAAAAATCACCACTTCATTATTCAAAAGGCTGTGGAAAAACACCTTTAAAACTTGTCTCCAGTTCATAACTAGGGATATAACAGACTTTAAAAAAAAAAAAAAAGGTCAGAAATGAGTATACCCTACTGCCCCAGAAAAGATGTCAGAAGGTGGTTCGAATAAGTGCCTACAAACACATTGTAGTGCATACAATCTCAAAATCATTTCAGAAATACATGATTTTTCATAAAAGCTGGTTATCTCAGTAGCTTCATTTTCACGGAGTTGGTTCCATTCAAATTATCCCATTTCTTGGAGAGTTGTCTTCTAAACTGTGATTGCATATCTATAGCGTATTGTCCACAAAAACAGAGACGCTCATCTTTGCATTTACAAACAAATCTATGTATCACCACTAACAACTTTATACAAGTATCTGATGTAATTTCAGTCTTTTTAAACTCAACTCCAAATTACACTTGCGACAGTGCTGAATTCCTAAATGGAAGAGTATATGCTGTTCCAAACTTCACAAAAATGGGTGGTAATAAATCAAATTAATCTTTGAATGGCTCTCACATGTATAAAGTCAGGGCATGATAGTAAAAACATCAAAATTCTAAATAATAAATTTATATTACCCAGGTAACTTCCATGTTTTCTAAACTCTAACCTGAATATGGACAACAAAGGAACACACTGAAATATTAAACTGCTCATCCTTTTGATGAATCTTTGACAAAAAAAAAAAAAAAAAAAAACACTTCTGAAAAGAAATTCACACGTGTGATTCTTACTTGTTAATTGTAGCCAGCACTGGTAAAATAATCACTCAGGCAAACGATTTCCATTTAACCGCCTGGAGAACATTCTGAACCCCAAATGGAGCCAGACACGAGGGCAAACTGCTGGCTCAGAGGGCAAAGGCAGTCATTTCTCCAGCCTTTCCTGGGTCCTCCAATGGAGTGTGGCCCAGGTAGTCCTTGGGGTTTCAAAGTGGAGCCCACACTTGGGGAGCTCCAGGATTTCCAACTCAGGTCTCTGCATCCTGACAGAGATGGAGATGAACACACTTATTTCTCCAACCAAGTAGCTGGCAAAGCCACCTCTGTGCCAACAGCAAAGGTTAGAGGGTCAAGAGAGACACAGTCATCTCCTGGGTCCAAGGTGAGAGGACCAGAGAGCTTCCAAGCTCAAGGGAAAAAGCAGGCTGAATGTATCAGTGAGCTATGAAGTGCATGTTCTAGGTCAGCTCATCTTCATTTCTGTGAATCTAAAAGGATCTAGAACTCACAAGCTGCGTAAAGACATACAAATAAATTACCATGCACTGAAAGCCAATTAGGTTCTTTGTTTCTTTGATCATCACTTTTCTGTTTGAAAAGGATTCCCACAAAAGAGGACACTCACACCTACCAAACTAGATGTAGAGATGATATTGTTCTGTGGACATGACAAAAATAATTCCAAACTTTAAGATGTCAAACAGATTCTGGAAGTTGAAAAAACTTTTTCTTTTAAAGAGCTGCACAGTATTGGGGCGCCTGGGTGGCTCAGTGGGTTAAGCCACTGCCTTCGGCTCGGGTCATGATCCCGGGGTCCTGGGATCGAGTCCCGCATGAGGCTCTCTGCTCAGCAGGGGGCCTGCTTCCCTTCATCTCTCTCTGCCTGCCTCTCTGCCTGCTTGTGATCTCTCTCTGTCAAATAATTAAATAAAATCTTAAAAAAAAAAAAAAAGAGCTGCACAGTATTAATAGTAACAAATCAAAAATTTGAATCTGGAAAACTTCAATTTCTGGAGGAATATAGGCATGGAGTAATTGTCTTTAAAGTTATTTTTCTCCCCTTCTTGTTTGGCAATTATTAGGCTTAACATAACTTCATCAGTCCAAATACACCAAACAGATGCCACTGTTCTAAGAGGCTCTAAGAAGAATGTTATTCACCTAACATTCTGGCTCCTTTCTGAATCCTCTGGGGTTTCCTCTAGCTGGGATTTCAGGACTCCAGCAATCCCAAAGATGTGTTGCAGTGGGAAGGGAATGCTGACATCCAGGGGTGAGGGGAGGGGGGCACAGCAGGAACACAGGTGCTGTGGGAAAGGGACAGAGCCACTTTTTCCCACATGCACTGCCATACTTTAGAAACCATTTTGCCCCAGGGGCTTTCCACCAATTCAAACAACTAGTTTCAGAGCCCTGGGTGAAGCGCAGCTCCCTTATAAAATCAGACACTTCTCCGTTTTAAAGGTCAAACTAGATTTTTATTTGGGTTCCCACCAAAACAACAGGCTTGAAAGTCAGGATGTGTCGAGGAGAAATAATTTTCTAGATTGTTTTAACATGCGAAGAATCAACCCACAGATCACAGAGCTAGAGCCCTGGAGTGGGGGAGACGGCCATCCACCTCCCAAGGCTGGCGGAAAGGTTGGCAGCGCACAGACAGGAGGAGGGAAAGGGCAGTGGAGAAGTTAGCAGTCTGTCTCTTGCGGTCCTGAGTGAGAGTAGCTAGGGCGTCCCTCCACTGCATGGCCCTGTCTCAAGGTGAATGGGAGCGGAAGGGAGGAGGGCAAGCTTTAGAGTGATGCTCTTTATAAGTACAAAGCCTTCTGCAACCATTCCCCTTCAGACAACGAGTGGCCATTTTGTAGAGAAGCAGAGGGAAAAAAAGTCCAAGAGACTGAGCATTTTACCTCAAGAGATGAGTATTTACAGTCAAAAGAAGATAAAATAAATCAATGCAACGGATCAAGTTCACCAAACTGAACAGAAATTGGGGCATACCCACCTCCCTCCTGAGAGAAGAAGGCTGCATGTTCCTTTGCCTTCTGAGTTGAGTGTGAGGTTTGTACTCAGACTCTGCCCCAGAGGCACAGATCATAGAGGGGCTGAACCTGGGTGCTGGCCACAGCGGCCCAGCTCCCTCTGCTCAGTGAAGTTTTACTTATTCAAAGTCAAATGGAGACACAAAAGTTTACCGAAAAAAACTAGGAGAAGGAAGCTAAACACTTCCTCACAGCTTCAGAAGCCACCAGTGCACATCACGACTAACCAAAAGAATAATATGTATGTATTATTTACAGAGCAAGGACACCATTTTATGTATACAGTTTGTTCATTCTTTCTTTCCTTCCTCCCTTCCTCTCTTTCTTTCTTAATTTCCTGGAAGCATCCTTGACAGAAAGAACTTAGCAAACAACCTGCCTTTACCCAATGCAGAAACACAAAATACTTTCAGGCAAGAAGAGACTATATCAAAAATAAGCTTTGAAGGAATATGAGAGCAAAATTGAAAATGCAATGTGGGATTTGATGGGAACAAGTAATTCCCCTGCTCTTGCATAGGCAAAAAAAAAAAAAAAAAAAAAAAAAAAGGAAGAAGAAAATCACAGTGCTTCAGTGATCTTAGTACTATCCAAAAATGTAGTAGTGTTCTTCTGCATAAAGCATCGGTTTAGAAAGAAGTCCCCTAATTTTTCTGGAGCTTTAGGTTGCAAATACGCTTTATACATAGTTTCTACAAGATTCAGTAAAATAAAAATATGAAAATAATAAAGAAATACAGTGTTTGAAAAATAAGCAATCTTGCTTTGCCCTTTAAAAGGCCAAAGAAAGACTCCAAACAGAGAAGTAAAAGGGTAGAGACCCCACCAAATACATGCCCCAAACCACTGTTGGTAACAGTTCCCCAGGTGGCCTTGGTTCGAGTGATATCTACCCGAGATCTGAAATGAGGCCAGGAGCAGGCTCTCGTTTCTCATTTACCAGTATGGTTGGACAGCACCAGCTGTATCACCATTTTCTAGCTTACGCAGAAATTTTAAGTCAGACTGCAGGTATGTCAGATGATACAAGGGCCTGCTTAATACTATTTATCACTTCTTGCCTGAAGACACCGCCTGACAACATGTTGAACTCCATTACGGTTTTCATGTCTGTCCTCCCAGAGAGTCTGGAGCTAGGTATCCAATTTAGTTGACAAAAACTGCTGTAGGGTCAAGTCTCAAGGGAATGGGCAGTCCTTCAAATGCTATTCTTTCCCTAACTGCTCATTGCTTAAGTATCTGGGGGGTGTGCGTGTGTGATAGAGAGAGAGAGAGAGAACTTCTGAGTACGTGCTCCTTGGTTTCTGCAGAGACATATAAAACTAGAAAACGGATCAGAAGTAAAATCTACCATCACCAGCACAGGCACATCCTGAGCACTATATTCCAAACGTTTCCGAGTCTCCCTGTATCTGATTACCAAGCGGCAGCCTGCTGCATCTGATCTAATCCCACATGTGACGCTGTCATCACACCGTAATCTTTAACGTTTCCTCCCCCTCCCAGCAGCCCGGCCGCTTTAACGGTTTTGGAGTGGCTCAGCTGTGTGGTTTGAATGGCTCCAGGGAAATTGCGTTCGGACACATCACTGGCTGGACCTCTCCTGTCACTGAATTAGACGACAGCCTTTGGGTTTCTGATCCTCCCTCTGCGGGATATCCACCTTTCTACACACACAGAGACACACACAGACACAGACACACACGCACACACAGACACACACACACACACACACATCCTTAAGCTCAGTCTTATCCTACAGCATTGTAATCTATCTGGCCTTTTTTCTCTGATTACAAAAGATGGGAAGGTTGACACCTCCAATTAGAAAGAAGCTTTTAATGTCAAGTTCTGAGGCAGTAAAGTGATAAAAGGAGCCACAAAGGAGACGGGGATCAATAGCAGCCTTATTACAGATCATCTCTGGCTTGGTCCAGATGGGCCGACTCCATTAATTATGAAGTGTGATTTATCTCTTCACCGCATTAGGCAGCGGCAAGATAAAATACATGAAATCACACCCGTAAGATAAAGCAGAGTGCTCCTGACGTTACATGCTAACCACCAGCATGTCTGTATAAGAAGGAAGACCTTCATTTCACATATTTCATTGAAAGAAACTTGTTTCAAAGAAATATTGCAAGTAATGTGTTAGAAGGGACTATTCAGTAATTTATATAAAAATACTCAGAGAGCAAATAATATCCTCCCAGATAAAGCATCATTTTCCTCCCTTTAAACACTGAAAAAAATACTATTCTTTACTGGATAAGGGGATTCCCCAGAGTATGCTTTCTTAATTAGACGTGAAAGCAATTAAAACCAAGAATTTTGTGAGGCTGAAAAAGATCAAAACAAACTTATTTTCAACAGAAAGTAAATACAAAAGCACTGCAATGGTAGGAATGAGGTCCCGTGTAATCTTTGAACAGATGGGGCTGCCTGTGCGTCCGCTGCTGTGCGTAGGACTAGCCCTACTGCCTGGAACAGAATTGGGCATCATTTTCTTTACTGTTTCTTCTCTCCTTTCCTTCCCTACAACTCCACTTTCAAGTTCATTACAGTGACTGAAGCCTATTCCGTGTTACAGAAAATCCTAACAAAATCAAGGGGAGAAAAGCCTTTTTCTTAAAAGAGCTGCATGAAGAGCCCCTTCGCGGAAGAGCCATCCTCTTAACAAATTTTAGGCATATAATCCATTTCTGTTGACTACTGGCGCAATGTTGGCCGGTGGGGGCTCTGGAGCTGACTTGTCATACTTAACCAGAGCTATGCCTATTGATTAATGAATGACTCCATTCCTCCATCCTCCAGGCCCCTGGTAACTACCATTCCAGTCTCGGATTGTATGCATTTGGCTATTTTAGATCCCTCACGTAAGTGGAATCATGTAGTACTTATTTTTTCCTGTCCGGCTCACTTCACTCTGAAGACTGTCCTCAAAGCCCCATGAAAAAAATTCTTAAGGAGAACTTTCTTTTTATGCAACATTTCCAAGTTTTCTCTCTAAAGAGGAAGGATGTTGAATCCTTGGTCTCTATAGTTTATTACAGATCTTACAAAAATTTAGAAATTTTAAGTCTGAAATAGGACATTAATAAAGATAGCTAGAAAGCTGAATTATTACTTTCATCAATACTAAAAGGATGGTAAAAATCACTTTCATTTAAAACAATGCTGGGGGCGCCTGGGTGGCTCAGTGGGTTAGGCCTCTGCCTTCAGCTCGGGTCATGATCTCAGGGTTCTGGGATCGAGTCCCGCATCGGGCTCTCTGCTCGGCAGGGAGCCTGCTTCCTCCTTCCTCTCTCTCTGCTTGCCTCTCTGCCTACTTGTGATCTCTCTCTGTCAAATAAATAAAATCTTAAAAAAAATAAATAAAAAAAAAAATAAAACAATGCTGAATTAGATCACTGATACTGATGGGCAGGGAAAGGTTACAATGACCTGCTAGTGCAGATGTGCTCTTAACAGCACTGCGTATTGTAAAGAGTACTGTTGTTCACCGTAACATAAACTCAACAAATTACATAATCCTTATTTTCTCCTACCAGCTTTTAATTACATGAGAACATTCTAGCTCAATTTTGATATTTGAGTGAACAGCAAATGTACTCAAGTTCATTTACATAAATTTTACATAACATATTTAAATGTTTTGTTTTCTGAAGTAATAATATAAAAGATATGTTCAGCTACTTATAACCAGATTTCTTTGAGGGGAATCTGATCTAGCTTTTGAAATAGGCTTCCTCAGTTTAAGCTCATCAAATCTGTCTTTTAATCTATACCAAAGTATGAAATCGTCATAAGGAACAGGAATCAGAAACAAGTTACCTCTCACTTGGAGAACCCCACGTGAACAAATTTAGATTATTATTATTGAAGATAGCTGGGCTTTATCTGTATATTGATCACTCATCTATACACCACACATGGTAATCTTCCTGACCTGGATTGCAGAAAAAAACATGGGACAAAGACTCCTAAGCCTAGTTCTACCACTAATTTGATGTGCCACAGGGTTTCCGTGGTTTCCTTTGGATCAGGAGCAAAATAAAAGCACTCAACATGTAGTCTTCGGGCTCTCTCTCACTCTCAGCCTCCTACACTGCATAATCCCTGAGGAAACATGCAGTGTATACGCATACTGTTCCAAGATGTGCAGGAACGACCATGGGCCTCAGGTGAATCTCCCAGAATATGTGCTTCCACATTTTCGAGCACATTTCACTCTGTGAATTCGACTTTCAACAGCCTCCTCCTTATCACCTCTACCTATTCAAATATGACTTATTCTTAAAGGTCTAGCTCAAAGGCCAATATTTCCCTGAAGCTTCCTAATACCTAAACCTGAAACTGACCATTCTTGTCTATAACATCCAAATGGTTCGTTTACACACTTTATTTTTCATTTTTTAAAAAAGATTATTTATTTATTTATTTGGCAGAGAGAGAGATCACAAGTAGGCAGAGAGGCAGGCAGAGAGAGAGGGAAGCAGGCTCCCTGCTGAGCAGAGAGCCCGATGCAGGGCTTGATCCCAGGACCCTGAGATCATGACCCGAGCTGAAGGCAGAGGCTTTAACCCACTGAGCCACCTAGGCATCCCTCGTTTACACATTTTAAAATATCTGTTATGTATCATCTTACTATCTATGGATACACTTTATCTCCTTTATTAAACTGTAAACACGTCAAGGGGAGAAAAGCCTTATTTGTCTGACGAACATATGGCCATTCTACTCTCCATAGCAGTCCAGTCCTTGTTTTCAATACCCCCCACCCCAATCTGCCTAGCCTAAGAAGGTGTCTTTACTTCTCTTCTTCCTCTACTCCTGCATGGCTCTGACACCTACATGACTGACCAAGGGTTAAACCTCACCACTTCTAGCACCCAAGGAGGGACCACACATAGTGCAAAACCACAGTTTGGACAATTTAGAAGATCCATTTGTTGATGGTAATCACAAGGGCCATTAAGACAATCTAGGGGCCATGGATAGGGTAACCATACAACTAATTATCTAAATAGGGTCACTTCTTTTTTTTTTTTTTTTAAGATTTATTTATTTATTTATTTATTTATTTGAGAAAGAGAGAGAGAGAGAGAAAGCAAGCACAAGCAGGGGGAGGAGCAAAGAAAGATGGAGAAGCCGACTCCCCACTGAGCAGGGAGCCCAATGCAGGGCTCAGTTACAGGACTCCGGGATCATGACCTGCGCTGAAAGCAGATGCTTAACCAAATAAGCCACCTAAGCGCCCTCGATAGAGACACTTCTAAGAGTTAAAGGGGGAACTATTAATAATTACTCTGGGGCAAGAGATGTGTCAACAGGAAGACCAGGATATGTGGCCACCCTAGACAGGGGCATTCTTTCCTAGCCTCTAGAATGGTTTACAGGTTGTTCATATTTGCATGATCAATTCCTTCTCTGCATTCTCCTTTTTCTCAAAGAAATGGCACATTTTTTATATGTTGGCTTATTAACAAGAGTTTAGACACTGAGAAGTAATCACAGTCATGACAGCATAAATACATAACTGCACACTCTTAGGACATGGCATGCAGGGCCCTGGCCTCCCCAGAGGGTGAGCTTCAGCAGTGCAGATGGACAACAACACAGGAGTCCTGGAGGGGGTTTCTCACACTACTCTTACTTCTCTCTTGCAGCCTTCGTAATATAAATGGGAAGTCAACAAAATGAAATAAGATCTTATTTCCAAGGTTAATTTTGGGTAAAGCTCAACATAATATTACAAAAATAAAGAGCTATATGTAAGGTTCTGGACTGTCCAGCACATTAGCATACTTCCCATCCACACTCCTTTAGCTAGCTTTAATAAATTAATTGTCACAAGGTAAGAAACCATGAAATTATTTAAAAAAAAGAAATATAAAATACAAGTATTATAAGAGTTATTGCTGTAGCAATGTTATTTTAAAATTAAAATTATAATAGTTTGAATTTAATTTTAAGTATTTTATGGCTTACTTTTTCAGATGGAGTTAAAACAGAACAAATCAATAGAGCTAGGGGTGTAATGCAGCACAGCTATGTCCATTAAACATTATATAAGAGTAAATTTCACAGTTTAAAAGATTTGAACACGCTAAAGCATTCTGTCTGAGCACTTCTGCAGCAATACAGCTATCCAGTTATGTGCAAATAAGAGTTTCGTGGTTAAGAGTTATCATTCAGGAGTCCAGGAGAAGAAGGGGCAGGGAGCTAGGAGCTCTGAGGGATTCCTGTGCTGGATCCTGTGGTGGGCACTGGGAGGTCCTGTCATCCAGAAGCCTCTTTGCCATGAACCCTGAGAAGCTCCGTGGTCAGCACTCAGCTGCTGGTCTAGGTCCTGGGTCCTCACCCTTGTCCAGTCGCCCCTGTTATCACCCACGTGGGGTGCCATCACCCCACTCTCGGAAAGTTCCTGGTAAAAAGGTTACCATGAGGCGCCTGGGTGGTTCAGTGGGTTAAGCCGCTGCCTTCAGCTCAGGTCATGATCTCAGGGTCCTGGGATCGAGTCCCACATCGGGCTCTCTGCTCAGCAGGGAAATTGCTTCCCTCTCTCTCTCTCTCTCTCTCTGCCTACCTCTCTGCTACTTGTGATCTCTGTCATATAAATAAATGAAATCTTAAAAAAAAAAAAAAAGGTTACCATGAAAAAATGTCATTGTGGGATTGCTACAGAGATCCGTGAAGCCCCAAGGGTCTAAACCGTGCTAGATTTTTGTGAACAAGAGGTCTACAAGATGTCTAACGATTTCATACGTGGCTTAAGCTTAGGAAGCATTTACATGCATCATCAGCTACCTCTTCTGGCTTCTTCTCATAAAACATGAGGAGGTGGGAACTAACAAGGTGGCCTCAGCCACAGTGTGAAAGAGTTCTCCAAACTTTCCCATTTTTACCTGTTTTCCTACCCTTCCACTTTTTGCTGCAAAGGAGCACAGCATAAGTGTCCCGTGCTTTGCTCCTGAGCTGCCTCCCTTACCTACCAGTGGACTGGATGGCTCCCTGAGGACAGGGGAGACCCAAGTTCATTCTTACAGCCCCCGCAGCACCCAGCACAGCTCTCTCCCCCGTGCTGAGACAAACTTGCCCCTGGCCTTCCCTCTTTCTTCAGGTTGACCGCCACTCTCTGCAGTATGCCTGCAAAGCCCACTGTTTGGTCATTAGATCGCTCACACTACTATGAATTCTAAGCTAGAAATAGTAGGGGACTAATATGTATCTGCTAAACTGTGTGGCTACTGTGCAGGACTCTAGGAAAAAGGTAGGTAATGAATGGATCTGCTGTTTAAAATACTGCATTCTACTGACTCGTACTTCCAGATCTTCTTTGCCTGAACACTTGAGCGAGTAAGATCAGGAAGTGAAGAAGACCAAGAACAAAGGTATTTAGAACTTCCGTTTTTGGAAATAGTACCCCTTGGTCCAGTCAGCTTGTGGAAAAGGGCATTCTCTATGTATTGCCCCCTTGGGAACTCAGAGTGTCAGCAAAAGCCCTAAGATATCCCACAGTAAAGACATATGATTAGTTTTATTCAAATCAGTATTTCCCCAAATTGCTTTACCAAGGAGCCCTTTCTCCCATGTGACATTTACTAATCCCCTAAGAAGCCAACGTTCCTCTGAACACACTGTGGGAAATGCTGGCCTAATCTGTTTTTGTCTTTCCTTTGAATTGTATAAACCCCTCTGAATTAAAGCTTTCAGATCCAGTTCTAGAACGGTCGAAAATATTTCTGTTAAGTCTTCTGATGCCACTCCCATCAGAGTGTCTCTCTCTCTCTCTCTCTCTATATATATATATATATATATATCTGCTAATATATATATAATATATATATAGCTGCTGTCTTTAACCACAGCAGCTATATCACTTGAGGCCTAGTGTTTTGTGGTTGTAGTCCATGCATTTTGTGTAGAAGAGGTGGTAGAGACGGCCTCCCAGTGCTAAGCACCCTCAGGAGCACAGGCTGCCAGCCTGGCCCATCTGGGAGAGGAGCGTCCCACACCCTTAACCTTGCAGGCTGGAGAGCAACTGTCAGCACTCCCAAGTGCTGACAGCCTCCACAACATCCTGGGGTCGAAACAGTGCTCTTCACCCACTAATTCTCCCTCAGAGCTACGATAAGTCAAAAAGTACAATAAGACCAGGATAGGATTAATGAAAATGCGATATATACAAGCACAAAAATGTAATATTCTAGGTATCCTGAGGATACCTCATTAGTGTTAAGTTGATTACGAATTACAGGTATCTCAGAGCAGTTGCTGTAAGGAAGGAAAGCATCACACATTATAATCACGAGATGGAAGCAATTGCCCCTAATGGTGCTTAAAATTTATTTTAGAAGATAATTAAATTTCTCAGTTCTACCAGCCTGAACAATGAAAACAAAATAAAAATGAGCAAATCAAGGGCTGGAAGCAGAGAAAGATAAAAAAAATTCTTCGAGCACATGCTTTAGAAATCAGTTCAGATATGTTCTTGAAAAGCAAACCACTATTTAATCCGACGGGGGCAAGTATTTCTGAATCCTACTCTCTAAAACAACACCGATAAAATACTGAGCTCTTTCAAATGCAGCAAGGTCAGAGGAATCATTTTTCCAACGTAGATAAATGAAGCACGAAATGGGAAAGCTCACCCTAGCAAGAGTGCCTGAGTATGTCTGGTGTTTTGTCTTAAGATCTCTCTCTCACCCAGGCTCCATAAAAATACAAAGAATAACTCACCATGTCATAAGTTGTTACAATCTTCTTTAGAACCTCAGGCACAATTCCCTGCAACTCCATCGTGGGGTACTGCTCGCTCAGATTCAGGACCACCAGCGGCGTGTTGTCGGGTCCCAGGAAGCGGGGAGACACCGCCAACATGCACTGCATGAGATTGGCCACAGACGAGAGGCCGCACAGCTCCTTGAATGACACCACAGCATTCTGTTCAGTGGAAAGAGAGGAGGCGCTTACTTATTAACTGGAGCTTTTAATTTCTCGTGGATATTCTACTTGATAGACTTGATTATACTTGAACTGCCTGGTACAACCATTATTAGCAATGTCATGACAGAATTAACGAATGATTATCCCATACCAGGGAAAAGTGGCTATTTTCCAAAGTAAATACAGTTACAGACATTTTCAATCCAATTTATCAAAAGTACAGAAGATGTGAGTAAGTAAATTCATCTGAAGGATAAAGCCTCTTTTCAGATAAAAGTTCACGGTGGTGCTAAGGCTGATATGCAATCATGAGCAAACAAAAAGAATGACTTCTGTGTTCAAAAAGGTAGAGGAAAAAAAAATCAAATCAGGTTTAAAGTAAGCATCAAATATTCCAGCCATCCAAAAAGGAAAGGAATATTTGCAAGGAAGAAACTTTAGTGTTTTTCACCCATTTACACTGGTTCCAAATAGAAAGGAATTTTTTATTTGTTTGTTTTTGTTTTTTGTTTAAACAACAAGCTTTTTGTCTCAGTTATGGAGGCTAAAAGTCCAAGATCAAGGTTTGATATGGTTTGTTCCTCTGAGGGCATGAGAGACGGACTGCTCTATCTCTCTTAGCTTTGGCAGTCATGTGAAGACAGAGATCTACCAGCCAAGGGATGCCGAGGATTGCCAGCAAACTACAGAAAATCTAAAGGAATTTTAAGGACAAAGCAGTTTACTGGAGAGGTCTGCCCAGTAGGATACCCTCCCTATTAGCATGTCCACTGAGTGCAACGTTTCTCCCCCACCATCCCCTTCTCTCTTTTCTCACCCACCACCAGAGCTATGCCTTTAAAATCTCTGGTAAAGAAAACCCCTGGACACTGTCAAATGTCATGGTTGGCATTCTTAGAGCACTTACCAAGTGCTAAGCCAGTAGAACTACCTAGTACCATTCCCTCACTTAATACTCCCAACAGGCTGTGCTGTGGGTGAGAAGCGGAGTCTCGGCTTTGACCTCTCTCTGTTGTTTCCCTAAGGTCACTCAGCTGGTGAGGGAAGGAGTCAAAATTTTACCTGGAATCTGTTGATGCTGAGGTTTATACTTTTAATTACTGTCCTATAACAACCAGTAAATTCTAACCAAAATGGGAGTTATTCCAGGTGCACTTGGGTCCTGCTCTGGGCTGAGCATGGTGGCCAGAGGAGAAGAATCCAGGCCTTCTAAGTCCTGTATCTTCTGTTCTCAGATACCCCAGTCTAAGAAATGAGCAGAACTTTGGTTTTCTCAAACATTTTCTTTCATATCTCTTGAAACGTGGACTTTTAAGGACATTTCACTCAAAATCTCTTGGATAGTGACTGCTTGTGACACCAAACCTTGCCTGGGGGGGTCTCCCAATCACTCCATCATACCTCCCTGTTTTATCTTCTTCGTAGCTCTTGCTAGTGTCTGCAACTGTCCTATTTGCTCATTCACCTGCTCACGGTCCACTTCCCTCCCCGCCGCTTGCTTGCAGCTGAAGGCACTGCTTGTTCATGACTGCGTCCTCAGGGCCCAGACTCTCTGTGCAACAGGTGCCCATTAACCCTGCCTCCGACCGCTCTGCCGGGCGTGGCACAGACACAGGACTCTAGACGCAGGATGCTAGAGCTCCAGAGGATCCCCGCAGGAGTGCTGGGGCACGCACAGCCCTAGGGCAGGTGACAACAGTGTGCCTTGCTCTGAGCTAAGGGTTTCCCAAGCTATTCTTGCTCTCAGAAACAGGGAAGAGCCCTTCAGGTCTCTGTTAAAGCTTCGACTTGGAGAGGAAGAGAATAAAATTCCTCTATTGTGGCAAGGTCTTTTTATGAATGATGTATCTATAAGATCTGTGCAGGGTTGAAATCTGCTGAATATTCTGAGTCAGATTTTACTTGCTGGTGGCATTCTTCTTGTAGTAGTTATTTATAGTTATATAACCAGCTAATATATTTAATATATATGTTCTAATAAACACACACAGAGCAGTTACCACAGAGTGGCAGGCACTCTCACACACTGGGGTGGGAAACGGCCAGAAGTTGTGTGAGGCAGGCCCTGGCACACTGCTGGACATGCGGACGATCCTTAATTAATTCCTGACTGCTTTTAGCCATTACACAGTTTAGAGGTAATTATTATCTTAGACTTCTAATAAATACAGACGCCACACGTCTTTTACTCAAACACTTGAACAACCGTCCTCCAAAAACAAGAGGCAGCTCAAAACACACACACATCAGATCACTTAAGTGCTTGCTATTTTCCTAGCAATACAGCTCCAGAAGAAAGGGTTGGAACATGGGCCTTTTAGTTTGGTAGGTCATCAAAGTGTGTTCCAGCTAAAGGATATTCTGGAAAACCGGAGATTCCCATGTACACTCTTAGAAAACAATGGAGATCTGTGAAGCAGACAATGACTAGGCTGTGCTTATGTGAGACAGCAACAAAACTGGTTTATTCTAATGCATTATCAGTATTTTCGATACCAACTGCAGTTCTAGAAATGCAAATGATAAAAAAAGATGAGACTACTGGTAAATGTTCTAATAACTAATTGGAATTTACCAATTACTGAAAATGAAACATACTGTTGTAAACCCCAAAGCCCTCAAAGTATTCGTGGACAGTGCAGAGGGAGCACTGTGAAGAAAAGCCATTAAGGAAATACTTAAACCCAAGAGCATACCTGCATATTCTCTCTCAGATCTGTGGCATCCCGGATAGGGGGCTGGGCGTTCTTGAACACCTCGTCCACAGTTTTAATCCACAGTGTTCTTAAAGACGCATATTCCCTGGATTTCTTCCCTTTTCTCACAGAAAGGCCCCTTTTATGAGGTTTCCCTCCTCCTCTTCGGTTAGTAATAGCCACGTGGACAAACAAAGAGGCATGCGCAAGGACCTCTCCAGTCAAGGACTGCAGGGGGACGTGGCGGTAGCCTGTCTGTAAACATTCAAAGGGAATTGTGTACTGGCCAATGAACTCATCCCCAATGTAGTCATCATCCAGTACTACAAAGCGCACCATGGCCAGTTCAGGTAGGTTGATCTGAAATTCGAAGCTTTCATCAAAAATGGGAGCATCTCCATTCTGGTGCACGGTTTTTGTCCTTTGTTCTGCACAGTCGGCAGGGATTCCGTGAATCTCCACATAGACGTAAGGATCCACCACATCCCCTTTGGCACCTGATCCTTTGGGTTTGGGAAAGTTCTGCCCGCTGATGATCTTAATGTGAAGAAGCTGCGGTGAGACTCCTGGCACGGAGTCCTTCGTGTTGGCACTGAAGAAAGAAACCTCTTCCCTCATGATGGCCGGCCGGAGGACGTAGCCGCAGTTTCCGTTCTGCCGAAACCAGCCAATATTTAGGTCCATCATCAGGCCTGGGGTCTGAAAGTTCATGGCTACGATCTGACAGCCACACTTCCAAAAATCTTGAGGGTTCATATTACTGGAGTCAATTCTCATTGGGCTGGGGAAAACCCTGGCAAGAAAACGTTTGTTGTAATTCACAAAGTCCCCAGGGTTTTCATTGGCATATTTGCTGGCAAGCACTTCGTTAAACGAACAGACCTCCCAGTACTTCTGAACCTGAAATGATACCTGAAATTCTTTGAACTGAACGGACTTACAGATGCTCACCAGCTCAGACAGTTCTTTACAGAGCTGAAATCGCTTCACAGGCACATTGTTGGGCTGCTCCACGTTCTCTTTGCCCATCCTCTGAGACATTTCTGCCCCTTCATCTTCATCGGTAACATCCCCTTCAACACCAGAGCAGTTTGAGGACAGCTTCTTTGCTTTAATTAGTATCCTCCCTTTCAGGACATCTGGGGATGGTAGGTAAGATTCCTCTACATTGGGCGATGTTGTATAGAGTTTGTCCCCTAAAATCTTCTTCATGTGCTGAACCATTACCTTCTGCTGTTTAATAGAACAGTGATTTTCTAAACACAAGATAAGAGGGTACTCTGAAGCAAAGAATGCATACTTGTTAATAATATCAATGACGCTGCGGAAGACTATCTGAGAGGTCATGGTGTGGCCCGTGTAAATTACAGGTTCGTTATCTGGCCCATCCCACACATCCAGTTCAACACTCCGGCAACCCATTTTAAGAGCTCGGATGTATCCCGTGATGTCAGAGGGACCTCGGAACTGATCCTCTATTAAGTATGTATTATGAGATGAGTTTATAAAGTAATGAGACAAAGGTTGCTTCATATCTTGACAGACCTTCTTATGTTCTGGATCAAATATATAACAATCAGGGGACATAAGGTACTTAGTGAACCCATCTATGGAAAGCCAGCCCTTTTCCTGACCTTCTTTAGATGGCTCATATTTGCTAATAATTTCAAGGCTTATTTCCTCATTTATATGTGCCACACCCTGCTCTGCCTCAAGAAACATCATAAGGTCCTTGGTATCAAGAAATTCTTTATTGCTTGAAAACTGAACTAAAAGGAAATAAATTTCGGGTCTGGTACAAAGCTCATGGAAAACCTCAACAAATTCTTCCTTTGTGACTTCAGTACCAGCTTTGTCCTTGGATTTGTGCAATTCTTTGAACTTAAGCTCAATTTTGCTAGTTTTTAAACCAGGATTGAGGTCTCTGATACACTGCACAGCATTACACAGAGTTATATGTCCAAGGTTATCTACATCAATTTCACTAAACATTTGTGAAACCCAAGAAGTCCTCATGTTGTCTTGGCTACTTTCTAACATATCAAGTGTATGTTTTCCATAAGAAATTAGGTACCGCAGTCCCGTAACCCAGATGTTCGCAACATCTGCAGTATTGGCAACCAAATCAAGTGACTCATAGTTCTCTCCATATATGACTGAAAATGCACAATCTTCAGATATCTGGTCAGAAATGCCATTGCTGCGGAATATGTCTGTATTTTTTCCTGTTCTCACTTCCTTGATGGATTTGATATCAATCTTGGCTTTCTCGGAATCCTTCTTAGATGGTTCCCACCTCAGGCTCTGCATGTCAGCATCCAGTAAAAAGTACCTATGGTAAATCCTGGAGTTGGAGCGAACCTTTTTGAGTTCGGAACCCTCGACCATTGAATTGATGCAATCGCTTGCGCTGCTGATCTTCTTCTCTGTCGGCATGCTACTAAACGACACGGTCTTCTTCCGTTCTCTTTTCTGTTTTGTACCATCCTGGGAGAGGAAAAAAAAAAGTGTAAAAGAATAACATAAACATAGGTTTCTGTGTTCAAGACTAGGAATAAAAATTTAATTTCTTCAAAAAAATCCTATTGAATGATCTATGATAAATGACAATCACTTCTAGAGCTTAGAAGCAGCCTAGAGTTTGCACAGTCTAATATAAACAGGTAAAAAATCATTATAGAATAATTGCAAGCCCATGGGTGTCAAGAAACACAATTTCAGTAATACAAAATAAAATCCTGTACAGAGAATGGACTGCTTAATTTGCAGGGCTCAGGGAAAAATGAAAATGCAGGACTCCTTATTCAAAACTTGTTAAGCATTTTAGGGGCTCTTGGGGGCTCAGTCAGTTAAGCTTCTGACTCTTGATTTCAGCTCAGGTCATGATCTCAATCAAGGGCCATGAGGGCAAGCCCCCATTAGGCTCTGCACATTCAGTGCTTAAGATTCTCTCTCCTCTCCCTCTGCCCCTCCCCAGTCTCTCTCTCTCACAAAAAAAAAAAAAAAAAAAAAAATAAAATTGTTAAGAATTTTAAGGTGACAGAAGAGTGCTGATTCAAGTACAGGGCCTTACTGAGTGTGGGGCCTGCCCAACCGCACAGTATTCATACACCCATGAGGCGGACTCTGCATCTGAATGTATCTCCCACACTAGTGTTCCTCAAAGGCCTGTCCACTTGCCTCAGAACCACCTGGCTTACCTGATTAAAATGCAGATTCCTAGGCTCACAGGATCAGATCTCTAGGGGGTAGTGCTCAGGAATTTGCACTGTAAGCAATACTCTAGGTGAAGGGGAGGCTCACTGAAGTTTGAAAACCACTTCCTCACCACTTGGACTCACTAAGATATCTGAGCTATTTCTGGAAACACCAAAAATCCAGAAACAGCTAAATACTGACCACTAAACTGTGTGTTAAATGAGTAGACACTGAAATTCCAGCCAAAATTCCTGGCTCTTCAGTGTCTCCTATTAGTCACGGTTCTCCAGACTTCGCACACGTACGGTTCTGCAGCTGCAGTTGTACTGAGTCTGGGAGGGAGGACAGCTGAGGGTGCTTCTGTCACCCTAGAGCTGGATTTATTAAAGCCTGCTGCCACGCACAGGGCTAGTGCTCAGAACAATGTCACCTAAGTATGTGCAGCATCACCAGGTTGTGAACGCCATCAAGGGAAACACTCTAAGCAGCATCTGTTTCTGAAGAAGTCTGCATCTTCAAGGGCACAGCCCTCAACTTCCCTGCTCAGTGTCACAGGTGCCCACCTTAAGAGGCTGATGCCATAGTTATGTGTGTATTGAAGTTCCTTCCCTGTACAGACACCTTTATCACCTTTTTATAAAATGCTCAAATGACCTCAAAGCATCTTTCACAATTTTCACCTAAAACATGATGTTGCCTTTCAGGAAGTATGTGATATTTTTGATAAATTTCCAGTAAGTCATTCTACTCACACACAGGGAGTAGACGTGGAGGTTGAGATTATATAACTTTTGTGGCAATGAAGAGAAGAGCATGAAGAGTATTAGACAAAAGCGATTCTAACTTTTCTGCTTTGGAGAGAATCTATTTTGAGTAAAATCTCTACATTTTAGAGAGTGATTATGCCAGTCTCTGCATCCGAAATTTAAAACCACTCTTACTTTTTGACTACCTATACTTCCAAAAGCAATTTACAGGAGGTAATTAAACTTAAACTTTAAATCATACGGTTATCATTTCCCTTAAAGTTTCAAAATGAACCACAGAGGCTTTTTAAATGCCAAGACACAACATAAAAGCCACAAGGTAGAGTATTTCTTTGCAAGTGAATCCTCAGAACAATAAAGTGCAAAAGATATAAAAACTATGGCAGTTGTATTCATAAGATGAATTGTATCATAGCTCTTCCAAACCCCTAAAGCATAGCCTGTGTTCTATCTATTTAAGTGAGTTGGCGTGAAATTAAATTTGTAATCAACCATGCATAAGGGCCTGAAACAAATGTATAAATTTCCAATTTTTCAGAATGACGGTTGCTTTACCTTTAAAAACAAACATGTACCTTTAGTAAAGACAACATACTAATTAAGTAAGGGAATGTTATAATCGTTACAAATTATATCTCTAAAGTGCCACTAGTAAAAAGAAGTCACAAAGATAAATGAAGTTACTTACCCATTTATCCATTAAAAATACATATAGCATTTTCTCAGCACCGTAATCTTTCACTCTGTCCATCTTAACATACTGATTAATACTCACCTACTACTTTCTATTGTATTACAATTGGTACATTTCAGATTCATAGTTCTCTTTGTTATTAAGAAGAAAAAGCCAAATCACAAAGCACGCTAATAACATACTTATGTGTTCACACACCCCCATTTGTGGGACAGACAGGAGCTTAACCACTACACTTGAGGCTTTCAAAACATTGCCCTGCTTTTTGCAAACCAGCCAGGTTTTGATTGGTGAGTTCTGATCCTTCATTGCAGACACAGGCACATGACGGTCACCCCAACATAAGCTGATATAATGACAGCAGGGACTTCCCTTACAAGAGATCTTCTTGTCTCTTCCCCCTTGTCTGCTGTGATCCAGAACCATCCTGTCCTCTCCAGAGCACATCACGGCCTCCTTCCTCTCCAACAGATGAAGCTATTATCAAATACCAACAGGGTGCTTGCTTAGAGACCAAACAGGAGAACGGATGTGCGAGCTTGCTCTCACCACCGGATGAACCTGAACCACTGGCTGGAAGCTGCAGGTGGATGTGAAGGCAGGCCAGCCCCCACCGCCCAGAGGAAGAGAAGAGAAGGACAGAAGCCCCTGTGTGGGAGGGAGGAACAACTGAGGCTCAAATAGCAGGAGATCCAGGTCCCCATTTGACCTGACTCCCAGAATCTTTATCCCACACCTACTCGGCTTTCACTTTTCAGCCCAAGCGTGATCGATCTAGTACAGCTCACCCTTGAACAACTCGAGGGTTCAGGGTGCCCATCCCTCACACAGTTGAAAATCTGCTAATCACTTCTGATTCTCCAAAACTCAACCACTCAGAGCCTGCTACTGACCCATAGCCTTCCCGGTAACACATAGTTTATTAATACGTACTTGGCATGTTATGTATTACATGCTATATTCTTACAATAAACTAAGCTACAGAAAGTGTTTTTAAGAAAATCGTCGAGAACAGAAAATACATTTACAGCACTTCACTGTATTTATTGGGAAAAAAAGTCCATGTCTAAGTGACCCATACAGCTCAAACCCTCGCCATTCAAGGGTCTGCTGTACTTGCATAAACTCAGAAGCTGATCAGCACCACGGCTGGAGTCTCTTTCCTATATTCACTCCTAATGTTACTTAGTTTAAATTTAACAGTGAAAGGTGCTACCTATATAGTCTTTTTATCTACAGAAAACAAAATTCATATAGTTTACATGAACTAATCACCTAAAACCAGAGGAAAAGATGTAAGTTTCTGCTGAGATAAAGATGTCTCAAAATGCTTCTAAAAACAGTGTGATGTTTCGAAGCTGGTTCTTCCATTTTAAGCACTCACCATCTAAAGCTTCTCAGTGGCAAATATAAGAGAATATAAACTTCTGATACTCTATCAGCACTTAATAACACCAAGAGAAGAAACACGAAACAAATGTTCGGTCTAAAGGAAAATCAGCTTTCGAAAAGCCCATCTCCACATCAACCCTGAAATGCTGAATTCTAGATACAGGTGGGGATTCCAGAGGGGGCTGGGGGTGGGGCATATCAGAAGGAAGAAGGGGACGGAGTATGAAAACCACACAGTCGTTTGCCTTTCTGGTTTGTTTTGAGTCAAGTCATTTAATTTGGTTTAGAAATAGCATTTAAAAAGACCTTGAGATCTCTATGTTAACTGAAGGGGGCCTAGGAATAAAGAGAGTTAAGAAACAGCAGGTTAAAGAAATTTCTATCCTTAACAAAAGAAAACAGGATGCCCCCAGAAGCAACTTGAGGCCCCTTAAAGGAGCACAGCAAGGCCTGGCCTTTCTTAAGCTCAGTAACAAGAACGCTGAATTGAAGGAAGAAGTCATGCTGGGCACATCAGAGCTACCTTGCAAGGTTTCTCATTCATCATTAGAACTTTGATGTGCTCTCCAAGATGAGCAAAGACGGCCAAAAAAAAAAAAAAAAAAAAAAAAGGATCTGGAGGAAAATCGGTCACTTTGAAGGTCATTTTGTACAATCAGATGAACTGAAAAGAATAAAATAACTTGAAGAAAAGCTAGATACGGCCAAATGTTGCTTCCCGCTCACGTGGAATTCCCTTTACTGCATATAAAGAGAGCTGCTTGGCCCACAGGTTCCTCTCTTCACGGCCTCCCTCTCCCAGGATGCCCTCTACTGCATTCCCAGAGCTCACCCTGGCCCAACTTTGGCAAGGAGTCTGTGAACCCGCAGATCAGCTTTTGGCTTGGGAACCCACAGGAGAATTGAAACTCATGTGTGTGAGCAGGTACCATCAAGAGGATAGCTCAGAATATGGAAAGTCAAGAGAGAACATCATTACCAGCAGGATGAGAAAAAGCCAAACTATCTATAAAATCTTAAGTTTTCTTCTATCCATCAGAGAACAGTGGTCACAAAGCAACCAAAGGAGCTGCATTCCAGAGAGTGACAAGCCCTTCCGAGGACAGACAAGACCCAGAAACTGCTTCACATTTGACAGGGCATGAAAGAGAGAGGTCACCAGGGAAGCCACACATATAAGAAGTCGGCTAAGATTTTCAGGAATTCATACAGGCCAAGTGTGGGCTAGGATATCAGTGTAGAATAAAAGGGAGCCCCAGACACACGCAGAGTTTGCACACATTTGTAGGTCTGCTTCATGGGTGCTCCTGAGAAAAACTGGGAGAACAGGAGAGAGAGCCCCTCTCCAGGGCACAGACATGGGAGGCAGATTGAAACTCTGCCTCTTTCCCCAACTACCCTCTCATATTGAAGCAAAAGCCTTAAGCCACTGAGGGAGGGGCAGCAAGCCCTCTTTCTCCAGCACCACTGGGGTCAGGGTAGAAGCAAAATCCATCTATCTCTACAGCCAGGCAAAGATCTACTGCCCCAAAGGGTAGAAGAACCTCTTGGATTCAGGAGCCTGCACCAATAAAAGCAGAACTCTATTACCACCAAGAGAGAGCAGAAGACAGTCTCCAGCCCCAACTCCACACAGACACTGGCCGAGTGTGGCTGCTAAGGGGAGCAGGGCAGGTGTGCCCACAAGGTTCTACCCTGATGAACAGGAGCGTATGGCTGCTGAATACTGAAACTAGATCAGGAGGACAAAAAACTCCTCCTGACGTTCCCAGAACCCTGGGACCAAGGAGCAAGCCGTGCACCATGGAGGTAGGGCAAGAACACGGAGAAAGACTCCTTTTTCACACAGCCATCTGAGGATGAAAGCCGAGGGCAGAGCAGGTACAATAAGTAAACCTCTGGGACTCTAGTCTCCACGCTAAACACATTGTTGCCCACTGGGGGAGGAATTTAAAGTCAGTGGTACAATAAAAGTAACAATGGTGCCTCAAAATACAAAACCCATGCAATTATTGACTAGACTTGCTCAACTTCCCCAACATTAATGACCCAGAAGATGAAGAGGCATGTTCATTTTTGAGCCTAAGTGTTATTTACTTCAGTCTTTACGAAACATGATGCCCAGCATTCAGTCCACATTATAGGAGACAGACACACACACACACACACACAAAACACCCCTTGGACATCTCACAATCAAATTGTTCAAAAACAAATACAAAAAGAAAAACCTTAAAGTTATATACAGAGGAACACAAATAAGAATAACAATTCAGGGACACCTAGGTAGGCTCAGTTGGTTAACGTCTGATTCTTGGTTTCAGCTCAGGTCATGATCTCATGGGTTATGGGATTGAGCCTAGCGTCTGGCTCCTCGCTCAGCATGGAATCTGCTCACAAGATTCTCTCCCTCCGCCCCTCCCCCTGCTTGTTCTCATTCTCTCTCTCTCTCAAAATAATCACTCTTTAAAACAATGACAACAGGAATGGATTACAGGGGATCCACTTACATCTAGCCACACGGCATCTACTTGACCAGGCTTACAAATGTACTGAATTTTTTTCAAAAGTTATTCCCCTTTAAAGCACTACAGTTCCTAAATTTTCCTGTGCTGCCACAAAGATGTCCCTAACCTAGAGGTCAGTCTCTGAAGGCTCACAGGTGGGTTTCAGAGACCTCAAAAGACTGAGTGGATTCTGAAAGTGATACGCAATGCAAACCCATCCCTCTTTCTCAAAAAGGTTTAGAGTCATGCACCTTATTAACATAAACTTCAAAAGGCAAAGAAAAAGATTATCATTTCCTAAAAAAGAAAGTCAGCCTTACACGTTAAAGGCAAAGGGTATATGTTTTATAGGACTGTCAAGGAAATTTTAAGGCTATCCAAAAGAGAGATGACAAACTGAGAGACAGGCAAACAAAAGGAAACCACATAATTTATGGATATAAGGAACAGATTTTCACTAATAGCAGCAAAACCAATCAGTCATAGGAAGAGTTCTTATTTATAGCTGTAAAATAGGTTTTCTTAATTCCAAGGGGAACAAAATAATCCAATAGCTTATGTACTTTCTAATTTAGGAATCACCCACAGAAATACTATAAGCCCCAAGAGGCAAGCTAGCATTACATAGTCTTTAGTCCTCCAGCTTTCCACCTGTAAAACAGAGACTTAAAAAAGTACCTGTGCCCCCCATGTGTTATTTATAGTATCTACTTCATAGGGTTGTTATAATAATAAATGAGTTCACAGCTGGAAAGTGCTCAAAATGCTGCCTGAAGTTTTGTACACTCTGCGTGAGGTGCTGTTCAATAAATACATTTCAGGCTGAAATTATTTCTTCATGAAAGAATAATAAAAAGAACACGATTATAAATGTGCAATTGCAGTACTCTAATCACTTAGGATTTGTTGGAAGTTAGTCCCATTCCAGAAGGAAGAGAATGAACACAGTTCCCCTCTGGGTCGTGTTTCACTGAGGCTACCAGTTAATGCTCCTGGGGGACTTTTAAGCACAACCAAGTGGATGTGATACCCAAGATATATTGAGAAACTGTCAAAAGGAGCCAGATGCCCTCTTCAGTAGGTTGTATGCCCACATTCATAGGGCACAAATAAATAAATCAGTTCTCAATGTCTTTTGTTAATTTTATTTATTTTTCTTTTGTTAATTTAAAATCCCATCAATTTAGTTAGAATTATAATTTAACTCACATGTAGGTATTCGTATGTAAAAAGAAAAATACAAAGCAATGATCCCCATAATATTTTTGTCTAAAAAATACTGAAACAACTTTACTCAAAGCACTTTCTGAACAGAATTATTCAGATGACCCCTTCTACTTCATACACCCATATTATTTCCTACAGTGTTCAAAATAACTATGCGCAAAGAAAACACATTTCCAGGTCCTATAAAATGAAGTTTTCAACGTCAGGTTAAAGCTTTGAGCTCATTCGATGTGATGGGTTGCACCTGCCTTGAAAAAAAAAATAGGATCTTTAATTATGAAATCAGGAGACCATAATGGAATACGATACTTTTATGACAACACTCTTTTGGTCAAACACTTTCACTACCACTGAAATATTTATTTGAAGTAAATTTGTAAAACCATAATGTACATCTATGTCCAATGTAAACTGCAATAAAATTCATCGGTTTTTCTCCAGTAATGAAAAACTTAATGGTGAGCACTGAGCTCCTATAAACTATGCAAGTGCTACTTTACATTCCAGTGAAAATATTGATGCTAATGAATTTTAATTTATGATCTATAATAATGGTACTTAAGTGGCCCACTTTGGTGTGAAAACTGTCAGTGTTTCCCAACTGTGTATATGATAATTCCTTATTCAGCACATCATAAAGCCGGTTGACTTCCTATACTACAGCACTGTTTCAAGATGTGGTTACATAACTTTAATTGTTAATAACTGTTTGGTAAATCATACTGAATTTCAAAAGCCATGCAAGTTGAATCACGTAGTATATAATCTTAGCCTCCAGTATGATCCATTCTAAGAATAGCTTCTCAACCACAATTTTTCCACCTACATTGTGCTGGTTCTTCATTATTTCGGTATAGCATAGAAGGATATTTTCCTCACTTTTTACCTTTAAATCCATCACTACGTGGTACTGAGGGAAATGATGGCTCCGTGGGGCCAGTCAGGACCCAGAAGGAAAGCTCCAGGGACTCCTGGCTGGCTCAGTTTGTACAGCACACAACTCTTGATCTCGGAGTTGTGAGTTCAAGCCTCACGTTAGATATAGAGATTACTTCAAAATAAAATCTTTAAAAATCCAAACAGGAAAGCCTCACAGAGACCTGTAAGCAGGCAGACCTGCAGAGTTGCCGTCTTGGACCACACCCACCAGAGAAGGAAGAGGCAGTAGCTCTTTCAGTCAGAAGTTTTATATTTCCACAATTATTTTAAAATTAAACTTTAAAAGGAAAATTCTTTCACAGATAATTTATTCTGCAATCATCTTGTTTATTATTTCCCATCTTATAGGCAAAATAAACTTCTTCCTGGGGCCTTTTCTAATCCAATCATTCATTTGCATATGATATTAGTGTGTGTGAACAATTAGCCCAAGGGGGGGGTGGAGAATGAATCAAATAAAAGGGGAAGTTCACTTTCTATAAAATATTTTTAAGTTCCAAACCATTCACAAGGCTGTGCTCTCAATGCCGTCTCTTCTCCAAACTCTTACAGTAGTTAAAGTCTCTACCCTATAATTTAACACTTAATTATAGTCTTATTCAGTTCTCTAATTGTTTTATGTGGGTTCGCCTTATCTCTCAAGCAGAAACTTTTTGAGGGAATGGGCTCTTATAGTCCATAGCCCCTGGAGGGACCAATGCTGACCAGTATTGGCCAGTAGCCACTTTTCATGAACTGGTAATCTGGTAATCTGGTAATCTCAATGATCAGAGGGTCAACTCAACAAAAGGGTGTGACATTTGTAAATATTTATGCACCTGACATAGGAGCACCTAAATATATAAAGCAAATATTAACAGACCTGAATGGAGAAATAAACAGCAATACAGTAATAATAGGGGACTTTAATACCCCACTTACATCAACGGATAGATCACCCAGACAGAAAATCAATAAGGAGACACTGGCCTTTGACATGGTAGACCAGAGGAATTTAGCAGATATATACAGAAATTTCCATCCAAAGGCAACAGGATCCACATTCTTGTCAAGCACAGATGGAACATTCTCAGAATACATCATATGTTAGGTCATAAAAGAAATCTTAATAAATTTAAGAAGACTGAAATCAAGCATCTTTTCTGACCACCATGGTCTGAAACTAGAAATCAATCATGTGACTAAATCTGAATATTCACAAGTACATAGAGATAAAATAAAATGCTATTGAACCACCAGTAGGTGAAAAAGCCTTGAGACAAATGAAAATGGAAACACAACACACTAAAACCTCATGGATGCAACAAGAACTGTTTAAGAAAGAGGTCATAGCAATAAATGCCTACATCAAGAAATAAGAAAAATCTCAAATAACCTAAGTTTATACCTCAAAGAACTAGAAAAAGAACAAACCTAAGCCAAAAACTATTTGAAGAAAGGAAATAACAAAGATCAGACTGGAAATCAATGAGAGACCAATAAGACAAAGGGAAAGATGGGTGAATCCAGGAGTTGTTTTTTTTTTTTTTTTTTTTTTTTTTTAAGGTGAACAAAATAGACAAACCTGTAGCTAGACTTACCATGAAAAAGGGAGAGAGGACTCAAATACACATCAAATCAGAAAGGGAAGAGGAGACATTACCACTAATACCACAGAAACACAAAGGAAGAGTTATGTTAATTCTTCCTCAAATGTCTGCTAGAGTTCACCAGTGAAACCATCTGCTTTTGGGCTTTTCTGTTGGGAGGTTCTCACAACAATTTTAAAGCATTTATTGTTTTAATGAAGTGCTTTTTGTATACTGGTCATGTGCTCTTATTTCTGAGCATGCCTCTGAGATGTGTGTGTGTGTTTATTAAATACATATGCTAGCGACTAACAGATTGTGTATATTGGAGAACATTCACAGAATGAAACTGAAGTTCTAATATTTTTTTCCTGGCATACTCAAGCTAGCCAATGCCGCGCTAAACCATGAGCCCAAGCTAGGTGCTGTGGCTCAGCAGGCTTTGAAGACCGGTTCCCTGCCTGGCAGCCTTTGGCCATCAAAACCCTGCAGGCCTTCTTCGTGGACCTCCCACGCCTGGTCCCAGCTATGGGTGCTTCATGGCTTCCCTTGTTGCTTGCTCTTCATCCAGACAGCCTCGGGATGGATCCCTCAAACGCCCTAACTTCTGGTGAGTCCGGCCTCTACCACTTGTTCCACTCTGCTTTCTAGGAAGAAGGAATGACCAGTGCAAAGATGCTGAGGCCCAAGTGACGAGTACTCCAGCACACAAAGGAGAAAACATAGTGGACGTGTAGGTAGCTGGTGAGACTGGAAGGAGAAGAAACCACAGGGAAGCAGAGGCTAGAGCCGATAGAATTTTACAGGAAGGCACTGGATTTAATTCCAAGGGCAACTCCTTGAAGGAGAGTGCCGTGGTCTGATTTGCCCTTCTAAAACAGGCCAAGTGGAGTGGATGAGGATGGGGAAGGGCCGAGGCAGGGAGACAGCAGAGAGACAACTACAGCATCCCACACATGGGACTATGGTAGCCGGAGTCATGGAGGTGATATGGTATGGAGAGATGCGGAGAGAAGGTACGGATACGGATCTGGAGATACGGAGAGAAGTGGATGGCTTCACGACGTCAGTGACAGAGCTGACGACACTGGCCGATGGGCTGGAGGCCACACATGAGAGAAATGAAGGAGTCTGAGGCAGCTGCCAAGTTCCTGGCTCGATGAAATGGTGTGCGATGTTGTGATGTCTAATTAGAGGGGAAGATTAAGGGTTAGTCTGGGGGGCTGGGGACTGAAAGGAAAGTGAGGAGCAGAGCGTGAGTGTGGTTAACTCCATGAAGAAGGGAGTTAGAGGGAGGGAGAGAGAGTGTTTAGTCAGACTGGAGACCATACAGCAGTATTCAAGGCTGAAGGGATTCACCCCAGTAAAGAAGAGAAATTAATGATGCAGGAGAAAGGAAACATGTCATCTCTGAAGGAGCAGAATCCTTTGGGAAAGCAAGAGACAAGACTGTCATTAGCTTCCCCCAGACAGTGGCTTCTGAGCTGGATCCTGATGAAAGAGGAAGAAGAAGGGAAGGCTAATCGGAACAGCAGATGCAAAGGCATGAGAAAGGAGAGAGCCTGTAAGGTTTGAAGTCAATCATGGGGCCTGGGAGCAGGAGAAGGGGAAGCAGGCCAGGAGGCTGGCTCTGAGCCAGCACCTCCTCTGAGAAGGCCTCCCAGTCTTGGGAACACATACTCCCATGCTGCAGACAGAAAAAATACAAATATGTACAGAACTGATAATCATGCGCATTTTTCCTATGCATGTGAATACGACTCACCACCTGTTTTAAAAGGTCAACAAAGGGAAAAAGCCTCATTTGTTTTACAACTTTAACAATCATCAGCCCGTTTATGGAGCTATTTATTTTGCTTCCGTCTTAACAGTCTGATAAAACTTAACTAAGGATAGGTAATGTTTAAATGTTATACAGTTTATCAACCCCCCTGAATGAATGAACTCAAAGATTACTATTTTGAACACCAGATAGAAACCTGCACACTTCTAAAATTACTTTTAAACAGAATTATCTCAAAAGTTATAGTACACCTTGTTACAGTCCAATTTTTTTAATTATTGGAAATTCTTGAAATTAAAGCCAATTCCTAAAATTAAAGCCAAACCCACTGCTTTCCTCCAAAAAGAGGTTCAAATAAAAGATTTTCTCATGCAAACACCTGCCTAAGTAGCACAGACAGACCTTCACCATCTTTTTATCTACTTGATTTACAGCAAATACATACATATGCTTTATGTCATGCCCACAGAAAGACTTTTTTTTTTTTAATTAAAAGCCCCACTTGGGTTAAGCAATCAATAAAAATGCCAATGCCGACATGGCAGGAATCCATGAGACTTGCACGATTAGCTGAGAGCATCTGCAAAACAGAGCAGTGCCAATTTGGATTGTAGAAGGTCCGGTTCTGCCATTTTCCTTCATCGTCGTATACCCTTTTAAAACCACAAGTCCCTTCCAGATTAATTAGCTCATCAAAATGAAATGAAAAGCAGTTTTAAAAACCGGTAAGATCTCATTATTATTACATCTCAGACAGTCTATGCAGCCAGTGACCAAAGCAACTGAACTGCTTCAGTGCCATCCCGTGTCACATGTCCAGCCCCTGGTGCCGTGAGACTTGGCTAATGGAGAGAACACAAGTCCCCAGCGCACAGGTCATGCCCCACAGCTGGTCTGACACTTGCTCTACAGAGGGTTTCCCGCACCTGGCTCAGGCTTTAAGTAATACAACATAGAATGCACTGTGAATAGGGGTCTCTATCCCATTCTGTATAGGACATAAAATCAAGAAGCTCAGGCAATCCTACAAAAGTACATCCTGTAAACTTGGGTTTTGAGAATTGGAAATAGAAAGGCTTTTCACGCCTGTTTCAGGATACTGGTGGGAAGACAAAATACAGGCACTTCTAAGGCATGCTTAGATTTTCTACAAAGGTAAGGTATGACAGTTGACCTTTGAACAACATGGGTTTAAACTGCGCAGGTCCCCTTATACACGGATCTTTCTACAGCACAGTACTGTAACTGTATTTCGCCCCCTTTTGACTTCTTAATAACATTTTCTTTTCTCTAGCTTACTTTATTGTAAAAATACAGTATATAATACATGTAACATACAAAATATATGACTGTCTATGTTACTAGTAAGGTCAAGAGTAAGCTATTAGTGAAGCTTGGGAAGAGTCTAGAGTTATATGAGGATTTTTGACTGTGCAGGGCTGCGGGGGGAGCGGGGGGAGGTGTTTAATGGCCCTACCTCCATGTTGCTCAAGGGTCAACTGAATAAAGTAAAAGGCAAAAGATTTATGCAATCTGAAGAGAAACCAGAGTATCAACTACATAATGTAAACTTAAAATACATTTAACTATATTGTATTATATTTCATTAAAGTTACCTAGGAGTGGACAACAAGGACTAATTCCGAATCTACTTGCAAACCAATCATCAAAAGCCTTTACCAAGCACGGTGCTGTCCTTATTCCAGGAATCAGGCTGCTTTACATACTATACCTCTAAACACTGCTTTAAATTCTGAGAGTGTTGGGGAACATGGATGGCTCAGTGGGTTAAGCCTCTGCCTTCAGCTTGGGTCGTGATCTCAGGGTCCTAGCATCGAGCCCCACATCGGGGTCTCTGTTCAGCAGGGAGCTTGCCCACCCAACCCCCGCCTCTCTGCCTACTTGTGATCTCTGTCAAATAAATAAATAAAATTTTTTTAAAAAATTAAAAAAAAAAATTCTGAGAGTGTCAAAGCTGACCCTTCAGCCAGTTATGCAACTCTGACCGACTTGCTAAGGCCCAAGCTTTTCCCAGGGAAGACTTCTGGGGAGAGAGCACTGGGGAATGAAGCCATATCCCAACAGAAGTTTCTGATAGGAGGACAAAGACACAGGCCCCCAGCACCCACAGACCACCAGCAAATGGTGGATTCTATTCCCCCAAGATAGAAGGACATCTAAACTGGGACACTTCTGGGAGTGAAAGTGGGAATTAGTAATACATGTGCCACAAAAACCAGGTGGTCCTGGGCAAACTGAAATATTTGGTTGCCCTGTTTGAAAGTGACCTTATTAACCATGTGTTAAGTTGTCGCCAAGTGCCAGGCACTGCAGAGTCAGGTATAACCAAAGTCTAATCTCATTTACAGAGATGTTCCCGGGCCAACTGGCAGGCTTGCAGGCTGGCAGTTTAGCCTGTCTGGACACTTCCAACTTGCACACCTCACCTTGTCCAGTGTAAGAGCCCATCCTGCCCAGGCCAGAAACCCACGTCTAGGTGTTTGTGAGGTGTGGTTAGTCCTTCTGCCTTGAGCCAGTGGACAGATAGCCATGTGTACCTTTGGGCATGGTGACCTAGTCCTTCGAGCTGTTTCTTACTAATTTCCTGAGGTTACTACAGTTTTCCCTACCCCCTGCCCCTTTTTAGCCCAATCTCCAGCCTGCCTCGCTAGAACCGAGTCCCTGCCCAGCTCCCGGCTGGAGATCCCCTTTGCTCTGCATGGACCTTGTTGGGAGAACAATGAGATTACCTGCTTAGCTGCACAGAGCTAAGCTGTTCTCCCATGATTTGCATGAAGGGCTGCCCTGCAGGCACTGGCTTGAGAGTCAGTCTATGTTACTAGTAAGGTCAAGAGTAAGCTATTAGTGAAGCTTGGGAAGAGTCTAGAGTTATATGAGGATTTTTGACTGTGCAGGGCTGCGGGGGGGAGCGGGGGGAGGTGTTTAATGGCCCTACCTCCATGTTGCTCAAGGGTCAACTGAATAAAGTAAAAGGCAAAAGATTTATGCAATCTGAAGAGAAACCAACCTTGGGTGTTGAGAGTCAGATTCCCCTGAAGTTCTCAACTTCTGACTCTCCCAGAGTCTGGACTGCTGCAAATCACACAGAATTCCCTATGCAGCCCACAGAAGGGGGAGCAATACACAAATGGATGTTAAGATCTTCTGAAGGAGGTTAACAGGGGCGTGGGTAAGCATCGTAGAGAGTAAGAAAAGGGAGGGAGCCCTGCAGAAAGGGGATATAGTTGTTAGAAGGGGGTCCTGGAGGGAGGGTGTGCATTCTTGGAGCTAGAGCAGAGAAGTGAGGTGTGAAGCAGGGTAAAGGAACTGAGGGCTGGGCTATTCCAGTGGACCACACATGAGTTCTTCTGGGGATCGAATCATGCCTCCCTGCCCTCCAAAATATGCAGGTGTATTGCAGATCTCATTTCAAATTGAAACATGAATGGACTACACACATATAACACCATCATCATCACATGTGTCACCACTGACAACCTAGGACTCTGCCCCAGCCTTCTCACAAGTCAACTCTCCAACTTCGGACATCCTTTGTAAGGTTGATCAGTTGAGTCTGTGGCTCAAAACTTTTAAGAAATGCATCTAAAAACTGGATTAGTAAAAAGTTTATCTCTTAATCTGATTGGATGCATCTCCCCTCCTCCCCCCAAGCCAAATACAATGCAAAATTCACTTGGGTTTACTGGAAATTATAATGGCAATACAGAAATCACATTTTATCCTTCGGAAAGAGGAATTTTAGCTGAACCACATTTACTCCAATTATAAATTTGTTTTTCAAGTAATTTAATTGTGCTTCTAAAAGCATTACTCTAGAGCAGTTTTTAATTTAATAAGACTAAAACTTGAGACTGAGGGCTTTTCAGAATAAGTTGGGGCTGGAAAAATAGGAAAAATCAACCCTCTGTGTGACCAGCATCACACTGGTGACCTCTGAGCGATCCTACTTCCCTCTTGTAGCCCACTAGCCCCAGACAAAATGTACAATGCATTTTCTTTATGAAGTAATTGAGGAAAAAAATTGCAAGAAGATCGAAGAAAATGAAGTGTGGAGAATGACTGGGATAATCTGTGACTCTTTGCAGTGCTCAGACCATCAGGATCTCGCTCATTCTCATGTGCCACACACCTATGCTTTTTAGGTCACGCAGTAACCACTGTCCACACTAACTGCCATTGTTCCCTCAGGCAGGGGAGGTGGGCCAACCTCTGCTGAACTATGTCATCCACAGGCACTTTATAAACATTATCGCTTTGAATCCTCAACTCTGAGGCAGGACCTATCAGACCTATCATCATCCCCATTTCAGAGGTTAAATGGTTTGCCAGGCAGATGGGTTCCTTTTCCAACCTTGCTGTACTCTGCATTACCAGGGAGCTGGCCCTCGGGATAGATGTCCTAAGATCCCATGTCAGCTGGATGACTGCTGGATTACTTCCAGGAGCTCTGACAGAACTAGACCCTGGGCAGGAGGACGGTGAAGATGGATGGGTTTTCATCTCTCTGTCTGCAGAGGAGAGGCTAGCAGAGGCTGCATCCCCTCAAAGGTCCCCATGGCTCCTGGGCTCAGGGACCAATCTGCATAGTCTCTCCACCCTATCCAGGGGGATGGTTTTCTGCTGTTGCTAATCTCTGGGTGGCTTCACCAAGCCCACATTTGGCCTTGTGGTTCTTTCAGCACCTGTAACAATTCCCTGGATTAAGTTCTCAAGGAAAATGCTATTTTTTGTTTTGTTTTTCTGATTGGAAGTGATTTAGTGCTAAGTGATTCAGTGCTTGAAGGCATAGCTGCTGAGTGCAAAGTCGGGTCCCTCCCACTGCCCGAGCTGACCCACTTTGCCAGCCAGGGCTGAGCTCTCCCAGATCCCCAGTGACCGGCTGCACGCTTCGGAAGGTCAGTAAACCTCCTGAAACCTCAGCCACGGATTTCATAAAATGAGGAAAGTAATTACTTGCCCTTAATTACTTCACAGGGCTTGGTAAGGCACCGGTGAGATACCAAATGTGAGAGTACTACCTAGGTTGACTTACCCAAGACTTACATTACAAGTCCTCAAGTCCCATCTACTGGGATTGCTGTAGAAAGAGAAAAAGGAGTTTATTCGAAATCTACCCCAAATCAATCTCACGGATCTAAATGGTTAAAAATGACACAGAGCTGCCCTCTAAGAGCTCACTGGGTGCTAACAAGCACTTTGACCTCATAGGGATAGAGAAGGGGGTTGGCCATGGTGTCTTTGGCTTCCATAGGTATGGTCTATTGGTCTATTGTCTGTGGTCGGCTGGAGTCCGCACCACTGCTTCCTGTGTAACTAACCCTGGCCTGCTGCTTTGGGAACCTGGACTAGATAACAGTGCCTGATTCCTAGGATTGCTGCTCAGTATTACAAAATGTAGAAATCAAATAATATTGAAATGCCTACTGAAGCTGTTGCCCTTAATTACTTCACAGGGCTTGTCAATGTCAAATGTAGTCAAGGTGGATGATCTTAACACTACTATTCTTATTAGCATTACCACTATTCTTTCCTAGGATGAACATTTCACAAGAGTTTGATTAGAGCTTTCTCTTCTGCTTGTTATCATTCGCAGAGAAGTAGCAGCCTAGGATATGCTTTCCTGGACCTCATCACCCACATCAAGCCATCATGATTACACACAGGAAGGACGGTTCTCCTTCCCACCCCACCTCTTCCTTTTCTTTTATTTCTAGTCTAAGCACCTGGGAACTTCGCCCCCCCCCTCTTTTTTTGGTATCATACTGTGACAGAAGCAAACTATTATGTAGCCATGTTTTCATATAAGAATGGGTTAAAGGGCTAATAATATATCATAATACTCTGATTTCCTATCCTGGTACTCTTTGATTGCTATTGTTTGTTGTGGTTATAAACATGAGCACTGATGGAGAAAATACTGAATTATTTTTGGGAGATGGATACCTTCCCTTGGTGATAGCACTAGAAAAAGCAGAAATCATCTAGATCAGTGGCCCAAAAAAGTATGAGTCACATATGTAATTTTAAAATTTTCTAGTAACCGCCTTAAAGAATATAAAAAGAAACAGATGAAATAAACGTTAATATTTTATTTAACCCCAAATACTGTCATTTCAACACGTAATCAGTATAAAAATTATGAAAACATTCTGCCTTCTACTCTCATACTAAATCCCTGAAACCTAGCACATTCTGACTGACCACAGCACAGTGGTCAGGGAACTACAGGGATTCAGGCTAATGCATCAGACAGCACAGGTCCAGATGACAAGCTCCTTAAGGGTAGGGACTTGTCATATTTTAATTCCAAATTCCCCCCTGACATTTCTAGTGTGGTGCTTTGCCCAAAGCAAGCAGTCAACACATTTTATCACTGATCTCAGGAATGGATGGCTGGAAAGAAGGGCTGTCACCCATAAATGTAAGCAGAGCCAATATAAGTTTCTTGGAAGAAGTTACATTTTATGGTCTTACATACTTTAAAACATGCAAAATGAATATCATTGCTAAAAAGTCCCACAATGTTCACTTACCCTATTATCACTGCAAAAGTCACATGATATATAAAGAGAAAGCAAGGTTAACTTTCTCCTAAAAAAGAAAAAAAAAAAAGTGAGGGGGAGAGAGTAAAATCAAAAATGGCCCCAACGAGATCTCTTAACAAAAGACCTCAATGAATCATCAACTATTGTTTAAATGACTTCTTATGTCTGGTATTATGTAAGACCCTGTAGTGTATGCTTGGATATAGACATACCTTGAAAGAGCATTAAAACTAATATTGCAACCAGTTAATTTATGGAAATGATGAATACCTTTTATGTTCAGTGTTACTAAAAGTATATTTGACTTGAATGTTTTGAGGATTAATAAGTACAAATTACAGTTAGCTTTTACCTAGTTGATGCAAACAAATCAACTTGCTCAGTCAGGATAAGCGCTTAAAAAAATAACTTGCATTTCCTGAAGGCCACAAGATCACACCGTTTATAGAAATATAATACACACACAGCCAAGGTTAAGAAGGTAGCTCCTTCCGGCCTGTGGTACAGAAATCACAAAGCTCAAGTCCCTTTTGACTACCAGAAATACTGACTGCAGCCACTGGGGTGTGATAGCTTCTCCACAAAACTCAACAGGCTTCCCATTCCCCTCAAGAAAAGGAAATGGAAAGCCTCAACAAAAGTTGTATGAAATGGCGAAGTACTTGGTGTATCTTCACTAAGACTGTGAAATGAACTTCCAAGGAAAAGTCAACTAGGATTAAAGGCACTTACTTGAAAGGGTGCATTCTGTGGGGAGACAAAAAAGCCTCTCCTTTACCATGACAGGATTGGTTTTTGCTACTTCTAAATACGCTTTGACCAAAGGGATTAAAAAAAAAGGCATCTGTGTGCCCAGCTCTCTGTTAAAGCTCCTGTCTCCTAGGTAAGGGGGATCTGAGGTGATTCAACCAACTGCAAGGCAACTGTGCTGACGAGAAGCTCCATGGTCACAGTGGTTGTTTTTTACCTGTGGAGAAAAGCTCTCATTTAACTGAAACTTGATTTGTTCAACCTTGTAGAATTTCTCTCAGATCCCAGGCTTGACAGATTTATGGTTCTGTGGTTACTCATAAATACCAGTGTTCAGCTAGCCTTTTACATTTCTATCATCAAAATTCCCATAAGACTATAGCTAATAGCTGTATATAGAATTTATTTGGCGAAGAACTGGCGTGGTGTATTTACTTCTTCAATCATTGCATTTACTTTTAATTTTCAATCTGATTGAAAATTTTGCTGTCCTTACATGAAAACAAATAGTGCCTTAAAAAAATCTCCATCATGGTAAGATTTGGATATTTACACTTTAGAGGAAAGAAGTGGAGAACACACGAATCAAAATTTATGTCATTATTATAAGAGCTATTTTTAGGCTTATCAGTTTACTTTTCTCGAGAAGCAGCTTGTGCTTCTTCAATCGTTTAAAAAATTGTTGACATCTTTTGAATTTTATCTTGTGTCAGTTATTCACATATTGTCCACTTTTAAACACAGATCTTTAAAGTGCTGGATAGCCACTTGAGCAGAGCCTGCATTAATAAATGTCACATATTTTTCAGTAACTCAATAATGTTGATGACAAATTTCATATTGCTGACAACCTGCCACTTGGTGAAATAATTAGTTTTCTACCTTAACTTGCGACTTTCATTCACTGAGTAAATATTTACTGAGAGCCTGCCATGTGCCAGATGTTGCTGGGCCTTGGGTTTACCAAGCAGAAAAGGCAGCTCCGGCCTTCCAGGCACTTGCGGTGCAGCGGGGCTACTGTGCCTTTTTTTAAAACCTGCCCTGCTGGGAGGCCTTCCCACATATCAGCCAACGTCAGAGAACCCCTGATGGATGCGGGTCTGAACTCTGCCTCTGCCTGGTAAGAGCTGGCGGCCAAAGGCTCCTAGATTTGTCCTCTGTCAGCCTCAGTTTCTTCATATTACACAAGGATACTAATTTATTCTACAGGGTTATTGTGAGAGTCAAATGAAATGGGGGAGGTAGCCTGATTCCCCCATCCTGAGTTTCTCTGACAACTGACATATTTTTAGTCAATCGTTAGTTATCATTTGCTTTTCCTCCATCAGAGCTTTAAAATCAGTTCTACCATGCCCACAACAGGAGCTAAAGAACCCCTAAGGTTGTGGGCCTTCCATCAGGTGGGGCGACTCACACCAGAAGAAGAACTGTAGGGTCAGGAAGGAACTAACACGGTAATAAGCGTAACCGTGGCATGCCAGGCCCAGGGCTAGGAGAATCGTATGCATCACCGCCTTTAAACCCCACAACCACTCCAAGATGCAGACACTATTATCTTCTACCTTCTATGAAGAAACCCAGTACTCAGGGAGGCTGAGAAGGTCACAGTGATGAAGATACAAGTGGCCCAACATCGTTTCTCATGACTTCTCTTTTGACTTACAAGGCCACTAAACTCCTCAGTTTGGCAGATGTGTGGCTGGATGCTCCCTACAGCTCCTTTGACTGTTCCTGCTGGTTAGACAAGATCCCCCTCCTATGAAGTAGAATTCCCTATGTCTTGGTTCCACTCATCATTCCTACCAACACCTCCAAGGTCATCAGACTCAAGGGCAGCTTATGACATCATGGTTCCATGGGCCATCTCATTTTTTCTGTTCTCCTCCCCTTGGTCTCTCCAAGGGACTGTCCTTCAACGCTGACGACTGCCTCTGTTCCTTTCACAAAGCCCTCAGAAACTGCCAGTGGAAACAAGCCAACACTCTTTCATGCCTAGCTCCCACCTGTCCTTACTAAGGGTGGATGTAGCCCGTCTAAGCCTCCATACTGGGTGCCTATAAAGATAAAGGTGGCCTTCCAGGGCACAGCAGAGTAGTTGTTATCACTCCTCTTGGCAAAGCCCAAACACTAACACAGAGGCAATAACACTCAAACTTTTTCACATATTCTTTTGTGGAGGCAAAAGCACATTGAGCGCACAAATTAAGCACAGACAAAACCATATGACTCTCAGTCCCCTACGGAAATAAACTAAGAATGACACTGGATTAGAATAATAAGCCAAAGTCTCCCTCACCTCCACCCCTCAATGTTTCGATGTGGGTAACTAATAGAATATTATACTCACCAAGTATAGTACTAACTTTAGGCACAAGACAGCACAATTTTATGCTATCTTGGCTTTTAGTTTAGTTTCCATTCAATAATTGATTAAAAGCGTTGTGAGCCAGGTACCATGGAAGTACTAAAAAAGCTTAAAGTATGGGAATGGCAGAAATAACAATTTCAAAAGGATGTGATACAGAAGCCTGCCCAGGGAATTACGGGCACTTAGAGTGGGGCTACCATCCCCACCAGAAAGGCTTAGAGAAGGCTTCGTCAGGACTCTCAAGCCTTAAAATAACTAAAAAACACAGAGGTCAAGTTACTGCCTCCTTTACTGAAGAAAAGAAATAACTGAAGGAATTCCATGATATTATGTCTCTGCAAATGATATACTCTCACAACCAAAAATCAGAAATGAATATCCTTGCACTTGTATTTCATGAAAGCAACCAACCTTAGCTTCTTTTAAGTAATCTATTCATGTCTGAAATTGCTAGGCATGGGTCTGGTTCTTAAATCATAACCCTTAAATCATAACTCTTCTTTGCCCCTAGTGGTGACACCCTCTTCTTTCTGACTTTCCATGTCAATTATGAATGATTATTACTCTCATTTTTAATTTATGGAGATCAGAAGCTATGTAGATTACCTAAAGAAGGAACACTGGAAAAATTCATGTAAAAACAAAAACTCTAGCACTCTGTCCACACATAATGCCTTATAATCAAAGAAACAGGGAGATGATATATAATTTAATGAAGCCTTATTTTCCCAATATTCCAAAACTTCACAACCAATTATAAATCTACTAAGCAAAATCAGAAAGGAAAAACCAGTGAAAATAACTGGTGCTAGTTTAGTTTTATTCTCCGAATTATTAGACATTTATTTCTTCTTTAAAAAATCATAAACTTGGGGCACCTGAGTGGCTTAGTCAATTAAGTGGCTGGCTCTTGGTTTTGTCTCAGGTCATGATCTCAGTCTGGATCATGAGATCAAGCCATGTTTCAGGTTCTGCTGAAACCTGGCTCAGTGGGAAGTCTGCTTGAAGATCTCTCTCTCCCTCTCCCCCTCCCCTTCCCCCTCTCAAGCTCTCAATCTCTCTCTCTCTCTCTAGAATAAATAAATCTTTAAAAATAAATAAATAGGGGGCGCCTGGGTGGCTCAGAGTCCTGGGATCAAGCCCCACATCAGACTCTCTGCTCAGCAGGGAGCCTGCTTCCTCCTCTTTCTCTCTGCCTACTTGTGATCTCTGTCAAATAAATAAATAAAATCTTAAAAATAAATAAATAAATCATCAAAAATTATGATCTTTTTTTTTTAAAGATTTATTTATTTATTTGACAGAGAGAGATTACAAGTAGGCAGAGAGGCAGGCAGAGAGAGAGAGGAGGAAGCAGGCTCCCTGGTGAGCAGAGAGCCCGATGCGGGACTCGATCCCAGGACCCTGAGATCATGACCTGAGCCGAAGGCAGAGGCTTAACCCACTGAGCCACCCAGGCGCCCCTCAAAAATTATGATCTTAAAAAACAAATTAACTCTGTTTATGTAATTTTTTTAAAAGGTTTTATTTAATTGAGAGAGAATAAGAGCACAAGCGGGGGGAGGGGCAGACGGAGAGGGAGAAGCAGTCTCCCCACGGAGTAGGGAGCCCGACTGAGGACTTAATACCAGGACCCAGGGGTCATGACCTGAGCTGAAGGCAGATGCTTAACTGACTAAGCCACCAAGGCACCTCTGTAATTTCTTCTAAAAACAAGTATTAACATCTGCCAATGGGGTCTTATTATTTAAGGTTCGAATATTAGAAAAGAAACACTCTCCAAATATTTAAGTATGAAGACATAAGAAGGCTTTAGGCAGAAACTGTAGAATTATACCATTTCCTGTCTTGATTGTGAACAACAATTTACCTAAATGACTGAAAATAAATAGCTTTCATATTTTGACTATCTTCACAATATACACAAAAATGTAGTTTGCTGCTGACCTACAATGAGGTACAAAATCATTACATTTGAAAATGTGACTCCAGAAAGCAATGGAAGCCTTGGACATATTCCACATCAAAGGAGTAAGAATTTGCTCAAATGATATTTTACTTTTCTCGATAAAGTAGAAAAAGTCTGGACAACGAGGATGTCTCTGTCCCTATTAAAATCATCTCAGTTTAAATGAGTCATTGTTAGCATTATAAAATGCATTAGTCTGTGGTGGATTCCAGCCACTTCGTTTTGTTAAATCGTAGCTCTAAAGATGCTGAAGCCCTTCTCCCATGTGGGCCATTTTATTTCCATAGAAGACACTCAGCTCTGCTTTGAACCATGGCCACAGACCACAGACTTTTGAACTTGGTTGGGCATCTTATAAATCCAAAGGAGAGTTGGATTAGAGACTGTGGTTGGATGGGGAGAGGACCAGCCCTGAACAACAGCAAGCATCCTTTAACAACAGCTGTGCTGGATGTGTGGACAACTGGAAGGCAAAATGCACTAACAAAAACAATGGTGTGGGAGGGGGAAACTTGGAAGGATTCTTTTTTCTCAAAATGTTCTTAAATGTATACTCTTGATCACCTTTAAGTTAATATAAGAAATTTTAAGACATAAAAAAAAAAAAAAAACCACACTGCCATGGAGAAACAACTCACAGTGAAGGCCCACTAAGGGTAGGTGAACACATTAGGGCTTTTATATCGAATATAGAAATGCAGATATGGTTGAGGACATAGTGATGTAAAAATAAAAACATACTTAGAGATAAATAATTTTGTGTCATTAAATTGGGAAGAATGGATTACATTTTTGGAAACCCTCACTCTGGCTTTCTTTTTTTAATTATTATCATGTTTTTGTGTTCTGGTAAGAAAACAGGCAGCTGTTGAACAGTTTCCCTCCTTTGAAGGAAGGAAGAAGAAAGCTAGGCAACACAGCAAGGGTGCTCAACACTGTTAACAGAGGAAGTGACTTCCCCCGCTGCCAGGGAGCTCACACATCAAGGGGAAAACAAGGACACAACTGCTAGACCCTAAACACTAAATTAAACCATGCAGGTCCAGACAACCTCTCACTCTAGCTTTCCAGTTCAAAATGGCTGGAAAACCCTCTGCCCAGAAGTGTGCATTTCTGTGTTGGCTTTGGGCCACCTGCCTGGGTTTTGATAAACGGAGTAGGTTCCAGCTGCTGCACTGATGATGATAAACACCCTCTCCTCCACCCCAAAACACAAATACCCTATAACAGGAAAAGAGAACAGAAATGGCAAGTTGTGCAAACACTATGGCTCAGAAGCTCTCACGGAATTCTCAGGCAGATAAACAGTAGCTCCTCCAGACTTGCAAAAGCCTGAGTAAATTGGTACCACGATAAAGAGGATAGAGTCTGGGATGAAGAAAAAGGGCACTGAGGGGAACAGGTCTTAATCTACAGTCTGGAAGAAAACTCCTGTGGTATAGCCACATCGGTTCTTCCAAATTTTACGGAGTGCCTGACATAAGTAGTGCCATGGACTTTTCTAATGCACCCCGGGTTTTTGAACATGAAGCACTGTCTGCCTCAGATGTTCCCCACTTCCACCACTTCCATAGGGATGAAAGTATTAACCAGAAATCATATTTTTAGAAAAGTGTATCCTGCCTACTTATAAAGAATCTGAAACGGCATATGGTTACAGCATAATATAAAAGAGGATAATTTGGGGTGAAGAAAATAGAACACCTAAAAAAAGCTTTAAGATGTCACCACACACCTGAAGTGAGCAAACCGTTATAGTTAGATAGGAGATTATTGTGACAGAAAAGTCACAAATGGCAACATGCAGGATTATGCATCTTCCACTGTCCAAGAAAATTAAGCAAGCGAAAGGCCTTGCTAAGATCCTTCCGGAAACTAAATTCGAGATGCAGCTCATCACATGGTTCTTATATAAAGAGCACTGTGGAGGAAAGTGGGTGGCAAGTGCTTTTCTATCTAGGAAAGAGAGACCCAAAGAAGTGAAAATTAACCATCAAATTAACCTTCAAGTACAGTCTCTGGATGTGATTAAAAAAAAAAAATCTTTTGGAAGACGTACCTACATCTGAACCAAATAACCAAAATCACAGACACCTTCGTTGCCATTTTAAACTCCACGTGATGCCCCAATAACACTGAAGCTACTCCTTCTCACAGACAGTGATAAAGAAGACGGAGTCACGATTTTAGTCAGGAGATTACTGTGGACTTACTTCTTCCAAACCTTCAAAATAAAACTAAAATGTTATTATTTTCGAAAACCTAATTGATGTACAATTTGTTTGCATTAAAATGAAAAGTAGGGATGCCTGTGTGGCTCAGTTGGTTGGACAACTGCCTTCGGCTCAGGTCATGACCCCAGAGTCCTGGGATCGAGTCCCGCATCAGGCTCCCAGCTCCACAGGGAGTCTGCTTCTCCCTCTGACCTTCTCCTTGCTCATGCTCTCTCTCACTGTCTCTCTCTCAAATAAATAAATAAAATCTTTAAAAAAAAAAATAAAACAAAAATGAAAAGTAAACTGGGAGAAATATGCCTTTATCATTTTTGCTGCCTAATCAGTATATAACCAACATTATATTATTAAAATAAACATATTTCCCGCAAATACAAATTGCGACAATTGTAACTAAGGGTAGTTTGATAAACTGTATTTTTTCAAAGTGGTAGTTCAAATTAAGCCACACCCCAAATAGAATTTATATATGCTGAACACCCTGGGGGCAGAAAGGAGAACATATCCATAAGAACTAAAAAAATTAGGAGTTCATGCATTATGCCTAACTGAGGCTTTTAATCATAAAATAAATGTGGCTTGTATTCCTATAATGTATAAGTCACATCATCAGATGTTTCTGAAATACAAGTCAAATTCCAGGATTCCAATTTGGGTTCACAACAGACCCCAGGCATACTATCCCAAAAGTAAATAAGGCAACAACAAAAACAAATTACTGGCGCTGTGAAAGAGTAAACATTCAAAGACAAGACTTCATCATTCCTTACAATCGTCTTTTCTTAACAATTCTCTCTCTGGGCAAGTAGCCGCTAACAGGTCTAACAGAACAGCCAAGGCCACGCACGAGTTTTCCTGCACTTTGGCATAGGGCAAGATCTGGCTTTCTCTCTGCCAACAAGACTTCCTAATGTGAAAAGAGTCATTTTCAATAAGTTTCCGACATTTAAAATCGTTGCTAGGATTCTGGGCTTGTTGCACTGACATAACGTCGTCTGGCATCGGAGCCTGCCAATGCTTCTACTGAGAGAAAGCTAATGAGCTTGTGAGAATGTCCTTACATCATTACATCCCCAAGAACACTGTAGCCGCCAGGACTTCTCCAGTTAGAATATTCTTCTGCGAAGTGGTGATATCCAGGCTGGACTGCAAAAGAAGCCAGCAGATTCACTGAACTGCAAAAGAAGCCAGCAGGCTCCCACCTACCCTCTTTTTATAACTTTTCTACCTTTTTCCCTTCTCTCTCCTTCTCTCATTGTTACTGTACTAAAAGTTCCTTGTAGTAACTACCTGCAGTAATAAGAAAAAAGAGGTTCCAGATGTTGTCACTGGCCCCCAGGGCAAAGCATCAGTAACCAGTTTGTGAGCTCTAATGAAAATGGAGCTCACTGATGAAGAAGTCATAGATATTTTTAATCTGTCTTGTAGCCATTCATTTTAAACCTTCAAATGACTGTGGGTTTTTCTGGTCAGCTACCCTCTTATCAACAATAAAACAGGCAGGAAGCATCACCATTTCTTCTTCTGTCTTCTGACTACATTCCAAATACAAAAAGAAAAGTCTGAGATTGTCCAGAAACTGGATAATCACCTCAAAATAAGAATGTAGTGGCTGAACAGATTCCTAACATATAGATCAAACATGGAAGGCCTGCTGGAATCCTACTTCATTAGCACCTGCAGAGTGCAAGGTACTGAGCAGGCACGCAATACAGAGTGAGACACAGACCCCGTCCTCCAGAAGCTTTCACCACAAGGACAAAGAGAACACACACAGTATCCAAAGAGAAGTGACAAAAGGTCTGTGATCTTTGCAGACAATGAGCATGGGGTCCTGGGGAACCACCAGAGATTCTCGTCTGCTGAAGAGAATGGGTCAAAATGGAAGGAACTAGCAAGATAGGATATTTCAGGGGGAAGGAATAGCAAAAGAGTGGAAATGCTGCTGGGGTGACTATGAAGGGAGGCTAGTTTGGTGTGGCCTGAGTGCAGGTGATGGGAGGGGACAGTGAGGGCTGAGGGTGGAAAGCTGAGGCAATCACATGAACCATGAGTGCCAGGCAAGGAGGAAGCTCTTACAGAACTCTGTTCTAGAGTATACTAGACTGAAATTCCCCTCCAACAGGGGAGGGGAGGAAAAGGAAATACAAATCATCATGTGAAGTGATGCGAAATAATTCACTCAAGAAATTGATGCTCAATGGCTATTCCAATACCTAGCACAGTGCCTTGAACTTGGAAGACTTCAATAGTTTTCAAATGAACAATATCCATTATGCATGAGGCTCAGTACTAAGATACTAGACACTGTGGGGCTACTAAAACAAACAAACAAGAGATTCGATCCTTAAGGTGCTTCCAACTATCTATATGGGCTCAAGAGAAGACCAGGAGTCTGGGATTCTGGCTGGTACCAATAAGGGTAACCTTTTTGGGAGACAATGATCTAGGATACAGTGATCCATACCATACCAATGACCCATGGTAGAGTGTGCCAACAGAAGACTCTAAGTTCAAGAAGTAGCTAAAAACTGGGGTGCCTGGGTGGCTCAGTGGGTTAAGCTCTGCCTTTGGCTCAGTCATGGTCTCAGGGTCCTGGGATCGAGCCCCACATCGGGCTCTCTGCTTGATGGGGAGCCTGCTTCCTCCTCTCTCTCTGCCTGCCTCTCTGCCTAAATGTGAGCTCTGTGTGTCAAATAAATAAATAAAATCTTAAAAAAAATAGCTAAAAACTTAAAAAAAAAAAAAAAGTCCCACAAATAAGAACCACATGCCCCTCTTTCCCCTACTTCCCACCATCTCTTGAGGGGAAATGCTCACCTAATGACCTTTCTTCCTTTATAAGAGGACCGTATTCCATGAGACTGTGGTGATGGTTAATTTTATGTGCCAAGTTGGATGGACTTTGGTGTGCTGCTGTTTGGTCAAACACTAGTTTATGTGTGGCTGGAGAGGTATTTTTTTAGATGTGATTAATAATAACAATCAGTTTACTTCAAGTAAAGCAGATTAAACTCCATAATGTGAGTGGGCCCCATGCAATCAGTTCAAAGCCTTAACAGTAAAGACTGAGGTTTTCCCAGGAGGAAAAATTTTGCCCTCAGAAGGCAGGACAGAAAATCTGCCTGAGTTTCCAGTCGTCAGACTCAAGACTGCAGCATGAGCTCCTACCTGAGTCTCCAGGCTGCTGCTGGCTTATTTATTCTACGGGTTTGAAACATGCCAGCCGTGACAATCACTTGAGCCAACTCCTTAAAATCAATCTCTCGTTCTTTCTCTTATATACACATGCACAGGTACACATACACCTATATGTGCGTGCGCGCGCGCACACACACACACACACACCCTACTGATTCTGTTTCTCTGGAGAATCTTGACTTAGCTGTGATCTAGACTGTGGCCTCTTTTATAACCATCCCTTTTCTCAATAGCTATTTGAAACATCCTTTTTGTCCTTTGCTCATTTCTTTCCCAGACACAATCACCCAGATGAGCAAGATTCAGTGTTCTGTTCTCCTATCAGTTCATTCTACAATGGGACTGAGGCCCTGCCAGCTACCATCTGCTCCACCAACCAGCAGTGGCTCAACTACACCAGATCTGAGCCAAGGAGAGTGGGCCTCCTCCAAGACTGGCAGCAGTTTTCCTGCTGCCAACAGGGTCTGAAGGAGGCTGGCTGCCCCAAACCTAGGGCATGGCACCTGGATGAACTTTGCCCCCATCACTCAGAGCACCTCAGTTCAAAAGCTTCCCTTTCCTAACTGAGTCACCCTGGACTTCTGTCCAACCAGTCTTCAGCCCTTCAGTTTAGGGCACGGATTTTCACCACTCCAGCCACATGGAAGAACCTCCATGGTACAACTCTGGGATGTGCCTGCATCTGAGCATCCTATGGCCTAGAAGCCCTACAGCAAGTCCCATGCTACCTGGGCCTCTCACACCTTTCTGCCAGTGTGAACAGTCAAGAGGGCTACATCCTCTGGACTTTGTAATTGGAAAGTCTGATTCATCACAGGGGTCCAAAACTATTATAACGAGAGTTCTTAATAAGCTTTTGCAAAGCAGCCAAGCCTGCTACCTAAGACAGCGAGGGCCCGAAATCAAAGTGATTCTAGGCTTCAGTGAGCTGTGCCTTGAAGAGATGAATAAGGAACCAAATCTTAGTCTCAACCTCTCATTACTCAGGAAAGGACACCAGGACTTCCTTGGGAGAACAGGCCAAACACAGGTCTTGTGAGAAGTCTCCGCATTTATCAAGGGTCTTTCTACCTCTGCCCTAGTGTCATCTGAGACTTGGGCAAAGAACGTGATTTGTTCTTTGAGAACATTCAGAGGAAGGGAGTACTCTTGGAACCCAGGATGGGGTTCTTCATTCTCACTGCCTCTTCTACACAGCCAGACCTGAAGTGAGCAAGGTCCTCCACTTGGGCAAACCTCCTCACATTAAAAATCCATCACTGGGAAAAAAGGACCAGCACCAGAACTGGAACTGATGGAAACAGGAGGCTCTGAAGGAATTCCAAGTGCCCCGGCCACAGATTTTTTAGCCCTTTCCCTTCCAATACGTGTAGAGTCTCATCAGGACAATCTTCAAGACTATGAAGTAAGCACATATTGTACCAAGTTAAGACATAACTGCATTTTCAAAAGCTATTAAATCTTTGTGCTATTGGGCAAAGGCGTTGGAGCTTAAATTTCACTTAGCAAATAATGTAAGACTCGGGAAGATAACTATGATCCAAAATGGGAGCTCTTAATGTAAGCAGCAGGAGAGGAACCAAGTTCTGTGGGAACTCAGGGACAGGAGGATCATGTCCATCTGGATGACAACAGTCTTGTTCTCTCAAGAGCACTCAACTTGTCTGCCCAGCTGCCTCCCTGACATTTCTTCTTGGTGGTCTCATAGGCACTTCAATTTCAGCATATAGCAAACGGGATCTAGCTTGTCCTCTGGAGATGTTCCCCTCTTAGCAAGGGTTTCACCATCCATAGGCCAGAAGCCTATAAGCATCTTTGACCAATCCACACTTCCTTCTGTCCTTCCTGTTGGTATTACCTCCAACATCCTGCCCAGACCCATTCACTTCTTCTTCTTTACCACCATCGTTATGTCTCTGGGTTCCCATAAAGGCCTCCTAGCCTCCTATGGTCACTCAGTCCTGTCCTCTAACCCTCTGTCCACTGCAGCCATGGCATATGGTCTTGATTTCCATCTGTTTAAAACTCTCCAATGTTTTCCTTTCCCCATCTGGTTAAGGAAGGGAACACTCCTTCAGGTGGCCCACGGAGCTCAGCAAGACTGGCCCCTCTCTCTCAAGTCCTGGCTCATGTCCTGTCTCCCTCTCTCCACCATTCTCTCTGATACCTCCCAAACCCCATCATCCACTGGGCCCTTGCCTGTGCTGCTCCATTTGCTCCTCTTGTCCTCTGTCCTCTTTGCTTAGCTAACTAACTCCTACCCAGTCTTCAGATTTCAGAAGAGTAGTCATTTCCCAGATCCCCATAATCATGGCTAAATCTCCCACTCTGTCTGCTCTCCGTTCCATGTACCTCTGCTGTCCAACACCTGTCATTGTTGTAATTTTGTATTTATTTCTCTCATTACACAATGGACACTTGTTTCTCCCATTAGACATTAAATTCTAAGCTGCCTGAGAGCAAAATCATGACAGTTTCTACTCCCTGGTGTCTAGCACAGGGTCAGAAACTTGGCAGACCCTAAATAAAAATTTGCTGAATGAATGAGTATAAGAAATGTATAGGCTTACGGTCAGAATCGAACAGTGACAGGAGCAGTAGCAGAGCTGAGACTCTTCTCACTCCCATGCCACTCCTCCTGACCACACTGTAGGGTTCCCAGGGTTTTCAAAAACAATACTTCCTAAAACTCATTTTTTCCTTTCATTATCTTAAGCACAATTCAAAAATACTTAGGGGTTATAATATTTCTGATAATTTACATAGTTAAAAAATTCACTAAATCTGGGTAACTTTAAATAGTATAACTTTTCTGCTCTTTATTTCAAATACTTTCTTTGACAAATTACAATGTTTGAACACAGTGTTGGGTATTAGGAATATAAAAATGAGTAATGCATCTCCTGCCCTATCGTGGGCTTTGGAACTCCAGCCCCTAGGTTCAAATTCCTGTCTGATCATTAAGGAGCGACATCATATTTAAAAACAAACAAACAAAAAAACTGCTCAAACTCCTCAGGCTTTAGTTAACTCACTTGCAGAATGAAAATAACAATACTAAGTCACAGGTTACTCTAAGACTTGACATTCTGTGTAGAAGCATTATTATCAGAGGAGCTTTTTAGTACTTTTATGAGTACCTGCTAGAAATACAAGTTAAATGAGGATGCACTCTACTTTCAAAGAATTCACAATCAAAAGGGCAAGGAAATGATTACTAAAGAAGTAAAGTGAACATGGAGTCATAAATGCTATACTCAGGTATGTATAGTTTGCTAGCATAGGCTCAGAATATACAATCTTATTATCTATTTGTGAATTAATTCATGAATTACTAATGCACAGTTGCTCTTCTCTCAAGATAAACTATTTTTTCATCTTTGTGACTATGATGGTCTTACTTTTTTCAGAGTCTGATAAGATATATTGCCTCAAACACACACACACACACACACACACACACACACACACACACACAATCTATATGTGTATAGACTTACTTTTACTACTAGATCCTATTATCATTAGGAATCAAGAAAAGGTAGGTTTTAATACTTGGGAGATAGTTTTTTTCAAATCTCTTATTCACCGCATGTTTTCAATTTGGAAAGATTCCTCAATTTGGAAAGAAAATTCCTTTTCTGTCAGTTGCTCTTGGTTTTATTTTCAAAGCAGCTTTAATTGTTTTTCCTCTCTTCACATCTGAACTCCACTGCACAAAATTTTTACAGTATCAAGTTTTATCAGTAGTAGGTGATGGCACAGGGCAGAGTAAGGATTATGAGAATATCAATGAGTACTCCCATTACTTTCATTCTTTTCACTAATTATTTATAGTTAGATTTTTAAAAACAATTGATTCTGAATTATTAATACTAAAGAACTAAAATAGCATAAAAACCAAACATGAAAGGTCCTAGGGGAGAAAAAGATCCTAGGTGGGGCTTCTCCTGACTGGGTGAGTATCCAGAAAACTGAACATTTGGGTCATGAGGCCTGCCAGCAGCTACGGTCTGCTGTGATTCAAGGACAGAGAGACCTCATTCTGACCAGACCTTATCAGTATGTCTCTGCTAGCTTAGCCTTCTATTTCAAGACAACCCAAAAGACCATAAGCATTCACAATAAATGTATTTTAAAATAATCTCTTGTCTAATATCCCTTCCCCTTCATTCCTTCAACCAACTGTCTATTTCTTTCACATCAACTGCCACATAAGGAAAATGTCTACTGTCCCTGAAATCAGTGCCACTCGTGTCTAGCCCCAGACTTCCACATTCCCTGAGCTTGCCCATAACTCTCATGGATCTCGGGTCATTCCTGCATAATTTGCCAGTAAATTCCTGCCATTTACTTTTTCCCCCTTTTTTCCTCCTTACTTTCCTCCCTTCCTTTTTTCCCAGCTTCCTCCCAACAGGAGCTGGACCCCATTTTCCTCACACAGCCTTCAAAGGGTCATCAGCGCATTGGTTAACCTTCAGCCAAAGCTTCAGCCTTTTCCCTGCTATTGGCACTTTCCCTCAGCATTAGACTTCCTCAAATCCTTTCTATATTAAAACATCATAGGGGCACCTGGGTGGCTCAGTGGGTTAAAGTCTCTGCCTTCGGCTCAGGTCATGATCCCGGGGTTCTGGGATTGAGCCCCGCATCGGGCTCTCTGTTTCACAGGGAGCCTGCTTCCTCCTCTCTCTCTGCTGCCTCTCTGCCTACTTGTGATCTCTGTCTGTCAAATAAATAAATAAAATCTTTAAAAAAAAAAAAGAATCATAAACCACAAAGTTTTCCTCTCCCTCATGTTCCACTGTGTTCCCACTTTACATGGACTTGTCTGTCTCCTCTAATAGATTATGTTCTTTGAGAGTGGGGAATGTATCTTTTTAAATTATTATTATTATATATCATTGCCCAGCATGGCCTGACGTACCCTAGGTGCTCATTAAGTGTGTGTTGGATGAAAAAATGTGTGAATAAAATATATGTAAGTGTGCAGTGGAAAGGTATGTGGATTTGATGTAAGAACATAGCATAAGTAAGAACCAGCATCCAGTCACAGCCTCAATATCTGCCAATGATAGAACAGACCCCCAATTTCTGTTGCCTTCAGCTGTGCAAAGAGAAAGTTCAGCCAAGACTATCTGTAATGCCATTCTAGCACTGGCTTCTGTGACTCTAGCGTGAGGGAGTTTTATGTTTTGAATGTTAGAAGGCTTGCCTAAGCAAAGTGGCCAACTCTCCATCTCCACTGAAACAAGAGGACATAATTTAATATTGCAAGTATTTCAGCTAGAAAACATTCTTGTTTTTTTAATTCCAAAAATGTTGCTAATATTTCATGAAACATAGATGTTTGGATTATTTAAAATCTTCTTTAAGTTTCCTTCACCTGTGAAGTATTCAGACTGTAATGCCCAGCATTTAATCAATACGTAAGTAGTTACTGAAATTATCCCCTGAGTAACAACAGTCACCAGAGGGGACAAAGAAAGGGATGAAAAATACTGTCAGCCTTAAGAAGCATCAAGTACAGTCAGGAAAATAAGACGAAAATATGTTTGAAAAAATGACAGGAAATGGAAGGGATTTAAGAAGGGCTTCTGAGGGAGGGTGAGGTTTATGTGCAGGTGATTGCTTCCTTATCCACACTAGATAGAAAGGAACACTACTCAGTTAAAGGTACTGACTTGAGGTGTAGCTTCAGAGAGGTGTTGGCGGTCCTTGTAAGCGAGGTAGGACTGGGAACGGAGTGAAGCACGCAATCCTGACAAGGAGACACGTGACTGAAGGGACAGACAGAGAATGCAGCTGACTCAGGGGCATGTGGACAGGAGGAAGGAAGTGGGACACACCGGAAAGGCAAATTCCCAAGGGTTCTGAGAGTCCGGTCCAGGAGCTAAAACCAACTGCAAAACAAGGAGGGGATGGCTGGAAGACCGATGGCTTGCTGCAGTGGTGTTCACTAAGTGGTCTTAGGCGGTAATGCCCCAGCAGTCAGAGGCAAGACAAGAAGAGCAGGACCCGGGTGGTGGCGCTGAGCGGGGGGGTGAACTGACCTAAATCAGCACATGACCCCACTGAGGAAACAGGGTGGGCTGACTTAAGAGAGACTTCTAGATTTCTCAGTTAAATCACTAGAAAAGGTGCATCACTTACAGAGATCAGAATAATGATGGTGCTTTGCTGAAACAAATAATTTCTATACATTAATTAGTTTTGTGGGTTTTTTTTTTTTAAGATTTTATTAACTTATTTGACAGAGAGAGAGGGAATACAAGCAGGGGGAGGGGGAGAGGGAGAAGCAGATTCCCACTGAGCAGGGAGCCCCATGTGGGGCCAGATCCCAGGACCCTGGGTTCATGACCCGAGCTGAAGGCAGAGGCTTAACAACTGAGCCACCCAGGCATCCCTGCATTAACTAGTTTAAGGAGAAAATGACTTTCTTTTCTCCCAAAGAATCACAAGTTTTCAGGTTGGAAAGGACCGTACAGGTGGAGAACTAATTGAAAAAGTTCTGAATGTGGGTGGGATACAGTCCGGACAGCCAGGTTAAGTCTTCAAGGATAGGAGTCACTGAAGAAGCTGTTAGTGTCAAGGTGCTATCTGCTGCTTATGAGAGTTCTCCGAAGGAGAAAATATTTATTGATAGACGAGAGTACGGACCTGCAGGCAGAGCCTTGATGAATGCCTACTGCCAGACATCAGGAGGACAGTAACCAGCAAAGCATGCCGGGAAGATTTGCTTTACTAGTAGGAAAAGAATCTCAATGGACAACATGAGAAAAACGAAAAAAATTCTCATGAAAGGCGTAGTCAGCAACATTAGGGCAGTGGAAAGGCAAAAGTGAGAAACAGTGAAGAAGAGACTTTGGGTTTTGCAACAGAAAGATCAAAGGCAGCACTGAAGAAAGAAGTTCTGTAGACTGGTGGAAATGAAAGTCCGTTCGGAGAAGCCGAGAGATGGTGGCCATGAACCACTTCTTCAGTGTGTTTCATAGTGAAAAGGAGCAAAATAGAATAGGAGTGCAAAAGGGCAGAGAGGCTTCAGTGTGTGCCTGAATTCCCAGGGAAAGGCAGAGACACTGGAGAGAGTGAGGATGAGGATGGAAGCAAGCAGGGAGGTGGGAAGGAGTTACGCCAACAGGTACAGGCAGGGATAGCACAGGAGTGAAGTTGGGACCCCCTTTCTCTGCATTTGGATGGGAAGCTGGAAAGATGCACCCGAAGCTGAAGATGGTCTAAGGTGCTGACGAGGCTAACTGTAGAAGTTAAATTCCGGTAGTGGAGAACAGGATGCAAAGATACCTAATCCCAATAAAGGGGCAAAGGTGTCTGGGCAAGGCCTACTCAGCAGTCATGGTGTACAGCTAATGGGGAGCAAAGCTAAAGGGAACCAGAACCTTCCTCTGCCACTTCCAGAGATGTAGCTTTCAGCACTGCTTCTGACCTAGGTGTGCATTCAAACAGTTATTCCAAACAAATGCTTACTAAAAACAAATTGTCAGCTTGGAGAGAGCTTAGAGGTACAGGATAGAATCAGGCAAAAACGAATGCAGGAGTTTAAAAGTGTTTCAAAGTGGAAAACTTGCTTTTACCTGCAGTGACTTCACTTTTATACAAAAGAATTAGACATCATTATTTTAGGCCAGTGCTTTCATTTTTCCTCTGTGTGATCTACTTATCAGGAATTTAGCATAGTCATTCAAGGTAGCACTCATTTCAAGTATCTGCCAATGATTCTAAAGAAAATACTGGCTTCGCCTATCTATGAACTTTCAAGGAATAAACTGCACATGGAATTACTCTTGCTTCTGTTGCTTGCACTTTTAATTTGTTTTATTTTCACCTTTACTTTGATCACTGTACCCACGTTTATTGTACACAAAGTACATTTTCAGATACCAGAAATAAAACATGGAAGAATGAAAACACAGAGTATGTGAGCTGTAGTGATGTGACATTTCTACAAACATTGTTTAAAAATCTAGCTTCCTAATTACCTACAATTAATGGTTGCTTGCTCATCCTTTTCTAAGCTTGGCTTTCAGTTAAGGGTTTATGGTAGCTAGGCAGTTAAAGAAGGGATAACAGAACTGCTCAAGAAACATAAATGTCACTGAGTGGAAAGTATAGCTCAATATTGTATGAATTAACAGGTATTTTAATGTTCATCCGGTCCTTTAAATGAAAATGAGAAATCAGCTCAACACTTAAATATATGCATGCATCTTTTTAACTCTCTATGATACTTATGACCCATGGTAAATGATAAATTCTCCTAAGATTTACTTCTATATCTACCATTAAAGACACAGCAGTGCAAACATTGCAAAATCTTTATTGTTTCATAGGAACTTTTTTAAAGTTTGCACTCATGTTACTAATTCTACCCATCTAATTCCTTTTTCAGACAAGTTAAATATCCATTTTGGGACTATCTGACCTGTAGAAAATAAATACCCATTAAACTAGTCCTAGTTCACTGAGGAAAGAAATTACTAAATTGTTATTAGGTTGACAAATGTTAACTAGACCTGCTATAGCAAGATCATTTTGCAATGTCTACAGATAACAAATCATCACGTTGTACACCTGAAACTAACATAATGTTATATGTCAAACAAACCTCAGTTTTTTAAAAAGGAATCACTGTTGTAATTATTTGACTTTTAGCAAATTATCATGTTACTACCAAATAAAAATAATTATATGAACTTTGAATACCTATTTAAAAAAAGAATTTCAAAGGGCATGCTTCTCAGGAGCAGTCATTCTATTTCACATGCTTATTACATCACTAGGATACTACCACACACAGAAAGGGCATACATAACAGTATCTGATTGCAGTGCTACTTTTTTATACCTTTTTTAAACCTAAAATTTAATTTTATCAACATTTGTTTAAAGCAATTCTGTTTATTGTAAACATTCAAAATTATAGTAATACATGAAGTCACTCAGGTTCTGTCGTTTGCTCACTGGTAAGTACTGTTACCTACCTCAAAACGTATTTCTCCAAAATATATTTTTTTTAAAGATTTTATTTATTTGCCAGAGATAGAGAGAGAGAGTACACACAAGCAGGCAGAGAGGCAGGCAGAGGCAGCGACGAGAGAAGCAGGCTCCCCGCCCAGCAAGGAGCCCGATGTGGGACTCGATCCCAGGACCTTGGAATCATGACCTGAGCCGAAGGCAGCGGCTTAACCACCTGAGCCACCCAGGCGTCCCAACTCTCCAAAATATTTTTAATGCATATACACAGTATGTGCAAACGTGTACACATACATCCTATTTTACAAAACTGGGATCCTACTATACATGGTATTTTGTAACTTGTTTTACTCAGCAATGCATCTTGGACAATTTTTGATGTTATTATCCATAAGACCCCCCTTTCTTTTTAGGGCTTGTATAATATTCCCTTGTTTAGATTAGCACAATTTATTTGACTAGTTCCATATTGAGGGATATTAGATTTTTTTTTCCTCTCAATTTTTTGAGAAGAGAAATTCAGAAAGGTGAAATCCTTTGTACTTTTATTAGAAATTGTAATTAATTAACTAATTAATTACTTACTTTAAAAAAAAGAAATACTGCAGATTAATTCCTAGCAGAGAATTTTCTGGGCCAAAGGATATAAATATTCAAAATCTTAACAGCTATTGTGAACCTGCCCATCACATGGTGCCTAGCATTACTACCAACAGCAGATAAACACACCAATTTCCCCTTGCATTCTGAAACACAAAATATATCATCATCTTTTTACTCTTTGTCCATGTGATACTATTTTACTTTAAACTCCTTCACATATTTTAGATTGAATTAGTCATAATCATTTAAAACACTTCCACCCTTATATAGATATTCCAATATTAAATTTAGTGCTCCTCTGATTTTAGATCACAATCATCCTAAACTAAAAAAATTATTTGATAAAAGATGTTTCCAAAGACATACATTTCATTATTAAATAAATCATCACTGTAAAAATTTTTGAAAACATAATGAAGTATAAAGAACAAAATGAAATTACCTATACCATAATTCAAGAGATAACTGTTAAAAAACCTTTTATTCTATGTAGATATTTAATAACATATACTGTTTTTCTCAAAATGCAATTACACCATATCCTATTCGATATCCTACCTTATTAAATAAAAACATCAGCAGTAATTATCCCATAAGAGTAAATATTTTTTAAAACATGATTTTTAAATACTTTTTTCTAAAAGTAGACTCCGTGCCCAGCATGAAGCCCAAGGCAGGGCTTTAATTCACATGGCTGAGATCAAGACCTGAACTAAGATGAAGAGTCAGATCCCTCACCACCTGAGCCACCCAGGTGTCCCCGTAATACATGATTTTTAAAGATTACATAATATCTTTTCATTTAACTGTTACTACTGGACATTTACCTCTGATTTTTTATTATCACAAATAATGCAGAAAGGCATCTTCACATATCTGAGTATTCCATTAGGTTAGAGCGATTCTTAACAGCGGTTAGAGCATATCTTGAAAGAAGTTGCTGTGGCCAACGTCAAAGAGGTTACTGTAGGTTAACAGTATTATTATCCTCTAGATTTTGATAGATTCCTGCCTCACATTGAGGTCTTTTACCCATTTCAAGTTTATCTTTGTGTATGGTGTAAGAGAATGGTCAATTTCATTCTTCTACACATTGCTGTCCAATTTTCCCAGCACCATTTATTGAAGACATTGTCATTTTTTCCACTGTATAATTATTTTTACCTGCTTTGTTGAAGATTATTTGACCATAGAGTTGAGGGTCCATATCTGGGCTCTCTACTCTGTTCCACTGGTCTATGTGTCTGTTTTTATGCCAGTACCATGCTGTCTTGGTGATCACAGCTTTGTAGTAAAGCTTGAAATCAGGCAACATGATGCCCACAGTTGTTTTTCTTTTTCAACATTTCTTTAGCAATTCAGGGTCTCTTCTGGTTCCATACAAATTTTAGAATTGTTTGTTCCAGTACTTTGAAAAATGTCGGTGGAATCTTGATTGGGATGGCACTGAAAGTATAGAGTGCTCTAGGCAGTATAGACATTTTAACAATGTTTATTCTACTGATCCATGAGCATGGAATGGTCTTCCATCTTTTTGTGTCTTCTTCAGTTTCTTTCATGAGTGTTCTGTAGTTCCCTGAGTACAGATCCTTTACCTCTTTGGTTAGTTTATTCCCAGGTATCTTACAGTTCTTGGTGCTATAGTAAATGGAACTGATTCTCTAATTTCCCTTTCTATATTTTCATTGTTAGTGTATAAGAAAGCAGCTGATTTCTGTACATTGAATTTGTATCCTGCCACATTATTGAACTGCTGTATGAGTTCCAGGTCTCCAAAGACAAAGGAAACAAAAGCAGAAATAAACTTTTGGGACTTCACCAAGATCAAAAGTTTCTGCACAGCAAAGGAAACCGTCAACAAACAAGAAGGCAACCCATGGAATGGGAGAAGATATTCTTAAATGACACTACAGACAAAGGGCTGATATCCAAGATCTATAAAGAACTCCTCAAACTCAGCTCACACAAAACAGATAATCACATCAAAAAATGGGCAGAAGACATGAACAGATATTTCTTTGAAGAAGACATACAAATGGCCAACACACACATGAAAAAAATGTTCATCATCATTAGCCATCAGGGAGATTCAAATCAAAACCACATTAGGATATCACCTTACACCAGTTAGAATGGCCGAAATCAACAAGACAGTAAACAAGTGTTGGAATGGATGTGGAGAAAGGGGAACATCTTACACTGTTGATGGGAATGCAAGTTGGTGCAGCCACTTTAGAAAACAGTGTGGAGAGTCCTTAAGAAATTAAAAATAGAGGGGTGCCTGGGTGGCTCAGTCATAGGATGTCTGCCTTTGGCTCAGGCCGTGATCCCGGGGTCCTGGGATCGGGCCCCGCATCGGGCTTCCTGCCCAGCGGGAGGTCTGCTTCTCCCTCTTCCTCTCTGCCTGCTTATGTTCCCTCTGTCACTGTCTCTGTCTGTTGAATAAATAAGTGGAATCTTAGAAAAAGAAAGAAAGAAAGAAATTAAAAATAGAGCTACCCTATGACCCTGCAATTGCACTATTGGGTATACAGATGTATGGAAAAGAAGGGCCACCTGTACCCCAATGTTCATAGCAGCAATGGCCACAGTAGCCAAACTGGAAAGAACCAAGATGCCCTTCAACGGATGAACGGATAAAGAAGATGTGGTCCATATATACAATGGAGTATTATGCCTCCATCAGAAAGGATGAATACCCAACTTCTGTATCAACATGGACAGGACTGGAAGAGATTATGCTGAGTGAAATAAGTCAAGCAGAGAGAGTCAATTATCATATGGTTTCACTTACTTGTGGAACATAAAGGATAACACAGAAGGCATTGGGAGATGGAGAAGAGAAGTGAGTTGGGGAAAATCAGAGGGGGGAGACAAACCGTAAGAGACTGTGGACTCTGAGAAACAAACTGAGGGTTTTTGAGGGGGTTGGGTGGTGGGTGAGCCTGGTGGTGGGTATTATGGAGGGCACATATTACATGGAGCCTTGGGTGTGGTATATATACAATGTATTTTGAAACACTGAAAAAAATTAAATTAAATTTTAAAAAGTGGTTAGAGCAGGTTCTGTACTCTATCTCTTTTAAAAGTTTTTTTTGAGTACAGCTGACACACAATGTTACATTAGTTTCAAGTATACAAATTGTGTTTGAACTCTATCCTTTATGCTCACAAGTGTAGCCACCACCTGTCACCATATGACGCTATTATAATACTACTGACTATATTCTCTATGCTGTACCTTGTATTCCTGTGACTCAGTCTGTATTTTAAAATAATAAACAATATCTCTACAATATCAAGTCCTTAGGTTTTTACAGCCCCAACTACATAGGTGACTCCTTACTTCCTTAGGATATGACAGGTGTCATGGTTGAACTGAACTTCATAAATAAACCAGAAATGTGTTCTTTCTTATTTTTTGTAAAATTGTTTATGACTTTAAATATCAGCATATTTGATTGACAAAGCAGTAATCACGGAGACACTCTTATCATACTTTTCTCAGAAATCATCAAATTAAGGACAGAAAACTAGAAAGGAGAGTGTCTAAAACAAAAATTAAATAGGTGTTAGTCTTCAGTATATTCACAAAAAGTAATCTTGTATTATGCCACAAAAGAGCACTCAAAAATGTTCCCCCAAACAGAAAACATGCAGGTGAAATAATCTGACAGATTTGGATGATCAAAAGTACCCCACAAATGTAGAAAGTTTTGAAACACATTTCAAAAAAACTTGTAGGTTAAAGGAAAAAAAAAATCAAAATGGAAATCACCAATTTTAAAAAAAAAAATGAATCCTATACGAGCACCATATACCACAGCCTTAGCGCTGCTGGAAAAGGAGCACTGAGGAAAGCCTATAGCTCTAAATGCCTGTTTAGGAAATAAGAACAATAAAAATTAAGTAGGTAAACTTTTGATCAAAAAGCTAGAAAAAGAGAAATAAACATACGGAATAGGGCAGTTTATAAAGATATAAGAAGAGACTGATAAATGGAAAAATCAAGAAACAAAGGCAACTGAAAATGGTTGAGTTGATCAATAAAAACAAAACCTATTAATTTTCAAGGACAAAAAAAAATCTCTGGTAAAGTGAATTATAAAAATAAAAAGAGTAAAACTATTACTTTTAAAATTTAGATAATATATAATCAATTTAATAGGGATAAATTAGGAAAAAATAAACAAAATGGCCAATTTCCCAGGAAAACATAATTATCAAAATTAGCTCAAGAACTTGAAGTCCGGAATTGTGATGCCACCAACGTTGGCTTTCTTTTTCAATATCCCTTTGGCTATTCGAGGTCTTTTCTGGTTCTGGTTCCATATAAATTTTAGCATTATTTGTTCCATTTCTTTGAAAAAGATGGATGGTACTTTGATAGGAATTGCATTAAATGTGTAGATTGCTTTAGGTAGCATAGACATTTTCACAATATTTATTCTTCCAATCCAGGAGCATGGAACATTTTTCCATTTCTTTGTGTCTTCCTCAATTTCTTTCATGAGTACTTTATAGTTTTCTGAGTATAGATTCTGTGTCTCTTTGGTTAGGTTTATTCCTAGGTATCTTATGGTTTTGGATGCAATTGTAAATGGGATTGACTCCTTAATATCTCTTTCTTTTGTCTTGCTGTTGGTGTAGAGAAATGCAACTGATTTCTGTGCATTGATTTTATATCCTGACACTTTACTGAATTCCTGTATAAGTTCTAGCAGTTTTGGAGTGGAGTCTTTTGGGTTTTCCACATATAGTATCATATCATCTGCGAAGAGTGATAATTAGACTTCTTCTCTGCCGATTTGGATGCCTTTAATTTCCTTTTGTTGTCTGATTGCTGAGGCTAGGACCTCTAGTACTATGTTGAATAGCAGTGGTGATAATGGACATCCCTACCGTGTTCCTGACCTTAGAGGAAAAGCTTTCAGTTTTTCTCCCTTGAGAATGATATTTGCGGTGGGTTTTTCATAGATGGCTTTGATGGCTTTGATGATATTGAGGTATGTGCCCTCTATCCCTACACTTTGAAGAGTTTTGATCAGGAAGGGATGCTGTACTTTGTCAAATGCTTTTTCAGCATCTATTGAGAGTATCATATGGTTCTTGTTCTTTCTTTTATTGATGTGTTGTATCACATTGACTGATTTGCGGATGTTGAACCAACCTTGCAGCCCTGGAATAAATCCCACTTGGTCGTGGTGAATAATCTTTTTAATGTACTGTTGAATCCTATTCAACATCATCAAGACAGCATGGTACTGGCACAAAAACAGACACATAGATCAATGGAACAGAATAGAGAGCCCAGAAATAGACCCTCAAATCTATGGTCAACTAATCTTCGACAAAGCAGGAAAGAATGTCCAATGGATAAAAGACAGCCTCTTCAATAAATGGTGCTGGGAAAATTGGACAGCCACATGCAGAAAAATGAAATTGGACCATTTCCTTACACCACACACAAAAATAGACTCAAAATGGATGAAGGACCTCAATGTGCGAAAGGAATCCATCAAAATCCTTGAGGAGAACACGGGCAGCAACCTCTTTGACCTCTGCCGCAGCAACATCTTCCTTGGAACAACGCAAAAGGCAAGGGAAGCAAGGGAAAAAATGAACTATTGGGATTTCATCAAGATCAAAAGCTTTTGCACAGCAAAGGAAACAGTTAACAAAATCAAAAGACAACTGACAGAATGGGAGAAGATATTTGCAAACGACATATCAGATAAAGGACTAGTGTCCAGAATCTATAAAGAACTTAGCAAACTCAACACCCAAAGAACAAATAATCCAATCAAGAAATGGGCAGAGGACATGAACAGACATTTCTGCAAAGAAGACATCCAGATGGCCAACAGACACATGAAAAAGTGCTCCATATCACTCGGCATCAGGGAAATACAAATCAAAACCACAATGAGATATCACCTCACACCAGTCAGAATGGCTAAAATCAACAAGTCAGGAAATGACAGATGCTGGCGAGGATGTGGAGAAAGGGGAACCCTCCTCCACTGTTGGTGGGAATGCAAGCTGGTGCAGCCACTCTGGAAAACAGCATGGAGGTTCCTCAAAATGTTGAAAATAGAACTGCCCTAAGACCCAGCAATTGCACTATTGGGTATTTACCCTAAAGATACAAATGTAGTGATCCAAAGGGGCACGTGCACCCGAATGTTTATAGCAGCAATGTCCACAATAGCCAAACTATGGAAAAAACCTAGATGTCCATCAACAGATGAATGGATCAAGAAGATGTGGTATATATACACAATGGAATACTATGCAGCCATCAAAAGAAATGAAATCTTGCCATTTGCGACCACATGGATGGAACTAGAGCGTATCATGCTTAGTGAAATAAGTCAAGCAGAGAAAGACAACTATCATATGATCTCCCTGATATGAGGAAGTGGTGATGCAACATGGAGGCTTAAGTGGGTAGGAGAAGAATAAATGAAACAAGATGGGAATGGGAGGGAGACAAACCATAAGTGACTCTTAATCTCACAAAACAAACTGAGGGTTGCTGGGGGGAGGCGGTTTGGGAGAAGGGGGTGGGATTATGGACATTGGGGAGGGTATATGCTTTAGTGAGTGCTGTGAAGTGTGTAAACCTGGTGATTCACAGACCTGTACCACTGGGGATAAAAATATATGTTTATAAAAAAAGAAATAAGTGCAGAACATTGTTTTCTTAGGATTCCCAGGGCTGCTTTCATGTTACTGTCCTAACCTTATGTAACACTTCACATTTTACTTTCTGTCTTATCCGTGCTTTGGAAAAAAAATAATAATAACCACAGAGTTGACAATTCAAAAAAAAAAAATTAGCTCAAGAAGAAGAAAACGACTGAGATCTATAGTCTAGAAAAAAAACTGAAAAGGTAGTCAAAGCACTACCCCTTTAAACGGCTGATCATTTTAGGTAAATTACACCAAACTTTCAAAGAGTAGGTAAATGTTATCTTATATAAACTATTCAGGAACTTGAGGAAAAAATAGAGTCTAGCACAGTGTTTCTCAAATTCAGCACTCCTGACATTCTGGACAGAATCATTACTTTAGGGGATGGGCAAAAGCAGTCTCATGTATTGTATGGTTTAGTATGACTCTGATACTCAAACCAGACAATGACAACATCAAAAAAGAAAAAAAAAATCATTCACACTTATGAACAAAGATTCAAAAGCCCTTAATAAAAAATACCCACTAATCAATTTATCGAGAATAAGCAGAGTTTATTCCAGAAATACAATGGTATTGTTTATGAAATACAATGGCATTGTATCTATGTATAGAAATACAATACATGTTCAACTTAAAATAGAAAATTCTATGAAGGCAGTCACTATATTAAATTAAAAGAGAAAAATTATATGTTTGTGTTAACTACTGCAGAGAAAATTATTTGATAAAAGGCAAAACACATTCATGGTAAGACTCTTAACAAACCAGAAACAGAATTTTCCTTAGCCTGAAAAAGGGAACCTATGAGAAACCAATGGTAAGGTTTTTATTTAATGATGAAATGCTAGAAGCAACCAAAGAATAAGATTTGTACTCGCCAAATCAGTATCTCAAGAAAAAAACAACATAAGACATATATATTAGTAAGAAAAACAAAAAAAATGTCATTATTTGCAGATTTTTAAATTGTCTGAATGAAGAGCAAGAGAACCAACTGGCAAACTATTAGATACATAAGGATGTCAGTAAGGAGGTCAAATACAAGATCAAAAACAGAAAAACTGTTAGCTTTTATATACATTAGCAATGATCAATTTAAAAACCTTAGAAGTAAATGATGTCAAGTGTGGGCAAGTGTGCAAGGAAACTGCTGGTGGGAGAGTATGCTGGCATCTCTGAGGGGCAACTGGGCAGTTTCAGAATAGAAACAGGCATACCTCCTACCTAGCCATCCCGTTTCTTGTTTCCTACCCCAGAGAAAACCTTTCTAAATGCAAGGAGTCCTATATGGGCACTTTACTGCTAAACTGCCATTAATAGCAACATACAAGACTGTTAGGAAAAGATATACAAAACTTTGCTGAAAAACATAAAGTAATTAAATAAGTGATATATCTGGTCCCCAGATAGAAATCTCAATATTAAAAAGGTTTAATTTTTCCATAAATCAATGTATAAATTTAATGTAATCTCTAACAGAATACCAAATGGAATTTGCAAGAAATCTGACACGCTGATACAAAAAATTAAAGCAAATCAATAAACATACAAGAGAGTTGAGGCAATCTTAAAAAGAACAAAGGTCTTGTCCTACCAGATTATTAAAAAATATATATATATGTGTGTGTGAAGAAATAGTACTTAAAACAGCTTGATACCAGTGCATGAATAGATGACCAGATTCACAGAACAGAACACACACATCAGAGACATCCCAATGAATGCAAGGAAATTCAAATGTAAAAATAGTATTCCAAATCATAGGAAGAGGATTAACTATGCAACAAGTGGTGTTGAAATAATTACTTGGCTGTTTTCAAAAAGCACAAAATTAAAAGCAATAAAATCTCTTCTTCACACAAGTTGTACCCAAATATATCCCAGAGTAATTAAAGACCTAAAATCTAATATAACATATACGCAGGACCAACAACATAATTTGTGGGGCCAAGTACAAAATAAAAGGTGAGACATTCAAGGTGGCAATGGCACAGAATTAAACAAAGTGGGGAGGACATGTACAGGCCCTGAGCACAAGGAACGTTATGTTGCACTACATCTAAATTTAAAAACTTCTGCCTGAAAAAAGATACCAGTAAACAAAGTTTAAAGACAAGCCACAGAAGAAGAAATGTTTACAACACATATGAGACAGGGATTAATATCTAAATATATAAAAAATGTCTGTCAATCGATAAAAGATAAGTGATCCACTATTTTTTAAATGGATAAAGGATATACAAGAGTAATATGCAAAAAGTGAAAATTAAAGTGACATTAAACATGAAAATCTGTTCAACCTCAAGAATATTCATGCGAATATAAATGCAAATTTAAACAAGGAGTTTTTTGGTTTTTTGGTTTTTTTTAACCACAGATAAAGTCTGATGATGTCAAGTGTGGGCAAGTGTGCAGGGAAACTGCTGGTGGGAGAGTATGCTGGCATCTCCGAGGGGCAACTGGGCAGTTTCAGAATAGAAACAGGCATACCTCCTACCTAGCCATCCCGTTTCTTGCTTCCTAACCCAGAGAAAACCTTTCCAAATGCAAGGAATCCTATATGGGCACTTTACTGCTGAACTGCCCCTAATAGCAAAAATTAGGGGAAAAAACTTAAATGACCATCAATAGGGGAGGGGAATTGTTAAACAAATTATGGTATGTTCATGTTATTTATCATACCTGCATATAGTGAGTGTTCTGCAAGAGTTAAAAAGAAAGGTATAGAACCTTATACATACAGGCATAAAAGGCTCTCTAAGACCTACTTTTAAAGGGAAAAAAATTGAGTTGCAGAAAAATAAACACAGGATGCTACTATATGTTGCTTGATTTTTTTTAAAAGAAACCACATATCCAAACTACAGATTTCTATAGAACATATGTGTATACATGAAATACAGAGAAAAAGACCTAGAAGCCCGTGGACAATACCTACCACATCAGTAACTTAACAGTAGTTTTGTCTCTGGAAAGAAATGGGATTGGATGGTGTTTCAAAGGGAATTTCAGCAGAATCTGTGATGTGATGAGATGTGTGTATCTTTTTTTTAAATAACACATACTCACAAATTATTTAATAATTAAAAATAACTTAAAATGTGTCAGAATAAACATTGCCTATTTGAAGACAGATTTTATTCTTAATATACTTCATCTGGGCAGAATTAAACAGCTTCGAATCTCCTATGCCAAAAAAAAAAAAAGTGTCTTCCATCTCAAAGAGGAAGAAAAGAAGCCTAAATATTTTTTTTCCAAATATTTTCTAGAGACCTCTTTGCAGTACAATGATGTCTCATTTCCCCTTCATACAAGCAGAATTAATTATTAAGTGACTTTAATTTCCCAAATCCACATGACAATTGCATTGCCTGGACAGCCTCTTATGGTTTATGCAAACCATGATATTACGATTGGCCTGGAGATATGCAGAGCAAGGTCATCGCTAAAGCAAACAGCAGTAACAGTCTAAGTTCCTGCATGAAACATAGCAGATTATTTCAGTCTTCCAGACCTTAAATGAATATTTAAATACATGTGAACTCTGAGGTCTGCTCCGCAGTACATAAGTACAATAATATTTTCAAATTTATGGAAGAAGAAAGTTGTTCTTTATTCATCCTCACTGAATAGCATTTCAAAAAGATGTTGAGAATTTTCTTCAGTAAATTCATTTGCTCACTATCCATTATATTTATCTAACTGACCATGCTGTATACCTCTGAAGTCTTTTCCTGATTATATTAAATAAGTGGATGAATTACTAATGAAATCATTAGTAACAGCTTTATTGAGCTATAAGTCATACATGATACAATTCATCTATATAAAATGTATGATTTCAGTAACTTTTAGGATACTCAGAGAGGTGTGCAACCATTACCACAGTCAGTTCTAGAACACTTTCATCACCCTAAAAAGAAGTCCTGTACCCATTAACAGTCACTCCCCTTGCCCTCCAATCCCCCACTCCAGCCCTAGTCAACCACTCATCTACTTTCTGTTATCACAGATTTATCCCTCCGGACATTTCGTATAAATGAAATTATAAATATGTGGCCTTTTGTGACTGGTTTCTCTCACTTCAGCATAATGTTTCCAAGCTTCGTCCATATTGTAGCATGAATCAGAATTTCATTTCTTTTCATTGTCAAACAACACTCCATGGTATGGATGTATCATATTTTATTTATCCATTCATCAGTTAATGGATATTTGGGTTGTTTCCACTATTTGCATATTATGAATAATGTTGCTATGAACTTTCATGTATAAGTCAATTTTTTTCTTATTTGAGAGAGAGAGAATGAGTTGGGGAGATAGGGGTGGAGGAAGAAGCAGACTCCCCGCTGAGCAGGGTGCCCCCAGAACCTTGGGATCATGACCTGAGCCAAAGATAGACCCTTAACTGACTGAGCCACCCGGGTATCTCTCAATTTTTTTTTTTTTTTTTTTAAAGCTGACCAATTCTATGTAAACGTGTGCTGGAAGACTTAGAAAGTAGGGCAATTAAAATACATGTTTTTCTTTATTCATCCTAACAAGAAATTCTTAATGAATCAAATGAGCCATTTTATAAAAATAATGAACAGGAAACAAGTACTGATATCATACTAGACATAATTAACTTGCAAATTAACTTTATTTCAAATGCTAAATTTTATGAAATTAGTTTTTGAAACTAGAGAAATACCCTTGGCCATCAACTATCTTACTAATTAGAATTTTATAAAGAGAAAAAAATAAAAGGGTTTCCTGGAATAGTGGGAGAAGGAAGGATGGTTAAATCTTGCCAGTCACTGAGGTAACTGAATACTTCGGTGGCAATGATACTTTGCACTTGGACTCAGAGTGAATTTTTATAGATTATTTGGAATAATAAAATAACTGGAGACAAAAGTATTGCAAAGAAGGATATTCCATTTTTAAACCACTTCTTTCTTATGGATGTAATGAATTGTCCTTCAAAAGTGCCAGAGTGCAAGACAGGTAAGGTATATCCACCCAAAGACTGCAGATGGCCCTTGCTTTCTGATTGTCTCAAAATAAATTGTTATTCATTCAGCCCCATTTATGGAATGTGGTTCCAGGGACAAAGGCCTGGTCCCTTCTGATGAGCTCACCCAGTAAGTGGTCCAATCCCACAAAAGTAAGAATTTCAGAAAATCTTTATTTACTGTTCTTTCAACAATTCTGAGCTCCTGTACAAAATAATATTCATAATGTTTTATTCATTCATATTTATTCACCTATTCATTTTAAGTGGGAAAATGAATATAAAATCTCTACCTAATTATAATATGATTAAAAGGCAGAAGAGGAAATACCAATCATTCGTAAAATACTATAACAGGAAATTTGAAATAAAATTATTTATGATAGGACTTAGAACTTGTTTTTACTTTTTGATTAACTGCATAGAGTAGTTACAGAATCAGAAGGAAAAGCCCACAGTGGATTCCACTTATAAGACGAGAAAAACAAAACGTGAAACCAAATCTAAAGCAAAACCAAAAATAAAGTCGGTTATAACAGATCAGCCCACCATTACGGTATAGTCCAAACATTTCTATGTAAGTCACTTGTTTGCAACTCCAAATTCATTCTCTCACAAAAACTACAAGGTAAAGACTGCTTGTAATCTCAGAGCAACCCAGGAGAGCCTATTTAATCCGTAACGTAGCTGAAATAATGAGCGTGGACAGTATTTTAAAATGGGAAACTACTGCTGGAATGCTGGTAATTAAACCAAACAGAAAATAATTCAAATTCAATAAAAAATAATTTTTAAACCCTTCTTTTGATCCTCCTATTCAATCTAGAACAGGAAGGAAAGTACACGAACTGAAGGAAGACTAGACGTGTTCCTCTGCTGGACGTTGGAAGGGTCCAGTGCAGGCATGCTGCAGGGCTGAGGAAGCTGGGGGACAGGAGGTGGGCGCTCTGCTTCAACCCCCTTTCCCTTTCTGCTCTTCTATCCGGATTTTGTCAGCTTCTGATATTTGGTTTAAACCTATGTCCATAAAGGCCGCCTGTCAGCCTGAAAGGATCTTGACCTAGACTAGAAGGCTGCTGCTTCCACAAGTTTTTCCTGTTCCTCCTGCAGTGAGCATCTCCATGCCAGCCCCTGCTCTTGTTCTTGTTCTCACCAGTCAGGGACAGGCATCTGCTGGCCAATAAGGGATCTGAAGTGAGCATGGGGATAAAGATAAGGAATGGACCCCTTCCGAGAGAAGCAAAGGAGAAAGGAGGGAAAGGTAGAGTTGTTTCATCAGCCTGCAGGGCATGAAGGGCAGTGTAGGGTAAACGGCAATGGGTCAGCTACTAGAAAAGACCCCCACTCCGTTTATTAAGTAGAGTATGAGCTCAGGGACACCAGTTTGCTCTGGGCCAAGTGGGGAAAGAATGGGGTGTGAGATGGCTATGGGAATGCTGCTGCTGTTAGTAGCCAGGCATCGTCATTCACTGTTTACTGAGCCCCTAGTGTATACAGAGTGCCACTAGATACCCTAATCCAAAACTGAGGCATTTTTTTCTGCTCAAGGAGTTCACAGTCTATGGGGGAAAAAGACAGCACACAAATTATAATAAATCTAGAAATATTAAGAAGCACAAGAAACAAAGAGCTATAGGAGCACAGAGGGGAAAAAGCAGATTGGAAAAGAGCCAAAAAAAAGAAGAAGTAGAAGGAGGAGGAGGAAGAGGAGGAGGAGGAGGAGAAGAATTCAAAAAATATGTATGGAGTACCTAATACAGGCCAGACAAGGTTCTAAGTGCTGTGGATATACAGTGAATAAAATGGACCAGAAGTTCAGCCCTCATGGTGTAATGAAAACAACAAAAGCCTACTACTTAAAATACAAGCACAGTACATGGCATTTAAAATGATGAGTATCCTGAAGAAAAATGAAGCCAAAGGGAAGACAAGGGTCCTGTTTGTGTGGGTGTGAGAGAGAGGGAGAGAGAGACCACGAGACAGAGTTCACTAAGAAGATATCCGAGTACAGCCCTGCAGGAGGTGAGCCTGAGCACCACAAATACGCACAGGAACAATGTTCCTGGCGAAGGAAGGGACGAGCATGGCCATGCACCCAGTATGGGAGCAACAAGGAGGCAGGGGAGGCCAAGCAGATGGAAACAAGAGATGCTGGAGAAAAGGCTAACAATGACAAGTGGCCAGATCACGTCATGATTCATGGTCCAGAGACAGACATAAGCCTTGATTCTACAGGAGCTGGGTCTTAGGAAAAAGAGCAACATGATAAGACTTAGGCCACACCATCTGGGTGCTGAATCATCCAGCCTAAAGATGATGTTGACTTGGACCAAGGCGATAGCAGTGGAAGGAGGTAAGAAATAATTCAAGGCTGGATATATTCCAGGGGGACCTGAGAGGATTTCCTAACAGATTCAGTGTCAGGTACAAGAGGAAAAGATGTGTTGTATTAGCCTACAAATAGAACAAATATCAAACATTCTGCTAACTGGATGGCTTCAACAACAGAAATTCCTCTTCTCATAGCTCTGGTACTGGAAGGCTGAGATCAAGGTGTGGACAGGGCTGTTTCTTCTCAGGCTTCTCTCCCTGTCTTGTAGATGGCCAACTTCTGCATTTGTCTTCACGTTTGTACTCTGCAAACTGCGTTATCTCTGTGCCTCTTCTTAGAAGGACACGAGTCCTATTGGTTTGAGCACATCCCAATGGCCTCACTGAACCTTACTACCTCTTTAGAAACTTTGTCTCCAAATACAGTCACATTCTGAGGCACTGAGAGGGTTAATGCCTCCATGTATGAATTCTGGGGAGACACAATTCATCCCTTAAAGGTCAAAGATAAGTCCAAGGTTTTTGGCGCAACCAAGTAGAAAGGTAGAGAGCCATCTGAGCTCACTATTGAGCAATGGGCAGGCTTCTGATGCACGGAGACGGTTGGGTGCAGAAACCACAAGAGCCAACGACCAATGAACATGTACGGAGGGTTTATTAAATTTAAGGCACCACACTTGGGACTTCAGGATCATTATTTCTTTTAATCCTTATGACAACACGAGAATTTGGGGATTATCATCTCCATTTACAAATCAAGAAGCTGAGCCTTAACAAGGTTACACAACTTGCCCAAAGTCACACAGGCAGTAAGGGAATAAAAGGGATTTATTTGGATCTAAGCACTCAGATTGCAGCACTCATGCTCCTAACCACTATTGACACTGCCTCTGCCCCCAAAAGCTGGGAGGTGAAGGCAAGAAACCATAAAGCAAACCAAAACTAACATGAAAGATGGTACGCAAGAGATCCTCAAGCTAAACTCCAGACTTTTATAGGATAGGCATGGATTCAAAAGGTGATCAAATTATTTGTTCAACGCAAGCTTTCTAGAACAGGCTTTAATTAGAATATCCTTTATTTTATAATACTAAAAAAAAAAAATGGAAACAAGTGTATTTGGTTTGAAAATTACAGAATGACTCTGTAATAAAACACCTTGCAACTATTAAAACAGTGCTGTCAAACTACACTGATTACGTGGATAGATACCTGTGTATATGAAGTTCGGTTTGTTTTAAAGCAGGTAAAACAATAACACTTCAGAATAACCTTTTAAAAATGTTACATACATTGCATGTATATACAAAAGCCTAGATGAATGTACAGTAACAAGGAGACAGTAAGAAAGTGGGTCATTTCTACTTTCTTTCTAAAAGCCTTCTATGTCTGATTTTTTTCTATAGTAAATGTGCATTGTTTGTAAAAGTAGAAAAACAATAATGCCAATGTAGAAGGATTTTTTAAAGCTATTTCCTCTATACTTTGCTGCCCAAGCTCCTCCCAGCTTTGGGGCTCTCTGGAGAGGCTGGCTTTCAAGCCTCCAGGAGTTTCTCTCTCTGGTGGCTCTGACCACCCCCAAGGCTGCCCTCGGGAGGCGATCTGTCAGCAGAAGCATTTCACACTTGGTACACAGCACAACTGTACTCCCAGTTCATCACTCACTTAGACTCAGAGAACCAACTTTTTACAAATGAAGTGTCTGACCTAAGAAGTGAAAGTATATTATTCAGCTGGTATTTTTAATAGTATCAAATCTGTCAAGATTGTCATTGGTGTCAAAGTCATTTATGTCAGGATTATAAAATGAAGCACTGACAATAACATTTGAGAGAAGGAAGCAGATCAGGGTACAGATGAGAGTGGGGAGATGCGGGGGGCAAGCCCGCCAAAAAGCCATCGCAGCACCATACTTAACAGTAAGTAGTTCACCCTAGCTGGACAGTGAACTAGGACTGAGCTCACTACTCCCTGCATGGCACCACGCTAGCCCTACAAAGTTAAAGGTCAGCAAGCCATGGCCCCTGAGGGCCATGATCATTTTTTAATATGTGGTCGATAACACTGTAACAGGTTCCTTTCCCCTTATGAAGTGGGGGTACCCAAAGAAGTGGAAGCCATCTGACAACAAGCTTTGTTTACAGCTGTTTCTTTTTTCTCTTTGTTTCTGAGGCAGTGGAGGGGAGGGATGGAATAGGAGGAGGGAGAAGGCAGAGTGAGAAGACAGCAGGACAAATGAGAGGAAGGGCCAAGAGTACTGAGGACCAGTGCTGAGCTGGAAAGACAAAAGAGCCTGGAAAGAGGACAGCACAACTCAGAAGGGAAAGTGGTACATGTTACCGAATTTCCTCTGGTCCCTGCCAAGTCCACAAGCAGGGCAGTGAGAAAAGTCGGGATGCCCTGTCAGAGGGCCCTGAGGCTCCAGCCCTGCGGCTGCTTCTGAGAATGGCATCAGTGGGCCCCTGAGGGGGAAGGACACAAGCCTCTGCCTCGGGGGGTTGTTTTCTGTCCTGCCAGTGGAAATTGCAGAGGAAAGTCTATACGGAACCCTTCACCAGCTACCCTGGCCACAGCAAAGCCATTTCACAGTCTGATGTGGTAGAGCCCAGCGTCCTGAAAGCAACAGAGAGCTGCCTCCCCCCGCCCCCCACTAACAATCACATCATCTCTCTTACATATTTGCACAAGAGCACAGGTATTCTCCTCCGCAGATCCTCCCTCACCTGAGCTGTCCTACACAGGATTCAACTGCTCCACGGGACACAGAGCTTCAGTGTGGGGGCCGAGTCAGGGATGCGCTTGGTCTCAGGGAAGCTGCCTGTCACACAATCACATTCTTCGTCCCAGGAATCCATGCACTCCACTATTCCCCTCACCCTTGCTTCTTTGAGAAGGAGCAGCTTCCATTTAACAAGCTTTTTATTTGACTACAAACTTCGCTAAACATTAGGGCTTAGGGGATGAGAACAGTCCTGACCCTTGAGGGGTTTACAATCCACCGGGAAACATAAACATACTTTTAGCAGAGCATGGCAAATCCGTGCTTTTCCAACGTCTTTGTTGTGTCCCTCAGTAACACCCGCAGAGTACACAGCAACCCTATGTACATCTATACACCCACATGTGAAACAGCATTTCCTCTTCTGGTCCATTCTGTCCAGTTTTATTTAATCATTTAAAAATGGGTCAGGACGACAGCCTGAGCAGTAAGTGGGATGCTGTGGGGGAACGAGGCGGGGCCTCAGCCCAGGATTCAGAGGGCCTTGTGCAGACAAGCTCTGTGCTGAGGTTAAGCAAAGTGGGCTAAGCAAAGAAAGGAGGAAAGGTATTCCAGGCTGAGCAAACATCACAATGCTGGAAGCAAAGCACGCACAGTGCCCTAGCGGCCCCGTCAGCACCGGACATCATCAGAGCATTACCGTGATGCAGGGAGTGACGCGGATGAGGTGCCCAGCAGGCGGGCACCAGGGGGAGAGGGGGCTGGAGAGTCAGGTAAGGTGCTGTAGCTCATGCTGCTGGGCCAGGGCCTTGGCTGAAGGGTTTTAACAGGGACTAACGGATTTGTCTTCCAGAAATCACTCTGTGTGACAACTGCTCTCAGGAAAAGCACATACAGAAGAAAAGAAGAACAGTTAGGAGGCTAAAGCAACAGTGGAACTGAGAGGTGTTTGGGGTTTAATCTGTGCTCTGAGGGAAGGTGTGTAGGGCTCCAAGGATCATGTCGGATGATGGAGAACCGGGAGCACGGGTGGGGAGCCACGTGGTGAGACACCAGGAGACAGAGGCCAATGTCTGGCCTCCTCTGAGCACCGCCCAGGGCAAGCCATGGGTAGGGGCTGGAGCAAACCTACAGAGCGCAGTGTGGAAGGCGGGAGGTGGGAGCCACGGGAGGACCTTGGGCAGACTGTGGGCCTCCGAGTTCGGGCACTGGGCTAACAGCCGGCTCTGTCAGACTTGGGAGCAGCACTAACCCTCGTGAGGCAGGTCCTGTGGGCTGGCACACGTGCTGCAACGCTGTGAGATGCTTCTTGTGCACATTTATGCCGCATCATATTCAGTCTTTACAACAAAAGAAGCTGTTAGCATCTCATCGTATGATGTGAGGCCCAGGCAGGTTACGCCACTATCTACCCAATGTCACTGGATTTATCTAAAGCAGAGTCAAGATCCAAACCCCCAACTACCTCACACCAAGGCTTGTTTTAAAAGGACTAAATTTTTACAACACGGAACTTAGTGGTGGCCCTTGTAAAAGCAAACACAAGCTCCCATGTAGTCGTAGTTGACGCAGGGAGAGAGACGGTAAGCGAGGGCTGAGCTTCCTTGCAATGAAAATCACAATGAGGAAAACCCAACAGAGCATGCTGGCCCTAAACGAAGTTGGTTTGGGAAGTGGGGGAGCAAAGCTGGTTTAGAGAAAGCATCTGGAGGTGAGGCAAGGGGCCCAGGGGACATGTCACCCTCAAGGCTGGGCGGGGGGCAGGGAGGAAGGGAGCTGCTGCCTAGACGATTTGTGCTAAATGACCATTTAACGAGTCTCTTACTCTCCATGGTTTCCCTCGAAGCCCTCTCACTTGAAGCACAGTTTTGAGCGCCACCATCTCGATTACAGAACTGTGTTTTTACAGTATGAGTATTTTTATTTGTAGACCTGAAGGCCCCAGGTACAACCCACCCCCCACATGCTTGGATATTCTCTCTGCTCCCCCACTGCTCCGCACAAGGGGAACGGTCTCTCTGTTTTTATTCCTTCTACAGCCGTCTGGAAGCAAACATTGTTCTGAGGTTTTTCTAAAATATGTTACTTTGCAGAGAAACAGATGGAGTGAAAATGACAAAGAATCATCCCAATGAAAGCTGTCCCCAATATTCTGCGCAATGTAAATCCAAGGCCCTGGACTTCTGTATTCAGAGGCTCTATAACTCCTAGCAATCATTTTTGTTCCACTGAGGACTAATCCATCTTTACTGATTTTATTCTAGAAATAACCACCTTTTGATTGTCTCACCCAATTTTAATAATCAGCATGCACTTATCTGATAGCTTTCTCATTTATGTGTCTGTGGTCATCTTGTTTGCTGGTGTGAGCCCAGCAGAGCAGACATTCACAAATATCTGTGGAATGCAGGGATGCCCTCTTTGGGCCCAGGACCCTGAAGACCACCTCTTCATAGGGAGTATCATATAATAACAGAATCTGGCAAGCTAAGTGCTAGAAGCAGACATCAGTCCCATGTCTTCAGCCTTATTATTGCCACATCCCAATAAATGTAACCAACAGACTTTTCTAAAATAAGCATTTAAAAAGAAAAATCCACAGACTAAAGATTTGTACTTGTTTCTAAATCAATGATCTAGAAGCTCTAGAAGACTAAACACTAGTAGTTTGGATCTATCCAAATTCCAACAGCTCCTAGACTATGGCCCTGAAAGAAAATATGACAAGAAAGAGTGTGTGATTATCCGTTCACCCTTGGCGCTATCTACAGGGAGAATCAGATTGCCAACATTTGCACGTGCACATATGCGCCTTAGCTGATTTGCAGGAAGCCAAAACATAAAGCAGGGATCTGCAGTGTTCCTAGAAATGTCTATATTTAGACAGAGACGAGGTCAGATGATTCAGGCAAACTCTATAGCTAGCTATTAATAAGCTTTTTAAGTTGAATAAGAGAGACAAGACTAATATCCTCCCTTACACACTTGTATCCACTGTCATTATATTGCTGAATTCTTGTGCTCTAATTTTTAGACAGGGTTAGCCATCTCTCTCTTTTTTCATGCACAAATATGGAAGCAGTAAACAGAATGTAAATCCTTGATAGAAAGCATTCATGCCTGGGTGAGGCCTTAACAAAAGGAGAAGAGGTACAGGGAAGAGAGGCCCTGATGACATCTGTTCCGGTTGTTGCCAGGAGGAATCCAGTTATGATAGATTCTGACATCAGTTTCATCAAACTGCTACCTTTGTACTATATATACAATAAAAAAAAAAAAAGGGCTCCTACTTCCTGCTTTCATATGGAGATGCATTAGGACAAGGGCCAATGAAAAACTGCTAGGAAAAAAAAAATTAATGCACCGTCTTCCACAAGTGGATAGTTTTCTGAATCCGTGGCTTCCCCCAACCACTAGCCCATCAACTTCTACTGTAGGTGAACCATGCAGGCTGCACAGAGACTGAGGATGGCTAGACTTCCTATATTTCTTTCCAAATACATTTTTGTTTGTTTTCTATTGTACCTCTTCTTTCCTCTACTAGCAATGATTACTGAAAGTTGACTATAATTTTAAGTTCTAATTATTATTTTATAGTCCTTTAAAAATGCATTAAGGGGCATTTTATACAGTGCAGAAACAGTTCATCCTAATCTAATTATCTGAAAGCTTTTTAAAATCATCAGAATGTTTTTCAGAAAACAGATCCAAATATGACTAATTACTTGTTCAATATAAGCAAAGCAATGTTTTTGGCAGGGGATTTGTAATTCACTCCAGTTAAATAATTAGTAAAAATATATTTAACAATGAATTAACACAAGTGCATTATATAGGCAGTTATGGTTGAAAGCAGTATAAAAATTATGTAAGACAACTAAATTTTAATATGGAACATCAAATTACACATCAATTGCCATCTTTCAGACCTATTTTTTTATAAAGTAATTTTGATTACACTATAAAAAAAATCCAACATAAAACTGTAACCCATTACCCCAAATTAATGCAACGACAACATTTTCTGTTAGAGACTAAGTCTGTGGATTTTTGTCTTTTGTTTGACATGTGCTGCCAGTGTTAATAAAAAGGAAGCACCTTTAAAAATCAGCAATGGTGGAAATTGAACCTGTGGCATGTATTTTCTGAGAGGAAAATACATGCCACTGATTTCTAGTCAAGTGTATAACTTGTAATCATTAAAATACATAGTCAAGTAAGGGTTTTGTTACAGGCTTTGGTTGATTTTCCAGATTTTCCACAGCAGGTGGGAGTTTCATCTGAATAGGTCAACTGTCCACAGAAGGCCAGCAAATCCTGCATAGCCAGCACAGCCTAGAAGGGCAGGAGGCTATTTTAGGAAAGAAGCATCCTGTTCTTTGATTTATGCCATTAGCGCAGCAAATAACTAAATTTAATGACCATAACTGATTTACCATAGGAGTGCCATATGATTCCTACCCTTTGCCTGGAATCAACTGAGACCTACATCAGTCTTCTAATCAGTCTTTCTAGAAAATAACCTCCCAGATTGTCAAGACTGTCCTTGGGTTTCAGTTCACTGATCTTATTTTCAATCTAACAAATTTAGTTAGTGACTTTCAATGCTATGGAATTTAATTGTATTTCCACTGCAGCCCAGGTAAAGGGTTTCTTCCAGTAGCCTATTACTACCCTGAAGACAACTACTACCTGACTTGAAATTAGACCACAGAAAAGTCACACATAAATCCTGATCTGGCCAATCTTACCTTCTCTGCATTGATGACACCAGTGGTTCTCAACCAGGGATGATATGCCCCCAAGGGGATATCATTCACATTCACATTCACATTCAAGGGGATATCATTCACAATGTTTATGGGGACATTTTTTAATTGTCATGGTTGTGGGGGAGTGCTACTTTCATCTAGGGAGTATAAACCAGGAAGGTGGCGCAACATCCTACTGCACAAAGGCCAGCCCTCTGCAACAAGGACCTAGCCAGCCCTAACTCCAGCTGAAGCTGGAAAGCCTGAACTATAGAGATTAAAGAGTTACTACCTATACCTAGGCAATATCAGAAAACCTGTGCCATAATTATAAAAAGGATGACTTCCAATATCCCTTCTTTTATTGATCGATACACAGAGTACCCAGTTATAGCCTTGCTTTTTGAGAAATGATCGCTCAGCCTGCTGGAAAAAAAGTGCTTTACAGAGTCTTATGTTCATTTCATAGTTAATATTCATATCCTTAAAAAAAAAAAAAAAAAAGACCAAATCAGGGGCACCTGGATGGTTCAGTCAGTTGAGCATCCAACCTGGTCTCAGCTCAGGTCTTGATCTTACAGTTTTGAGTTCGAGCCTAGCATTTAAAACAAAAACAAACACAAAACCCTCAAATCACCTCAAAAAAAAAAGAAAAAAAAAGAAAGAAAGAAAAAAAAGAAAAGAAAGAAAGAAAAAAAAAACCACCTCCCAGGAAAACTTTCTGTTCTTTCAGGAAGGCAATTACATTTAGATTCCCCATAAATTCATGTAAAATTGTAATCATTTTATATATCATTGTTTGCGTGCTTTTTTTTTTTTCAACAAGTTGGCCAAAACACAGAATAGACAAACCACAGAATTTATCAAACAGATACACATGGCATTCTGGGTGGCCTGAAAGCCACCAAGCCGTACCTCAGACTCTTGCAAACAGCATTTACTGGGAAACATGGCTTCACTGGAGAGCCCACAGTACACACTAATAGGGACAACACAGCCCCTCTGGGTCACCACAAACAAACAGTCCCATTACCAGATGCCTCTCTGATTTTCTCTTCAACAGGCAGAACAGGGCAGTCCTTTTTCTCAGGAAAAACAAATCAAGCTCCAGAGTGTTTATTTATTTATATATATTTATATTTATACATATATTTTATATGTATAAATATATGTATATATGTAAAATATGTGTATAAATATACATATATACATATATTTATATTTATATATAAATATATATTTATATACTTATATATTATATAAATATATATGTAATATATATGTGTTTTTTTCCATTAAACACCTAAATTATTTCTAAAGGTTTAGAAATGTTTATCTTGCTGCCAAAATGATGAATGTCAGTGACTATGGCACTTTACTTTCTAAGATTTCTTGAGTCATTTTGAGGCTCTGCTTTAGTACTGTGGGTCAACACTCTATAACGTTTGGTCTTGTTCTGATTTCCTCTACTGCAGTCAAGAGAATGGGTTATTTTGGACGTTCTGTACAGAAAGGAACCTATGAATACACAAAGATCAGAGCCATCAACCACCTGAAAATTCATTTCAATGTGAATTAATGTTTCAAAGAAGAAAGAATAACTGAGTTGATGAAATGCAAACTGTAGCCACATAAAACAAAACCTTAATTTTCCCATACATTGAATTCTATTGACCATGTATAATAGTATCAAAATCCTCAGAAATTCCAATATCAAATCTCTGAGACTACCTTCCCTCACAAACTGCATAAAAATTCTTTGCTGGATGGGGTGTGGGGGCACAATCTTGATTTTTGCTTTCAGAAAATTTTTCCAACTTTTTTTTAGTCACTGGGAACTACAAAGGTAGATTCCCACATCACATCTTAATCCTGATTAATTAATTAATTAATTCCCACATCACAAAAATCCCATTAATTATTTAAAGGTAAAAAATGAAAGTAAATACTTACACACATTTCAATATTTATATAACCCAGGGTTGAGGAAGGACTTTATGGACACTAAACTAAAGGCAGAAAGCATGAACAAAACATTTTATTACATTTAAACACAATCTTTCTGCTCAGTGAAACAACAAAAGTAAGCAGAATAACAAATCAGAGGAACACTAAAACAAATAGGGCAACATATATTAAAGACAAAGGGTTAAATATTTATGGAGCCCCTAGAAATAAAAAAAGACAAAGATAAATGGTTGAAGAGAAAAATAAAAACATGAAAATTGCTGTTTGTGGAAATTCATACATATGCACAAAAAAATGTCCAGCTCACCAGTACTCACAGAAACAAATGAAAACAGAGGAAAGACAGGTATTGCCTGCTTATTGGATTGGTGTCCATTCGCAGTGTGGTGACACTCAGGGAAGGCGATGCTGTGGGGAACTGGCAGCGTCCTAATTACCACCAGACCTATAAATTGGTAAAGCCTCTAGGGAAGCGATTTGACTACCTTATGAAAAGATTTAAAAATCTCATTTCCTTTGACTCAGCAATTCCACTTCCAGGGTTTATTCAAAAGAAACAATATGGGGGCACCTGGATGGCTTGGTCAAAAGAGCAAGTAACTCTTGATTTTGAGGTCACGAGTTCAAGTCCCACGTTGAGTGTAGAGATTAATTAAATAAAACTTTAAAAAAAGAAACAATATGGATGGTTCATGAAGATGTATGTATTAATTGCATTGTTTATAGTTCTGTTTTAACTGAACACCCCGGGGGCCAAGTCTCTGCTTCTACACGTATGTCTGGCAATCGGCCTTCCTTCGGATTACTACAACAGCTCCCTAAATAGCATCTCATTGCTTTCCATTTCATTCTCCACCTGGCAGACAAAATGAGACTTTAAAAACACACATGAGGTTACTTCACACCCCTCATAAAAGTCTCCAGTGGCCTCCCACTGCTAAGTTCCAAGTCCTTATGGCTTGCAAGAGTCATGGCTCTTCTGACCCCTGATGACCATGCGGGCCTCCTCTCCCTAGGCTCCCTCAGACACTCTGAAGTTCCTCAGGTCTCTGGACTTGCTGTTGTTTCCTCTCCTAGAGCAGGATTCCTACACCAGCCTACCCCATAGCTAACTTAGACACCTCAGGCATACTCTTCAGGGTTCAGCTCAACAGACCCTTCTCAGGACAAACCTCTCCTGCCTCTCCCACATCTGAGTCGGATGCAGCTGTCGCAGCACCCTGCTCTTACCCAACAACAGCCCTGAACACACTGTATTGGGACCATAGGTCGCTTAGTTTGTGGGTACCTCCAGGCACCATTATCACTGCTTGGCCTTTTTTGAGGACACAGGAGTCGGCATTCGCAGCAGCTTCTTCCTTCATTCACGGACCACGACCCCAACAGCTCTTCGACACACGCTCAACTCTTTCGCAATACATACATACACCTGGGCGTAGCTGCCTGAGACAGACCTAATGAAGCTGCACATTTTTAGACCATTTTTGTGGTTCTTGGGCTCTCATTAGTTCCCCTTTAAGCAGTATCAGATGTGATGCTAGTTGTTTTGGAAACAGAGATCCTACATAGTTTCTTTTATTCTTTTTTCTAGGACAAAATTTTCATCATATGAATAGAACACAGCATATGAAGATGGCTTTCTCAAACTAAGAAGAGAATTTAAAAAATCAGTTCTTTCATTCCCAATCCTTTGGTAATAATCAAAGATGGAAAGCAACCTAGATGTCCCTCAAGAGGGGACTAGTTAGATAAACTATACACCAATGCAGTGCAGTACTGTGCGGCCATAAGCGTGAGACTCTCTTCATATACTGACTTAGACAACATCAGGAAGTAGCATGAGGTAGAAAAAGTGAGGAGTGCCTGGGTGGCTCAGTGGGTTGGGCCTCTGCCTTCGGCTCAGGTCGTGATCTCAGGGTCCTAGGATTGAGCCCTGCATCGAGCTCTCTGCTTGGTGGGGGGCCTGCTTCCCCCTCTCTCTCTGCCTGTCTCTCTGACTACTTGTGATCTCTGTCAAATGAATAAATAAAATCTTAAAAAAAAAAAGCGAAATGATGAATGATACTGTAATTCACTGCTGTGTCTAAAAAGGGGAGGCATATGCATCAGTTAGGTCTGGGAGAACACACTTTCAAGGAGGAAAACTGAGGGGCAGGGGCCAGGATGGAGAGACTCGTCCCTGGATGACCTTCTTGTTCAGCCCTGTTAGTGTGCTATGCACTTCCATGGCAGCTTACTACAGATTCCCCTTTAACTAAGTACATACGAATGTTTGACAAAACTCTTCACACAGGAAGCAAAAAGGCTGATTCTAATATACCCCTCCCCCTCCCACATGCAAAGAAAGCCTTACAACTTCTGGTGCTCTGGACCAGGCTGCCAAGTGGCAGCAGTGGCACCATCATCCCTGCCAGGTAATTAAAGTATGTCTCAGAGGAGGGCCACAGCCTTCTCTCTTGGGTCTGTTCTGCAACTCTAAGGCCTTCATCCCAGAACATCCTGAGCAGCAGCCACTATAAAATACTTCCCTGACTAGCAATACTTAAGTACCTTCCATTTCCTTAGAGGCAATGTGAACCTAGTAAGATTTCTTCCCAGAAGGTGGTGCTGAGATCAACCTTAAAGGAAAAGTAGAACTATGAATCTGTATAGCCAAATAGCACTAACGACAAATTCTGCTTTTGTGGCTCCTAGCACCATTAAAAAAAAATGGAAGGACCAAGGGAAAACAAAAGGAAGAAACAAGAGGGAGGGAAAAAAGCTTTCATTCCAATGGGATTTTCCTTTGACTTGGGACAGCCAACAGGGCAGGACAAACAGGGTGGGCCGATTTCCCTGGGAATCAGTACTACGGTATAGATTTTGTCTACAACTATTAAGTTGTGAGTCATACCTCAGAGTTGTCTTTTCTACAACTTAAAGGTATGTGTGAGGAAATACTATGCTCTAGATTTCCTATTTATGCTGGTACCAACCAAGTATCATGCTCACCCCATATAAACCAGCATATGACTATGGAGAGAAGGTCCTTTCCCAAAGGAGAACTTCAATGGATGGAGAAAATTCAGCAGAAACTCCAAAATAATGATAACCATGAAATAACTTACTTCTCATCTTCATGCAAAGGTGAAAACAAATGCCTCCAAAATAAAATTGCTAAATTTAATTACCAAGTTGTTGTTTTTTTTTAATTTTTTATAAACATATATTTTTATCCCCAAGGGTACAGGTCTTTGAATCACCAGGTTTACACACTTCACAGCACTCACCAAAGCACATACCCTCCCCAATGTCCATAATCCCACCCCTTTCTCCCAAACCCCCTCCCCCCAGCAACCCTCAGTTTGTTTTGTGAGATTAAGAGTCACTTATGGTTTGTCTCCCTCCCAATCCCATCTTGTTTCATTTATTCTTCTCCTACCCACTTAAGCCCCCAAGTTGTTTTTTTTTTTTAAGAAGATACCATTAATTCAGTATTATCCAAAACATGGGAGAGAAATAATGTGAATTCCAAAAGTTCTTTTTTTTTTTGAGAATTCCAAAAATTCTTAAGTGAAAAGAGGAAAATTCAGTCCAGTTATCTTCTAAAACCATTAGTTGAAATAATATTCATAAGTGGTGAATACCACAAAAGGATATTACTAATATGAAATAAAGACAGATCTAGAAAACTCAGCCCTCAAGACATCACATACACTGACAGCTGATCCGACATAAAGCAACTAGTAGAATGAGTATCAAATCCAGGTCTAACAAATCCATCTACATTCAGATTCAACTTAAAAATTACATGAGAGGTTGTTCTCATGTTTTTAAGAGTTAGTTTATTTATTATTTATTTATTTAGAAAGAGAGAGAGAGAGAGTGCACGAGTGGGGAGAGTGGCAGAAGGAGAGAGAAAAGCTCAAGCACACCCCATGTGGCTGAGAACGGAGGCAGAGGCGGGGCTCGATCTCACCACCCCGAGATCATGACCTGAGCTGAAATCAAGAGCTGGATGCTCAATTGACTGGGTCACGCAGGCGCCCCCAGGAGAAGTTATTCTGTATCAGAACTTACTCTAGGTCTTACACCATACAGGATGCTTCCCTATCCAGCATCTCATCTAATCCTTAAGATAACTTTATCAGGCAGGTATTATTAGTCTCCTGTTGCAAAGGAGAAAACAGAGCCTAAAAACACTGGAGACTTGGCTGGGGTCACTCGGGTAAAAAGTGGCAGCACCAGGCCTGGAACCTGGACACTCAGCCTCTAAGACCATGCCTTGTCCCTATAACGTCAACAGATGTTAATGAAACTGCATTTTGACAGAACAGTGAGAATGCAACCAGGTTATTCTATCTGTCGACACAGGAAGACTGTATTTAAATTGTTTTTATAGAAGCAGAACTTCTACGTGCTTCTTTCTAAGTGAGAGAATCAAATGAGCAAGGAAGACAAAAAAAGGATGAAAAAGAGGTCAACCAAAACATAATAAGCACCATTCAACGGTTCCTCTTTGATTGTATATATCTTTTTCTAAATTTAAGTCAATTAAATGTAGCCACTAGTTTTTGCACTGACATACGTGCCAGACATGGATCTAAGGAAAAACTGGATTCCTACCCTCAGAGATCTCATAATCTAGCCAAAGGGCCAAACCTGAAAACACAAAGTTACCCAATAATTTCATGCATATTAGAGTGAAAAAAGAAATGGCAATCCAGAGGAAGAAGGGAGTGCATCCCTCTGGGCAGGGGGCTCAAGGAGGAAGGGCTCTGCTGAGGATGTGACATCTGGGTGAGGGGCTGGGGACCAGCCAAGAGGAAGAGAATTCCAAGCAGATGCATTAATGTAAAGATAAGGACCCTATACCAACAGCTGCAGACACAGACGAAAGAATACAGGCTGACTTGGCCAGAATATACACCTCAGAAAATGGGATAGTCAAATGCACAGTAGAGGTGAGCAAAAAAGGAGATAAAGATGGTTTCGAGATTTCTTGCTTCGGTCATAAAACAATGCCATTAAGGACACAGGAACTGTTGGAGGAGGAGGAGACTTAAGGAAATGGTCTGCACATCTGGGACATGCTGAGTTTCAGGAACATTCCACGTGGCATAAGAAAACAAGTGAGCCAAGTTTAGGAGAGATGACAGGGTTCACAGATCGCAGAAGCAGTCCCTCGGGGAGTTTCCAGAACTTTAGGTTTATGACTCTAAGTTCAACTTCTTAGAAATGAACAGAGGCTGATGAAGCCTGCATCAAAAGAAACAAACAGTGAACCATGGTAAAAGCCTGAGGAGTTTAAGCAAACAGCACATTAGACCGCTCTTATTTACAGCAGTCCTGATCAAAACAAGGAGATATGATCAGCAAAGGTCCTATTCATACATTTGTTGGACTGCAGATCTACAGATAGAATAAATAACAATTAGGAGACTGTTCAACACAGCTGTTCCCTGCAGTAGCTGAGGGAGGGCCATTGCTTTCTCTCCGCAGCAAGTATCTGTGCCCTTGGAACACTCCCTCGAATTCGGGTGTTCTCCCCTCTACTTGGGAAAGTCTTGCCTGTCTTCAGACTGAGGGAAATAAAAATAGGAACCCACGAGGTTACTTCCTTAAGTTACATGGAGAAATAATCAAAAGCATCCTCTAACCCACATTCAGTGTTATTTAGACAGAAGGAAAAGGGAATAAACTAGGAGAGCCTGTACCGCATAAGAACCCTGTTCCCAGTCCTGGGGGAGAAGGCATGCCAGGCAGTCGGGCTGGAAGAACCCACCTCTCAACTCAGAGTCCTGGGACCCTTCTGCGTCCTGTGCTAGTCCCCTCGCACAGCATTCCTCCATCTGTAAGCAGAAGCCGCCACCTTCCTGACAGTTACCCCTGAGGCCCTACGGGAGGTGAGATACAGGAGAGTCCAGAGAATAGTGTGGAAACAAAGCCAGGACCTCGTGGTTCCTCGCTAGGCCCTATAGGCCGTCAATATGTGCAACAGCTGTCCACTTGCTCCTTTGGATTCAAGCATGGAGAACGCTCCTGAAACTCAACCAGTTCCTGTGTCAGTGAGCAGAGAGCATTCCCCTCTCTTTAAGTTTCAGGAAGTCTAGGCTTCCCCAATCCTCCAAGACTGGGGGATAGTGGAAATTGCTCCCTGCCTAGTACTGGAGACCGGGAAGGAAGAAGAGTCTGTTCTCCTTTGTCAGAGAAACAACACGTCCACGGCTACAAGCGAAGGAGGGGATATTGGCAGTCACATCTGTGCACAGGGAGACCAGGACAAGCACCGAGGGCTGCAGTTCCGATGGCATCTGGGAGGTTTGTTTTTTTGTTTGTTTTCTTTTTGTTTGTTTGTTTGTTTTTAAAGTTAATAATGACTGCAAAGTGAGTCTGCATTCCAAGGTGACTTCCAGTGTTTGACGGCTTTGCCAAGATGCTCTGACTCTTGCCTGTCTTCTCAGAAGCCCTTTCAGGATGCGAAATCTGTTCTCTTTATGTAGAGAATGCCACAACAGTGCACTAACCCCTGATTTTCAGGAACCTGCCAGTCTCAATTCCAGTGGTATCTGGACACTCCAAGGCAAGTCCTGGTAAAGGGGGGTCTCCACTCCCTGCGCCTTCCTAAGCCTTTGCTTTCCTAGTTCTCGCCAGCCCTCGCCGAATTTCACCATCACTGCACCCCCCCACCCCTGCCCCCAGCCTCCTCCTCCTCAACATTTAAGTGTGCTCAAGCCTCTCCTATCTATTTGTTCTAAACCTGTAATCAAAAGCCAACTGTCTCCAGCAAGAGTCCTCCCCCAAACCATTCACAACTAACCTTGAGAAAATGTCTACACGCACAGCCTCTACTCTTCCACCTCCTACTCACTCCTCAAACTGTCACTCCATGGAAGTGGATCTTTGCCAAGGTCACCCACAACCGCCACCGTGCTGAATGCAGCGGGTGTTTCTGAGTCCTCGTCTTATTTGAAAATAATAATGATGCTATCACCTCGTGTTTACTGAGCACTTTCATGTGCCATCTCTGAGACTCCAAGCTACGCATGCCTCATCCGGCCTTTAGCAGCACTTAATGAGGTAGCTTTGACAATTACACCCCTTCTATAAATCAAACCTTTGAGAAGCAGAGTACTGTGTACCCACTGTCACACAACCTGTGAGCAGGCAGTTAGGACTCAAAACACAAGTGCCACTCCAGAGTCCACGAAGCCCTCGGCCACTCCAGCCTGCCATTTCCCTGCAGCACCAGAATGCAGCCCTTTGCCTGTCCCCACGCTTCCTCCTACTTCCTCCTTGTCCTCCATTTGGGGCTGCTCTGTGTGTACCCTTAAACACTGATGTCCCCAGGGTCTGGCCTTGCCTCCTCATCGCCAGGGTGCTCTCATCCAGTCCCTGGCTTCAGTTATTACTCACAGAGTAATAACTGCTAGAAAGACTCATCTGTCTCTCTAGCAATCTACTGGTTGATCTCTCCAACTGGTTTCCTGTCGCCTCCAGAGGTGCCTCAAGTCCACTGCACTGCACTTGGTCCCCCCCGCCCCCCACCAATATTGTAGTCGCCAGGTCTCTAGCTGCCTCTCCTGTGTGCTGTCACTGTCTCCCCAGTCCTAGTAGCTGACGCTACTAGGCATTCTGGTTCTCCCTCAGCAATGAAATTCATTAATATGGAGCCTTTGGTTGCCTCCCTAAGACCTTGGTTTCCTCACCTGGAAAACAGACCTGGAAGGGAAATGCTATTGACATCTAGTGGATACAGATCAGGGATGCTGTTCAACATACTACAATATACAAGACAGCCTCCCCAACAAAGAATTGTCAGCCTAAAATGTCAAAAGTACTCAAGCTGAGAAACCCTAAGCAAGACTGATCTTTACTGTTGAGGTCCACTCCAACTCTAAAGTTGCTGATGTTACCAAGCCACAAAGACTTACTAAGATGCTCCAGATGTAGATAATGGGGCATCCCATCTGGAACAAAGGCTGAGCCAAGATGCATTCTTTTTCAACAAATAAAGAGGGTTTGGTCAGAATGTTCACTAACCATTCTTGGCCATTCTCATTTTTTTCTTCAGTTGTTTATTTCATATGTCTTGCATTTTATACTATTTTATTTGCATGTGTCGATAACATTACATTATGGGGCAACAACTGGAAAAATTCCAATTCATTTTGTCTGGTTACTTACTATAACAAATAAAGCAAAATTAAAGGGGAATGTGACAGGTGACACCCTATTGCACGAACAAATGTCTTGCAAACATTCTATGAAGGATTTACCCTATTCCTTCTTACAGAGCAACTTTAAAGCGGTGCTAAAAGGGATGGTGGTTTTAACCTTTCATCTTTGCTAAAAAACAAATTTTCTCTGGGGGTGCCTGGCTGGCAGTCCATTAAGCATTCAACTCTTGTTTTTGCTCACCTCAACAAGGGTCTCAGGATCATGAGGTCACCCACAGCAGGCTCTGTGCTCAGAATAGAGTCTGCTTTAGACTCTTTCTCCCTCTCTCCCCACTCACATGCGCGCTCTCTCTCTCTCTCTCTCTCTCAAATAAATAAATAAATCGTTCTAAAAAAATTTCTTTGTGTCCTTTTTTTTAAAGAAAGAAGGAAAAGTAAAATAAATCGCTTTAATTTTTAATTTTAATACACTCAAGAGAAAATGAATAAAAACTAACAAAGGGAAGTTCCAAAGTGATTTTTTCAGCTATTCTCCATTCTTCCTTCACCTTAAAAGTTTTGATTATGCATTATTTTATAAAAAATAAAAAGCCTGATCTTTATAGTAAAACAAGTTTCACCTCTGAACAGTCTCAGAAAGCATTTTTATTCTCTATTTTTATTTTTTTAAAGATTTTATTTATTTGACAGAGAGAGACAGTGAGAGAGGGAACACAAGCAGGGGCAGAGGGAGAGGGAGAAGCAGGCTTCCCGCTGAGCAGGGAGCCCAATAGGTTTGATCCCAGGGGTTTGACCCCAGGACCCTGGGATCATGACCTAAGCCAAAGGCAGACATTTAACTGACTGAGCCACCCAGGTGCCCCCAGAGAGCATTTAAAAAATATTATTTATTCTTCCAAAGAAAATCTCTGTAGTTAAATAATAATATAACTGTAATAATAAGGTTAACAATAGAATATTTATTGAGTGCTTGGGAAGTGCCAGGACAGTGTTCTTCATATATGTTCTATATGATCTCATTCTAATACTTACAGATGTAAGTAAATTACACTTAGAAGTAGATACTATTATTAATCCCATTCTACAGAGAAGGAAACTGAGGTTCAAGAAGGTAAGTTTTTCTCCCAAGGTGACACTGCTAGGAACCTACCATCAGAGCCAGCAATCACATCTGTCTGATTCTAAAGGTTTTTTTTTTTTTTTTAAGATTTTATTTATTTATTTGACAGAGAGAGATCACAGGTAGGTAGAGAGGCTGGCAGAGAGAGAGAGAGGGAAGCAGGCTCCCTGCTGAGCAGAGAGCCCGATCCCAGGACTCTGAGATCATGACCTGAGCTGAAGGCAGCGGCTTAACCCACTGAGCCACCCAGGCGCCCTGATTCTAAAGTATTTAATATTAGTTATAAATAATGGGCTTTTTCAAAATTTGTGAACAATTTAAAGTTAGTTTAATCAGAAATGCCAGCATTTCTTAATTCTGATAAGCATGGCAGTAAGATTTAGACTTAATTCTGATAAGCATGGCAGTAAGACTGAGAAGTCCTGGAGAGAGTAATCAAAAGAAAATACTGTTAACTGTTTTCCATCCAGACACTCTTCTTTAAAACTCTTACAGCACTTGAAACATTTAGTTCATAGACATGTGAGTCAATAGGCCACTCCTTTGTTTTGTGAACCTGAAGCAATAACCTGGGCCACTTTAGAAAACATTTGTCAATTCCTCAAATAATTAAACATAATGTTGTTATATATGATCCATTAATTCCACTTCTAAGTATACAGCCAAAGAGAAATGAAAACACATGTCCACACAAATATACAAATGTTCACAGCAGCATTATTAATAGCCAAAAGGTGGAAGTAACCCACATATCCACCAAATGATGAACAGACACTAAATGTGGTAGATCTACAGGATGAAATATTACTCAGCCACAATAAAGAATGAAATACTGATACCGCATACTACCACATGGAAGGACCTTGAAAACAATTATGTTAACTGAAACTTGTCAGTTGCAAAAGACCACATAGCCTATGATTCCATTTATATGAGCAGTCCAAAATAGGAAATTTAAAGAGACAGAAAGTAAGTTTGTGGTCACCAGGCACTGGGAGTGACTGCTAATGGGCAAGGTGTTTCTTTTGGGGGAGATAAAAATGTTCTAGATAGTGGTGACGGTTACACAACTGTAAATATACTAAAAACCCATGAAATGCACCTTTAAAAGGGTGCATTTTTCGGTGGGGGAATTACATCTCAGGAAAAAAAACAAAAAAGGCACAGTGGATAACTGCAAGAAACAAAATGAATAATGAAGCTCATGTTTATAACTTGAATTGGTTATGGTAACTAGGTGCACCATAAGACATACTGATTAACCCTAAACTTAGGTCATTCACACTAAATAACAAAGACAAGAACAAAAATCCAAACAGATTTAAATTCTGTATACGTGAAGTAAACCTGAACAAAATCTGAAATTCAGATCTAAAGGTATCTTCTAATACCTAGTAAGAACCGTAGCTTCAGGAGTAACACTGATGTACAGTGAGCCAGTAAACCACCTTCTATCCCACCTGGAAATAGCAATGACCCTAACAGTGCCAGGTGGAACTCTACCATCCCGCGTCCTCTGTGCCAGTGCCACTGTGCCAGCAATGGACAATCAGGGGGACTGAAGGTGATGGACAAGTTAACTTGTTCCCACAGTTTGGAATGCTAAAATCCTAGACTTCTGATTTAGATTTCACTCTTCTTGTTACAAGATATCCTATGACCTAAAAGTATTTTGTATTCCTTTGAATACAACTATCAAATAAACTGTCCTGAAGGTCTAACAGAAAGTGATTAAAAGAAGAGTGGGCACATAGAATATGGTTTTTAGGGTTTTCTAGGTAAGCCACAAAAACTAAGGATAAAACTTACATATGCATTCTTTGACCAGGAAGCTTTCCTATAACTCCATTATTTAAAAGGTCTAGATAATTCTAGATAATAAAGTCATGTAAGTCTTCACTCTAAGTCTTCACCTAACAGCACCTATGTTTATTCATTCATTCTACTTTTTTTTAAAACATTTTATTTGTTTATTTGAGAGAGACAGTGAGAGAGAGCATGAATGAAGAGGTCAGAGGAAAAGCAGACTCCCCATGGAGCTGGGAGCCCAATGTGGGACTTGATCCCAGGACTTCAGGATCATGACCTGAGCTGAAGGCAGTCGTCCAACCAACTGAGCCATCCAGGTGACCCATTCATTCTACTTTTCTTGAGCACCTACTGTGCCAAGCACCATGCCTAATGCTAGGGGTACAAAGGTGAATAAAAACAGAAATTGTCCTTGCATTAGAGGGTTCTTAGACTGGTGGGCAAGACAGTCATCAATCAGATAATAACACATATAAAGGTATGCAATGAACACTGTTTATTTAGAAGTTAGGTAAATTCTAGGCAAGTTGAATCTTGCAGCAATTGTTAAGATTCACTGAGCTTTATCTCATTTATTGTCATGCAAGGGAATCTTACTAAAAGAAGACACTAGAACTTAAATTTTTATTACATTAAATTGAAAAAATCAATAAAATTGCTCCAGATATGCCTACAGACTCTTGAGGAACATGGAAAGCATATTATTAGGAAAAGCAAAGGTTGCAGTATCAAGTGGATAAGCAAAAAAGGGTATATCTATTCATAAAATTCAGTAAAAAAGATTCATCAAGAAAGGTTTAGTGTTAGAGCAAGTTTAAACTAAGCAGTTCATGTGAAGTTGATAGCAGCCTAAAAAACCAAAGTCAGATGGTAAGTGACATTAGTGAAAATGACAGAGTAGGGAAACCCAAAAGTTCCAGCTCCATAACAGCGTCAAATAAACCAGCAAAGCTGTCAAAATCGGCTTTTTGGGGGGCTGTGGAAACAACCACAATATTGCAGCAACCCGAACTTAATAAAAACCAGCTAGATCTCAGTAGGAAAATCCAGCCACCTCATGGTATTATAACTTGCCCCAGTCCAGTCCCTTGCTCCCCAGCTCAGTGAAGGGCCTTGAAGACAAAAGCCCATATTCCCTGTACAGTTACCATTACCAGAAACAGCAGAACAGAGCTTGCTCTGAAAAAACTGGGGTTGTTTGTTAGGATCTGCCTCTTGGCTTCAGCTGGAAGGGCTTCACCAAATCTCTCCAATCTGGAACCCTACCAATAGTCAGCTGGTTGCTGGAAAAGCCCTGGAAAGCTGATGCCTGAGGCAGTAAGTCACTGGAGGTAAACAATAAACTAAGGCTCAGGAAGAAAATTTGGGGAATGAGATATTTTGTCAAACATATGTCTATCAGACATAGAGGGGTTATAGCTGAGCATCTGACTAAAAAGATCAGACATATTCTTGGTAATCTAGACAGTCACGTGCATGCATGGTACTAAGGACATGCTCAAGAAAGCCTGAGATAACTAAACTCACATGGCTGGCTGACCCCCAAGTTCTGTGCATATAGGACGTGAAGGCTAAGTCAGAGCTGTTATCTATCCAACCCCTAGCTAAAAATTAAGCTAACAGAATAGAGATAGCAATGGCCACACATGACAAAAAATACAGACTTCACAAAATTAGTACGGAAAAGTCACAAAACAAGCAACAGCAACTGTGACAAGCAGCAACAAACCTCGGGGCTGAGAAGAATCTGATTTTCTGAGTTGCCACATCAGTATATTAAACATGCCACAAAAAAATTACACAACATGTTAAGAAAGAAGAAAATAAGGCTCATATATGGGGGGAGGGGGGAAAGGCCACTAATAGAAACTATCCCTGACGAAACATACACATTGGCCTTGTTAGACAAACACTTATGTCAGCTATTTTAAATATGCTCAAAGAGATAAAGAGAACCATGTACAAAGGACTAAAGGAAATCATGAAAATGATGTCTCACCCAATAGAGATGATCAGTAAGTAGACAGGAATGATGTTTTTTTGTTTGTTTGTTTTTAAAGATTTTATTTATTTATTTGATAGAGAGATCACAATTAGGCAGAGAGGCAGGCAGAGAAAGAGAGAGGGAAGCAGGCTCTCTGCTGAGCAGAGAGCCCAATGCAGGACTCGATCCCAGGACCCTGAGATCATGACCTGAGCCAAAGGCAATGGCTTAACCCACTGAGTCACCAGGTGCCCAGGAATGATGTTTTTTAAGGAACCAAGTGGAAATTCTGGGTTTATGAAGTACAATAACTAAATGCAATTTTCACTGAGCAAGCAGAAAAAAGAACCAGCAAACCTGAAGATAGGTCAATTGCTTCCACCCCATCTGAGGAACAGAAAGGAAAAAAAGAATGAAGCAAAATAGACACAGACTAAGAAACCTCTAGACACCACCAGTCCCACCAACACACACATAATGGGACTCCTGGAAGGACAGGGAAGAGAGAAAAGAGCAGTAAGAAGGTTTTAAGAAATAATGGCTGAAAACTAAAATACAATGAAAAATAAGAACTGATGTTTACTTATGGCCAAAATTAACAGAAGTGGTTTTGTGAGGCAACTGTCCCATGCCAGTGGTACTTCTGACACAGGAAGAGTGAGAGAATTCAAGAAAACAGGATTACTTGTGAACAAAAGTCCAGTGAAAGTTGAGTGCTCTGACAGGTCTAACAGCACTCTATGCTGAAGATCCTTTGGATAATAGGAGACAGCAGACAGAAATCCAGACCTCCATCCACGTACCCTTGGCCATTCTCACTCACCAGTCTCCACGCTGCTGCTCTCTTGCTGTGCTTCTGTTCCCTTCACCGCCATAAGCTGCCTGGGCCTCCCCAGCCCTCACAACCAGTTTCCTGATGTCACATACTCTCTCACAGCCAGTAGCCTGCCCCCGCTCCTACTTCCAAATCACCAGAGTGCTGAGTGGCCACCGTTAGGGGCTGAGGTTTACCTGATCCCTCCAGCAAGGAATAAAGAGCTGAGATGCCCACCCTACAGGAGTCTGACCTGCCCTGGTCAGTGGGGGAGTCCGACACAAATCACATTTCAGTCACTGGTTGGAGGAGAGGTGGGCTGATTTTAAATGCTTGCAACATTTTATTATACTTTGTAATCTTTTAAATTCATTCTTAGAGGTTCTTATATTTTAAATATAATAGGGTTACTATTTCCTCCAATTAACACTTTTCTACTTTTACACCTGGTATCAAAAGGGAAATCAGGGCTCCATATGCAAATTCTACCTCCAGAAGCTTTTTGTTTGTCCAAAGTATTAATGGATGCTTTGATGGAGGAGGGATGAAAGGGAGGGTCTTTAATTAAATCCCGTAATTTGATTACTTCTTTTGAGGTAGCATATTAACTGTCTCTAAAAAGATTTTTTTTTCCTAAAACATAATATGTTCATTTTTATTATTTGAGCTAAGAAGGAATCTGTGCCCATTTATAGATAGAATGTTTCATTGCCTGTTGCCAATTATGATTTTTCTATTGACAGAAATAAACTGGCAGAATACATTTCAATAGCATCTAATACCAAAGTTTCTAAGCCCGCTCTCATACATATTATACTGTTAACAAATACATAAGTAGGAAGATTAACCGCCCAAATACAGCCTCCTCCATAGCCATATTTGGTGGAATTACAAAATTGTAGGAATTATTTCTTTTGACCAAGGAAAGAATCTCTTATGAGAGTTGAGATACAATGCATTATCTAAAAAGTTCTAACGGGTTAGAAAAGGAGGAAGAGATTTCATATCTTTTAAGTTATCATTTTTAGACCATTTCAAAATTACAGAATTCTTTAAAAATTTTGAGGGGAGTTATATGCTTAAAATAGGTTTCAATTTAGCATTTCTATTACAAACTCTAAAATTGCAGTGCTGAATTCTGAATACTAAAATTCTGCCCGAATAAGTTTTAACATAACAAAAACTGCAGAGCCAAATTCTATTCTAGCAGTAAAGATTCTGCTTTGCAGGAATTAATTTTATACATTCATAACCATTAAAAAGCATGAATTTTTCTCTTCCCCACCAGAGATTAAAAATAGCTTTTGTTGTATCACATTCTTTTCAAATAGTTGCATGCAACTCTCTTTTTTTGTCCTGCTAAAAATATGTACAACTTAACCAACCTACTAAAATCAAAGCAACTTCAACTTTTTCCCCCCATAGCCGCCAGTTTCCTGGATGAGATTCTTCTACACAGCTATCTTAGTATTTCCTGTCCTCACATAAATACAAAATAGTTCTATTTGGACCCTTCATAATCAAATTCTCTCTTGAGATTGCCTGATTAATAGAAAGAGGCTGTGGTAAAGATCATGCTAAAATGATCTGCACCTGTCTTTACAGAACATTTTTTTGCACTTGTATATGAAAATGAATAGTGATATTCTGGGAATTTAGAACTTTATTCTTTCAAAAGCTGTCATGCTCCTATCTCACTTTTTTTTTTTTCCTAAAATACAGGCAGCAGTACGTCTCCTGTTTTCCTCATCCACATCCCCGCCCAGCCTTTGAATAATTCTGAAAGCATGGTGAAATAGGATCTCCTCTGAGGGAAATCCGGATGCTGTTTTCCTCAAAAGATTGTTCTCAGCTCATGTGTTCAATGAGTTTACCATTTGCTAGATATTTCATCAGCTTGCCAAGAATGGCTATGACAGTCACCAATTTACAGTCCTCCATTAAGCAGGTAAATCACATTTCCAATTTACCAGTCCCCTGACCCTTTGGTCACTCCATTAAGGCTTTTTTATATGATAAAGACAGATGATTACAAATACAACAGTCTGCTTCTGCACAAGAAAGATTCTCTACCAAGGCAAATTCATTGTGGGATTGTCCATTTTAAGATATGATATGGCTCAGTCAGTTAAGCATCTGACTTTTGATTTCAGCTCAGATCATGATCTCAAGGTCATGGGATCAATCCCTGCATCCAGCTCCACATGCTTAGCACAGAATCTGAGGGAGATTCTTTCTCTCCTCTCCCTCTGCCCCTCTCCCTACATGTGTGTGACGTCTCGCTTTCCCTATAATAAATTAACTGATTAATTAAATATATATATATAGAATATATATTTAAAATAGCTACCTACCGGGTAGCAGCTATTTGTTATACATATAGCTATTGTTATACATATAGCTATTTGTCTATATTTATAGATTATGATCTCATGCTGAGGAACTGATATTCAAAATATTTTCTTGTATTCTCATGTAGTGGTGGTTATAATGCAGTGGTTATCAATACAGTAAACTCTTACTTATTCATAGTAGTGGAGGAACAGGGTGACCTCCAGTTAAATAAGTATATCTTTTTTTTTTTTAAGATTTTATTTATTTATTTGGACAGAGAGAGACACAGCAAGAGAGGGAACACAAGCAGAGGGAGAGGGAGAAGCAGGCTTCCCATGGAGCAGGGAGCCCAATGTGGGGCTCCATCCCAGGACACTGGGATCATGACCAAAGCTGAAGGCAGACACTTAATGACCGAGTCACCCAGGCGCCCCAGTAAATCTATTTTAATTTTAAGTAAAAACACCACACAAGCATCTGTACTCCTGCATTCGGTGAGCACATGTTCCCTAGATGGCTGTCCCTCTGGACCCCACCAATGGCCAAACCTGTGGACAAGAGCCACTTACCAGCCTCACAGTACATGTTTCTTGCTCTCATAAATGCACACACTCCCTCTCTAATCTACGTATCTTTTTCCTAAACTTCTGGTTGATCTTTCCAGTTGTTCGTTTTCTCAATAAACAGAAGCTTATCGTATAAATGTATTAAATAATAAAATTAACTTATATTTATGTGGAATACCCTATGAGTTAATACAATACTGTCCTTATTCATATATAAAAGAAGAAAATCATATGAGGATTAACCTTATATCTAATAAACGCAGTTTTAAAAAGTTAAACGAGGTGTGCCTGGGTGGCTCAGTGGGTTAAAGCCTCTGCCTTCAGCTCGGGTCGTAGTCCCAGGGTTCTGGGATCGAGCCCCACGTCAGGCTCTCTCCCCTGTGGGGAGCCTGCCTCCCCGCCTCTCTCTCTGCCTGCCTCTCTGCCTACTTGTGTGATCTCTGTCTGTCAAATAAATAAATAAATAAAATCTTTTTAAAAAAAAAAAGTTAAACGATATTATAAAGCCATGAAATAATATCCTCCCTGGCCTTCTAAATAACAAGCCTTCCCAGAATCTGGAATCCATTATAATGTGACTCAAGAATCTGTTGTCACATTTACGTGCTACTGTAGGGAAGATGTGTTTTTCAGGTAACAAAGTAACTAAACTACAAATAGTACCATTAACAAAACATTATGGACAAATTATGTTAATTTGTTTAAAAACACACGGGCTCCTTGTCTCACTGATTTTTCACCCTCAGAGACAGTGAGGGAAATAAACTGGGTTCTGGTGATTAAGTTTTAGACTGATGACACATACGTGGCACATATGGGTATTATTTATTTCACAATTTGCTTGAACGAACTCCCAACTGTTTTGTCTATTCTTATGCCACAGCTTCCAGAAAAGACCATCTTGAAGTCCATATTCATGGAATCTTTGCAGTGAGGATTCCCAGGGAAGAACATTCTCCCTGCAATGTTACCTGAGATAACTCTTCCCCACTCTGGGGGAAGCATCTCCAGGAAAACAGATGCCCACTCAACCTAAAAAAGGTTAGTCAGAAAAAGGCATGTATTTTTTGTCAGCTAACTATACATGCCACAGAACGAATACCCTAAAAGGAAGACTAAATACGAAAACATTTAACTTTAAGTCAGAAAAATAGCAAAAATAATTAATAAATTAATAAATAAACTCAAAGAAGAAAAGAAGAAGAAACAAGGATAAAGGAAGTAAAGAGAAAAGCAGAAACTAATGAAACAAAACGGAAACAACAGAGCAACAGAGATCAGCAAATCTTTTTTAAAAAGATAATGAATCTGATAAGCCATGGCAAGCCTAACTGAGAAAAAAGAAAGAACAAATAAAAAAATACTAGTAATGAAAAGAAGGATATAACGACATATGCAGTGGATTACAAAGAGTTGGGAGAATATGGTGAACATTTCAATAAAATTGAAAACTGAGGGGAGAAAAGCCCCAGAACCTCTACTGTACTATGTCTTATTAAGCTGTTATTTAGTAACTTAAATTCTGGCTCCAAATGAGTATATTCAGGTGTGGGGTTCAAAGGAATAAAACTAAAAATTTTATCTACAATATTTCATACTAAGTATTATGATTTGTAAATGCTCTAAATTTAAGAATGATGTCTGTATCTTCTTAAAGAATTTATCTAATCCAGAGTTTTTCCACTGGTATCTCTATTTAAATTTGGGGATTAATTAATGAAAGTGTCTAGATGTTGCCAAGTGTAAAAGATCATAATTTAATAACTTTCTAAAACAGCTAAATGACCCTTGTACTTCTATATTTAATATTAACTTTCAGCTGCCATATAACTGCCTATTTCAGGCCTAGGTAAGTACAAGAACAATAAAGTCAAAGCATTATAGAGCTGGAAGGGATTTCAACCTCTTATTTTACAGATAAGAAAGTTGAGACCAAAAGAGGTGAAGTAACTTGCCCAGGTTGTCATATTAACTATCTCTTTTTCCTCCGACACAGAAAGTTATGATAATTCTGTACTCAGTGGAACATAATTCTGCCCCATTACCTTCACTAGTAAGGTAAAAGGAAGCTATTGTTACACCCCCAACATGCATCTCTCTGCGGCACACTACTTAGAATCAGCCCAGTCATTAGCATCACGGGAAGTTTTTATACATTATCTAAAAGACTATTTATCACACAAAAAAATGTCCACTATTTTAACACTTCTCTTCTTTTTTTTTTAAAGATTTTATTTATTTATTTGTCAGAGAGAGAGAAAGCACAAACAAGGGGACTGGCGGACAGAGCAGACAGAGGGAGAAGCAGGCTTCCCGCTGAGCATGGAGCCCGAAGCGGGACTTGATTCCAGAACCCTGGGATCATGACCCGAGCCGAAGGCAGACGCTTAACCTGCTGAGCCCCCGGGTGTCCCAACACTAGTCTCCTTTTATCTTCGTGGTTAAATGCATTGTTGACCATAAAGTTTCTGGTTATAATTTGCTCTTCTTTGTAATAACCTGGCACAATCTTATAATCTTACTTTAGTTTCTCAGATTAAGGGTACAAGACTGTGTTGAACAGTCTTCCTTTGATTCTACACTTATACAAAAGTTTTATAAAAATTCAGTAACACAAATAGGTTAAAGGGGCAATAATCAAGCAACCATCCCAAAGTTTTTTCTATATAGTACTGAATTTTCAAATTATGAGACATTTGAATGAGTCACATAAGAAAATAGAAATTTGGCACTGTAGAATCAAAATATCAAGATGCAGTTTCCTCTTTCGCATAAATTCTCAAGATGACTGCTACGATGTCCCTCATGCTGAATGGTCTTTTTCTGTATGACCTTGTCCTGCCCCATCAAAAAGTGGGGGTCTCATTGCCTACTCCTGAATCTGAGCTGGCCTATCACTCACTAAAACAAAGCAGCAGAGGTGACTCAGAGTGACCTCAGGGGCTAGGTCAGAAAGACCATGAAGGTTCTACCAGGTTCTCTTAGGAGGATTGCTCTAAGGAACATTCAACTACCTGAGACCATCACATTGGGAAGGCCACATGCAGGCACTCAGCTGGGCCCAACCTTCCTATTACCCACACCCAGGTGCTCAATATGTGAGTGCGTAAGCCAACTTGCAAGTGGAGCCCCAGCTGTTGAAGTCACCCAGTCATTCAAGTCTTCCCAGTTGAGGCCCAGACACTGGAGAGCAAAGACAGACACTCTGGATATGTCTTGTCCAAACTGCTGACCCAAAGAATCCATGATCTTAATAAAATGGTTATTGTTCATGCCACTAAGTTTAAGGCCATTTGTTATGCAGATAAAGTTGAAGATGACCAGAAGGGTATGTTTGGGCCAAAAACAAAACCAAAAATACTAAAAAATCTACAACACTGCTGAATGTAATTTTAGGACTGATTCTTCTATTTATTAGCTAGGTAGCCAGATAAACCAGAAGGTTAAAAAGGCCCTTCAGACTTGACCCAACTGAAAGGAAGATCAATCCACTAGCACACAGAGGATGTATGTCCTTAACAAAATGGAACTGTAGCCTATGCACATCCGGATTGGGAAGGACTGAAAAGGGCTAAGTACCAGGAAAAGGCTCGGCCAGGGGAGGAAGAGCCTTTTATAGCATAGCTATCTCATTCTCCAGTCACTGCCAGGCAACCTACTAAGGAAACTCTGAGTCTCCAAGGGGCTCCTAAGACAAAGAACACAGGCAAGGGGAGAGGGAGATAAAGAACACACACGTTATTCCTCTACGCTTTGAGGTACAGGCTGACACATGGCTAATGTACGACCACAAAAGAGAGAAGAGAGCCTAAGATATAATTTACATACAGACCTGAACACCAGTGGAGGAAAATCAAGTATTTTAACTATCTTTACCTCTTATCCTTCAAAATTTGTTTGACAATATATGTATATTTTAAATCTCTTCAAGTACTTTGCATCAAAATAGCTCCAACATTCATCATTAACAGTTTGGACTTTTCCTCTAACTAAAAAGATGATAGAGTCATATGAAGCACATTCATTTGATGCCATATTATCACTGATTCTTTATATAGGTGGTATTAAGGTTCTTCTTTTAGACTGGAAGTTCTTGGTGGTAAATTATTCCTGGAGTTTTGGTAGTAACAAATTTGAGTGCAAAACTTCAGAATATATCCTTGCATCCGAAATAGTGCCAGGAGAGACTACGTCCCTCTTGACCATTTCCCTACCCCACCGAACCATTTTATCTCCTTTCTTCAGTGCTTAGGGAATGATACTCTCAGCAGATGTATGAATTCTTTTACTACAGAAACCCATTAGCATCAGCAAAACCTGTAACAGCAAGGGATCTTACATTTTCTTAATCAAAATAAGTGAAAAACAACTAGCTCAAAAGCAAAGTATCTGGCTGTTATTTTAAAAAGCTGAGTAATCTTTCATTCCGTATTCCACATCCTTCCTCAAATTTGTCTATTCCCTAGTCCAGCAGGCCTAGACAAGTGTGAGGAAGGATGTGGAATACAGAATGAAAGCAAAGAGCAGCAACGACAACAACAAGGAAAGACCTTTCAGTCCGATCAAAATACACATGCTTTCAAGATTGCAGCCCCTTACTAAGCATGCTTTGATTCAGTTAATTAAAAACAATGAAATATATACTGAAAATTTCAGAGCTCCTAACAGCAAATACATACTGACTTTCTCTAGTTAGGTTTTGGCTAGATGTTAGCATAAAGAGAATGTGTGGAATTAATACTAAAAACTCTCACCTTAAAACTAAAAAAGGCAAGGTAAGTATAAATACGAAATTTCAAAGAAGTCTTAAGCAAATTCTAGGTCTAGGCCTAATCAAAAGCATTAACCTCAAAGAAGAATTTTCACTAATATGCATTATTTGATTTATGTAGATTTTTCTTTACCACATTACAGAAGATGTTTTCATTGATTCATTCTAACATCTTTTATAGCAGATGAAATCTTTTATACAGATGAAATCTTTGTTTTTTAAATTGAAAGTGTTACCTAAAATTTTAAGTGATATTTTATGAATCTACCTTTAAATCTTTAAATTTTTAATCATTCACTTCTATAACAATGTAATTTCATGAAAACTAAGATTTACCGAACTGTATTAAAAGAAAAAATATTTTACTTGTAATACCACAAATTCTAGACCAGTAAAATTGGACCACCAAGAGAAAAAAATCTGAAAAGTCAAATTTAATTCATCTTGGAAATACACTAATACACGAATTAATAGGCTCACAATTGAATTCAACATACTAAAATTACAGATGGGTGAACTTAAGAATATATCCTTTGAAATCCCATCTTTCTCCTATATAAATATTAGTGTTTAAGAAAATTTAATTGAGCTAGCATGCTTCTCCCGTCACTGTTATATATATTTCTCCATATACATACATAAAATGTACTTTATTACCCTCATGAAAACTTTATAGACCATATTAAGATCTATGTTAGAGTTACCTTAATTTCCTCTCCAACTACTTTCTCCCAAACTCAAAACTGAAAAAAAAATTCTCATAAAACACGTGTACACCAAAAGTTCCACATTAAGGGGCACCTGGCTGGCTGTAGAGCATGTTGCCTCTTCTTTTTTTTTTTTTTAATAAATATCTTTTTTTTTTTAAGATTTTATTTATTTATTTGACAGAGAGAAATCACAAGTAGGCAGAGAGGCAGGCAGAGAGAGAGGAGGAAGCAGGCTCCCTGCCAAGCAGAGAGCCCGATGTGGGGCTGGATCCCAGGACCCTGGCATCATGACCTGAGCCAAACGCAGAGGCTTTAACCCACTGAGCCACCTAGGCACCCCAAGCATGTTGCTTCTTGCTCTCAGGGTCATGAGTTCAAGTTCCATGTTGGGTTCTAGTAGAGCTTACTTTAAAAATAAATAAATGAATAAAAAGATAAATTTTAAAATTCCACATAAAAATTCAAGCATTCTATTCAAAATGATTATGAGTTTCGTTTTGTTTTTAGCAATGCAATCATGAAAATAACTGCATGAAAGCTTAATTATATATGTACAAATATATTTATAATATTCCTATTCTACAAGTAAATGGATTTAATTTCATGTTCTCAAAGCAAAGTCACTTTTTACATTTCTCAAGATCTTTGACTAAATTTAAATATTTATTTTCCTTACAGTCAAATCTAAAACGATATTAATTAAATACAGCAGAAAGCAGTAAACCATTAAAATATTATTTGTTTGCTAATCATAACAGAATTTCAGCAATAATCTGATAATATGATTTTTTAAAGATTTATTTATTTATTTATCTTAGAGAACACAGGGGGAGGGGCAGAGGGAGGGAAGGAGAGAATCTCAAGCAGACTCCCTGCTGAGCAAAACACCCAAGGGAGGAGTCAATCCCACAACCCTGAGATCAAGACCTGAGCCGATATAAAGAGTTGGAGACTTAACTGACTGAGCCACCCAGGAACCCCTATTTATTCATTTGAGAGAGAGTGAGAAAGAAAGCATGAGCAGGAAGAGCAGAGGGGGAGGGAGAGAGAATTTCAAGCAGAGTCCACATTGAGTGTAGAGCCAAACACAGGGCTCAATCTCACAACACTGAGATCACGACAGGGCCAAAACCACAAATCAGATGCTGCCATCCAGGCACCCTAAATTTGATAGTATGATTAAGAAAAATTTGACACCGTATTTCATACCAGGCAGTCATCCCATTTTCTTAGTGAAGACATTTAGTAAGCCCACAGAAGAATCTTAGAAGCTAAAGAATATAGTAAACCCCTACAATCAAAATTTCAATTAACAAGTGAGAAGTGAGCCCCAAGAAGGGCTGAGCATGCTAAACAAAGGAGAGGAAGAGAATTTCTGGAGTAAGACACAGCATACAAAACCACAGGGATGAGAGGGATGGTAAAGTGACTGCAGTCTGAGGGGCCCAAGCTGGCTAGAACAGGGGTTGATGAGAAGCAGGAAAGGATTCTGGAGAGACACCAAGGATGGAAGGGAGATACTCTGAAAACCAAGATGAAGGTCAGGGCTCCAGCCTAAAAGCAAAGAGCATCATGGAACTGTTGAGTGAAAAAATTCTCAAAGTAGTGTTATAGGGGTATAATCTGAAAACTACCAGAAAAGGATTGGAGGGAAAGGAAGAGGACAGGGAAAAGGAGATTAATTATTAAAGCATATGGTGACAAGCGCCTGGTTCCAACATTAGACGTAACGAGACAGATGGGAACAATGAGAACATGGTCGGCTGGTAGGAGGAGGCCATCTTTCAACACCAATATCTCAAGAAGGGTTTTGCTTGTCTGGATGATTGATTTGGTTTGGTGAGGAAGTACATCTTCATGCAACTAACTAGGATCTGCGTCACAGTCCTTAGTTATTCAGTATTGTATGTTAATATTTTTTAAGCAAAGAAAGCAGAATAACTCAGTATTGATTTCACAATTAGGAGCCCACAAATCTATTTTTGACTTTTTGAGCAATGTGGCTCATCACCTTATACAACCAAATAGGTCTCAGTTCCCCTCAAAGAAACTCATGAAGCCGGTGGGGGCGGGGAGTGATGAGGAGAGATAATGACAAACAAACTTGAATCCGTGCAACCAAATACCTAGGAATAAAACTGCTACATAAATGCGAAACCACTAGCAAGTAATACTTTTTGAATGATGCCAGATGACCTTTCATTTTACCAAACTGGTTATGTTTTGTGTTATTTATGATATTTATGAGACTACTCATGCCTGAACACTTTAACACCGAAATTCACCATTTTATCTACCTATGATCACCCTTCCATAACTGTTTTTTGCTTCTAAGCTTAAAGATCAATTACAATTGTGATATAATTTTGAAGCACCATATGACTATTTTCAAAAACTGACAAGCAAAGTATTTTCCATAAATTCAAATCCAAATCAAATATTTAAAACAAAAATAATATAGGGGCACCTGCTCAGTTGATTAAGTATCTTCCTTTGGTTCAGATCATGATCTCAGAGTCCTGGGATCGAGCCCTGCATCATGCTGAGCCTGCTTCTCCCTCTCACCCTCGCTCTGTGCTCTCTTTCTCTTTCTCTCTCAAATAAATAAATAAATATCTAAAAAAATTTTAAAAATAATATAACAGTTGAAATAAATCACTTAGCAGGCTATCTATGAGGCTATCTATGAGACAAGGCTTCAATATACTACCTATGAAAACAAAGAGACAAAGAAATGATAATTTTCATTTTGCATGAAAATTGATTGTAAAGAACACCTAACAGTCAATGGAGATCTCAGTTCTAAATTCCCCTTGTCCATACAAGCTGCAACTACATGACCTCTGAGAATCCAGCCCTATAAATGAGAAAAGCAAACTGATACATTATCAGTTGGGGAAAAGGTTTTGAACTCGTTTCTTCAAGATCTGAGTTCCTTTGAAAGAGAACAGTCTACTTTGCAAATTAGATTTAAATTTCTTAGCACTAGGGAGACAAATTAAATGAATTCTAAAGATACCCTGGAATATTCTTTTTCTGCTCCTTAGTTTTGCATGGTCTCCCTATTCTCCCATTAAGCAGAGACATTTTTAATCATGCAAATATAAAACTAAAAATGTATTAAAGCAAAATAAAAGTGAAGACTTTGGAACCTGAGAGAACTGATCAAATCAGAGATGCACCCATTACTAACTCTCTAATGGAAATAATACCTTCAACACACACTCAGACTCTACATATATTTTGAAGACAGGACCCGAAGGACTTGTTGATAGGTTGGACGGTGTGTGGGAGAAAGAGAAGAGTCAAATAGACTGCTGGGCCTCAATAACCAGGAAGGCTGCCAGCCAACGGAGATAGGAAAGACCTCAGATAGAGAAAGGGAAATGGAGAATTGCACTTGAGACATGGTAAGTGAAGAGTTCCAGGAGGCAGGTGGATATAGGAACCTAGAGTACAGAAGTGATACTAGGCTGGAGATATAAATTTGGGAGTGGCCGATACACAGATGGCATGTAAAGCCATGAGACAGAATGAGATCACCGAAGGAGCATTAACAGATAGAAAAGAACAGATAGGAAGGGAAAGAGATCACTACAACATTCTGACATCAAAGAGAAGGAGGAGCAGCCAAGGGAAACTGAAAAGACAGCTGAGTGAGATAGGAGGAAGGCGGGAGAGGAGGGAGCCATGAAGATGTGTGAAGTAAGTAAAGCGAGATAAGAGACCATCAGCCGTGCCCCATGCTGCTGATGGGGAAAGGGAAGGAAGAACTGACAACTGACTGATGGATTTAAGGACTCGGTGACCTTGACAAGAGCAGCTCTTCTCCTCAACAGTAAGGGAAAGAACATGAATAGAGTGGGTTTTAGAAAAACTAAGAGCAAGGAATTGGGAGACTGTGAGCACAGACAATTCTTTGAGTTGTTTTGCTGCAAAAGGAGACAATGAAGTTGGACCAGCAGGGAAGTGGCATCAAGAGAAATGGAAGAAATATCAGAATGTTGTCTGCTGAGGGGAATGACCCAACTGAGAATAAAAACTAACTATATGAGAGGGAGGAGGAAAATGCTGATGAATGAGCTGAGAGGACAAGGAGGGTGGGTAGTGGAGATCTTGCATCCGAACTGGAGACTGGTTTGGGGAAGACCTAGACTAGTTCACCTTGGTAATAGGAGGGAAACCAGAATATGTGGATGCAATGCTGAGAAATGGGTACACAGGTAGTAGGCCACAGCCAGATAGCAATAACGGTAATCATTCACACCAATTCTATTATTTCTTAAGAGTGGGAAGGAAAGACCCCCTTAAAGAGGAAGAAACCACCCTAAATTTTTATTTTTTTCACCCTAAATTTTTAATGTCCTAATTATCTAAAAGAAATAGCTATTAGGGGCGCCTTCGTGGCTCAGTGGGTTAAGCCTCTGCCTTCGGCTCAGGTAGTGATCTCAGGGTCCTGGGATCGAGTCCCACGTCGGGCTCTCTGCTCAGCAGGGAGCCTGCTTCCTTCCCCTCTCTCTCTCACTCTCTGCCTGCCTCTCTGCCTACTTATGATCTCTCTCTCTCTGTCAAATAAACAAATAAAATCTTAAAAAAAAAAAAAAAGAAATAGCTATTAATCCAATGTAGGCTGTGTTAAACCAGAAAAGGCAGTTATTTTTGATACATTCCTGCCTTTTGGTGAATAGGAGTAGGGACTCCAAAGCAATATTAAATAGGTTATAGAGTATAAAGGAAGTTACAGAATAGAAAGGAAGCATTATAAAGAAGAGTTATAGCATGCAAATTTCAACCCCAAGACACATAAAATACCCTTGTTTCTAATTCTCTTCATTAGTCATTAGCTGTCATCTGCTTATGCACCTTAACTCAATGATCCCAAAAGATATTGAATAAACAGGAACAGTAAGAATAGGAAGAATGATATATAGAACTACATATATATATGGACCAAACCCTGTGCTAAATGCTGTAATATACCCATTCTCAACAAATCAGTACAGAAGGCCTCCGAAGGAAGCACTGTTTTACTCCCTTTTCATAGATGAGGAAGCTACAGCACAGAGAAGTTATGTAACTTGCGCAACAGTAAGTGGCTGAGCTAGAATTTAAACCCAGGTCTTGTTGACCTCTGTGTTAAGAGTGTACATTTTAAGTTATCACCTCAAGAACTCAGCTCATGAGCATCAGTTTGGATAACAATTGTTTAAACCTATTAGACAAAAATATGAAAATATCTCTTCAGCTGGTAAATTATTTCTGCCTTCACCCAAGTTCAGTAGGTGGATAATTCAAGCTCTTCTAGATTATTCCTGGGACTCAGTGATAATGACAGTCTGCCGTTTGGGATGTCATTATAGGTACTAACATTACTTAGGTAATTACTAACATTACTTTTATGATATAATAAAAAGAAGAATATAAAGAAGGCTGACCTGCTTTGTTCCAAACGATCTAGTTAACTTAGATGCCACAACGTTTCTCACACATTACCATAAGTTTCCAATTTAGGCATTATCAGATAATAAATTGATACACTACAGTTTTCCAATAGTCTCTGTTACCATCACATTTTTATTAATTGCATCTTCATCTGAATAAACAAGCACTTTTAAAGCCCAGGACAAAAATGTATAATAAACCACACCTGGGAGGCAGCCTCAATCTCTAGCATCTCCTCCCTGAGACTGTTTGCCTCCAGGACAGCCAAGTTGATTACTCCACCAACAAGCCATACTATGCCATTCCTGGGTCTTTGCTCACATTGTTTCCTTTGCCTGGAAGTTCTCCACCAAGTAGTGGATGCCTACCCAAGTCCCCCAGTTGCTCTGAGTATTGGTTGTTAAGAGCTCTCCACTAACCATGGGGTGTTATGGCCCCAGGCAATGACTGACTAACATGGGGAAAATTAAAACTTAAGAGACACAGCAAAAGAACTGCAATATGTGGGACCTATCTGGACCCTAAATTAAACAAACTACATCTAGGACAATAGGACAGTACCCACAAAATTCAGTTTCACTTCTATTTGTTTGAAGATTATTTTAAGTAAAATACTGGGATTAATAGAAAGCACTAGAATAAAAAATGTAGTGAAGATTCATTAAATGTGTTTCAAAATAAACTGAATTGAAATAAAGTGAATCGCTATTTCTTTCATGCAGTCATTCTTTAAAAGTAGATAAAGAAAACAGCCAAATCCCACCTGAAGGGCATGACTTAAAATATTAAGTTTACACTCTTGCTAATCTGTAAGTCTGTACAAAAGCAGTCACTAATTCTTATGAAGGTTGTGTTCTACATATACAGCCTCAATTGATTCTCACAAAAACCCAGTGAGGTCGATCCCATTAATAAATCTATTTTAGAGATGAGGAAACTAATGCTAAAAGGTGATCCCAGTCTAGACTAAGAGCAAACCAGTGGACTCCAAAGCCTAAACAACTTACTGATCCTTCCAAAGCAGTGCTTGTGGAACTGGCATCATCAGCGCCCTACTGCCCTGATGTAGAGTTAAGAAAGCAACATCATTTGGACAAAACATCATAACAGCACATGCTTCAAGCACCTGACTAATAAGACGTGTGGCTGGTCCACCAGGGGTACCACTGGGCTGCCCATCTGGTGGTCATGGCTTTGCATTAAGCTGAGCACTTCCCCAGGATCCTCACAACCCATCACACAAATGACAGGCTCTGGTTAATGTTCAGCCCTATGAAGCTGTGTCTTTCCTAGGTGATAAACCTACTCAAGAACTAAACTCATACTCTAGGCCCTTTTAAATACAATGATCAAATAAGTCGCTATCTTTTCAGACATGCTAGCATGAAAAGCACAAGAAAACTTAGTTATAAGCTAACAAATTTCTAAAACATAATCATTACTAAAACCTACAATTTCAAAATTTTCTTTCATGAAACAGAGCTTAAATATGTAAATAAAAAGAAAGATAAGGAACCAAAAACTAAACTAACATGGCCAAATTCATTTTGAAATAACAGCATGTGAAAATAAATCATTTGAGCTGACAAACAAAGGAAATAGGAATCAGAAGTTAAAAGGATGATCTCTTTCTTCAACTCTGCAACAGGGGGAAAAATGATTAAAAAAAAACACCCTCCAAGTCACCATCAGCAATCCCCAAGCCTGCAACCACAGGGCTGTGTTTTTGCTTGGGTGGAGCAGAGAGTAAATAAACAGAGTTTCTATTTTTAGCATGCATTCCCTGGCCACTCTGAAATTTCCAAGTCACAAATTATTGCCTGTTATCTCTTAAAGTAGATTTTTACTCAAAGTACCATAAAAAAAACTTCTCAGGTCAGAAAATGACTATATAAGTTCCTACATAAAACTAATTTATTTTAGAAAATAATTTATTATGTAAAAACCATGATATATTCACTTAATAAACACACTAGAAAGAATGTTTAAAATATTTCCATTGTGTATACTCAAAAGAGTACATATTCTCAACTATAGAATAAAAATAAGAGGGTAAAATTTTCATTTTGAAACTCAAATTTTGTTTGAATTTTGAAAATGAACTTCTTTGCAAAAATAGACAATACAATGAAATACAAATTGAAGAGACAATTTACATATTAACCAGTGCAAAATTCTCTCCAAAATTTAAATTCACAGTGTGCTCAAAAATTCAGCTTTACTCAAGAATAATAGATTGGAAATAAAAAGAACAAAGCTATTTGTATATTCTACTTTTCACACATTTTAGAAAGAAAATCAAGGGATTGTCTATATACATCATGCAAGGGCAAGTTATCCGTTGGACATTAGACATAATGCTTTAGGTCCACAATATTTTTAGGGGCCCACAAAAATGTATGAATTTCTTTTAAAATCAGAAGAAACACAGAATTTTTTAAAAAGCTGGAATGTTTTACTATAAATATTAATAAATTTGTCTTTATGCCAGCAAAGTTGCAATAATTTTAATTTTTTTTTAATGGAGTAAGGAGAGCACAGAGGGCAAAGGGCCTAGCACCATGAAAGTCAATTAGCAGGCCTGCTCCACATATACTTGAGCAACACAGGTTTGAGTTGCACAGAGCCACTTAGACGCAGATTTTTTTCTTCAATAAATACAATATAGTAATGTCAATGTATTTTCTCTTCCTTATGATTTTAACTTTTTTCCTGTAGCTTACTTCTCTGTAAGAATATAGTATAGAATAATATAATACACAAAATATGTATTAATCAACTCTGTTATCAGTAACGCTTCTGATCAACAGCAGGCTGTGAGTAGTTTAGTCCCGGGGGGGGAGTCAAAAGTTATACATGGATTTTTGACTGCACCGGACTCGGCACCCCTAACCCCTGCCTTGTTCAAGCATCAACTGTAAGTCCTTCCTGTCCCAGAAGTCTCTCTACATGGATCTAGATGATGCTTATCAAAGCAGAAGATGGTTAGTGGTGCCTTTGCTGATTCTGAAGAGTGATGGGCACCTGTCAGCAGCTACTCCTCCATTCATGGGGACCCATTCGCAACAATCTCTTCCTCCAGTTGCCCCCACAGACAGGACACAGAACTAAAAGGCTCCCTGTATACTGGCAATATTCTGAGGAGGCTTAAACAGTAAGGTGGGGCTGCTACCACAGCACAGTTTTGCTCTGAATCAACTGTTTGGTTCCTTCCTAAGTTTCAGATGCCTTTGGAAATCTGACAAAAACTTCTCAGAAACATATGCACATAGCCACAAAATTTTACATGTAATTAATTTCATCCTTAGAAATTCATTTCTTGGGACACCTGGGTGGCTCAGTTGGTTGGACGACTGCCTTCGGCTCAGGTCATGATCCCGGAGTCCCGGGATCGAGTCCCGCATCAGGCTCCCAGCTCCATGGGGAGTCTGCTTCGCTCTCTGACCTTCTCCTCGCTCATGCTCTCTCTCACTGTCTCTCTCTCAAATAAATAAATAAAATCTTTAAAAAAAAAAAAAAGAAATTCATTTCTTGCACATAGATTTAAATATTTTGGAAATACTAATACTCTCATTTTAAATGCAAAAATGAACTGGCTGTTTCTGAAAAAGAAAATGAAAGAAGTCTAAATTGTACAGATAAAACAGAAAGTACACTGTATCCCACAAGAAAGCTGCAGTGAGAGGGCAGCTCCAGTTTGATACAGAAGTTGAAACTGGGCCCTGGTCCTCAACAGTCGATCAGCTTCAACTTCTAGTTTCTGTTTTAATGAGAAGAGGCACGTAAGTGCCACATGCAGTCACAGCCTCTTCTGCCAGCAGACTAGACCAGGCATGAGTGATGAGTGTAAAAATCCCCCAAACCTCTTCTAGTTCCATTCACTTTACATCACTCCCTGTGCCCATACACCCTGGGCCTTTTGTGGAAAGGACAGCACCAGAGATGCCGTCTGTGTCTTGAAGGAGAGATCCAGTACACATTTCAATAGAAGCCTGTCAGAACTGAAAACACCTTCGTGAGTGTTCTGGAAGTTTTCATGGAGTCTACCGGCTTCCACGTGCACACAGGATGCCAGGGCTATTGTACTAGGTTGTCGAGCTGCTGGGTAATGCTGGAGCAACAGTGCACTTTGCCATCTTTAGCATGTTCCCATGTAAGGAGAGACAGATGTCCATGGTCTTATGCAGGACAGGCCTGCTTTAGTGCCTATCAACGAGGAACAAAACTGGTTCTGTAACATGAAGGTCACTGCAGTGGTGACTTCCAGACCATGCACAGAATCATTCCATCCCACTCTTACTTACCTGCAGCAAAAACGTTTGATAATATTCTTGGCATGCGCGTGTGCATGCATACACACACACACACACACACACACACACATTCTTCAGAGAAACAAATTTGAAAGTAGCAGGAAGGAAATTAATGGGGAAAAATTACAAATCACGTATTCCAGGATAAGAACTGCTTCCCCAGGCTAAAGATGATTAGACTCCAAATGGAAGCCTTAAAAGAAAATCAATTCTTCATGTAGATACCCCTCTTCAGAATGCTTAAAAACTGTCCCTCTCTGGCTCACAAATATGTGTATTCCTAACTTATAACACCTTTCCTCTCAGAAACAAACAGTTCTGAGCCAGATACCAATTAGATTTTCCTTTGTATTAAGTAAACCAATTCATGGCAAATAGTAGGAGACTCTCAAAAATTAATGGAGGTTGAGGGCAGAGGCAGATGAATACCTAGATAGCTGTACGATTTCTACCAAACCATTTTAGAATGAAAATTAGAAAATTATACCTACAAGTTATATCATTTTAATTCAACTCAGCCCAAGTTCTTACCATAAGAATCATGCACTTACTTAAATTTTAATAGCACCATGTACCAGAACTGATTATCTCTTAAAAAAAGAAAAAAAAAAAGGTAAATGCAAGCATTTTTCTTGTGAAAGAAGAGCTTACTATAATTTCTTAAGCTTTCCAATTCCTTTAAAAAATACTCTTTCATCCAAACTGGTTCTCTAACCACAAAGAAAGGTAGATGGGCAGTGGTACCATTTGCCAAACTAAACAGCTGCAAACAAGGCCCAGAGAGGAGGGTGGGAGCAGGGTAAGAAGGGGAAGGCCAAGTTTGAACCTGTTGCAGTAAGATGCACTGAGAGCACTGAGTGCGCTGAGGAGACAGCTCGATCCGGGGCTCTGAGGGCAAATCTGAGCCAGAGACATCAACTGGAGACTCAGCAGTGATTGCCTAGTTAACTGCAGCTCAGGGTGTGGAAAAGCTGTCCAGGATGAGGCCTGGGATAAGGGAAGGAGGCCTATTAACTGTATGGCACAGTGAGCCCTGATGACCTTCACTGGTGGCAGACGATGGAGGAGCAAATGCAAGGAAAGGAAACAGAGCAGAAGATCACAGACACTTGCTCTTTCAAGATACAGCTGAAGAGTGAGGTGAAGTGAGAGGAGGGAAGTTATTGCAACTCCCCTTGTTTAAAAACCTGAACGTGTTCACATGCTGCTGGAGGAGACATGAGCACAGAAGTAGAAGCTAAAGATACAGGAGGGAGAGGATGGGAGCTAGGGTACAGGGACAGTGGGCAAGGGGGCAGCCCTCTACATCAAGATACGGGGGGCTGGGGAACAGGGCTCAAGGCACAGGCTGAGGGATTTCTCTCAGAAGCATGAGATGAGATCATATGCTAAGGACAGTGGGGAGGAGGTGACAGGATGGACATCCACAGATTTCCTAGCCAACAGTCATCCACCTGTGTAGGCATATTGTCCCCCCCCCCCCGCCCCCACCAAGGGCCAGGGATGCAGACTTGGCCCAGAGAGTGAAGTCCTTCCCTCAGAGAAGCTTGTTGACTCAGAAGAGGGTAGTCTATGACCCCCATCAGCACCTGCGCCACCCTGGATCACATGACCGTGGGAAAAAGACTGCCCCAGCACATCTGGCATGACGCAGCCCTCACATTCTGAAGGGTCTCCAGTTACCCTGGAGCCGCACCTTCCGTGAAGCTCTTGAAAACAGCAGGTGGCCTCCAGAATGGCCTGGTGTGATACTCTTGTTCTCTTGGAATGACAAAAAGGTATGACTTGCTAAATAAATTTCGTGAAAAAATTTAATCTTTTTAACTTCAAGGACGCACAGATGCTCTGCCTTATCAGAAGAAGAAGTGAAGCAGTTAATTTTTCTCAGTACTAGTGGGCCAGAGACAAATGTTCAAGGCATTAAACTTCAGGGCCTTTCACAACAGAAAAACAACTCTGGTTTCTCAGTCAGCACCTCATATAGGTGCTGCCCCAAGATTACTCGTCAATGATACTGGGTTTCTATTTTTGTGTCTTGTTAGTTAAGTGGGTGAGGAATTAAGAGCCACCTGCCCAGTTTACATGAGTAAGATGTGTGAAGGTACTTGCATAGCACAGAGAGTGAGGCGAGGACTGGACAGCAGGTCAGGGGAACTGGGGCAAAGCTCAGCCTTGCTGGCCTTTTGTGTAACTCTGTTTCACTCTGTACAATGGGCCTCAACACTTTTGCCTGTAAAATGGGGGCCAGCAATGATGTCTAGAGTCCAAGACAGTTGTCAACCTAAGTTGCTGTTAAAAGTGCCTCCTAGAGATTAAAGAACTATGCAAATATGAAGTGTTATTAACATACAAATGAATTTGCCCAGATTTTTTGGGTTTTGAAGTGGGGTTTTTTGTTTGTCTGTTTGTTTTGTTTTACCACCATTTTATGTTTTCAAAACATCTTGCTTTAGGAGTTTTAATCTTCTTTCAAACCATCAGGAAGATTATCCTGATGAAATGAGCAGATCAACATACAGCTTTATTTCAATTTATAGAAAAATTAAAAAGACATAAAGAGTTTAACTGATTTTCTTGAAAGTCAAAATACAAGCTACATATAAAGTTCAGATCTTCTGTCTTCAATTGGATATTCTCTATGTGAAAAAAAACAAAGTATAGTTCATAATTTGTTAATTAAAAGTATTCAAGTCCACTGAAAAATAAAGAAATGACTGTATTTAAATTGTTATTGTCTTAAGACACTTCTCAAATTCTCTCTGAATTTTATCACTGTCCAAAAAAAAAGGTGATTTTCTTTAGTATCACAGTCACTGCTACCAACTAACAGACACTTTTGAGACTCTGAGATTAAGACTTTGACATCACTCTCCTGGTAATGACTAAAATAATCATATCAACCCACCAGCTCACAGAGCTGAGAAATAATGATGGACTGGGGACAATACACAAGGTCTGGGGTTAAGTGTTTCCATTTAAAACAGTAAGCAAACCAAAGTCAGAGTGAACGAAATTAAAAATATGAAACCAAAACATGATATTCAAATAAGATGGAACAGGGTATGTTGAAAACAACATTTTAAGCTATGGATGATAAAAGAGGGGGAAAAATTAAATGTGACCTTTAAAATAGGATAGAGGTTTTACTGGGGTTTTTGGAGAAGAAAGCAAGTAATTTAATGGATTTATGAGCAAACTGACAGGAACAGCACAGACCTTTCTCACAAAGAGAATCAAATGAACAGTAAAATGGCAGAAACCGAATCATTCAGACAACAGATCCTCCCAAGATCTATACAGTTTTACTTGCCACATCAGTCATGCAACAAATACCGAGGTGCTCGAACTACATGTAAGAAATCTGGCAGATAAGAAATCCCGTATTTCTTACAGCAAAAAAAGGGAGATACCAGAGTCCTTTCAGTCACACAGAGAGGCAGACCCTAAATCAGAACCCTTAACTCTGGATCTGCAGCTCCGAGTCCCCATGGCCAGCTCCCTGACCACCGGAGCTGGAGGCCAGGTACCAGGTTTGAGCCTCTCCGGAGAAACCAGGCGAAGTCAACCTCTCTGCCTACTTCTGCTGCTGCTTTTAAACACAAGCCCTGTGGTCCACCCTGTTCAGATACAGCAGAAAAGCCTCAGGCTAGATTTGCCATCCTCTCTTGGTATGAAATTAGGCCTCCCGAGAATGTAGTTGCTTGACTGTTGCTCTCACTCTTGAGAGGCTCCATTCCTTTTCAGTTCGCATGGCCACAAGCCAGGCCAACCCGTCTGCTGCTCTTGTTTGCACAGAGGCCACAGCTCCATGGCATGTCTTAGAGCCAAGCTTCAACCCACCATCAAGTAAATTAGCTCTTGGAACTGTTTATGGAGGGCATCCCCTTGACAGCAACGGAGGCTGAGCGCCTTAAAGCTGACCGTACCTTTCCTTGTACCTCTCTTCTCCTCTCTATCGTCTTTAAAGAACTGCCCACTGATGAATATGCCTGAGTGCCCCTGGCCACAACAGTGTGTCACCGGTGGATCACAGGCCTGCGGAGCTATTGCGTCCAGCACCCAACCTACCCCCCGCCTCCATCCCTATCCTCACATAGCTGAGCGTGAGTGGCACCCCTAGCCACACGCAGTTTCTTCCAACTTGCTGTGCAAGTTCTCTTCCTAACTGCAGCCTGGTGTGGGACTGCTTGAAAGCACTCTTTTGGAGCATGACTGATGGATCCCATGGCCCCCAGTGTTCCTAGGAGTGGTGGGCCTGGGAGCTGCTGAATTCCCTCTGGGGACAGGAGCCTTCTCACACCCTGTTATTTAATGACATATTCTAAGCATCATCTTTGTTTTTTACAAGGACAGCAGGATAAATGCAGTGGGTCAGGGCTCTCCCCAAGAAAGGACACTTCTCATCTACTTCTCACAAGTAACGAGCCCAGCAGAGACCCAAGTATCCTGTTTCTCTCCCTGTATTTCACTCTCTAGTTTCCAGGCCCCTCAGGGTGCATGCACCAATGGCAGCTATTCTTTGGAATAAAAGGGCTACTTAACTATTTAAAAATATTCTTCAACAATACTTTCTTCCCTAACAAGGAAGATGGGGAAGAAGATCTGGCTAATTATGCTGGAGGAAAGAAAATTTTTTCCTTATAGATTCTTTGCTTGGTAAATACTACAGAGTACTGAATTTTCACAAGAAGTTTGTAGGCTCTCTCCCCCAAAGAATGTTAAAAGCTCATTTCTATTGTTTTTCCCATGTATAAAGAAATAAATTAAACTACTTATTGAAGATGTAAATATTAATAAACAGTCCCTAACCACAATCAGGAAGGTACCAGGACACTCTCTTTCTGTTGCCAAACTACAAGTACTACTCCTGGTTCTAGAGACTGGAGTCCCCAGAGACTCAGCCCTCCCACCAGACCACGTCTCTCCTTTGGTGCCTACCCAGGGTAAGTGGACACAAGCTTCTCTGCTGAAAGATCCACCTATGCTAATGTGAAAGAGAAAAAAATGACTTAACAGAATAAACATGACTGATGATGATGTGCTAACGGAGCAACGAGGCTAAGGAGAAGTACACACCATGTGACTAAGACCGTGACCACGCAACACCTCGTATTTACATGTTCCCTCTTTGCAGCCAATAAAATATATCTCACTGATGCTTGAGGAGTTCAACGGCCATTCCTCCTGACCACAAGGGGCTATGTGGAGAGAAGAAAATGCCACAGCATTCAGAAAGTAGACATTCACCCAAAGGTGAATACCAGCCCACCACAATGGGATGCACTGAAGCATCACCAGATTGGCTCTCTTCCTCCCAGTGTAAATTACACGTGCAAATAGATACCTGTCTGACAAGGGTCGCTTTAGGATGTTCTCTGGGTAACAAGGGTTTTTACCATGCACTGCAACCTGAACACAAGATGAGCTGGTTAAAGGAAATGTGAGACTCCTTTCAGCCAAGTTTAAAATATATGATCACTGGTCTCTAGAAACAGAGCTCGTGCCTCAGTCAAACTAATTCTTCCTAAAAATATTCCCCCTGGGGAAGTTCTTCCTCCGTATGCAGAATGCCATAGGCACACAGATGCCTCTTCTCTTATGGGGGATAGAAAAGGGCCAAGAGATGGAGGAAGTAGTGCTGCACAGTAATGATTAATCCAGGTAGATGAAGGCTCCAAACAACCAAGCCCCAGGCTTTCTGGAAACTGACACAACATATTCCTTTACTTGGATCAAAAATACATTCTTATAGTACAATGATGAGTACACAGTGTAGACCATCGTTTTCAAATCTAAAATCTGTTTCTCCAGATTTGACTAAGGAATTGTTCCCCTTACTCAGTATTTTTTCTCCCCTCAGAAAAAGGGCAGCTCAGCTTCTTATGGGAAAGCTTCTGTGAGGCAGCTGAAGGTTAAACCCTATCCCCTGTTCCCCACCAGCCACAAGATCACCAACTGTCTCTTGCCTGCAGAATCCTAGAGCTGCTTGTTCTCTCATATCTAACAGAGCTAAATGTGGCAAAGACATAACAGATGAGAAAGGTTTCACAGCTGTTCTTAACCCTACTGACAGCTTAAAATCTCCCAGGGCATTTCAGGAAAGCCCCAGAAATTCTGATGTAATTGGATTCAAATGGATCGACACATTAGCAATTTTAGAATCCAGATTTAATTCTAGTGTCCTAAAACGATCTATCTGAAGATTTGGTGTTTTCTCCACCTGGAAAAGTATTTAGATAGGACAAGATAAGTATCGGTAGAGATAAACTCTTTGCTGACCACCCAGTGCTAATCAAACAACTCTCACTTCTTTCTTAAAAACCTGGATAACTGGTTTCTGTTTGTTAGTTAACTGCTTTTAAGACAAAAAAGAGCAATCTAGAAAACCGTCATGCAGAGAACAGGTGCTCCACAACTGAGTGGTTCTCAAAGTTTTGTACATGTAGCACACTTTTGAACATTAAACCTGAAGGGATTAAACATAAACCTGAAGGGATCAAAACGCTCAACAGGACACCAAACAAGACTTAAAAACTCCCAGCAATCACAACAGTGTAAAAACAGTGTAAAATGACTCCAGTAACCAAGGCACCCTTCACTACTGGGTCAACTCCCCCACACCCTCACCCCGAGGCTCAGCTGCCCATGTGCACACTCAATATAGCCCAGGAAAGATATAGTCTTCACACTTCCAGCCAGCTGCCTTTCCCTCCACCTGCCCCCCACATCATCACTCGGCTCAGGACTCTGCTAGGTCCCACCGCCACCCAAGTGCTCCGATATTTCATGTGTCCATCAACAGGCGGCAGCAAACTGCTGTCCTTCACATCCTGCAGAGTGGAGTGGCCAATAAGTTCCTGCATTTGATTAATTTTCACAATGGAATTGTTTAAACCAACTTACTTACTTATGATATACCTCCAGAAAAATCATGAGTGTCTACAACTCAATGGAGTTTTACAAAGTGTCCACTCTCAAAACATACTTAAGTATGATATACCTCCAGAAAAATCATGAGTGTCTACAACTCAATGGATTTTTACAAAATGTCCACTCTCAAAACCACTGCCAGAGCCAGCAACGAAAAAATTAATGGCACTCAGAAGGAACTTGAGGTTCCACCTCAAATGTTCATTTAGCCTCAAATGTAACCGCTATTCTGACTTTTATCACCACAAATTAGTTTGCCTGTTTAGGCACATTATATGAATGGAATCATACAACATGCATTGTTTTCTGTTTGATGTCCTTCCCTCAACATTATGCTTGAGAGACTGGTGCAGTACGTAGCAGTTATCTGTTTATTTTGTTCTTTCTTTTGGTCCTTTTTCTTTCTAGTATTCCAATGCATGATATGCTATTTTTACAAGATGGGCATTTGAGCTGTTTCCAGTTTGAGGCTGCTACAGTTAATCTACTATAAGCATTCTTGTACGTATCTTGTAATCTAGTACATTTGGGTATATACTTCAAAATATACCTAGTAAGAAAGACAGTGTGGGGGGCGCCTGGGTGGCTCAGTGGATTAAGCCGCTGCCTTCGGCTCAGGTCATGATCTCAGTGTCCTGGGATCGAGCCCCACATCGGGCTCTTTGCTCAGCGGGAGCCTGCTTCTCTCTCTCTCTCTCTGCCTGACTCTCCGCCTACTTGTGATTTCTCTCTCTGTCAAATAAATAAATAAAATCTTTAAAAAAAAAAAAAAAAAGAAAGACAGTGTGGTGTGAACAGAGGGATAGACAAATAAACCAATGTAACAAAACAGACTCCAGAAACAGACCCACACGTACACAGTCACTTGATTTATGACAAAGGGCCAATGCAGTACAGTAGGAAAAAATGATTTTTCAAGTAAATCATGTTGAATTAATTTAATATGTATATGGAAAGAAAATCTTGACCCCTATCTCACACCATACACAAAAATAAATTCCAGATAAACTATAGATGTAACTGTGAAAAATAAAGGTACTAGAAGTCAAATAAATTAGTATCTTCATGGCCTTAAGCTAAGTAAAGATTTCTTAAACATGACATAAAAATAATAACCATAAAGGGAAATATTGATAAACTGGATTCGCTAAAATTAAGAACTGCTAGTCAATAAAACACACCCTCTAAGACAGGAAAAAGACAAGTCACATACTAGAAGACATTTTCAACATATTTATCATACAAAAGACATATGTAGAAAATGTAAAGAAGTCATACAGTGTTTTAAAAAATAAAATCTTAAGGAAGCTCCATGCCGAATACAGAGCCCTATGTGGGGCTCTATCTCACAACCCTGAGATCATGACCTGAGCTGAAATCAAGAATCAGACGCTTAATTGACTGATCCCGATGTGCCCCATAGCACGATTTCTTAAATGGTCACTTAACAAAAGAGAACATCCAAATGGCCAAGAAAGCATATGAAAAGGTATTCAACATCATTAGTTATCAGGTAACCTAAAAGCCACAATAAGGGGCCATTCCATAATCACACCATACCAAGTGTTAGTAAGCATTTACAGCAGCTAGAACCTGGTGGGTGTGTAAATGTGGCTTAACCAAGTAGAAAAATCACATGATAATATTTACTAAAGCTAAACATATACATATCCTATGTCATAGCAATTCTACTTTTAATGTTATTTTTAATATATAAAAAAATTTTATGGGAATACATATAAACTAGAGAAAAGCCTTGAACAGATCTCTTTCAACAAATGGTTAAAAATCCCAAAGATAAACACATCTTTAAAACTGGCATTACGTCAGGAATTCTATTAGTTCCAATATGAAACATCTGAATAATTCTTTTGGTACTTAATATGGACTATTAGCATGGACTGGTAGAAATAAAAATCTGAAAGTTATTTGCTGTATTTCCTTCAATAATAGACATTAAACTGTATTAACTATTTGAAAAATTACATCTACTATGCCCACAGTATATCAGAGCTCAGAAGGAAGATGAAAAATAAAAGGTAGCAGGAAACCATATGGAGAGAGTCATATGGCTCGTGGTTCTAATGGTAGCTGCAAATGAGGTCACTTACCCCTCTGTGGCCACACTAATTGGTCAAGAGCAACAGAGGCTTCATCAGCAATGCTCATAAAAAATAGCCTACCCCTTCCTGGGCATTTTCAGTTTAGACAGCAGACACCTGCTACCCATCAGTCTCTCACAAGACAGGACTCGTGTCAACCTACCACTACATTATTTGATTTGCTCCTAATTGTTGCTATTTATAAACAGAGTCTTCAGAGTAGATACATGCACAAGTATAGCATGTGTACACATGCAGCCATCTATAGAAAAAAACAAATTCTCAAAAATAGCTGTCTGGAAGACCACATCTTGTTCTATTAATACTCACACACTGCAGTATTACGTAACAAATTTTTTCCAATTCTGTTATGCTAATATGCAAATAAATGAACTCAACCATAGCCAGGAGCTAAATGTACTAATCAGTACGGCCTTGTGTATCTCTAACTACAAAAGAATTTTACATGATCTCTTCTGGTTCTAAAAACCCCATGAATCTACATTATTAATTACTTTTAAATCCAACTGCTTGGTTTCTGGGGTAGTAGTATCTGTAAATCAGTATATTTAGTATGCTCCATGAAAATACCTGAACACCAATTACCTGGTAATGTGTCGTAAGTATTAAAAACATTCTATCATTTCATAACTATTTGACAATTCCAAAACAATAACAGGGATAGATACTATCAGAAGCTCACCTAAAAACAAATTGTTACTAATGACTACCTGCTTTACTTTCTGGCACCCTAAAAAGTGAGCAACTGTAAATCAACTTAAAAAAAAAAAAAAAAAAATGGAAAATGACCTCCCTCATCATTTGATGGATTTGAAAGAAGTTTTCAAATCCACCAAAGGAAAGCAGAGAGGAAAAAGACAAAATCCTAGTGTTGTGGATCAGACAGAAACCTACAGCATGGTGCAGAGGACGACTGCTATGGCTTTTTGTTGATTAGGTACATGATGGCTTCATGCCAAGATTCAGCCACAGAAGGCCAAAATTCCTTAAAATAGAGTCATATATTTTAGGACTGGTAGGAACTGCTATGATCAAGGAGTCAGAATTCCTTAGTTAAGCAGGAGAAGAAAGGAAAAAGTCAATGATACATTTCAGAAGATGAAATAGAAAGTGGGTGACAAGCAGTTCAAAGTGTGGGCTTTCAAGTCAATCAAACCTCATCTCATGTAGGCTCTGCCTCTTATGAGTTCTGTGACCTTGCCTGGAAATTCCTACAACTTGAGGAATGAGTTTCCTTGTCTGCTAAAAGGGAATGATAATGTCTCCTTGCAGGCTGTAGGGAGACTTGCATGAGATGATACCCATACAAAGCATTTCTTAGTATCTCTTCTACACCAATCCTTGGGTTGCAACTAAAAGTAAAATTTCTAACACTGTATGATGAAATATGCTGAGGGATTAAAGATCCTACTTCTCCAACTGTGCCTATTAGTAATCTATATTCCTTATGTATTTTCTTTTTTATTATTAATTCTATAGCATTCCCAATGAACATCTTTTGATCATCCAATAATAATGACAATAAAAAGGAACTAAGTTTCTTAAAAATAAAATAAAACTAAGCAGAAACCACAGATATCACTTAAAGAAATCAAATAACAGAGAAGAAATCAAATGCTTTAACAAACAGTAAGATCTTTTGCCATGCTTTTTCAACTTTGATAGCAGAACATAAATCAAAAGAAATTTTCAAAGGTCTACTCTTATTTCAGGGGCACAAACGGGACAGATCATTTGTATTAACATCTCACAGAACAATTCTTGAACCAACCAAATTCCTGGATCTAAATTCACTGAAGGTATTTCCTTCCATTTGATAATTTCCAAAATTATGTATGTGAAATAAATTTCTTCTTTGAAGTACACAGCCCACTGAGTTTTACATTCCAATCAAAACCAACTGGAGTTGGAGGAGGTCCAAAATGGCAGCATAGGAAGATTCTGAACTCACCTCCTCCCACAACCACACCAAATTTATAGCTACAGATGGAATAAATCCTGCCAAAAAAGGAACTGAAAACTAGTTGAACAACCCTCTCCACAACAAGGGATAAAAGGGTCACATCGAGATGGGTTAAAGATGCAGAGAGACAGGGTCTTGCCCAAAACTCTACCCCAGCACAGCAATCCACAATAGGGAAGGATCTCACAGGTCCAGAGCTTCTCCCTGAGGAGTGAGAGTATTGTTCCCCACATAAGGCACACCAAATCTTGGGGCCTGCACTGGAGAGATGAGGCCCCCAAAATGTCTGGCTTTGAAAATAAACGGGCTTATGCCCATGGGACCTAGACGTCTATGGGAATCCGAGATACTCCTTTTGAAAGGCATATGTGTGGCCTTGCTCATCCCAGGATGAGCACAAAGGCAGCAGTTTGAAAGGTGACTGGATAATATATGGAGATTCATTTGCCATTCATAAAATATCTGCCAGAGGGGCAGGGACCACGAGGGGTTCTTTGGGGACAGGGCTACTTGTGAGCATCGTTTTTGCACTCTCCCTCCACCTTGCTAGCTCAGGTGGGTATGCATGGATACAGCCTTGCTAAAGCTGCCAGTATGCCCCATTCCAATGCTCCTCTCCTATATCTCTAAAGCTCTGAGCATGCCCTGCCCCCAACACTCTTCCCCAACATCACTAAAGCCACAGATTGGCTGTACCTTCAGCACTCTCCCACAGCCTATTAAAGAGTTCAAAGTAATGGTCATAAAGATGCTCACCAAACTCAGGAGACAAATGAATGGATACACTGAGAACTGCCACAAAGAAATAGAAAACACATCAAAGTACCAAACAGAAGTCAGAGAGCTACAGAATTCAATAACGGAACTGAAAAATATACTAGAGGGGTTTAACAACAGCAGACTAGATGAAGCAGATCAGCAACCTGGAAAACAGGGCCATGGAACTGAACAAAACAAAGCAGCAAAAAAGAAAAAAAAAGAATTCTAAAAAGTGAAGACAGGGGCACCTGAGTGGCTCAATTGGTTAAGCATCTGACTCTTGATTTCAGGGTCATGAGATCAAGGCATGCCTGGGACTCTGTGCTCAGCAGGGACTGTGCTTGAGATTCTCTCTCTCTCCTTCTCCCTCTGTCCCTCCCCCCTGCACTCAAAATAAATAAATAAATAAAATCTTAAAAATAAATAAATAAAATGTGAAGACAGCTTAAAGGATCCATGAAACATCAAACAGAATAACATTAATATGATAGGAGTCACAGGAGAAGAGAGAGGGAAAGGGGGCAGAAAACTTATTTGAAAAAAATAAGGCTGAAACCTTCCCTAACATGGGGAAAGAAACAGACATCCAGGTTCAGGAAGCAGAGTGAGTTCCAAATAAGATGAACCCAAAGACACCCACACCAAGAAACGTAATTAAAATGTCAAAAGTGAAAGATAAAGAGAGAAGCTTAAAAGCAGCAAGAGAAAAACAACTTTTACCTACAGTATAATGTCCATAAGACCATCCGCTGATTTTTCAATGGAAACTTTAAGGCCAGGAGGGAGTGACATGATATATTCAAAATGCTAAAAGGGAAAACTTCTAACCAAGAATACCCTTACCCAGCAAAATTATCATTCAGAATTGAAGGGATGGTAAAAATTATCCCAGACAAGCAAAAACTGAAGGAGTTCATCACTACTAAACTGGCCTTACACTTCTTTGACATGAAAAGAAAAGCCAACAACTAATAAGAAAAAAACATAAAAGTAAAAATCTCACAGCTAAAGATAAATATACAGTAAAAGTAGTGGATAAGCCACTTAATAAAACCAGTATGAAGGTTAAAAGACAATAGTAGAAAAATTGACTATAATTATAGGATACACAAAATTAAAAATATAAAATATGATATCAAAAACATAAAATATGGGAAGTAGGAATAAAAAATGTAGAGTTCAGAATGTGGTAAGATTTAAGTTACAATCAGCCAAAAATAGACTACTTTATAGGCTGTGATTAGTGAACCCCATGGTAATCACAAAGCAAAAACCTATAGTTGATACAGAGAAGATCATGAGAAAGCAATCTAAACAATGCTAAAGAAAGGCATCGAATCACAAAGGAAGAGAGAAAAAGAAGAATGAAACAGAAAGGATCTACAAAAACAGAAAACAATTAACAAAATGGCAACAATTAAATACTTATTAATAATTTCTTCAAATGTAACTGGACTAAATTCTCCTATCAAAAGACAAGGGTGGCTGAATGGATTTTTTTTTTTTCTTAAGGAAGATTCAGCCATATGTTGCCTACAAGAGACTCACTTTAGATCTAAGAACACACACACTAAAAGCAAAGAGATGGAAAAAGATATTCCACACAAATGGAAACAGAAAGCTGGTGCAGCTATAATTGCTATACTTACATCAGACAAAATAGACTCTAAAACAGAGAGTATCATAAAAGACAAAATAAAGGGCATTACGTAATGATAAAGGTATCAATCCAGCAGAAGGATGTCACAATTGTAAATACTGATGCACCCAAAATAGGAGCACCTAAATATGTACCTGAAGAGAGAAATTGACAGCAATGCAATACAGTAATAGTAGGGACTCTAATACCCACTTACATCAATGGATACATCATACAGACAGAAAATCAATAAGGAGACACTAGCCTTAAACTACACTTTAGACCAGATGGATAATAGATACATTTGACATGGACAGATCAGATGGATACAGAGATATATGAATTGATATATACAAAACAGTCCATCCAAAAGCAGCAGGATACATGTTCTTCTCAAATTTTTATGCAACATTCTCCAGGACAGATAATGTGTTGGGCCATAAAACATCACAATACATTTAAGAAGACTGAAATCTGATATGATCAAGCCTCCTCTTTGACCACAATGACTAAAAATCAGTTATAAGAAAAAAACTGGAAAACCACAAATATGTGGAGACTAAACAACATGTTATTTAACAACCAATGGGTCAATGAAGAAATCAAAGGAAAAATAAAAAAAAAAAAAAACCTTAAGACAAATGAAAATGGAAACACAATAGTCCAAAATTTATGGGATGCAACAAAAAACAGTCCTAAGAGGGAAATCCATAGTGATACAGGTCTACCTCAAGAAATACGAAAAATAGGGAGGGAAAAAATAAACAAGACAAAACCAGAGAAGGAAACAAACCATAAGAGACTCTTAATCTCAGGAAACAAACTGAGAGTTGTTAAGAGTGGAAGGGGGTGGAAGGGTTGGGGTTTCTGGGTGATGGACACTGGGGAGGGTATGTGCTATGATGAGTGCTGTAAATTGTGTAAGGCTGATGAATCACAGACCTGTACCCCTGAAACAAATAATACATTACATGTTTAAAAATTTTTTTGAAAAATCTGAAATAAATAATCCAACTTTACACCTAAAGGAACTAGAAAAAGAAAAAAACAAAGCCCAAAGTTAGTAGAAAGAAGGAAATAATAAAGATCAGAGCAGGAAAAAATGAAATAGAAACAAAAAAATTAGAAATGTTCAATGAAACTAAGAGGTGGTTCTTTAAAAAGAAATAAAATTAACATACTTTAAGTTAGACTCACAAAAAAAAAAAAAAAAAAGAGAAGACAGATGTAAATCAGAAATGAAAGGAGTTACAATGAATACCACAGAAATACAAAGCATCAAGAGACTACCTGAATAATTACACACCAAAAAAATTGTTGAACTATTGACAACCTATAAGAAATGGATAAATTCCTAAAAACATTTACTCTTTCAAAACTGAGTCATGAATAAATAGAAAATCTGAATAGACTAATGACCAATAAGGAGACTGAATCAATACTCAAAACCTCCTAACAAATAAAAATCCAGGATCAGATGGCTTCACTGGTGAATTCTACCAAATATTCAATAAAGCTTCAATACCTATCCTTCTCAACCCTTCCAAAAAACTGAAGAGGAAGGAATGCTTCTGAACTCATTTTATGAGGTCAGTGTTACCCTGATACCAAAACCTAACAAGAACACCACAAGAAAATCACAGGCCAATATCCCTGCTGAATATAGATGCAAAACTGCTCAAGAAAATATTAGCAAACCAAATTCAAGAATACATTTAAAAAAAAATCAGACACTATGATCAAATGAGATTTATTCCAAGGATGCAAGGATGATTCAACATCCACAAAACAACATGATACTCCACATTTAAAAAATAAAGAAGAAAATTATATGATCTTCTAAATAAATGCAGAAAAAGCATTTTCCAAAATTCAATATCCATTTATGAAAAAAACTCTCAATAATGTCAGTATAGATGGAAGGTATCTCAACATAATAAAAGCCATATATGACAAACCCACAGCTAACCTCATACTCAACAGTGAAAACCTGAAAGCTTTTCTACAAAGATCAGGAACAAGACAACGATGCTCATTCTGGCCACTTTTATTCAACAGAGTATTAAAAATTCTAGCCAGAGGAATTAGACAAGAAAAAGAAATAAAGAGCATCCAAATTAAAAAGGAAGAAGTCAAAGTGTCACTATTTGCAGATAACATGACCCTAAAGACTCCAATGAAAAACTGTTAGAATAAATGAATTCAGTAAAGTTGCAGGATACAAAATCGATATACAGAAATCTTTTGCATTTCTATACACTAGTAATGAACTATCAGAAAGAGATTTTTTTTTAAGATTTTATTTATTTATTTGACAGACAGAAATCACAAGTAGGCATAGAGGCAGGCAGAGAGAGAGGAAGGGAAGCAGGCTCCCTGCTGAGCAGAGAGCCCGATGCAGGACTCGATCCCAGGACCCTGAGATCATGACCTGAGCTGAAGGCAGTGGCTTAACCCACTGAGCCACTCAGGCGCCCCAGAAAGAGATTGTTTTTAGCTACCATTTACAATTGCATCAAAAAGAATACCTAAATATAAATTTTACCAGGGAGGTAAAAATTCTGTACACTGAAAACTATTAGGCCCTGAAGAAAGAAATGAAAAAGACAAATAAATAGAAAAATATTCCATGCTCATGGAATTTATTTATTATTAAATGTTTATACTACCCAAAGCATTCTACAGAGTCAATGTTATCCCTATTAAAATTCCAATGGCATTTTTCACAGAACTAGAACAAATAGTTCTGAAATTTGTATGGGACCACAAAAGACCCCAAATGGCCAAGGCAGACTTGAGAAAGAACACAGCTAGAGATATCATATTCTCTGATTTCAAACTATAGTACAAAACTATAATAATCAAAATAGTATGGTACTGGCACAAAAACAGACACAGAGATCAAGGGAAAAGAAGAAAGAGCCCCAAAGTAAAGCCACAAATATACGGTCAATTAACACATTAAAAAGAACCCAAGAGCATTCAATGGGGAAAGGACAGTCTTTTCAATAAATGGTGCTGGCAAAACTGAACAATCACATGTGAAAGAATGAAACTGGGCTACTATCTTACAACATACCTAAAAATTAACCCAAAACGGACTGAACACTTGAATGTAAGATCTGAAACCATAAAACTCCTGGAAGAAAACATAAGCAACAAGCTCTTTGACATTGGTCTTGGCATTAAATTGTTTTCATCTGATTCCAAAAGCAAAGGTAATAAAAACAAAAATAAATAAGTGGGACTATATCAAACTCAAACACTTGTACACAGCAAAGGAAACTATCAACAGAACAAAAAGACCTAGTAAATAGTAGAAAATACTCCCAAATGACAGATCTGATAAGGGGTTAATATACAAAATACTTTTTTTTAAAAAACCTCATATAATCAATAATTAAAAATAAATAAATAAATAACAGGCTGAGTATACAAATAGACATTTTCCCAAAGAAGACATAAAGATAGCTAACAGACACATGAAGATGGTCAATATCATTAATTATCAGGGAAATGCAAATCGAAACCACAATGAAATATCACCTCATACCTGTTAGAATGCTATTATCAAAAAGACAAGAAGTAACATGCGTTGTAGATGATGTGGAGAAAAGATTGGAAATTGGTACACCATTGCTGGGAATACAAATTAGTGCAGCCACTATGGAAAACAATATGGAAGTTCCTCAAAAAAATAAAAATACAACTATCATATGATCCAGCAATCCCTCCTCTTGGCATTTATTCAAAGAAAACAAAAATACTTACTTGAAATATATATGTACCCCTGTGTTCACTGCAGAATTATTTACAATAGCTAAGGTATGGAAACAAAATAAGTGTCCGCTGATGGATGAATGGATGAAAAAGTTCATACAGTGGACTTGTACCCATAAAAAGAATAAAATTTTACCATTTGTGAAAACAGGGACGGACCTTGAGTTATGTTTAGTTATTACGCGAAGTGAAATACGTCAGACAGAGAAAGGCAAATACCTATCATATGATTTCACTTATAAAAGGAATTCAAAAAGCAAAGGAATAAACATAAACAAAGCTTGTAGATATGGAGGACAGACTGGTGGTTATCAAAAGAGAACAGGCTTGGGGGTGGACGCAATGGGTGAAGGGGACCTACGATGGCAACCATGCTTATTGTGATGATCACTCTGTGCAACCATCAAATTATTACGATGTACACCTGACACGAATATAATGTTTATACCAATTTTAAACGAAGTCTAAATATCTTGTTTGAATCCCTACAGTAAGGTACAACATCCATGCCTATGTATTCAACCATTCACACATTGATTCAACAAGTGCATACCTAAAAACAGGGCTTTTCACAAGACCTAGGTGCCTTCCTAAATTCAAGGGGATGAAGATGAAATTACCTAAGAGGCAGAAGGAAACAGAGCTGCACAGAAATACAGTAGGAGTGGTATCTGTAAGGCAGAGAAAGGGACAATTTCTCCTGAGAAGTGATTACCTGAGGAAGCCTTTGAAGATAACACAGAGGAGGGAAGCACCCAGGCTGAGAAAACAGAGGCTGGGTGTGGAGAGCAGTCTACGGGGCTCCCACAGAGCTGACAATAGGGTGATCACATTATTTCTCATCCAAACTAGGATGCCTCTGAGAGGGAAAGGAGGCACTATTACTAATTTTGTCAGGACAAAAGGTGTAAATCTGGAATGTCCTGGACAAATGAAGACATACAGGTGCTTGGCTCAGTGAAACTGACCATTCAGTACCCTCTGAGCCCTCAGCTGGGGTGACTGATGCAAGCGCACTGTTGTCCTGAGGCATCAGATTTAGAAAGGCACCAAAGCAAATCATTTTTGAAAGCATCTTTAGAATATGTCTGAGAAATCTCTCTGGGTACATTCTGCAGATTTCAAAAGACACAACTTCCAACATGGGCATGGCAGATGTCCAACTCAAATGGAGCTAAGTGAGTTTGCTCATCTCAGGATAAACTCGAAGTAAGAGAAACTAAAAATCGGAAAAACAAACATATTAGGTAGTGCTTATTGAGCGCTTCTTAAGCACCACACACTGCTCTGTATATTTCAGACACACATCATCTCATTTAATCTTCACCACAAAGCTATGGGGAGGGGCAGCTTTCCATTTTAGAGACAATGTAACTAGACACAGACTTAAATATCTTTCCCCAAGGCCACACAGAAAGGAAGAGGGAGAACCAGAGTCTGATTCAAGCACCTAACTCCACACCTTCTATTTTTCTCACCACTCTTCTGCCTCCTGAATAATCCAGACATGCAACATGTGGGCTGAGTGCTGCCCAAGACCCTGAGTACAGTCCTGCTGAAAGTATTAGCTAGAACATTCTTTACCTAATTACCCCTGTCAGGCGACCAAGCACTGGTGGCCAGCAGTGCCTAGCCACCTGCCCTCCTCTACTACGTGGAACTAGGCAGGTGCGAAGTGTCCTGCCAGCAGCCTGGACCATTCACATAATTGTCATGAAAGCTCAGTGTGATTAATTATATACTTTGAGTACTCTAATGCTATGCAATTATTCTGACACAAGGAAAAAGGGTACTACTGAAACTTCCCCCGTGGTTCTGATTTGTTTGAGTCACTACTAACGCTCTTATGCCAAGGACATCCCTCTTGGTCTACCACTCTCAACAGCAGAAAAAAGCCAGTCGGGCAGCTTGCAAACACACAGTGTCTGGTTAACTGGTAGAAATACCTGAATATCCCTTGCACTACAGAATCCCATTAATATAAAATAAAAAGGTAGCTAAACTAATCTAGAGGTCTGGTAGAAGACTAACAACAGCCAAAACTTAGCATGAATAAGAAATAGAGCAACTATTCTTTTTTTTTTTCCAAGTAGCTGGGCGTGGAGCTCAATCTGTGGGCTCGCAACCCTGAGGTTATAACATAAACTAAGATCAACAGTTGGACACTTAACTGACTGAGCCACCCAGGCACCCTTAGAGCATCTATTCTTGAACCTATATGTATAAAATAAAGTCTGTAGAGAAACTATGAATGTTCACACTTTCTTTTATTTCTGCATTTTAAGCTGTAAATAACATTGCCTTATTTTGCTGAATAATGAGGGATGGGTAACTAAAGTATTTAAAAAGGGAAAAAAGAAGAACAGTCTAGTTTAGCACCCCTTGCAGAGCACACAGAGCTACAAAAGGAACTGAACAGATTCTGGGAGAAAGCATTCTAAGAAAATATCTTGAGTGACCAGGATCAGTAATTTAAAAACAAACAAACAATTTCCCAACAGTTGTCTATTTGGATTTGGTGAAAACAAAACAAAACAAAACAAAACAAAAACAACCAGAGATCAAACAACTGTTTTGAGGAGAGACTGGAAAACAAGAAAGGAGGCAAGTAATTTTTAGGGTACGAAAATTAATACCCTCTGATCACTCCTGAAAACCGAACTCTGAATTGTGACAAAAGCTCTTTGAGTAGGCTGAGAAAAGCAACCATGCCCCTGGCTTTCTGTAGTTATCTTATGTGGCCTAAAATGCATTAGGACAAAGTGAAGTGGAGAGTTGCTGACTGGGCATTAGAGTTTTCTGACCTAAATAATCCAGGCTGCCTATCTATCCAGACAAACTCACTTTGTGATTCAGTTACTGTTTGTGTAATATTTGTGACATGCCCACAAGTTTTCGGGCATGGAGTTGTCACCCCCTCCCCCACCACTTAAAAAAAAAAAAATCTAAAGCCAAATGAAGATATTATTTTAAGACCCAGTTCAAGAAATGGTTATGGAGCGGCTGTTATCCATGCAGAACTGATAAATACAGCCCAGCTTTTGCCTGCAAGGAGTCTAATTCATTTAAACCACAGGCCAATATAATATTCATATGTACATTTTTATTATTTTGTTTAAATATAATTTAATTTTGTTTAAATGGATAATAGATGCAAATGTCTGCTTCTTCCCACCTTGGGGCACTCAGCATCTAGGGATATATGCTGATATAAAGGCAGTAAAAATGCTTCCCTTACACACCTTGATACTGTGATAGTAACAATAATGGTATTAAGAAAAGTAAGGGCTGCTACCTCGGGCAAGACCAAACCATTATTCCAATGAAGCTGGAGGCTCTGGTCAAGTAGCCATGACAGGGAACTACAGCTGCCCAGCTATATTAGCTCTCCACTTCTTCTGCCAGCAGGAATAGTCTTTGGTTCCCTCCAGTATCCCCTAAGTTTAAAGGGAAAAATTAAATCTGGCATTCCAAACCACCCATGCTAGTTTAATGATACAGAAAACTTAAAACGGCCAGAGTAATTTGGGGGACAGTGGAGTGCCGCCATACTGAAATGAGGTACAAAAACCAGCTCTAGCCCCTTAGACATGTGGTTCACTTCTCTGTGGCACTCACAGAATTATGTTAAGCACTTTTCATGTGTTTTGTACACAGTATTTAGTAAATAGAGCCTATTACAATAACTTTTAACTACCAAAATACTGTAACAGCCATAGTTTCTTATTAAAAAAGCACCCAAGATCAATGATTGCCACAGTCTGAGCATGGGAAGAGTGGAAGACTACAGAGGGGCCGGGAGAATTTTTTTGAGGGTGATAGACTGTTCTATATTTGGATTGTGGTAGTGGTTACATGAATGTGTGTGTTTGCCAAATCTCATAGAACTGGACACCAACAAGAGCAAATTTTACTTTATGCAAATTATATCACCTTTTTAAAAGTACCAACCACAGTACTCAAATTAGTTTTAATTCAAATAAACCATCTAAAATAACGGGCATTTTAACTCTATTTATTTCTAAAATTAGAAGGAAATCTAAGGCCTAAAATACTACTTCACATTTTAGATCAAGTCTTTGAATTAAAGGCTTGAACTATTTGTGAAAAATGGATGTTACCTAAATAATTAAGCAAATTAAATGTTTCAAAAGAAAGCGTGGATTGTACCGAATGATGTGATGAAATGAAATATGGAAAGAGAAAATGAAAGTGATGTTTTCATTTACTAGATTACTTAAGATGACAAACATAATGGCTCCTTCCCTCAAAATTTGGTAATGGGCCTTTGTAAATAATCTAAAAAGTGTAACGTGATAAGCTAAGGAAAAGTAAAGAAGGCTGGTGATGAATTTCGTGATTTATTTATCTTCTCAATGTATTTGTAAAAGATTCTATAGGGCTGCTCACTCTGATTTTTCATCAACACTGTTACCATAACCAAGGAGCTCTTTTGGTACAGATCTGTACATCTATTTTGGCAGAAAGTGTAGTTTTACAACAATTTCTTACTCAACACCATATTTACAAAACAGATGGAGTTCCAAAGAAATCATTTTAAATGAGAAGTATAATTCTGGTCAGCCCACAGTGTATTTCTGCATATGTCCTGCATCTCAGCAATAATCCCCTCTCTGTGCCCACTGCTCATCATATATGGGCTGTTATTTCTCCCTCTGACTTGGGGATCCCCACCTAAGAGGAATGTCAAGATGGTAATGAAAATGGAAGCTAGGAAACAGGCATAGCTCAAAAGCCTGACATTTCAACTAAAGCAACCCCGTCAATATTGGCTAGCAATTCCCTGCCATGCCCTCAAGCCCCCAATTACCATCTTGCTTAACCATCTACTCTCTCCTCTCTATCTTTTCATCACCTGACTGAATTCATCCCTTTAACTGGAAAAGAACATAGAGAAACCGGGAAAAGGTGTCATTAGTGTTTCTTCACATGAGCTTCTGCTAAGTGTTTTTTTTTTTTTTTTACTATTTTTTTTAACAAAAGTGAAATAATTTCTGCCATTCATGTGATAAAATGTACACTTTCATTGCTTTCTGAAATTTGACATTAAAGATCTCTTTATTCTATCAGAATATTGTCTTCATACTATTATGTCTATAGAAAATAACCCATCAAGTTTCTAAAATCTTGATCTTTCAAGGCACCAATTTAAAGGGAAATATACCAAGTTAGTTACCTACTTAAATATAGCATACCCCTTTCTATAACCCAGGCTTGATCAACTATCAACACTATTTCCATAGTTTCAAAGGGTGTTTAAGAAAATGCACATTGACACAAAGGAAAGAAAAAGGAGTAAATCAAGTCAGTTTAGGAAGTATAAGAAAATGAACAAGATATGAGACTTGTAAATACCAAACCACCAATTTTAGAAATTAACAGAACTTAGAGAAAACAGGTACTTCCTTATCATGCCTCCATTCATTCAGGAAGCAATCTATTGAGCCCCCACTATGTTCCTAGCAATGTGTATCCAGGGATACCCTGGACAACAGCCTGAACAAGAAACCACCTGCCTTCATTAGAAAAAAGAAAAATGACAAAAATACCTTTCAAGGTTTCAAAATTCAAAAACCAGTGATTGTTGAATAATTAATGCTTTCCCCATGTGCTCCTAGAATCTTCAATGAAGAAATGAAATTCACCAACAAGGTCTCAATTCCACATATCAGAAATACTGGCAAATCATCCCTCTTTCCATTCTGAATATAAAATTAAAGCAGCTGTTTTAATTAAATAAGTTACACTATGGATCCCACTATGAACACCAATAAAGCTTGATTTAAAAAAAAAAAAGTGCAAAAACAGTCCCTCCATAAAATTGGGGAATAAAATTAGGTAGGCTGGTATCTTCCTAAAATTCTACCTAAAATCTACCTAAAAAAAAAATCTACCTAAAAAAATCCTACCTAAAATTAGGTAGGCTGGTATCTTCTCTGGAATTTTCACCTCAAATTTCATTAACACCACAATGCGATATCACTACAAGTATCTGGTAGCCAATAAAAAAAGACATGACATATAACTCTGTTAACAGGATTGATTATCACACAGAGCTGAAACAACTTCCATGGAAACATAAGCTACAAAGTAAAAGAAACTATAAGTCACCTTTTAAAAGCCAGGTAAGCAGCAAAAATAGGTTATTTTCCTTAAACTCTCAACACCTACTGCAGGTAGTTAATACACTTGATCTTTAAGCCCTTCACTTGTGCCCTTGCCCAGACATAAACTGTACAAACAGATGACAAAGCGAAAAGCAGTTTCACAACTGCCTGTTACAGAGAGTAGGAAGGTGGTATATTTCACTAGATTACTGCAGAAGCTGATAACACCATGAGACACTACAGAGTATTTAGAAGATTTCTCAAGGTCCAATTAAATTTCAAATACCCCCAGGGCCAATTCTCTTTACTGTGGCCTGTTTTGCCCTCTCCCCCACGGGTTATCAGCCACAGGAAGGGTGGGTACAGACCTGTCAACGTGCTTTGCTGCTCACTGTCTTGGTAACCTCTTTATTTTCAGAAAGCAATGTTTTCATATTTGCTCTGAACTTAAGCAGAATGAGCTACTCTTGCCTAAGGCTCTGCTTTTCTTAGCTCATCAACTGTTTTTTTGTTTTTGTTTTTTTTTTACTTCGTGTCACGAGAAATATTTTTACATTAAAAAAGGTAGTATTAGAATGAAACCAGCACAAACTCAAAGGAGTTCCTAATACTACTTCTTGAGTTTAAAATGCACAAAACAATTGCTGACTTTCTTCTGCTAAGTAACACTATGCAAAAGATATCAAAACCCGCAAACTGCTCAAAAGAACTTCCACAGAACTGGAGGCCTGCCTACTGCAGCAAGGAAAAGATTGAATTGTGCAGAACTGTAATGTCTCAGTGCTTTTGAGCCGAAGAAAGCGGAAATCTTCACTTATGTTCAGAAACCTACTCCATTCCCCTGCGTGACTGAGTGACCAGGGATTTTGTACCCTCCAAATATAACCATTTTGCTAGAGGCAACTAGATACAGATGAGAAGAAACCTATTGAATAAGCTCTGTTCACCACCTGGGATTTTCAAGAAAATGTTTTCACAAAACCAGTGTCTTTAACATACAATAGACACCTTACAGGGAGTCTGTTACCAGCCAAGGCTACCACAGAAAAGCACGTCCTGCCCAACCAGGTACAGGCCATAATTCCAGGCCAGTCCTGAGAGAGGTGACAGCCTCAAGTTCAACTGGGAATGTCTGAGCACAGCTCCCCCTGCACTAATTAGGGATCACCTCTCCATTCTTTCCAAATGCCATTTGCATCCAATGCCTGCTCCAGCACCCCAAGCACCCATGCACCGGTGGTTCCCCTTAGCAGGGGACTCCTCTTACAATCCTCCTCCTTCCACCACCACTTCCCTCTTGGGAACTGACCCCAGGGGCGACTGGGGGTGGGCGATGAGAGCCCTTCTCCCACCTACCTTAATGATGCTGCTCCGGCGGGGCAGGCCGCCGGGTTTGCTTTCCCGGGGGAGGGGGCAGGCGGCCGGAGCGGGGGTCGGGGCGAGCGCAGCGCCGCGGGGTCCCCTGGCGGGGCTGGCTCGGGCTTCGTCCCCGGACACGCCGAGGCTGCAGTCTCCGTTGGAAACCCCGCCGCTGTCATAGCGCGCCCGCCCGTGGCCGAGGCGACCTCCCCCGCCGCCGCCGCCGCCGCCTTCCCCGGCTCCAGCTTTCAGGGCGCCCTTGGAGCCGAGGGCCGGGCCCGGGGAAGTGGGCAGGGCCCCGCCGGCGGCGCCCCCCCGGCCGCACTCCGCCATGGGCGCCCCACGACCCGCCAGCACAAAGCCGCGTCCCCGCGTCCCCGCGTCCCCGCCGCCGCCTCGGGCCGCCGCGCGCGGCCCCTCCTCCTCTCCTCCTCCCGCCGCCGCCTCCTCGGCCGCTTGCTCCTTCCGCTTTTTTTTTTTTTTTTTTTTTTTTAATTTAGATGTGATGTTTGTTTCAAGCTCGCGTCGCACACGGTTCAAGTCGTGGCGGCAGAATTATCGCAAAATTCCTGCGGGGAAGAGAAAGAGACACAAGTCAGCTCCGGCGGCGGCGGCGGCGGCGGCGGGGCCGGGGCTCCCAGTACCTGGGAAAGGAAAACACGCCCCGGCACACGCGCCGCCGCGGGCGCCAAAAATAACCCGCGCGGGCCGGGCGCCCACCAGGCCACGGGGCACCCACCCCGAGGTAACGCGGCGGCTGCCTCAGGGCCTCGGGGCGCTCTCCCCGGAGACTCAGGGCACCCCTCCCCCGCGGGGATCGGAGCGCCCATCACGCGGGAACCCGGCGCCCAGCCCCGGGCGGGGGTGCCCACCTCGGGCTCAGGGAGAAGGGAAGCGGCGGACGGCCGCCGCTCTCTGGCCTCGCCGAGGCGCCTCCCGAGGCTCTCGCGGCCCTAGGCGGGCGGGGTGGTGAAGCCGGGTCTCTCCGGACCCCAACTCCCCAGGGCCCGTCGCATGCCGAGCCCCGCCACGTCCCCCCCAAAGTCGCCCTGCGGCCTGCCGCACCGAGAGGAAGCGCACAGCGGGCAGGGGCGGCCAGGCTGAGAGTGGCGGCGCCGCCCCGGGCAGCGCCTGAAGGGGGCAGCCCAGAACCCCCAGCCCCTGCCCGCGGCTGTCTCCGGGCTCCGCGCTGACCACTGTAGGCCGCGGGGACCCTCCCCAGCCGACCCCGACCCACCGCGAGCCTCCCGGGCTCCCACCCGAGGTCGCCGCCGTCGTGGCTGCTCCCGCCGAAGCCGGGTCACGGGGCCGCGGGAACGTCCCTGCCAGCGAGCGGACAACCAGCAGCGGCCGCGGGTCCTGGATACCCCAGTTACCCTAAAGCTGCGACAACTGCCAATCACCCGCCCGGCGCCGGAGGGGCAACGACCGAGCAGGCCGCGGGGCCCGGAGCGGAGATCTGGGGCTCGGGGGCTCGGCCCCTGCGCCTTCCTGCCTGCCCCCAGCCCGCGCGCGGGACCCGTTCGCCTCCCACCCAGCTCGGGAAAAGGCCCTCCGGACGTTCCTCTCTGGGCTTCCCCACTGGGTCAGACCTATTTCACATACAGAAACCAATTCCGTTCCCCGGGCTCCTAAGCTGTGATTTGATTCAACTGGTTGCAAGGATGCTGGAACTCCGGCGGGGCGCGGTGGGGGGAGGGGGTTGGGTGAGGAGGGCGGCGAGAGGTGAAGAGTAGAGGACCTCAGCTGAGCCTGTTCTGTACCCTCCGAATCAATCGCCCTACAGGGATTTATCACCGTCGTGCCTCCCTCCCAGTGTCCTTCCTGATCCCGCCGCCAGGGACGCGGGCTCATGTAGCCCTTTGCGGGTCTCAGCTTTAGGTCAGACTTATCTTTGGGGACAGGATCCTACTAGGATCACAACAGCCAGTCCCGCTTCTCTCGGTCCTTTTCCCTTCTTCCCCTCCCCTAATGCTTCAGGTAGAGAGACCTGCCAAAAAAATCAACCTGCTCTTGCCGCTCCCCAGCACAAACATCTCCCCAGAATCTCCATCCCCCCCCCCAGCCCAATGGGCTGCCAACTCCTCCCGGTGGTCCCCGAGGCCCCACCCACCTCCCCATCCAAGGTTCCCCGCCTTTAGCCTCAAGCACTTCTCCAAGACCCCAGTTCTTGTCCAACTAGTGTGTTTCCTTTTCTGAGAATGCGCTTCCCGAAGGGAGCAAAGGATAGTCGGCTGGGGGGGGGGGGGGTGAACTTAAAGACTTTGCTTTCATAAGCATAATGTTGTAGCAAACTGCCAAGTAGCCTCTGAGGAAACGGACTTTACATACATATACATACCCACCCTTGCCTCTGAAGCAACTTCAAATACCATCATGTTATTCTTGGGGGCGTTTTAATTCTTCTGATCTTCTGGATTCATGTTTTTGTAACCCATCAGGAAAGCTTTTATTCATCTCCAGCCAATCTGGGCCTACACACTAACAGAAATATTTTCACATTGATGGACCACAATGTTTTAATATTTTATTCAGTCCCATCCTCTTCTCTTTTTTTTCTAGATTTTGTTCAAAAAAAAATTTTCTGTCATGCTAGTTTTGCAAAAAAATATTATTCAAATAATTCAAATCAGGCTCTTAATCTGCTTTCTATCGGATTTATAGTCATAGTAGCCAGTGAATGAATATGCTGAGGGGGAGGAAAGGAAAACTCCTGCGCCTTTATTCTTCACATTCTCTAATTTTGATGCTTTGAGTAATTGCCTGAAGGTCTTGCTGCCCTTTCCTGCATTTACCAATCACTAGCAACATGCTCTGAGCGTCCTATATCTTGCAGCTCATACCATGAGTTTCCCCCGGTGAGCGGGGGGACAAATACAGATTTAAACCTCCAGGATTTTTTTTTTTTTTAATAAAACCACCATCTAATTCTCCTAATGCTCTCCAAAATGAGCACCTATCTGTCTCACTCTGGACTCCCAGCAGGTCAAACCAGGGAGACTTCGTTGAAATAGACTTGGCATTTAAATTAAAACGTTTCCCAAAGCATCTTGGCAGACCTGTAACTAGAGATGCCAGAAGCCCAAGGCCTGTGCCAGGTTCCTTTTTATCCCCCTAAGTGCTTGTCTCCCACAAGCTGCTGGTCACACGCCTGCTGATGTTATAGCTGTACTTCTGCATCACACCAACAGTCGGACTATTGGTACCATTTCTCCTATATGGTGATGGGAAGGAGCAACCGGCTGCACGGCTCCCAACAGGCTTTTTATTTTTTTTTAATATAATTTTTATTTTTTATAAACATATATTTTTATCCCCAGGGGTACAGGTCTGTGAATCACCAGGTTTACACACTTCACAGCACTCACCAAAGCACATACCCTCCCCAATGTCCATAATCCCACCCCCTTCTCCCAACCAACAGGCTTTTTAATAGCTAAACTCAGATTTTTTTTTTCACCAAAAACAGCAAAGTAAGCAATTGTTTCTTCTCCTTCCTGCTTATCTCTCTGCAGTTACCAAGTGATTGCTTTCCATTTCTCCTGTTCCATGAGCAGTGTTATTAAAGAAATTATGAACATTTTGCCAAAATCTTGCGGAAGTGTTTTCATTGCATTGTAAAATTCATAGAAGTTAGAGTTAGAAATAAGAGCCAAAATATCATAGTCATTCATCAGCAAATTCTCTCTAATGCTTTCTTCAGACAAATGTTCAGAGCGGGGTAATAAGAGATAGGCAAGACACAAATAAAATGCTCATTCTGGATAACTCCCTGGTGCTCATTCCAATGAGCACCATATCAATATATACTTGGTTAGATGTTCATGAGTCATTTGCCTGTAACGTTAAAAGTCAATAAATACCTTTAAACACTCATTATCCAGTTACACAATACATTGCTTTACAAAGCAATACATAGCTTGATTTAAGTTTTCTTCATATTTCAGTCCATCTCAGCTTTTAATCATCATTGTCACCCTTACCAAACTGTCTTCTGTTTGTTTGTCTCTTTAATTTGATGGCTAGAACATAAGCTGTTCAGGCTCCCTGGTCCATAATAACCTTCCTTCAGCCTCCCAAAATAACACTGACGCTGTTTACTGACTTCTTGCCGTCATTTATACCCTTGTAGGTTATGAATTCATATCTAGTTTCCAGTTCGCAGGCTCTAACGTTACAACGCTCTAAATTTTTCTGACTCACTGAGCACTTGGCCTTCAGATTATTTTTTCCCCTCAATGTATTATAACAATTTTCATTTCCCAAATCTCAATCTCATTTATTTTTGCATTTCACCAAAGACACAGTTCAACTTTTAAGCCTTCATATTCGACTGCTCTCTGTATGCTTAATATGAAAGCTTAAGTAGAGCAGAAAGTAGAAGAGCAAAATGCTTTAAGGAAATACCAGATTATATCAACATACCAGTCCACACTGACTACCCATTTGCCTCCTGAGTTAATCCAAGACGTTGATTTTAATCTAGTGTGCTCCTAAGGCTTGGATTATGTTTATTTTATCATGATCCTGAATGAAAGATATGTAGCAGCTGCCGTTCTTCCTAAACCCCAAAGAGGAAAGTTAGACCTGCCAAAAGCTTTCATTTTCATACTCTTCTTCTCCTCTGACACTAAAGATCCTTCACCCATTTTCCTTGGCTCCACCTTTTACAAGTAGATATGGCTGCCAAGAAGCTGGGCACTCGGGGAATTACACCGACACATTCCCGCCTGTGAGGAACAATTCATTAAATCTTCCTCAGTAGCTATTGAGCTAGGCAGCACTTTGAGGGAATCCATTAATTATTGAGAATTTGATAAGATTATCCCATCAACAAAAGTAACAATATTATTTGCTCTAAAAATTGCCATTGCTGGGGTAACTGTGTGGCTCAGATGGCTAAGCGTCTGCCTTTGGCTTGGGTCATGGTCCCAGGGTCCTGGGATTAAGCCCCACATCGGGCTCCCTGCTCAGTGGGGAGCCTGCTTCTCCCTCTCACTCTACTGTTCTCCTCCTTGTGCTCTCTCAGTCTCTCTGTCAAGTAAATAAATAAAATCTTAAAAAATAAAAATAAAAATAGGAGCGCCTGGGTGGCTCAGTGGCTTAAAGCCTCTGCCTTCAGCTCAGATCATGATCCCGCATCAGGCTCTCTGCTCAGCGGGGAGCCTGCTTCCCCTCCTCTCTCTCTGCCTGCCTCTCTGCCTACTTGTGATCTCTGTCAAGTAAATAATAAAATGTTTAAAAAATAAAATAAAGTAAAGTAAAACTTACCATTGCTCCTCATGCTACTTTTGTAAGCTTACATGTCTTTGAATGTATTTCTATTCTTATTCTCTTACAGGACTCACTGCAAACTGAAATGCCCATAAGAAGCCAGGTGGATAATGTAATGAGTAAAGCTGGAAGGATGTGTTTCATAATAACATCGTAATTTATAGTTTTGCAGCAGTGACATGTTTGCGTATCGAGAACAGAGGAATACTCTTCCTGATTCATCTTTGTTTTTTTAGTCTTAAAAGACCCTTGGATATAAAAAATATTTCTCTTTCCTCCTAACTCTAAGGAAGATAGTGTGAGCTTAATGATAAATAACACCAGCCAGGTGTGGGGCAGCGATATGGAGTGATAGGGACTCAGATAACCTGGTAAGTAATCTTACTGTTGCCACAAGGGAATCCTGGCCCAATGCTGCCAGGATAATCTTATTTTTTCGGAGAAGCCAAAAATCTGGAATATAAAATTAGCTATTGTGTTAGTTCATTCTCTTAAGAGAAGGACACCCACGAAGTGAAGTCTCCCTGTATTGTTCTTTATAAGTCTAAAGAAAGGCCTATTTTTTCCTATCCCACCTCCTAACAGCATGATGAGCAAAGTGTTTTTTGGGGTCTTGTCAAAATGATTTCCAAGGATAGCTTTATTTTAATGAGCTTAAGAAATCTGATGACCATATTATTTTCAGCATCCCAGTATGTGATGTATGGCTTCCAACTTATTCCCCTTCATCTACCCATGCCCATCTCCCCATCCCAGAACTATTCCATCTCTGAACTCTAAAACTCGGAAACCCATTGTCTAGCCAAAAACTCTGCCCTTCCAGCAGTCCCTTTCCTTTATTTCCCCGCCTGCCAGCCTTAGCAAAACATGGGCTTCCTCCACCCCCTCCCGCTCTCTTGGTCCATTAGTCTATGTTTTCATTCCTTTCCTTGGGCCTCAGGTCCAAGACTTTCAACCACATTCGCATCAGCATTCTAGGTCCTTCACTTCCGTGTCCTTCTACTCTGCCCATCTTGAATCTACAGCTTTGCATACATCCAACCATACAACCAAGGCTGCCACTCTGTGAGAGAGAAAAAAAAATTCCTATGGCCATGTTGACTGAATGAGTGATAATTTATGTGTTCAGTGGGACCTTTGGTGTTCCAAGGCACTATTTTACCCTTTCCTAATTGGCTCCAATTTCCATTCTCCAAACTCTTCCAGTTGGCCCACTGTCTCCCACACCATCTGAGCCATAGTCCTAGAATTCTACTTCACACACACAATAAAATACATAAAAAAATAGGTTGCTTTAACTTCCCCTCCATGCTATTTAACCTTACCTCATCCATCGCCCTTGATCTTAAGCTAACCCTAAATCAAAAACCATGTATGACTGTCTTCTTCAATCATTGGACTCTTCCGTTCTGATGCGTCTTTTTCTCTGGGGACCAAAGGGTTTCACAACTTTTTTGGCTGAAAGGAGAGTGGGGTCTTCAACCTCAAAGTCAATCATACAAGGACAAGAATCAAGGGTTTGAAAGGAAGCCTAAATCAAAGAGAGAGGAAACTTCCTCCTCCTGGGCCACCTTCTCCTTGTTGGCCTGGTATGTCTTCATAGGAGCTCCAGGGAAGTTAGGAGGAAAATAAGGCCTCCAAGAGCCAGGAGAAGACTGCCTTCATCAGAAACTCCATAAGGCTGGGCCTGTGGACTCTCCAGATAGGAACATCATGTGGCCAGTTTCAAGTTGCTCTTTGTGGTATAATTCCCCCATGCTGTAAGCAGGGAGATGTTAAGTATTAAAGCTCCTCTCCATTGTACTATCTCTCTACTTCCCTTTTATATAAATATATTCTAGATATAATTTCCTAGTAATTTTTCAGTTACCAGTCTATTGTAACTGATTTCCTTCCTCTTCTACTGAAACTGCCCTCCCAGAGGTCATGGTTGACATCCTAATTAACCAACCCAATGGCTACCTTTTAATCTTTATCTTTTTTGCCCTTCGTGGAACATTTGATGTTGTTAACTCTCCTTATATCATTGAAACTCTCTCTTTCCCTGCTGAGATTTTTTTGCCTGGTTGTGCCACAGGAATCGCAAACTCAACATGCCTTAGTCTTTACTCCAAACCTCTATTCTCCTGTACTCCATATTTCTTTTTGTGGTACTCTACCCACAGAGTAGCATTATGAAGAACTCAACATCAGCCTCAACTCCAAGTGCCCCTTGTTCCAGTTAACTCTTAAGGCACAGTTAATCATATAAATCAACCTAGAAATGGCTCTATGTTGTCCCATTCCCACCAGAGTGACCTAGTTTACTGTCTCACTACACATGGCTTGGACTATTGCAAAAGCCTCCTAACCCTGGTTGACTCTAGACCCCTTCCTCGCCACCCCCCCATCCAGCTTCAATCTATTTCTCAAACCACAATCAAAATTTCCCTGTCTGGATCACCTGTCAACCTAAAAGTCTCCGACAGTACCACTTCAAGACAAACATCATTCTCCTTAGCCAACACACATGGCCCATCATAGCAAGGTCCCCAGATTCCTCTCTAGCCTCATCTCTACATTCTCATCCTCTATATGTTTGCTAGGTTTAGAATTCCTGTTTCCCTCTCTCCAATGGAAGAACTTAAAGGCATCCTTTAAGAAAGCACAAATGTTTCTTCCATTGATAAAATGTTCCTGACTCCAGAAGATACAATGACTTACTCCTCTAGGCTCTTAAAGCACTTAGTACATCCCTCTACTACAGGCCTCATTATACTACACTGGAATTATTTATGAGTCTTTTCCCCATGAGTTTGAGCTCAACAGAGAACAACTTAGAAGGCTTTTCTCCATGCTAACTGAGCTTATCAGAGTTTGACAGTACATAAGGTTCACCTTCCAACTCTGTACCAGCCTAGGACTTGACATGTAACAGATCCTCAGTAAATTTGGTTTCAATAAGCCTTTATAAAAATCCTCATAGGTTTATAAAATCTTTTTTTTTATTTCATAAGGCCTTTTCCTTTGGATATGCTGAGTATGTTTTAGTCTCTGCCTTCCAATTTTTATCCTTATCTTTTCTAATTATCTGATTCCAATAAATCCCTTCATGTAGCTAACATCTGTTAAACATATACGTACACTATGAAGAACTATATTTAATGCTATGGGGGGAAGGTGACTAGGAGTTTGGGGGTAGGAGAGAGTTTGGAGTTTCCATTGTGCACACATTACAGTCTCAGTTTTAAAAGTACTTAAAAATAATAAATTAAAGGAGCAGTCCCAGCTCTGTCACGGTTCAGTAAAAAGTCTGACCCAGCTCTGAGAGGTAGGATGTAGCAAAACCTGACCGGATCAAAAACATTACCCCTCCAGCCTGGCACGTTGCCCAACTCCCTTCTAAATTAGTTAGAAATTCCCATCGCTAACTGTACACAACAGAGGAGAGGACAAAATCTCCAGAAGCCTGCTGTTAGGATGTACAAATTACCTGGCAAAAGAAAGCTTCCCTAGACATCTCTCACTTATGCACATTAACAAAAAAATTAGCCAAATGTCACCTTGTCCTTTCTAGCATACACATATGGAGGCCACATGAGAGAGAAAAGACAGGTTATTCTCGTTACCCGGAAGATGGAGGACCAGACTCAGAATACTAGCCACTCTCATCCCCACCACCAAAAAAACAAAACAAAGGAAACAAAACAAACAAAAACCATAGATAGGGAGCATGGGGCAAGTGAAGAGAGTACTGTGCTGTAGTTTTTCTAATGGGGTTCCAGGCCTGCCCTTTACAACGTAACTCCTAAGAGAGGACTTGGGGACAGACGGAGCAAGCCTTGAGTGAACGTGGGCCTTGCAGGAAGGGATGGAGCTGGCTTGGGGTCAGAAGGTCATTCTGGGGAAGCCAGCCAGCACAAACCAAGACACATCCAAGTTCCTCTGCTTGTCACCAGTTCCTGTGCAACCACTTCTTGCGTTATTAAACCATAGTTAAGACACAATGTGGAGGGAGCCTTAAATGATCTTCTAAAATCATTGTGATCATATAAACAGAGGATCTTGAGCTCAACTGGGACTAGCACAGGAACGCGAGGAAGTGAATAAGCTATGGCCACAAGGATTTTAGGTTCTATGGAGAGGAAACCATCCTTGTGCAAGCCATTGGACCCTGGTATGCGTTGGGGGTGGGGGTAGGCTTGGAATTTCCTTTCCACAAGAACCTTAAGCATAGGGTAGGCAATTATCCACCAGGATGGTCTGGGCTGCCCCAGCCTGAAGGCAAAAGGTCATAATGAATGACTTCTTTGACCTGATGATTCTGGGTGTTTAACCACAGAGCTTTTTAAAAGTCGAATTAGATGCTGGAGTTTTTGTTTGTTTGGTTGGTTGGTTTTTGTTTTTGTTTTTGTTTTCAGTTCTCCGTAGTCTTCATTTTAGTGGAATTACACTGTAATAAAATGTTTCAGCTCTCTTCCAATCTCGTGTATTTCTCACCGGAGTGTCCCATTCCCTCTCATTTGCTGTCTTGAAATTGAATACCTTTGTAATCTTACATTCCCATACTATGAGTTTAAGTGTTTCACATAATTGGTCCATTTTCAAACCTTTTAAATCAGGTTCCCTGGTTTCTCTTTACCACTGAACCCAAGATCCCAGGACACTCTCTTCTGGGTAGATTCTCTGCTTGGTGAATTTTAAACGGCCCTTTTCCTAACATGGCAACTAACTTCTTTGATGCTGAGGGCATGCTGTATTTGTAACAGCTAGGGGCAATTAAAGTGTCTAGTAGAGTACAATGTTAATGGGACTAATTTTCAATGCGAGTAATTTTAAATCACCCTCAATCTCCAGTTTTGATAATGGGTAACTTGTGTTTTAGACTCTGTGTTGCATCTAAAATAAAATTTCTTATCACGATATTTTCCAGTGTCAAACTCAGCCTATTGCCTCCATAAACACTTCACACACTGAACCATTTCTGTGTTCTCCAATCTATCCGTCTCCCTACAAAGATTGTATTAGTCGACACTGACATTTCAGCCATAAAAATGATCACAACCATCTCTGCTCTGCCTTCTCTTTTCCTTTTAAACACACAGCTTAAATCTTAAGTCTTTCATAAGCCCTTTTCTCTACAGTGGTGTGTAAACACTTTATTCCAATAATCTATTGTTCTCACTCTTACTCGTAGGGAAATTTAAACCTTCTGTTTAATATGGGATGTTCGGAAGCAGCCTGGCTATGTGACTCAGTGCCCAGACCTGAGATGCTCTGGCTAGGAGCTCCTATCAGAACCCTTGCCATTTGGTCACTACTTGACACAAGATAATCCTTTAAACCTTGGGGATTTCATTTTTCTCCAAGGTCACCTAGGGATAAACATGCTGACCTACCTTTTGACTTGTTTCCTGGGATGGGTACAGACCAATGTGTCTGCACACTGTGTATAGATGCTAAGAAAGGCTTAAATGCTGATTGGAAAGGTAGAAATCTGAGCTCACGAATAATTTCCCCAAAAGGTCAGTTAGACCCACAAGATTTCTCTGGCACACCCAGCAATTCTCAGTCTCATCTGTACTTAATGTACTTCCCTTCTCACTGGTCCCCATAAAGGTGAGTTTGGGGTATAACAAATTTTTCACAGTAAAAATCTCCATGCTCCCAAACTCCAGAGCCCCAGTCAGTAGCTCCCTTATTTTTAAGAGAATGTCTGCTCAATCACAGAATATGGATATTTGTTGGAACATAATCGAACGCATCCCTTTATAGTGTTATCGACTACTGATTCTTATACAGAATGTCGACTTTGAGCATTGTATGACTGCCCATTAACTCACCCATCAGCACACAGTGTGTTATACACACATTTTAGTTTCTCTAAGTGCATCTCACAAGCTAATAATTCTGAAGAGAAAGAAACATAAAACAATAAGAGGACAGAAATTGTGTCCATTGTGATCGGACCAAGAAGAAAAGAGGGAGGCCACCCAGCAACTAGGGACTGTAGCGGGGAAAATCATTCATCAATCCAGAAGGGTGGGTGAGTAATGGGGCTCATGGGCTGGAAGAATTATTCCAATGTATCAAAATGAAAGAAAGCATTAGTAGAATTAGTGTTCCTTGTGCAGCTGGCTCAGGAGCCCTCCTTGCTTCTGGCGTGAGTGGAGTAGGGGACAGGAACCAAGGATTTATCAGTTAATTGCCCTGGGCAAGTCCATATCATTTCAGGCTCAGGGCGGGGCATGCGGGCATCTTGGGAAGAGAGGGACATCTGAGAAGTAGTTTCACTTCCTATCTAGCCCTGTCTAGAGTCAGGCTTTATGATTTTATTTCATCAAGACTGTCTCCAGGATGTGGAGGTGAGATTTCTGTGAGTGTAGTTTCAGCCTGCAACAGCAGTTACCCATCCCCCCCCCCAAAAAAAGAAAAACAGAGCTCAATTTGAGGAATGAGAGGAGTGAGATAAAGGAAATCAGGATCCAAAGGTGAAAGAGAGCCTGCTCATCTCCATCTGAGTCAATCACCTCCTTTCATGAGTGAGAAGGAAGGAGGAATGTCATTGTGAGACCAGATGAAGCTACAGAGGCACATCCAAAGTTAAGTAACATGCCCAGGGACAAGTATGGCTCCAAAGTCCATTAACTTAACCTTCATGCAATTTTGAGGGGTGGAGAAGAGCCAGAATCCCCTCTTTGAAAGTCCAGCCCAAGAGGAATGAAGCTCCCCATAGTAGCTATGGGGAGACATTTATATGTCTATTATTTTCAGCGGATTGAGACTTGGTTAGTCATCCTGGCTGGCTATTCCCTTTCCAGGTGCACACAGATCTGGACAATTCCCTCTACGTTCCCTCCCAGTGTTACCACACAAAGACGACCTCGGAGCATTGAACCAGTGTGGTCATCTCAGTGTAGCCTTGAGGACTGAGCATGCAGCCCAGTAGAGAATCAGTGAGAATTTATCATGCCGTTTCCACCCTTTAGAGGCCTTTTTCTGACTCATTTCACGTATCCCTCACAGAGACTCTTCTATGTAGCTACACTTATTGTCTCCATTTTACAGATGGTAGAACTGAGAAGGCTCAGAAAGGTGAAGGGACTTGCTTAAGTCCAGCCCACAGGTGAGAGAGAGGCCAACCTCAAATTCAAAGCTTCAGGGATGCTCCAGTGGGTTTTAACCTCCTTCTGCTGTGTGACAGCTCTGTTTCCCAGGAGGCATCCAGCGACTGCCTTCACTCCTCAAGAGGAGGTCTGTGTTTGAAGAAAAGTGAGTTTTGTGCCTCCAGGATGATGAAAGTGTGTGGTCAAGGCAGAGGAGAATGGTAGGGGGAAAAAGTCAGGCCTAAAATGCTAAGTGCAAGAGATCAGGCCCCATCCTCCTTGTGTTAAGAGGCTAGGGAAGAGGAGGACTCTTGGGTTGTGTGGGAGGGAGGGAGATGAGGGGCAGAGCTTGCCTGTGTTCCCACTGCTGCTCCAGCCAAAAGCCCTGTGGGGCCTGAGCTGAGTCTCCTCTGTGGGATGCCCGACCACAAGCTCCTCTGGAAGTAATAAAAGAACCCTTGATATTAAGTGAAGGAGACTTGAGGAGAGAACTCTCAGCAGTGACTTCACCCGGGGCAGGGCGAGGGGAAGAGCTAACCAGAGGACTTTGCTGCTGAAGCTGCCTGGCTCCGAGAGGATCTCATTTAGATGATGGAATGACTTATCTAGAAAATCCAACAAATCATCCCCAATCAGCTCGTGATTTTAAAAATGAGTTCAGCAAAGTCACAGAATATAAGGAACAAGCAAGACCAGTGACATAATTTGCCACATCCCATTGCAAAATGAAAACTCAGTGCCTTTTGTTCAGAAATTTTTAAAAATTTAAGGCTGTGACAGCAAGCATTAGATCAAATACAGGGTCCCTCTAAGAGCAGGACCCTGTGCTAGTGCATGGGCTGCAATGCCCCTGAAGCCAGTCCTTGATCAAAACATAGATAGGAGGAGCTGGCCAAGTGCAAGGAGAAATCCACAGAAATATAACTGTAGAGCTCAGGACTAAAGGAGTATGGCAGGGTCTATGGACAAACAGAAGAGAAACAATACAGTTTAAAAATATAAGGAATAAAGGAGAGCTAACAGACATATGGAAAATATTGGAACATAGGGCAAAGTATTATAAAGATTCTTTCTAATTGAACAAATTAGTTATACACTGGGACAGAAAAATGCACTTAGTTAATACAAAAAACAATAGCATGAAATCTATGAAACCATTCTCACACCACAACATAACAATACAATTATAATTAATAGGAAAAACAGAATTCTACAGAAACAAATGACATGGAAATTAAATTTTGAAATACCATATTAACTTAAATAGAGGAAAGCTGTAGTAACACAAATATTTTTTAAAAGATCAAGCTTGTAAGTACAAGAAATCATAATTAATGAGATATGGCAGAAATGAACTAAGGAAACTCAACTATTTATTTTTTAATTTTTCTTTCTTTGAGAGAGAGAGAGAATGCAAGTGGGAGGAGGAGCAGAGGGAGAGAGAAAGCTCCAAGCAGACTCTGTGCTCAGCATGGAGCACAAGGCAGGTCACACAGACCTCATCCTATGATCAGGATCTGAGACAAAATCAAGAGTGATATGCTTAACCAATTGAACCACCCAAGAGCCCAAAAAATTCTCTCTCTAATGTATATTAACAATAAATGAGAACAGAAACATCATGAATTAAATCTGTGCCTTAAGAACTTTAAAATGGAATAATGCAATGAACCAAAACAAAGTAGGAAAGTAAAAATGTGACACAAATTTTAAAAATAAAGAAGGGGGCACCTGGGTGGCTCAGTGTGTTAAAGCCTCTGCCTTCGGCTCAGGTCATGATCCTGGGGTCCTGGGATTGAGCCCCGAGTCGGGCTCTCTGCTCAGCAGGGAGCCTGCTTCCCTTCCTCTCTCTCTGCCTGCCTCTCTGCCTACTTGTGATCTCTGCCTGTCAAATAAATAAATAAAATCTTTTAAAATAAATAAATAAATAAATAAACAAATAAGGAATAATAGAAACAAACCAACAGAACAGTAGTTTGCATTTTGACAAAATGGATGAAATTGATAAAACTCTGGACCAATGAGGAGAAATTACAAATTAATGTAACAACGGAAAAGATAATTAAAGCAGGGAAAGATAATTAAAACAGCATAGATTTTGTTAAATATTAAAGAACATTGTTCTTAGCTATAATGTATGGCTACTGATTTAATAATCATGTTTATATAATTTCTCAAAAACAAGTAATAAAAAACATATGCAACAAGAAATAGAAAACACTATTAATTCATGACATATGAATAGGAAAAGTTAGGTATTATGACCCTGGCACCTTAACTGGAGAATCTTCTAAGTTTTAAAAATAAATAAACCTTCATATTATTTAAATTGCTCCCAATATGTATTTTTAAAGTATGGTATATTTCCATAGGAAAAAATATTTCCTAAGGGAATTTATTGAGTTTTGTCAGGGCTAGGAAATCTCATTAATGAAACAAAGATGCACAACCTTAACCAAAGTCTCAGAAAAAGAAAAAAAGAAAAAATATATATATATATACACATATAATAGGTTTAAAAAATTGCCCAGTATGGAAAAAACAAAATTTGTTCCAAGAATGTGAAGTTGGTATACTACAGCAAAATATCTAATAAAATTAATCATAAAAAATAAGCCAAATGAGCACAGTGGATTACCACCTTAATATAATAAAGCATAGATACTTTAATAGTAAAATCCAAATATAAATGCCAGCACAATGTATTCAAGAAGAAAAAACATGATATATAAATACAAGGAAAGGATAATATTTAAAGTCCTGTTTTTGTAAGTTAATGCAGCTGTATTTAGGAACTAGAAATGAACAAGCCACAAAAGTATTAAAGATTGGGACACCTGGGTGACTCAGTTGGTTGAGCAGCTGCCTTCGGCTCAGGTCATGATCCCAGCGTCCTGGGATCGAGTCCCACATCGGACTCTTTGCTCAGCAGGGAGCCTGCTTCTCCCTCTGCCTCTGCCTGCCATTCTGTCTGCCTGTGCTCGCTCTCTCTCCCTCTCTCTCTCTGATAAATAAATAAAATCTTTAAAAAAAAAGTATTAAAGATAATTAAGAAAAGACAAGAGGAATTAAGACGAGAGTAACAAAATTTAATAGCATTCCTTTATTATAGTGATGACACACCAGAAGAAAATACAAAGAGTTCCCACTAAACAATGAGAAAGATAATGAAGTCAACTTAAAAAAGGTTGATAAAAAACCACTGTAAAACCCAAATGGAAAAATACAGGAATATATAATAAATTAAGCAGAAATCAGCATTTTGGAAGTCTAAAAGTAGAAAAGATGACCATATTTCAGGTTAACAAAAAGGTTTAAAAAAAGAAAAAAGAAGTTTAATGGACTACGGTGTCAAAGGTCCCATGATATAATATACGTTAACTTTATAAATGGATGATACATGTCAACTAATACATAAGAAACTAATAATACCAAATACTATTCTAAAGATGTGATAATACTCAGGTTATATTTCAAATATATTTTAAGTTATTAAAATAAATGTCAAAACCACAGAAATTAGGTATAAACAATTAGAAAAACTTAATCAGAAAATCTGGAAATAGGGGCGCCTGGGTGGCTCAGTGGGTTAAGCCGCTGCCTTCGGCTCAGATCATGATCTCAGGGTCCTGGGATCGAGCCCCACATCAGGCTCTCTGCTCAGCGGGGAGCCTGCTTCTTCCTCTCTCTCTCTGCCTGCCTCTCCGCCTACTTGTCTGTCAAATAAATAAATTTTTTAAAAAATCTTTAAAAAAAAAAAAGAAAAGAAAAAATCTGGAAATAGATTGAATGCATTAAGTCAGTGCTGTCCAAAAGCAATACAGTTGACCCTGGAACAACTTGGGTTTCAACTGTGCAGGTCCATATACATGGAGATCTTTTTTTATAAATACAGTACAGTACTGTACATGTATTTTCTCTTTCTTATGATTTTCTTTTTCTTAAAGATTTTATTTATAGTTATTTATCTGAGAGAGATAAAGAGAAGGAGAGAGAGCATGAGCAGGAGCAGAAGGAGAGGCAGAGGGAGGGGGAGAAGCAGACTCCCTGATGAGCAAGGAGCCAGATGTGGGGCTTGATCCCAGGACCCTGGGATTATTACCTGAGCCAAAGGCAGACACTTAACCAACTGAGCCACCCAGGTGCCCCCCTTTATGATTTTCTTGATTTTTTCTTTTCTTTAGTCTACTTTATTGTAAGAATACAGTATATAAAAACAGATCATAAAAATAAGTGTTAACTACTTATGATATCATAGGCTTCTTTTGGTCTTCCATAGGCTATTAGTAGTTAAATTTGGAGAGAGTCCAAATTTATTCACAGATTTTCTACTGTGCAGCTGTTGGCAACCCTAACCCCATTGTTCAGGGGTCAATAATATATAATGTGAACATACATGTAATTTAAAGTTTTCTAATGGCCATATTCTTAAAAGTACAAAGAGATAGGTAAAATTAACTTTAATAATGTTATTTAATCTAATACATCAAAAATATCATTTCAACATGTAATCAATATAAAAATTGTTGATGACATATTTTATATTCTTTTGTTCATATTAATCTCTGAGATCCTGTATGTATTCTACACCTACAGCACATATCAGTTCAGATTATTCACATTTCATACTGTTAGTGGCTACACAGTCGGTGGCTACCATAGTAGACGAGACAACACGGATAATGATAATATTTGACCGATTGGGTGTGTGTGTGTGGACTCTAGAGAAAAGTACAAGAAGTAGAATACAACTTTCTGAGTCCCTTCAGGCTGCTATAACAAAAAATACATTGGTAGCTTATAAACAACAGAAATTTATTTCTCTCAGTTCTGAAGGCTGGGAAGTCCAAGATCAAGGTGCTGGCATAGTCATTTTCTGGTGGGAACCTTCTTCCTGGGTCATAGCCGGTGACTTCTCACTGTGTCCTCACATGGTGGAAGGGGCTTAGAAGCTCTCATGGGCTCTCTTTTATAAGGTCACTGATCCCATTCATGAGGGCTCCACCTTCATAACTCCATCACCTCCCAAAGACCCTGCCTTCTGACGCTTTGACCATGGATTTAGGATAATCACACGTGAATTTTGGAGGAACACCAACATACAGACCTCAGTAACAAATATTACCATCATAGCACTATTTACTATATCAGCACACTGGAAATATCCTCATGGCCCTAAAGAGGGGTCATTCTAAGAAAACACTGTTTAATCAACAAAATAAAATACCCTGTGACAAGGTCTATAGATACGGGTGATGCATAAAAAATGAAAGTATAAAATTGCATGAAGGGAGAAAAGCCAAATAAAACAATATGTAATGTTCCTTACAATTATATTAAAAAAGCATCTTTGTGCAATGACAAATAAAATATCTGAAATTATGAGGAATGCAATATTAATATTGCCATAACAGCATAATGTGTGACGATATTCAAAACAGTTTTACATTAATAACATTTCAGTGGATGTAGGGTCCCTTTCCTTATAAAGATACTTCTGTTTATGAAGAAAGGAAAGGAAATGCTATGTATATTGCAACACAACCACAATAGTTGCCAAATTCTGGTTATACAGTACAATTGCACCATATCTTTGAGCTAGGGACATTCAACTATACTTATTTACATGTCTCTTTGGCATAAAATTTAAAATGCCGCCAAATTGTGTTTTTTCTTTCTCACCTGGGATTCCAGGAATTACGCCCCAATGTCCCAAGACATCCATTCACAGTATGTAAAAGATTCACTGCTGCCTAAAATTGTGTTAGCTATGTACTAACACATAGTCAGCTGATTCCTGGTGAGTCTTGAAAGATGTGTGTTTTGTGCTTCAGAAGAGAAACGCTGGTATATTTACTAAAAATAATGAATTGTACACTTGAGATGGGTGAATTGTAAGGTGTGTCAATTATACTTCAATAAAGATTTTTTAAAAATCATCTGGCTATTGAAAAGAACAACTGGTTTCCTATGCTTGTTTGTATTTTTAAAATTTTATTTATTTATTTATTTATTTACTTACTTACTTACTTATTTACTTATTAGAATGATTGAGAGAGAGAGAGAGAGAGAGAGAGAGCTCACAGAGGGAGAAGCAGACTCTCCTCTTAGCAGAAGGCAGACGCCTAACCGGCAGAGCCACCCGGGTAGCCCACAGGTGGATTCTTTGAAAACAAACCAGACACCAGGGCTATAGAACAGTACTGTCCAAGAGAACTTTCCACAGTGATGGAAATGCCCTACCTCTGTACTGTCCAACAGGCCAACGTGTAGCTATTCACCACTTGAAATTCACCTACTGTGATGGAAGAGCAGAACTTTCTGTTTTCTTTTATTATTTTACTTTATGTTAGTTAACTTAAATTTAGACAGCCACAAGTGGTTTGTGGCTACCACATTGGACACTTTGGCCACAATGAATGTAAGGAATGTACCTAGAGACTCACCAGGAATCAGCTGACTTCAGAAAACTTTTTTTTTTAATTTCTTTTCAGCGTAACAGAATTCATTGTTTTTGCACCACACCCAGTGCTCCATGCAATGCATGCTCTCCATAATACCCACCACCTGGTTCCCCCCATCTCCCACGCCCCGCCACTTCAAAACCCTCGGGTTGTTTTTCAGAGCCCATAGTTTCTTCATGGTTCATATCCCCCCCCAATTTCCCTCAACTCCCTTCTCCTCTTCATGTCCTCCGTGTTATTTGTAATGCTCCGTAAATAAGTGAAACCATATGATAATTGACTCTCTCTGCTTGACTTATTTCACTCAGCATAATCTCTTACAGTCCCGTCCATGTTGATACAAAATTTGTGTATTCATCCTTTCTGATAGAGGCATAATACTCCATAGTGTATATGGACCACATCTTCCTTATCCATTCGTCCATTGAAGGGCATCTTGGTTCTTTCCACAGTTTGGTGACTGTGGCCATTGCTGCTATAAACATTGGGTACAGATGGCCCTTCTTTTCACTACATCTGTATCTTTGGGGTAAATACCCAGTAGTGCAATTGCAGAGTCATGGGGAAGCTCTATTTTTAATTTCTTAAGGAATCTCCACACTGTTCTCCAAAGTGGCTGCACCAGCTTGCATTCCCACCAACAGTATAAGAGGGTTCCAATTCTCCACATCCTCTCCAACACTTGTTGTTTCCTGTCTTGCTAATTTTGGCCATTCTAACTGGTGTAAGGTGATATCTCAATGTGGTTTTAATTTGAATCTCCCTGATAGCTAGTGATGATGAACATGTTTTCATGTGTCTGATAGCCATTTGTATGTCTTCATTGGAAAAGTGTCTGTTCATATCTTCTGCTCATTTTTTTATATGATTATCTGTTTTGTGTGTGTTGAGTTTGAGAAGTTCTTTGTAGATCCTGAATATCAACCTTTTGTCTGTACTGTCATTTGCAAATATCTTCTCCCATTCCGTGGGTTGCCTCTTTGTTTTGACGACAGTTTCCTTTGCTGTGCAGAAGCTTTTCAGCTTGATGAAGTCCCAAAAGTTCATTTTCGCTTTTGTTTCCTTTGGCTTTGGGGACATATCTTGAAAGAAGTTGCTGTGGTTGATATCTAAGAGGTTACTGCCTATGTTCTCCTCTAGGATTCTGATGGATTCCTATCTCATGTTGAGGTCTTTTATCTATTTCGAGTTTATCTTTGTGCATGGTGTAAGAGAATGGTTGAGTTTCATTCTTCTACATATAGCTGTCCAATTTTCCCAGCACCATTTATTGAAGAGACTGTCTTTTTTCCACTATATCTTTTTTCCTGCTTTGTTGAAGATTATTTGACCATAGAGTTGAGGGTCCATATCTGGGCACTCTACTCTGTTCCACTGGTCTATGTGTCAGTTTTTATGCCAGTACCATGCTGTCTTGGTGATCACAGCTTTGTAGTAAAGCTTGAAATCAGGTAACATGATGTCACCAGTTTTATTTTTTTGTTTTTCAACATTTGCTTAGCAACTCGGGGTCTCTTCTGATTCCATACAAATTTTAGGATTATTTGCTCCAGCTCTTTGAAGAATACTGGTGGAATTTTGATCAGAATAGAATTAAAAGTATAGATTGCTCTAGGCAGTATAGACATTTTCACAATGTTTATTCTTCCGATCCAAGAGCATGGAACGGTCTTCCATCTTTTTGTCTTCTTCAATTTCTTTCATGAGTGTTCTGTAGTTCCTTGAGTACAGATCCTTTACCTCTTTGGTTAGGTTTATTCCCAAGTATCTTATGGTTCTTGGTGCTATAGTAAATGGAATCAATTCTCTAATTTCCCTTTCTGTATTTTCATTGTTAGTGTATAAGAAAGCAACTGATTTCTGTACATTGACTTTGTATCCTGCCATGTTACTGAATTGCTGTATGAGTTCTAGTAGTTTGGGGGTGGAGTCAAGGATGCCCACTCTCACCACTCTTGTTCAACATAGTATTAGAAGTCCTAGCAACAGCAATCAGACAACAAAGAGAAATAAAAGGTATCCAAATTGGCAATGAAGAAGTCAAACTCTCTCTCTTCAAGATGACATGATACTTTATATGGAAAACCCAAAAGACTCCACCCCCAAACTACTAGAACTCATACAGCAATTCAGTAATGTGGCAGGATACAAAATCAATGTACAGAAAACTTTTTCAGGAAAATGCTGACTAGAGCGGTACACAAGAGACCTCTTCACCAAATGCAGGTTCTGTACTCCTGGCCCACCCAAGAAGGCAGAATTCCAACTCAACTCATTCCCAGCTCCATCCACCCTTCACTGAGAGCCATGATAGAGAATTTAAACCCTAACAAAGTTGCTTTATAATTCAGTTTGGGAAACACTTCCTTCAGAGGTGAGAAAAACGAAATCCCAAAACTGGACGGTTCCATTGCTCAGACCGCATAGGCTCAATGTCTTAAGACTGGGGGATTTTCAAAACTATGGAAAATGATCCAGATCTAAAAATACAGGCATGAATGAATGAATAGCCCAAAAGTATAAGAAGGGAAAAACAAAATCAATGATAATTTTCACAGTAAAATTGTTAAAATCCTCTTAATTTTCAACAGGAAAAAAGAAATGAGGTCACCACCATTACGATCTAGGGTATTTGGAGGTCTCAAATGATTTAACCTGAGGCCTTTCCGCTTGCTGTTATTCTCTTTAAAACACTTTCCATCTTTTATTTACATTTTAATAGTAACTTTAATCTCACAAGGTGGCTGGGTGGCTCAGTCAGTTAAGCATCTGCCTTAGGCTGAGGTCATGATCTCAGGGTTCTTGGATGGAGCCCCACATTGGTCTCCCTGTTCAGTGGGGAGTCTATTTCTCCTGCTCCCTTGACCCCTCCCCCTGCTCATGTGCACTCTCTCTCTTTTTCTCTCAAATAAATAAATTAATTAAATCTTTAAAAAATAAATGAAAATAAAAATAGATAATCTCAAAGTCATATATCCATTTCTTTTGTGTTAATATTACTTAAATACATGGTAAACAAAGACTGGAAACAAATATTTAATATGTCTAGAACATGTAAACTTAAGAGCTTATTTTACAAAAATTCAACTACTCTCTTTTATTTTTTTTTAAGATTTTATTTATTCATTTATTTGTCAGAGAGAGAGAAAGAAAGCGCACAAGCAGGCAGAATCTGAGAGAGAAGCAAGCTCCTTGCCAAGCAAGGAGCCTGATACAGGACTCGATCCTAGGACCCTGGGATCACAACCTGTCCCAAAGGCAGCTGCTTAACCAACTGAGCCACCCAGGCGTCCCTGTCTTTATTTATGAATACAGTTATCAAAACAAGCTGAGCACATTGTTAATTCTACCAGTGGCCAGCGCCTCACACCCCTTCAGTGATTTACAGCATTAGCTGCCGTATTCATTGTACCTGCTATTTTTACAATGTAAACTGCAGGTCTTTCATTAAGCAAGAGGGGAAGCACAAAAGAACCATTCTTCCTGTGATCCATTTTTGGAAATGTATATTGTCTGACACTTCTTGCCTTCTTTATATATTATAAGCCTGAACATTGTGAGTATTCTGGGGGTTTGCTTAAATGCTGCCTTAATTGGGGGGGATACTATACTTCCTATTCTTTCCTTGTCTGAAAACACAATGGGGCGACATATACAGACAGCCCTCGACTTAACAATGCTTCAACTTACAATTTTTTGATTTTACAGTGGTGTGAACGTGATGCACATTCAGCAGAAATGTTCCAGTTTCGAATTTTGATCTTCTCCCAGGCAAGTAATACGCAGTAAGAGCTTCTTGTCATGCTGAGAAGCGGCACTGAGCCACAGCTCCCCGTCAGCCACAGGATTACAAGGGTAAACAACTGATACACTTCCAACCATTCTGTACGCCTACAACTGTTCTCTTGTTCAGTTTCAGTACAGGATTCAACAAATTATATGAAATATTCAACACTCTATTATCAAGTAGGCTTTGTGTTAGACGGTTTGGTCCAACAGTCGGCTAATACGTGTTGAGCTCACGATGCTCTGTAAGTTAGGTGTATTTTTTTACTTAAGATATTTTCAATTTATGATGGGTTTATTGGGATCTAATCCATCATAAGTTGAGGAAGATGTGTATTAAATATATCCTTACAACTGTCTAGATCATGCTTGCCAGCTGAAATTCATTTACTTCATAAATAAGTCGTTTGTGCCATTACAGTCATGTCATACTGTGAGTGGAAGGAATGTTGTTTTAAGTCAGTTTGAGATACACTAAAATTAATCATTGTATATCTGTCTTTCTGGTGGTTATGAAAATTGTATTTCCTTTGACTGTCACTGTATTTCTTAGTTATTAAAGTCCTACTTTAATACTACATAAATTTGGCCATTTTGCCAACATTAGTATGTTCCATGCATCCATCATCCCACTAGAATTATTAGATTCATATTTTGCTACCAAAAAACCAAAACCAAAACAAAACTAGAAGAGGAGCTTCTGAGTATTAGGTCCGTGTTCAATTTTGTGGTTATACATTCTGTTGTCAGAATTTGACAGTGGAAATGTCTAGAATTCTTAGTAGAGCCAGTCCTATGACCCCATCTCCATGTCAAATGTTCCTCTCAATGCATTATTTTGTGACAGCCAGAGATTTTTATTGAATTTTTAATGCATATACAATGCTTAATATGTTGTAGGTACTTTTCTAAGTGCTTGACATATATTAACTCATATAATCCCCACAGCAATCTTGAGAATTAGACACTATTACTATCATTCTCATTTTACAAATGAGGAAATTGAGGCACACAGAGGTTAAGTAATTTGTCAAAAATCACACAACTAGCAAGTGGCAGAGCCAGGATTTGAACCTGGCTCCAGAGTATGTCCACGTAACCATTATGCTATGCTGTTTGCCACCATTCAGTGTATGGGGGCTCCACTAATCTTTTCCAGAATCCAAGTGTGACTCTATATCTAAGGTCATGTCACAAGGGAGAAGCCTGGAGATGGCAGAGATACCTACAAGGTTCTAGTGTTCACATAGCAGTAGACTGGTGGGCCCACAGGTTGTGAAGGATTTGCTTGATGTTGAGCAATTCCAGTGCCTTCTGTTAAGTGACTTTATCCAGCCCTAGGTCATCAGCTGCTGATAAACCAGAGATTGACACACTCTGTCATCTCACCAACCAGTTGTAGCCCCTGTTACTTCCCTTTGGTAAAGCTCAAACAGTTCCATCTTTGCCCTCTGATACTCTTTTTCTCCAATGAAATACTGTACATCTGGGGACTTTAACAGAAAGATAAAAGTTGTCAGAAAAGGGGATGATACATGGACTTCTGAATAATTTCACTTAAATCAGTGAACAGACCAGGACACCATCAATCCCTGGAGGATTTCCAAGGAAGATTAATGATCATTTGAAATCAAATGGAAACAAACCAAGGCCAAAGAGCAGTAAATCAAGCCCCAAATAAACACACACTCTGAAAGTTCAGCCTTGGATCTTACATCAAACAGCAGTCAATGTTTTGAAAACCATAGGAAAACTGGAGGTGGGGGGTCAAACAGTGTGGTGGTGGAGGTAGATAACATCACTTCATGAAAGGGTTTCATTCACATTAATTTAAATAAAAAGGAAAAGCCCATGGAGAAGTTGCGTCCAGAAGTATTTGTCAAAATTATTGATAGCCAAGAACCTCTCATTCTGTGTATTACAAAATTCTGTTAAAAATTGAATGGATTCTCCTTCATATGGTTAATTCCTTGGGGCTGAGTCCCTGTGAAACTGACTCTGAGATGGAGATTAATGTGTAGGAGGTCTATTAAAAGTATTGTCAGGATCAACTTCTCTAAAAAGGAAGGGAAAGAAGCAGGATTGGCAGAGGGAGAGGTTGGATAGTCTTCTAGAGACAACAGAGGCCTCAGCTAGCCCTATGGGGAGCTCTGGAGCTAGGATGGTCCTTCACAGTTGTCCTAGGTTGTGGCAAGCTTTATACCCTTCCAGTAGCGTTATTAGTTGCTGGCTGCCCTGAAAAGAGGTGTCTGCCCTTGGGTGAGATAGCTCTTTGCTGTCAAGGGTAATTTTGAAGAAGTTTGAGGGCCATCTGCTGACAGTACTCCCAGCAGCTGGGGAAATGGGTCCTTAAGTCCTGAAAATAGATGTGGATGATGTATGAAGTATCCATTATATTTGTTTGCAGGTATTTGTTGGGCACAAACTATATCCCAGTCATTAGGCTTAGACTAGTGGGTAAGATAGGTATGATTCCATTCCTTGAGGATTTTCCAATGTCCAAAACAAGAAATTGTCATTCTATAATAAGGGGAAAAAATCTCTAAAAGCCAGTCTGCTTTTGTTTGACATCAAAAGTAATTTGTTTTCCCTTCTCCATTTTGGAGTGGAACCTTAAAAGTTATTTTAGAAAGGATATGAGTCTGTGTCTCTAAAGGCTCATTTAGATGGCTTGACTTTTTACTTTTTACTGGAACCAAAGAATCAAAGAAAGCCTAGAAGACACATTAGAGATCATCTTGTGTAACTTGTCTCCCAAAGTTGAAGACTTCCTTTCTATGGCATCTCTGTAGCTGAATAATATGGTTATTCAGCTTCACTTGCATGCCTCCTAGGATAAAGAGTTCATTATCCAGAGAGGAAGCCCATTCCATTTTTGGGTAACTACAATTGTTACCAATGTCTTCCACATACTGATCCTACTTCTGCTGTCTTGAGTAATACTGAATATCAACAGCAGATACCCATTCATCTTAGTCTTCTCTACTCCAGGTTAAATAGACCTGATTCCTCTGACTGTATCTCACAGAATATTATCTCTAAGGTTTCTTCCTACTTTTTCTTCCCCTGTCCCTTTCTCTATCACTATTTGACTGAGTTCACCTTATCTTGTTGATCCCAGCAGGCTCTAAACTGCCCTCCCAAAGTCCATTATATTACAAGCTATAATCTTTTATGGCTTTGTAAAACATAAATCTACTTGTCACTTCCTTTTAAAAAATAAATCTGCTAGTCACTTTCCACTTTCAAATATACTACAACCTATTGGAATCCAAGATCTCAATCTCTAATACAGCACAGAAGGCCCTTCAAGATGGGCTTCTGCCTATGATTTGGACCTCAACTCCCACCACCTCCGACGTGCACTCTATGATCAAAACACCCTTTTCTTTGCATATGTTCTCCTTCCTTCATTCTCTTCTCTCTTTCCAGCAAACTCCTACTTAATCCTCAAATTCCAGTTTAAAAGTCAACCTCTTTTTGAAGGTAAACCCAAAGAAGTTGTTCTCTTTTCTGTGCTTCTGCAAAACTGCTCAACCTTCTCTTTTACTATTTATCACATTGTTCAACAATTATCAGTTATGAGACTATTTTTCCCAATTAAAATGTAAGCTTTTAAGAGCAAGAAACTCTGAGCTATTTTTGGCATATTGTAATTAAGTGCACATGAGTGAGTGAATGAATGAATATAAAATATTTTTCAAAAAATTGATCAGCATACTTCCCCACTAAATTGTTAATATTTCTCTTAACCAACCCAGGACATCTCCGCACTTTGAGTATGCAAATAAGTTTTTGAAACTGAGAATAGAGAATAGAGGATAGAATAGAGAATAGAAATTTGCATTTACCTCTGGAAAATTCTATCTGAGGATTTTATATCTGCCATAATAAAGTCCAATCTTAATTCTGTTGCCTATTATGTTATCTGGTCCTGTTTTGGTTTTGTACTGTTTGAACCACTTTTATGCAAGAAAAGGGATAATTTTAGATCTTCAAATAAATTACTCACAAAATTGATGACCATAATTGGGCCAACTATTCATTACTTTCCTCTACCAGCTCTCTTTCAGATACCAAGACAACAGGCTACTTTCCTATAGTGCTGCTATAGTTAAGCCCAATCATCTCCTCCTCTAGGCATCATCAATATCTAGCAAGCCTATACATTCTTTCTTCATGACAAGACAGTTAAGTCTATCATTAAAAATCTATATTTGCTTTAAAGAAGAGGCTCTAATGTGACCAATGATGTGAATTGGTGATTATGTTGTTGGATTTTCAAAAACTATATTTCAAAATCTTATTTTTATTCTTGAGCCTCTGTATGCTTAGTCCACAATGGTGACATGAGTCATATCTTTATCTAACAAAGAAAAGAAAAAAATATGATTCATTAATGTATAACTGATTCTTTCCTAAAGCCAGAAAGCAGCCCCTGTCCCATCTCAGCTTGCACAAGCTACATATTTGGAGGGAAAACATTTTGTTGTAAACGTTGTTTTAAAAAAGAGATCTTTGTGTTATTTAGGTCCTCCTTATAACCAAACAGCATAGTTAGGTTTAGATTAAATCTTTCCCCTTTATAGAATTTAGGGGATATGTCTTACTCTAACTTGAAAAACCCTGTTCTCTTTTAGGAGGTTATAAGTGTGGTTCCTCTGAAAAGATCCTGTTGGTAAGTGTATGCCAGAATCACTATACAAAATTCTGGGTGTGTCAAATGGGAAAAGAAGGTTTATCTGCAAAATCTAAGACAGAAAAGAGGGGGAAAATAGATGATTTATGCTCACTTTTCCAACTCCAGTGCTGGAACCACAGTTCATGCTCAGTAATAAGTGGCTAACTGAGGAATTAAAATAGCATCACCCTACTGGTTTAAAATATGGAACTTCAAGTCAGTCCTGGCCCTTTTAAAAATTTCTTGATTCAGGGAGCCTGGGTGGCTCAGTTGGTTAAGAAGCTGCCTTCAGCTCAGGTCATGATCCCAGCGTCCTGGGATGGAGTCCCACGTCGGGCTCCTTGCTCAGCAGGGAGCCTGCCTCTCCCTCTGCTTCTGCCTGTCATTCTGTCTGTCTGTGCTCTCTCTCTCTGACAAATAAATAAAATCTTTAAAAATAAATAAATAAATAAATAAAAAATAAAAATTTCTTGATTCATTCATAATGAGAGCCAAAATGTTATATTCTGTGGGGGAAATCTGAAAATGAGGATAAGAAATACATAGAGGCATAAAATTTAAAGGTTTCCAAATTCAGTGGAATGTAGAAATTAAAAGATCTAAAATTGGGGCACTTGGGTGGCTCAGATAGTTTGGCATCTGTCTTCCGCTTAGATTATGATCCCCAGGTCCTGGGATTGAGTTCCGCATGGGGTTCACTGCTTGGTTGGGAGCTTGCTTCTCCCTCTGCCTCTCTTTCTCTCTCTCTCTGTCTCTCATGAATGAATAAATAAAATCTTAAAAAAAAAAAAGACACAAAATTTATCCCCATCATGGGCTTCATAAATATTTTTCATTGACCTCTTCATCATAATAAAGTTTAGAAATCCACAAAGAAAATTGAAATGTCAACTCACCATTTAATATATTTCCATGCATATTCTGACTTTGAATGACTCGATCCAACCTTGTTTTTCTATTTGCTAAAGAATCTTGACCTATTCTAAGGTTATTGTAACCCTCAGCCGCCAGTAGTTATGTTTACCCAGGTACAAATGAGATTAAAGTATTGTTCACTTAATTAGAACAGTTTAAGAAAACTCAGTGCTAAGTTCAAAAGATGCCAGTAACTTCGTTGTTCAAATTATAATCAAGTTTTTCCAAATAAGCCAGTTAGGAATCAGGACGAAGCAGTAACTCATCGCCTTATTGGGGAAAAAAAAAAAAAAAAAAACCCTAGATAATGTCCCTTTGGCAGTAAAACATTCATAAAGTCCAAAGCACAGTATTACTCATTCTCCACTTCTGACTCATGAACATTTTCGGAAATAATCCCTTAAATGTTACTGCAATGGGAAATATGAAGAGCAAAGTTGTTTTGGCACAACTTCACTCTTGTTTTGTTGAGTTATGAACTGTATTTAGTTTCACACTTTTGATCTTGTGCATTCTTGATGATATATTTGCACACATAACATCTCTATATACATTAGAAATAGGCCTGCTATGAAAATTCTTAAGATTTAAAAATCCTCTATACAGCCACTCACAGAAATTTCTTTTATAGTAATCTATTAATTACCACCATGAACATACTCAATGACACCAAAATAAAATAAATTTCATGTAACATATATGGTAAAAGCTTTTATTGGAAAATATGACATTGCAATCACAGATAAGGAAAAGTCAAGAAATAAATGTTTATATACAGTTAATTTTCCTTTTGAACATAAAAAGGGAAAAAGGATTATAATGTCAGTGCTTTTGGGACATATCTTCCCAACAAATCAAAAGAGAGAAAATGGTTTCTGTCAGCCCAGTTCTAAAGGTAACCATTTTTGGAAAATATTTCTAAATCATTCTGTTCTGCCATGATTTCTCCCTCCCTTGAAGTTCACTGGAAACTTGTTTCACTTTCCTAGCCCTTAACTAAATCCTGGATTTTGGAGTCAGTCAGAGATAAGCTTGAATCCCATCTTGGTTTTCATCAATGAAATGGAGCAATCATATCTCACACAAAGCCGTGTTGTAAGGATTAATGAACTAATGTATGTAAAGCATTTAGCAAAGGGCTATTATTATGATTTGATAATTATATGTGTTACATACTTGCAGAAATATTTAGAGGTCACATGTCATGATATTTGCAACTAACTTTCAAATGATTCAAGGAAAATAAAATAGAGAGAAAGAACAAAGTTTTAACTGGTGATATTGGATGAAGAAGTATATTCAATGTGTTGTGAAGATTGTGAAGAAATATATGCAATGTTCATTGCAACTTTTTTTAAAAAGTTTTTTTCCATAGATTTGAATTTTTAAATAAAAATATGAGAGAAAATGTGAATTAAGTTATACAATTTCCCTGTTTAGACACCAAAAAGTTACTTATGTACCTTCATATTTTCAGTCTTTTAATGACTGTTTAATCACATAGAGATACCACATTTCATGGTATACACAAAACGTTATTGTCACAGATGGCACTCCAGTTTTGTTTTTGCTTTTTTTTTTTTTTAAAGATTTTATTTAATTATTTGACAGACAGAAATCACAAGTAGGCAGAGCAGCAGGCAGAGAGAGAGGGGGGAAGCAGGCTCCCTACTGAGCAGAGAGCCCGATGTGGAGCTCGCTCTCAGGACCCTGAGATCATGACCTGAGCTGAAAGCAGAGGCTTAACCCACTGAGCCACCCAGGCACCCAGCTCCCCAGTTTTTTACTTGTATCTTTTACTCAGCATTTCATGTTGCCACATCACCAGCACTCCATCCTCCAGCTCTTAAAAATTTGCTTCTGACATAACTTCTGTCTTGATAGCCTATTTAGTTTCTCTCTCTGGCTTGTTGAGATCCTGTTTGATGATTGTCGTAATTCCTTAATTCGTCTTAACTTAAAAATGCAATAAACTAATTCATATTTGTTGTAATATATAAAATTCAGACTGCATTAAAATGTAGAGAAAAAAACAAGTAAAAGTCTATTTTCTCTCCACTTTACAGCCCCACGTTTCAAAACAACCACTTTTAATAGTTTAGCCTGTATCTTCTCAGGTAGTTTTCTATCCACATTCAAAGATACAGGTACATTTCTATTTCTGTTAATTTTTTAATTGTATTTTTATTTTTTTTCTTATCTTATTACATTAGTTTAGGCCTCCAGAACAATGTAAATTAGCAATGATAACAAATATCCTTAAATTATTCCTGATTCTTCCCTTTTATAATCATGTTCTTAGATTTAAATTATACCTCTTTTGGTGGTCTTTTTCAAAATAAACTCAATACAGAGGCTAGCCTAACTTCTCTACATGTAAGAGAAAACAGCCAATTGTATTTTTAATTCTGTAAAGGTGGGAACAATTTTGGGGCACCTGGGTGGTGCAGTTGGTTAAGCATCCAACTCTTGGTTTGGGCTCAAGTTGTTATCTCAGGGTTGTGAGACCAAGTCCTGCATCAGACTCCACTCAATGTAGAATCTGCTTGAGATTCTCTCTACTTCTGCCTCTTCCACTCATGCTTGCTCACTGTCTCTCCCTCTCTCTAAAATAAATAAGTAAATCTTTTTTTTAAAGAGGTAGGAACAATTTCTTATACTTTGTATTTTTTTTTGTATTCACGAGAGCATGTTTGCTATTTCTACATTTTGAGTGAAATGATTAAAAAAAAAGTACTTTTTTCTAGAAGTGGAGTCAGTTTTACTATAGATTAGTTTTGATGCACTAGAAATGCATCATGATTATTGTGCAGGCATTAATGATGGTGGCTGACAATTGGAAGGCAACAACTTTTAGACAAACACATCTCAAGCAAGTTTTGTAATGTCAGACCAGCTGTGTCTAACCATTGGGCAACAGCATGCAATACTTTGCGTAAAAATGCCAAATGAAAGATTGACAAGACTAACTCCCTAAGTCTTTAATGTCTTCTGTAGAATCCAGTAAAGCCTAAGTGAACTACCCATTTCTGGAGATGGAATTCAAAATAGAGGTAAGAGTGGCAGAAAGGATGATTGATGAAAGTAGAATGTTGTTACAGGAAACCAGAATACATCTATAACAAATTTACTCCCTGCAAAGTTAGAAAAACAGTTGACCACATGAGCATAATGTTCAGTCTGTAAAACAACAGAAATATGTTTTTCCTTGAGAAAACTTCACACACAGTTATTAAATCTCCCTATATTTTGCTGTAAGGAAGATGAGTAGATGGAGCCATTGAGCTTTCTTTCCTTTAGTCACTCAACTCCCAAATATCTCCACAAATGAGTTCTTACTACTTCAGAACAGGTCTCTAATTTTCCATCAGAGTAAATTTTAATCCAGCCTATAACCTGAATCCAGAATTCATATCAACCCATCACCTGATTAAAAACTACTTTTTAGCGCCAATGTCAGATCATAAGGATTTTCTCTGGCCAATTATTCCAACTAATTAATTTATTTGTTATTTTATTCAACAAACATTTTTGAATGTCTACCATGTACCAGTTCCTGTACTCCTGGTAGCAATAAAATGGAGTCCCTGCCATTAAGAAATTCATAATCTCTAACTTTTCTTTTGAAAAAATTTTAAAAATTACATTTCAACATACTTTTGTGGCTTAGGTTATATTAGTTATTTTCATAGAAGTTGTCACAATTAAAACATATCAACCAGCAACAAGATTTAAGTCTGTTAAATCCATTTAATCTAAACATGCCAATGGAAGTCAGCCCTTCTAAGAAGCTTCTTCCGTAAGTAACCTGTTTTTCCTATTCTCCCAGAGGATAACTACTGAAAATCATTAAGAAGAGTACACTGACTTCTGTCAATGTAAGAGTATGCATTGACTTCTGTATATAACAGCATATACATAGGCAGGTTTTGTATCCTAGGATATAACCTAGGGAACCAGTTACAATAATGTTCTCTGACAAATGTCATCATATTAACAATAGAACTGACATAATAATATGTAAGTCACCTGGCTCAAGAAAACACGGATTGGATGCTTATATATTAACTTCATGGAGTTCTTCTGGAACAAAACCATACGACAATACTCAGTAGTTTCCCTGGTTTATTAACTACATGTTTTTAGTAGCCCAGTAAACCTGACACTCATCAAAAAAAGTGTTTTTCTCCAAAGCCAACTTGGCCCTAGGATGCAATCAGTAGGAATGTAATAGGAGCTAGAAGGTATAGCATCAAATGGTGGCAACATATGCCAGCTTGTTTGTAAAATACTAAATCCAGCTCTGGCCCAAAGTAAGCCAAGTCCTTCATTTTTTTTCTTTAAAGCATGAATTTTAGAATATGCATTTATACTTGTAGTGTGTAAGTTAAAAGACTTTCATTTTGTTGATTTAGATAAGAAATTAAAATCTCCACATCTCAAGGATTTATCAAATAAGATGAATTATTTTTTTCTTAAATTTTATAAAAAATACATTTCCTTCACTTTTTCCATTGAACTTCATAATCATATTTTTCCATGATTGATTCCATGATAGCTATGATTTCATGGCTATCAATTAAAATTTTTAGTTTTTATTTTTATAACTTTCCCCTATGAAGACTCATTTATGATTTTTAAAAAAGATTTTATATATTCATTTGACAAAGAGAGAGCACAAGCAGAGGGAGCAGGAGGCTGAGGGAGAGGAAGAAGCAGGCTCCCCACTGAACAGGGAGCCTGATCCAGAACTTGATCCCAGGACCTTGGGATTATGACCTGAGCTGAAGGCAGACAATGACTGAGCCACCCAGGAACCCCTCTTTCATATTTTTTCTCGTGATGTCTGCCAACATGAGAAAAGAAGGAATTTATAAAGCAAATACTATGGAGCTTATTGATAATTCCCTGGATGTTTTTTTGTTTTTGCTTGTTTATTTTTGTAGTCTCTATACCCAGCATGGAGCCCAACACAGGGACTGAACTCACAATCTTGAGATCAAGACTTGAATGGAGATCAAGAGTCGGATGCTAACTGACTGAGATACCCAGGCACTCCCAAAATTACTTGTTATTAAGCATGCAATTACAGTGATTGGCATTCAGTCAAAGAGATAGCTTTTTTTTTTTTTTTTTTTTTGGTGACACAGAGAGAGAGAGAGAAAGAGAGAGCACAAGCAGGGGTTAGGAGAGGGAGAATAAGGCTTTCTGCTATGCAGGGAGCCTGATGTGAGACTCAATCCAGGACCCTGAGATCATGACTTGAGCTGAAGGCAGATGCTTAACTGACAAGAAATAGCTTTTTAATGAGATTACCTTAAAAATTACATCATCAGATTATACAGTTAAACTACTTGGATGCAATATTACAAAAAGAAAAGAAAGAGTTTAAAATGTTAGATCTATTTATGGTGTAAAAACATTAAATATAAACAAAGGATAGCATTATAGATTCAACTGGTTGAGAACACTTCTCTCTCTCAAATATTCATCTTTCTCAAAAATAATTGTTCTTCCCTTTATTTTACTTGTAAACATCTCAAGGGAGTCTCCTTACATCAGCCTCATTTGCATCATTCAGTTACCCCTGTGCTCTCCTACCATATCAGTCCAGGGTTCAAGAAGAGAAATAGAACCAGTAGAGGATATATAAAGAGAGAATATATATAATGTAATATATGCTAATATATTAATTAAAGTATGTATATATTAATATGTGAATTATATCAATATATAGAAATTATATATTCATAATATTATGTTATATATTAATGTCTAATTATATTAAATAACAAAATTATATAGTAAGACATAATAATATAATTAATATGCAACATATACAGAGGCAGGTTTTATATAACTATGATATAAAATATTATATAGTATGTATATACGAAGACAGAGATTTCAAGACATTGACTTCTGTATCTGTAGGACCGGTGAGTCCAAAACCCATATGGTAAACTGGCAGGCTGGATTTCTTCTTTAGGGAAACCTTAGTTCTGTTCTTTAAGTCTTTCAACTGATTGTTATGAAGACCACCTAGATTATCAAAGATGTTCTCCTTGACTTAAAATCAAATGAGTATATATCTACAAAATAAGTTCAGAGAAACACCTAGATAAGTGTTTAACTGAATAACTGAGTACTGTAGCCCAGACAAATTGATATATATGACTAACCATTACATTGAACAATTATTGAGATTTACCTCCAAGCTTGCCAATGATATCCTGACTGCTAAATCTAGTGCCTCTTTATTGGAGCTCATTCTCTGTTACACTTGACAGGGTTCACTGCCTCTCCTTTGAAAAACCCTCCCTTGCCAGAACACAGACTATTTTATTCTTACTTAAGGAATAGAATACATTATTGTCTCTTGATTCAAAACCCATCTGGATATCCACAAGCAAAAAAAAAAAAAAAAAAAAGCAAAACTTAATTTATGCCAAATATAAAAAATTCCCTCAAAAATGGATCAAAGGGGACACGTGGGTGGCTCAGTGGGTTAAGTCTCTGCCTTCAGCTCAGGTCATGATTTCAGGGTCCTAGGATTGAGCCCTGCATGGGGCTCTCTGCTCAGTAGGGAGCCTGCTTCCCCTCTCTCTCTCTCTGCCTGCTTCTCTGCCTACTTGTGATCTCTGTCTGTCAAATAAATAAATAAAATATTTAAAAATTTTTTTTTTATTTTTAAAGATTTTTATTTATTTATTTGACAGAGAGAGATCACAAGTAGGCAGAGAGGCAGGCAGAGAGACAGGACGGGAAGCAGGCTCCCTGCTGAGCAGAGATCCTGACGCAGGGCTCAATCCCAGAACCCCGGGATCATGACCTGAGCCGAAGGCAGATGCTTAACCCACCGAGCCCACCCAGGCGTCCCTAAATAAAATCTTAAAAAAAAAAAAAAGGATCAAAGACCAGGGCTCCTGGGTGGCTCAGTCAATTAAGCATCTGCCTTCAGCTTAGGTCACCACGATTGCAGGGTCCTTGGCTCAAGCCTTGAGGTAGGTTCTCTGCTCAGTGGGGATCCTGTTTCTCCTCTCCTTCTGCTTGCTCATGCTCTCTCTCTCAGATAAATAATAAATAAAATCTTTTTAAAAAATGGGTCAAAGACCTAAATGTAAGAGCAGAACTATAAAACTATTAGACTGAAACACAGGAGTAAATCTTTGTGACCTTGGATTTGGCACTATTTTCTTAGCTATGACATTAAAAGCACAAATGATAAAAGAAAAAATAGGTAAATAGGATTTGGTCAAAACTTAAAACTTCTGTACTTCAAAGAGCATTACCAAGAAATCAAAAAGACGATCCAGAGAATGGGAGACAATATTTGCCAATTACATATCTGATAAGGGACTTTTATCCAAACTATATAAAAGTACTCTCCCAACTCAACAATCAAAGGACAAATAACCCAATTTAGAAATGTGAAAAGGATTTGAATAGACACTGCTTCAAATAGACATATAAAAGGCCAATAAGCACAAGAAAAGGTGCTCAACATCATTATTCATTAGTGAAATGCAAATCAAAACCACAATAAGATACCATTTCCTTCCAACCAGGATAACTAAAAAGAAAGACGGACAATAACTAATGTTGACAGGGATGTGGAAAAATTACAACCCTCACACACTGCTAGTGGGATTACAGAATGGTGCAGTCACTTTTGAAAACAGTTTGACAGTTAATCAAAATGTTAATCACAGAATTACCATATGCTTAGCAATTCCACTCCTAAATATGTACCCAAAAGAATTGAAAACATATGTCTAAATGAAAAGTTATATACAAATATTCATGGTAACATTATTCATACTAACCAAAACATAGAAATAATCCAAATATCCAACTGATAAATGGATAAACAAAAGTGTTATGTCCATGCAATGGAATATTATTCAGCCATAAAAAGGAATACGTCACCAATATGTGCTACAATGCAAATGAACCTTGAAAAGTTATGCTAAATGTAAGAAGTCACTCACAAAGGGCAACACCTTGTATGATTCCATTTATAGGAAATAACCAGAATAGGAAAATCTATAGAGATAGGCTTAGGTTAATGATGGCAGGGGTTATGGGAAAAGGGGAGTTGGGAGTGACAGCCAATGGGTATGGAGTTTCTTTTTGGGGTGATGAATTAGTTTTGAAATAAGATAGTAGTGATGATTGTACAGCTCTCCAAATATGCTAGAATCCACTGTACCTTAAAAGAATATACTCTCTAAAAGCATAAATTTTATGGTGTGTGAATTATATGTCAACAAAGCGGTTTTCTTTTTTTAACCTCAGTCAATGCATCATGCTATTGTTTTTGTTCTTGTGGTGATGATGTCTTTTCCATTTTTAGGTTTGTCTATGAAATGAGAATTCATGCTTCAGGAAAATTGCTGAAGTGTGTCAAATTAAAATACAAAGAAAATCGCTGATATCTTCTTTTAGGAGGTAAATAATTCACTCTGAATTTTTACGGTAGAAGTAAATAATTAATTCTGGATTCCATGCATTAAGGTATTAATTCTGGGTTTTCCCTTTGACAGAACAGTTTTATAATACAGTGATACTACTTAACATAATCGTAACATTTGGAAACTTAAATTCGACCTTAATTTAATTTGCATGATTTTTTCCCCTCTGCATTCGGTACTCAAAAAGAAATGGTGAACTAATATCAGGTAGAACTTAGTATCACTGCAGAAGAGGAAACATGATATGATCTTAGGTTTAAAGCAAATAAATTGCCCAGTAGGATTGCAATTCCCTGCCAGATTATCTCAGTGTTTCTGAACCCATTTTCATGACAACCCCCCAAAAGAAACTTCTTTAGACTTTTTTTTCCTAATTGTCCCTCTCCCTCATAAAATTTTAATTTTAAGGGTAGACCCCGTTTCTCATCCTCCAATCCAATATTTTCTTGCTTTGGAGGAATATTACCCCCATTGGGAATGCATGGCATACCTTGAAAATTCATGTGTTTATTTGAGCATATGTATTTTAGTTTCTTTACTCTATACAGTATTTATGATTTCTTCAACAATGTTTAACATTTACAAATTTAAGTGGATAAATATTAATGTTTATAAATTTAACTTAATAAAAATAATTTGGGAAAAAATATATGGAAATAATTTTTAGGTATTCTAAGTTCAGATCAAGGATCAGGCAGCCTTCAAAATTATTTGTTCTGAGAATAATTTTGACACTGGAATTTGTGTATGTTACTAAGTGGGGAGAAAAGAAATATGCAAGACTATAGCAAGAACAGTTTAGGGGAGCCTGGGTGGCTCAGTCAGTTAAACAGCTGTCTTCTGCTCAGGTAATGATCCTGGGATCCTGAGATTGAGCCCCACATTGGGCTCCCTGCTCAGTGGGGAGCCTGCTTCTCCTTCTCCTCCTCCTTTCTGGCTATCTCTGTCTTTCTCTCTCAAATAAATAAACAAAATATTTTTTAAAAAATTAAAAAGAATAGTTTATAAATTTTCCAAAAACACATACATATGTGAGTATAAATGACTAGAAAATACTCATTAATCTATTTTATAGTTATTTCCAGGTGCATAAGTTGTAGGTGATTTTTAGTTTCATTTTATACATATGTGTAATTTCCAAGTTTTCCATTATGAGTTTGCACTGCTATCATAGTTAGGGGAAAATGGTTAACAACAAAATATTTATTGAAAGTAGCTCATATGGAAATTAGCTCGTAAAAGGTATTTATGTAGCCTTTTGGGGAAGGTTTTGTTTTTGTTTTTATGCCACAGACAAAGATACACTATAACCAGCCCTTGGTTTTGCCAGTATTTTCAATGCTTCTGCAGCAAAATTTTTAATCCTTAACAAAAGACAAGTTTACTATGACTTAGGCTCCTAGCAACTATCCTTCTGTAGAAACAACTCTAATGTATTTCAAGGCTGCAGGGGAATCATTCAGCAGGCAAATGTTTGCTGATGAGCTTTTAAGGAGAGTGAATCTAACAAACAACCAGAAGCCATTATGCACTTGATTTCAACAGAGCCTATTTGAGTAATGACTCAGATTTGAATATCAGCAACTTTGGGAGTTACTGAAGGAAAGATACTTTAAATTTAAATACCACAGTTTGCAGAGGGCTCCTACTTGATACAACAATCCTGAGTGTGTCATTTGGTATCATTCCTATTATTCATGGGTACACAACTGAGGCAAGCAAAAGAACTAGTACTCCAACCTCCAAGTCTTTTGACTCCAACTTTTGAGTTCTTTCTCTCTTTGAACCATTCTTCTTTGCTGAATAAAGTCAGGTGGATATTTTAAAAATGAGTAATGTAATGCATTGAACCATGGCTTACAACCTTACCAACTCTGTTTTGCTATAGAACAGAGATCAAATGCTGCCCTATGCTCTCCTACACTCTTCTGGCCTGCTTTGGCTTTACGGAAAGGGCCACTGGTGGTTCAAGGGGAGGTCTGCAGGTCTATCAGGAAGGCCTCATCCAGATCTATATCATCAGCATGGTGGGTTCTGTGTCAAAGCATGATGGCTTTGATCCTCAGTACTTTTAGGATTTGGAGAAGGAGCAGAACTGGAAGGGCAAAGGGATAGAACCAAATGATTTCTGGATCCACTCTTAGGCTGGACTCAGGGAGAATGTGCCTATTGTGGAATCTCCATGTGGAAGCATTAAGGAGCATCACAGAAGGAGGAATTTTGTATGAAATGTGCCGCAATGCCCCCTACTTGGTTATTTTCTATGTCAGTTCCAGTCACCAACTGAAGCCTGAATACATTCAAGACATAAACCAAGACACCAAAAATAATCCCAGTCTACACATTTTCTGACAGCTTGGCTAAATTTAAGTTTTAAAGAAAATAAAATAGTTGTAGTTTAAAAATGCATATTCTTTTTTTTTAAATTTTTAAATTTTTATAAACATATAATATATTTTTATCCCCAGGGGTACGGGTCTGTGAATCACCCAGTTTACACACTTCACAGCACTCACCAAAGCACATACCCTCCCCAATGTCCATAACCCTACCCCCTTTCTCCCACCCCCCCTTCCCCCAGCAACCCTCAGTTTGTTTTGTGAGATTAAGAGTCACTTATGGTTTGTCTCCCTCCCAATCCCATCTTGTTTCATTTATTCTTCTCCTACCCCCTTAAGCCCCCATGTTGCATCACCACTTCCTCATATCAGGGAGATCATATGATAGTTGTCTTTCTCCACTTGACTTATTTCGCTAAGCATGATACGCTCTAGTTCCATCCACGTTGTCGCAAATGGCAAGATTTCATTTCTTTTGATGGCTGCATAGTATTCCATTTTGTATATATACCACATCTTCTTTATCCATTCATCTGTTGATGAACATCTAGGTTCTTTCCATAGTTTGGCTATTGTGAACATTGCTGCTATAAACATTCGGGTGCACGTGCCCCTTCAGATCACTACATTTGTATCTTTAGGGTAAATACCCAGTAGTACTATTGCTGGGACATAGGGTAGTTCTATTTTCAACATTTTGAGGGACCTCCAAGTTGTTTTCCAGAGAGGTTGCACCAGCTTGCATTCCCACCAACAATGTAGGAGGGTTCCCCTTTCTCTGCATCCTCGCCAGCATCTGCCATTTCCTGACTTGTTAATTTTAGCCATTCTGACTGGTGTGAGGTGATATCTCATTGTGGTTTTGATTTGTATTTCCCTGATGCCAAGTGATATGGAGCACTTTTTCATGTGTCTGTTGGCCATCTGGATGTCTTCTTTGCAGAAATGTCTGTTCATGTCCTCTGCCCATTTCTTGATTGGATTATAAAAATGTATATTCTGATTCAATTTAAAATGCATTTTTTAACAAAAATCCCAAAATTCATATGTAAGTACATAAATCAATAATATAGAATAATTCAATGAAACAATAAAAATGTCATGGGTTATATCTATTGTCTTCCTTACAGCAGGAAAGAGCTCACAAATATTTGGGATCAGCCTGTCAAATTGGAGATGAGTCACCTCCAAGATTTTCACTTCAATTTCCTGTGGCCAGTAGAATAACAGATCATGATTTAGTTTTTGATGTTGCTATAAATTTAGGTTAAAAAATACAAAAATACATCAATGCTTAAATATACCAGTGCTTAACTATACTATTTATACAATTAACATAAAAAATCAACTGATTTTTGACAAAAGTGCCACAACAATTTAATGGATAATGGATAATATTTTAAACAAACGATGTTGGAACAACTGGATGTTGAATATGGAAGAAATGGAATCTCATTCTCATCTCACAGCCTATACAAAAATTAATTCAAAATGGATCACAGACCTACACATAATAGCTTAAACTATAAAATATAGAAGAAAGACTCCGGGAGAATAACTTTGTCATTTGGAGTTGGCAATAATTTCTTAAGAAATAGGAAGCTTTAACCATGGAGGAAAAAGTGAGAAATCATGCTTCACCAAAATTAAGAACTTCTGCTCCTCAGAAGACACCATTAAGAAAAATGCAAAGATAAACCACAGACTGAGAGAAAACATTAGCAATATATATTAGACAAATACCTTGTATCCAAAATATGTAAAAAACTCGTATAACTCAATGAGAAGAAGCAATCTAGCAGGGAGGAAAGAAGCAAAAGAGTAGAATAGCCATTTTAAAAGAAGGTATAAAAATAAAACTGAGCTCAGAAATAAAAGTTAATCAACATCTTTCGTTATCAAAGAAATACATATCAAAACTACAATGAGATACCACTACACACTGACTAGAATCCACAAAAGTAAAAAGACTAACAATACAAAATGTTAATGAGGTTGTAGAGAAACGGATTCTCATTCACTGGCAGCGAGTATGTAAAATGGTACAATCACTTTGGAAAATAATTTGGTTGGACCTTATAATGTTAAATGTTTATATACACTATAACTCAGCAATTGCACTTCTACGTATTGATCCAAGAGAAATTAAAACATGTATCCACAAAAAAGAAATGTATGTGAATGTGTATAACAGCTTTATCCATAATTAGCCCCAAGCTGGAAGCAATCCAAATGTTCATTACACATGAGTGAATAAAGAAACTGGTATCTTCATACAGTGGAATACTACCCAATAATACAAAGGTGCAAAATACTGACACCACAAAGTGATGACTCTCAAATCCATTATGTGAAAGACACAAGAGTATAAACGGTGTAATTTCATTTATAAAAAAATCCTAAAACCTGAAAAACTTCTCTATGGTGACAGAAATCAGAACAGTAGTTTGTTGCCTCAGGCAAGGATGAGGGGATGAAAAAGAGGTGTTTTTGGCTTTAGAGCAGCAGGATGGAATTCAACTGGCTGATGGAGATATTCAGCATCATGATTGAGTGGTGACACACTGGTATTAACATTTGTCTAAACTCATCAAATGATACACTTTATTTATACTACATTTATGCATGTTATCATAAGAAAATTATACCTTAATAAGGTGATTAATAGCCATTTTCTAAGTACTTACAGGCTTTCTAAAAATAAAACCTGTGTAACTGAAAAATGATATTTTTCCTTTCATGGAAGCAGTTTATTTAAGTGAGTGAGTCCTTTTGCCTGGGCACATATCAGGATATAGGATTTCACCTAGTTAAGACTGTATGATTAAATTAAATCTATCTCTCTGAGACCATGGGACCTTATTCTGCATGTTGTGTGTGTCTGTGTTGTCTTAAGCAACTGATAGCTAATTATTGGCAAAAGATGGCTTATAGGCAGTTCTACCAGTATGATAATAGGCTACAAATTTCGAGCTTTCAGTTTACAATTTGAAAATAATTTGCTTTCAAGTCCTGTGTTTTGTCTAGATCATCGTAGGTACTCCACAATTCTTGTTGAATGAATGAGTGATCCAACAAGATCCATGAGTGGATCTTTATCCTTTACTCAAGATAAAATAAAAACTTTATCAGATGTGCACCCAAAATTACACCCAGTCTTGATATGCTTTGCCACATACTATATGTAATCATATAATACAAATAAATAATAAAAACACTTGGTAGTCATCAAAAGATAATATTTATGATCTAACCAGGAAAAATCAGAGGCAGTCTGGAAGAAAATATTCTCTCTCCTTTGCCCTGGCAATTATTTACACTCAAATTCCTTCTGATTTAAAACTCTAAAAGTATTTTATTATTTTATTTATAATTAAGAAATAATACAGTACATGCTACTCTGGCTCTGATCCTGGATGGACATGGGGCATGTTAGCTATAGAAATGTGAATATGTATCATGAAATGGATAATAGTTCTATACCAATGCTAAGTTTCCTGATTTCAATAATTTTACTGTGGTTATGTAATGATCTTAGAAAATGTGGTTATGTATGATCTTAGAAAATACATGGTGAAATAGTTACAGATGAAGAGAAAAAAAACACTAAAATGTTCACTGTAAACAGTGTGGAAAATATAAGAAATTATGAAGAATATAAAAATCACCCACAATCCCATCACCCAGAAAAAAAAATCCCATCACCCAGTACAAAAAAAAAAGAAGACAATTTTGGAAATAGAAAGCTTTTCATTTCTCATTTAAGTATACTCCCACATCAGTGAATATTCTTAGAAAACCTGATTTTCAATGGTTACATAGTACCATGACCTGTTCATCAAGTACCTGTTATTGCATGCTGTTTCTATTTTTCATTATTGTAATTACACTGTGATAACTCATCCCATATCAGTCTAAGAGATTATTTCCTTAGAATGTTAAGCATGAGGCAATTAGTCCAAGAAGGAGCTTCTGCTTTTTCCAAATCACAGGTCTGATTAACAGATTAATTAGGTTGGTCAGAGACCAGTGGTAACTTAACAGTTCCAATGGTCTGGTGTCTCCCTGAGGTACCCACATAAAGATGGGTGCTCTCTCACACTGCACCCTTTTCCTTCCCAGGACTCAGTTTGCCATATTTCCACAGGGAGGCACTTAACACACTTCCATAATTATCCAACTTTCTCTATTTAAAACCCATTTTTCATCTCTATGAATTTAGTCATCCCTTTTTCAACACCAGAGCAAAATGTATACACGTGTTATATTGGCCTAGGGAGAGATCTGGCCCCATGCTGTCTGACTGAACTTTCTGTGGTAATTGAATGTTCTTTATCCTGCTGTCCAATCTAGTAACCAAAAGCCACATATGGCCACTAAGCTTTTGAAATGTGGCTAGTGTGAGTGAGGAACTGAATTTTTTATTCTACTTGATTTCAAGAAATTTAAATATAAATAGCCATATGTGTTCATGGTTCTTGTACTGGACAGTGAACCAGTATGGCCCTTGTTACTCAAAGTGTGGTCTCTGGACCAAAAGCATCATATTGCCTGGCAGCTTATTAGAAATGTGGAGCTATAGGCCCCACCTCAGACCTACTGAATCAGAACCTACAATTAACAAGAGATCCCAGGTGATTCATGTGCATAATAAAGTCTGAGTAATGCTGCCTTGTATCTAAAAGGATAAAGGCCAAAAAGTTACTGATGTTGTCTTCTGAAGTGAGGCATGAAGGGTAATGATACAATGGGAAAAGGACTTTGAGTTTTTCCCTTATACACCTGTATTATTTGAGTTTGATTCAACAAACATGTATTACTATTAGAGGGTATAAAGTAGTAAAGATAAAATGGATGATACAGAATGGGAAAAATATTTGCAAACCATATATCTAATAAGGGGTTAGCATCCAACATATATAAAGAACCCATACAACTCAATAGTAAAAAAGGAAATATTCCAATTTAAAAATGGGCAAAGGAGAGGTGCCTGGGTGGCTCAGTCATTAAGTGTCTGCCTTCAGCTCAGGTCATGATCCTAAGGTACTGGGGTCAAGTTCCACATTGGGCTTCCTGCTCAGTGGGAAACCTGCTTGTCCCTCTCCCACTTCCTCTCAAATAAATAAATAAATAAGATCTTAAAAAAAATTTTTTTTAATTTTAAAAAATGGGCAAAGGATATGGATAGACAGCTCTCCAAAGAAGGTATATTAAAGGCTAATGGATATATCAAAAGATGCTCAACATCACTAGTCATTAGGGAAATGCAAATTAAACCATGATGAGATATCATCTCATACCTGTTAGAATGGCCATAAAACAAAAACAAAAAACAAAAACAAGAGATAATGAATGGATGTAGACAAAATGGAACCCTTGTGCACTGGAACAGCCACTATGGAAATGAGTATGCAAGATCCTCAAATGGAATATTATTCAGCCATAAAAAATTAGAAAACCCTACCACTTGGTGCAACATGAATGGACCTTGAAAGCATTATGCTAAGTGAAGTAAGTCAGAAGAGAAAGATAAATACTGCATGATTTCAAAGGTGAAATCTAAAAAAAAAAAAAAAAAAAAAAAAAAGAACAAAAATCAAACCCATAGAAAAAGAGATCAAACTCGTGTTTTTCAGAGGTGGAGGGTTGGAGGGAGGAAATTATGAGAGGTAGTCAAAATGTACAAACTTCCAATGAAAAAGATAAGTAACTACTAGGGTTGTAATGAACAATATGACGACATAGGTAACACTTATGTATTTTATAAACACATACACACACATGGATGCATGCTCTTAAGAGAGTAAATCCTATAAGTTCTCATTGCAAGGGGAACATATCTTTTTCTTTTTTCTTTCTTTTCTTTTTATTACATCTATGACAAAATGAATATTAGCTGAACCTATTGTGGTAATCATATCCCAAGATATGTAAATCAAACCATCATACCACACACTTTAAATTATACAGTGAGGTATATCAATTATTTCTCAATAAAACTGGGGGAGGGGAGGAGGGTAAAAATTACCATATAGACTATGTATTAGTTAGTTTTAATGTTTAGTGAACTAGTGTATATCAAATAAACTAAATGCTTTTCCCTGGTGGGCAGAACACAACAGTCAAAGAGGGGTTTCTTAAAGGTAGACTTGGATCCTTTCTACTTATCTCTTCTAGTCCCTGGCAAAGCCTGCCATATTTTATTATAAAAATTAATTATATGTGTTCATATCCCATTGCCTGCCATAGCTGGCTCTAGATGTGGTTAATGAAATCTATCCTCTCTGAGCCAACAACCTAACCATTGGAATTGGTTTGTACCCAGCAAATGGATGTTGCCTACAGATTAACTGTAGGCAGTTTTAACACTGAAATCAGTATTTTATGAAAATTCTGTATTTTTTGGAAGTTTTTCAGCTAGAGAATGTATTTCCTTTCCATGTATGTTAATCTACAAGGAGAGAAAAATTCCAAGATGAAGTAATCTTAAAATCCAGGATTATTTGGGGGCATCCGGGTGGCTCAGTTAATTAAGTGACTCTTGATTTCAGTTTAGGTCATGATCTCAGTGTTATGAGATTGAGCCTGGTATGGGGCTCTAAACTCAGTGGGAGTCTGCTTAAGATTTTCTCTTCCTCGCTCCCCTTCTGACCCTCTTCTCTCTCAAATAAATAAATAAGTCTTAAAACAACAACAACAACAACAAAAACAACTACAGGCCTTTTTTTGTGGAGGGGGCAGAAACGGAGAGAAAGAAATACTAAAATTTTATCAATATGACCCTCTTAAAAGTCCTTATCAGGAAAATGTTATTAGTTATATCAAATTATAAAGAGATTTCTTCAATTATAAATTATATCTCTGAAGCCTTCAAACTTTTCTTGTCCATAATTCACAGTTTGAAAATAATTTTACACAAACATTCACATCCATACACACCACTGAAACAAAAATTTACCCTTACCCTTAGATGCCCTCCAATGTTTTTCATTGTGTTGTATATTATTCAATGTATTCTATTCTATTTCAGTGTTTTGAAAAATGCCTATTATAACCCTCCACACTGGTTTCTCAACCTGTTGACAGGTCAACACCTACATCTTACAAAAACACTTTTAAGGTAAGAGAGGAAGAGGAGAGAAGGGAAGGAGATGGGTGGATTGATTCAGGAAAGAGAAAAGGAAACCCAGGATACCCCCCAAATATCCAAGAGATAGGGGAAAGGAAGGAAAAATGTCATGAGTGGGCAGAAGAGTGAGGGGAAGAGGGATCCCAGTTCTATAATCTGACTGGCCCATCGGGGTCTGCTGGTTCTAAGGGACACTACTCTCACCCCCAGAAGACTCACCCAAACCCCCCTGCAGTAGGCTTGCAACTCTTATTCTGATGCCTATTACCTCTTAATCATCTGAGAGTGTGTTTTCTGATCTTAGATCATTCAGGAAGGCCCTGACTGGCTTCCTGCATCATAGACCCTCTTTCTCCACCCTTCCACATAAGGCTCCTTCTCCTTCGTTCACTTCTGTTTGGATATCTAACTTTCTCTTTGCCCTCATTTCTTTTCTCTCTCTAGCCTGGTTGTGCCTCTTGCCTGTAACTGCCCATTATAAGAGCAAAGTAAAATACTTTCTGGAGTTCAAAAATTCAATGGCATAAGAACTACACAATAGAAACAAACAATGAATCTTGGAACACTGAAAAAATAAAATTGAATTTTAAAAAAAGAAAAAAAATTTCAAGAATTCAAGTGGAAAATTACTGGGTGCTGTTTCTCAAACTCTGAGGGATTCCAGACCTTGGAGGAACCCTGTGAAGACCACCAAGGTGTTTTGGTTCCCATTTTAAGTCACACTGACCTGGGACTTCTATTGCCTGTGATTGTGAAAAGAGCTGATGTGATCCTGTGAAGCAATAGTGGGCAAAATGTGACATTCAAGAGAAAGGACAAACAACTGGAGAAGATTCTGCCAACGACAGCTCGGGAAAGGAAGGATGTGGGGACACAGTGGGGAGACTGGGTGAGTAGAAGTTTGCCAGCAGGAAGACTTAGCAGGTTGGATGGGTGCCCAGCCCCAGATAGCAGGGATCTAAAATTACCAATAGCAGCAGCAAGGGAGAAAAGAAAGGCGAGGTGTTTCCAAAGGAGAACCTCAAGTTAGTCTCTTGGCATCCTTAGACTGGACCAAGGTTTATAAATCTGCAGAAACGTGGGAATCCTGTTAAAACTATTCTGAAGGTAACCTTGAACCCACTTTCAATAGCTCTTGCAAAGGTAGAACAGGCAGATGAAATTGAAATTACTTGAAGAGAAAAAAGCACAGGAGAGTTTTGATGATGCAGCACTGAAGCCTGGTTCACATTCAGCCAGGAACAGCTTGCCAGCTTTGGCTGTTAGTCCATTTGCTCTACCCTTAAGACAGGAAATTACGTGTGGCCGAAAATACGCCCCCCTACAGCTCCATGAGTGAGTGCAGCTGTTCTGAGAGAATTTCCTGTATCCAGGCTAGGCACAGGAAGATTTGTGTAGTGCCAATACATTTGCTGAGCACCTACACTGTGCAAGGGGCACTGTTAAGCCTCTGTTAAGCCTTAAATGTGAGCAGATGGTGAGTAGGAGATATGCTGGCTCGGAGCTACAGTAGAAATGTAGCCCCCTTTGACCTCTTGACAAGTTCTCCTAACACTGCCTGTTGCCTGGTCAGCTCTCAAATCTCCTTCACAGGCACTGGGGGACTCTTTCTATGCTCACCCCCAGCCTACACCCCAGAACTACCCTCTTTTACTTGAGGAACTCAATATTGGCAGTTCTGACTCATCAGTGTGTGTGTGTGTGTGCGTGTATTTCAAAAGCTCAAGAACAGCAGGTAACAAATTAAGACTATTAAAATAGTTTTCTAGAAGATGAGTGAAGAAGGTGTTTATGATTCATAAAGTGCTATCCTGGATGTTCTTTTCTTCCTGAGTTCTTGAATCTCTTGCTTGATCCTGGATTAACAGGCTGTAAATAATGCATTTTCTTAACAAAAGAAGGAAGGAAGGAAGGAAGGAAGGAAGGAAGGAAGGAAGGAAGGAAGGAAGGAAGGAAGGAAAAAGAAAAAAGGAAGAGAGAAAGGAAGGAAGGAAGTTAGGAAAGAAAGAGATAAAGAAAGAAAGACAAGCAAACATGAAAAAACAAACAAACTTCCTTATTTCCCAAAGTAGGAAACACTTTTTCCCCCCCAACGTCTGGCAGAGGAAATACGGTTGCAAATGTTACCCAGCACTAAACCAGATTAATTTTCCATTCGAGAAGAAGAGTAAGCAACTTGGGCTAGAGGAGGCAAATTGCATGGCCCTATTATTTAGCACGTTTCAAATGAAAGCCAATACCGCTATTGAAGTGCTGGCTGATGGAGCGCTCTGTAATGCCCACCCACAGGTTGCTTGGCAACAACATTACATTGCTATGAACACTCCCCAGCAATAACTGACCCTGAATTTTAATTTTTGTGTTGATGCTTAAGTGGGACAAATAAATAAATAAAGGCGATCTCCCACTATTCATTTTGATTAATAAGCAACATGTGCAGAAGATTTGGGGGTGGCAAATAGAGCAATACAAAAAATTGGTAAAGCCTTTGTCTTTTTAGGAAGATTTTGATTAAAAATATGAAAAATCTGGGTAGGCTTGTGGAAAAAAATAAGTAAAATGGTAAGAATGGAAGATGCATTGAACCCAAATCCTAACATCTATATTGATATAAAGAATAAAATATTAACTTTTATTCTTTCTTAATGAAACAATATCTTTTCAAAAGTAAGAATAACACTAAATGTGCTTTGCATAAAAGGATGTGGGATGGCCACCTACACCGCTAGCATTACCCTCCCTTCTCACATGTAGAAATAATGATTTACATGCATAGTAACAAAAAGGGGCCAGGTTGACTTGGAGGTTCCACATCAACTGGTGGTTGCTGCTTTGTGTTTTGAATAAAAGAGTTTGAATGGAACATGTTCTAAGTAACTACTCACAGTGTCTATTGTCCTTTATTCACAACTTCTAAAAATATTTAAGTGTTCCTAATCTGGGGGCTAGCAAATATCATTATTACCATTTCTGAAATCGCCCTTTAGTTGATTTCAAAGATGAAAGGAAAGTGCTGCATACCTTGTATCTCTTCAATACGTATTAAGACTTTTTGCCTGGAAACTCAAATTCTTACCTGAAAACATTCTTTTAAATACTTACCAAAACAAACAAAGAATTAGGTTTCAAATTCTGCCCCCCCCCCCAGCTAATCAGCTGTGGAACTAATTAGGAGATAGCATGACCTAATTGAGCAGTTGTGAGCTAAATAAGATCACCTAACACAGTGCTGTCATAGGTATGTACTGAATTTCAACAATTATTGCTAAGTGGCCATAAAGTATAGTATTATACTTTACTTTAGTGAGTATAATATAGTGAGGTATAGTGAGGCTGTGATGTACTGCCCAAATCTCCCTTTGGAAATGAAGGAGTTATTCTCCTAGCTTTGGGGAATGCTGCCACAAGACAGCCTTCAGCCATGAGCTCTCTTTGAAAACTGCCAAGCTGAAAAACCCAAGATCATGTCTAGCACAGTGTGAAACCAATCAATGGCCCTCCTAGGGATTTAAAAGTTCAGCCCCTTCACTCCAACCTCAGACAGCTCCAGAGCCATCCCTGCTCCAGAGTTCCCCATGGAGTTAGGTAAGGTCTTTGCTGGGCCTACATCATGGCTCAACCCCTCTCTGTGTCTGTCTACACTTGCCTCCTTGTCTTCCTTTTTTGCAACCATCGATTCCAAGGACCAGTTATTCCTAATAAACATCTTGCATGCCAATCTGTATCCCGGCAAGCCAGTCTGCTTGGGAACCCAACCAACCATAATTAACCATTACAAATACATTTAAGAATAAGAGTGTAATATAATTGCATGTGAAAAGAGGAAGTTACGTAACTCAACATATGGAATGATCTCAACTATGACAAGTTATATTCATGAGTGTGTATATGGTTGGAAAACTAGAAAGTACAAGATTAGCAGTATCTCTTACTGGCTGGTGGTATTAGAGTTGCATTTCATTTTCTTTATACTTTTCTGTGCTTTCCAAGTTTCCTACAAGGAACAAATTTCCTTTTCCATCAGAAGGATGGATCTCCCAAGGGCTGGGCTACATCTTCTACTTGACTTGTCCTGAGTAGTTCAGCTTTCAGATAGTTATGAATGAGAATGGGTCAGTTTAGAATACTCCTTGCCACCATAACTAGTCAGTCCATTACCATATTTTTAATCACTGGAACCTGTAGTTCTCCAGCTTTAGCTAAGGAATCTTTTCTTCAAACACAAGCATCTAAATCATACATTAAGCATTTAAAATCAGCACTTCTCTGATGAAGCCAAGAATGATAATAGGTGGGGAGGATGCAAAAGTTAGAAGCCTCTGCCCCTTGATCAAGTCTCTCAAATGTCTCTTGGAAAACTCTGAACCAGAGTTAGGACTTTTAGATATCATAGAGCCATTACCTTCAATCTTGATAATAGGATTTGAAGGGTAAGACATGAACTCTAACTTTATGGTTGGAAAAACCATGTTTGGTTGGAAAAAGCACATGTAAGGAATAAGAGACCAAGAATGGTAGACTTTTTGTCACTGTAAGTAAGTGCAGTCCAGAAAAAGATGAGAAGTCTTTAGGCTGGAATCACCAGAAAGGGTTTCATGGAGGAGGTAGGTCTTGGCTGCATCTTGAAGAATGATTACAATTGAGCAAAGCAGAGGGCAACAGAGAGATCATCCTGGATGAGGACAGTGGCCAAAGCACAGAAGGGAAGTGAGTATTGGTCTTTAAGTGCAGTGGATAGTGCACTTCTTCAGCTAAGGCTATACTTTGAAAATAAGAAATATGGCCGAATCAATGTTGTGAATGAAATATTTGAAGGGAAACCAAGAAGTGGAGTTTTGACTTCCTCTTCAGGTAAAAGTAGTTCCTTGGAGGTCTGTTAAATAGCTTTGTCTGACTGTGATACACAAAGGGAGAAGTAGGTGGAAGGCACACTGAGAAGAGGCTGTGAGCTCACATAGGGTGCCATGTCCCAACCTGACATGGATTCTGGCATGAGTGGACATGTTGAATTTGAGTACAATGACACTGATTTTTCTCATGCTGATGAAAAAAAAAAAATCAGTTACATCACATACAAATGGCTGCATTGTTCTTTTCTGGAAAATTTTCTTTAATATCGTTATGTGTCTTTTCTTCCAGTGCACCACTGACAATGTTCTCATAGCCAAAGAGAACAAGTGAGGTGTGAGCCAGAAAGCTAAGTGAGTGATTATCTCAGAGGCTGAGCCCTCCGTGGCTTCTGCCTTACTGAGCAAACAAGATCTTTACCAATTCTGCCCGGCATGATCAAGAATAACCCTAGAACTTCCCTCATTATATGGCACCCAATAAATGAGTAAGTGGAGAGATAGTGGGTACCATAAAATTATGTATGGAGTTTCTCAATCTCACGTATGCCTTTCGGTTCATTAGATTATAAGCAAATGACGTGTGTTGATGGCTTACTACTTGCTAGGTATTTTGTATGCATCACATTTAATCCTTGGCACTCTGCCAGGGAGGTATTTGCACTCCCATTTTGCAGACACTGGACATTTTGTGGGCATTTGTCTCTCTTCGCCAAAATATTGAAACATTTGCTTGGGACTTTTGTTTTATTTTTTAAAGATTTTATTTATTTATTTGAGAGAGAGAGAATGAGAGAGAGAGCATAAGTGGAAAAATGTCAGCAGGAGAAGCAGACTCCTTGTCAAGAAGGTTGCCCAATGCGGGACTCGGTCCCAGGACTCCAGCATCATGACCTGAGTGAAAGGCAGTCGCCCAACCAACTGAGCCACCCAGGCACCCCAGGATTTTTATTTTAAAACAAATAAGTAATTCCTCCTTCTCTTTATCCCAGTAAATTTAAAGGTTTAGACAATAGGACTTGTCTTTATAATTAACGGCAGACCAGCTGTTCATTAACAGGGCTCTTTGTCCTTGCATGGCATTAAACTAGGTGCTTTGGGAAAGAAAGTGCATCCTGGTGGATGCAATCATTGGCCTAAATTGCTTGCTCTGGATTTAGATAAATACTCAATGCATAGAAAAACACTAAATAGCAGTTCAAGGAGGAACAATATAGGGTCCAATGACCTTACATCTAGGAGCCACCTTTCAAACCACAAATCAACAGGTATTTCCTAAACCTCAAATATCCAAAGCCAGTAAGCCATCTTTGTCTATGTTTCTGCCACATCTCTTTCCTGCTCAGTTAAAACTTAGTAAGTTTTCCTTTTTATTACTTAGCTTTCCATTTCCTCTTTCATTGACCTATTTCTAGTCCTTCTCATCTCTCTCTCTCTTTTTTAAAGGTTTCATTTATTTATTTGGCAGAGAGACACACAGCGAGAGAAGGAACACAAGCAGGAGGAGTGGGAGAGGGAGAAGCAGGCTTCCAGAAGAGCAGGGAGCCGGATGCGGGGCACAATCCCAGGACCCTGAGATCATGACCTGAGCGGAAGACAGAAGCTTAACCACTGAGCCACCCAGGCGCCCTGATCCTTCTCATCTCTTGTCTGGATTCCCACAACCTGGTGGAGTATCCCAGCAGAGATGGCTGCCTCCTCCAATCCAGTGTTTTAACCACGGCCAGACTCTACTTGGCAAAATACTGCCTGCATGATTATATTCTTCTGCTCACAACCCTTCTATGGCTTTCACTGTCTGCAGAATAAAGTCTAATCATCTTGAACTGGCATTCAAGTCCTTCAAAAATCTGACCACAGCCCCATTTCCAATCTAAGTGCCTACAGATATTTTTATTTCATCTAGAGTAACTGCTTCCTGTTTTCCAAGGGTGCTGTACCAATTTCTGTCTCCTTGGCTTGGCACCACTTATGCCTCCTGTCCTGTCAAAGTCAGGCATTGGGTCTTTTATCAAACCCACTCTGGTCTCACAGCATTTCACTGTGTTGTTTTCTCACAACTTGGACTGCTGTTTAATGTCATTCCATATACTTAGTATCTATCTAACTCAATTGGAAACAATTTGGGAGCAGGCTTTGCTATCATCCCCCTAGCCCCTAAGTTTAGAGTTCACATAGGATGCCTAGCTATTCAGTAGCTGTTGAATTAAAAAAAAAAAAAATTAAGAAAGTAAAATTTTACTGTCTGAAAGTAAACTTATTGTTTACATTTCCTAATTTTTGTATTTAATTCCACAACATTCTCCTTGCCTGAGTTCTGGATTTTGCCATCTCTGGGTATCTCTATTACAATTTGCAATTCAAAGTAAAAAAAACTTAAACTGTAAGTCAATGCTGTTCAATGGAATCTTCTATACCTATCCTTGCTGTACAGTTTGTTAACCCTTAGCCACATGAGGCTTTGGAGCACTTGGAATGTGCTTAGTGCAACTAACTTTTTAAATTTATTTCATTTTTATTAATATAAATGGTCACACATTGGCCACATATTAGCCATTATTATAAATGGCCATATATTGTATTGGATATTACCTACCTCAGTATTCACAGACAAAAGAGAACAGAAGATAGACAATATCAGCCCCAGAGCTTTTCAGTAACCACTCTAAATTTTTAAGTATTCTGCAACAGTACTGAGGAACGATGTCATGAGTTGCCTGGCCTTTTTCACCAATATAATATGCCGTTTTGGCCAGGACTATATGCCGGCTGTCTGTTGACCAAATATTCCTATTTTTGTGCTCTACTGGAATTCCAGAAGCCTGCCTCAGGTGATCTTACAGGGAGATAGAATAAAATTCTCCCACCTCACACTCCCTAGTAACTAGAGGTGGTCTTTTAAAACCAGCTTATCCCGGAGAGTCCCACTTGATGTATTCTGTCAAAACCCCTATTTCCATCTTTATGTGTGTTTTCCTATTTTAGATTCAAGGAAAAACTTTATGAAAAATAATACAGTTACCTGTCATTATATGTGTTCATGGAAAGCAGGCAGAGCAAAAATAAATGATGTTTACTTGTAAGTCCTACTTGATACAAATACATTCATCCTTACCAAACTATACTGGTCAATATATGGTCAAGTTGGCTAATGTCAACTTTAACTCTTAATAAAAATCACAGGTAACGTTTATTGGATGTTTACGATTGCTGGAAGTAATGTGTATGTACTATGTAAGGCTCACAAGAACTCTCTGAGCAGGTACTGCTATCATCCCTACTTTACAGATGAGTAAGTTGAGGCACAGAGAGGTCAGAGGATGTGCCCAGGTCAATGCAGCTAGCACACAGCCAAGCCAGGAGTTGCACCCAAGAATTTTAACTCCAGAGTCTGTGTCTGTGCTCTTACCCACTCTGCTCCTCTCCTGCTGAGCCCAGTCTGAGGTATGAATAGTCGTTCATTTCATACTCCATATATAATTAGGAAAAGGAACTCGTGTAGTAGACCCTGTACCAACTGTGGAATGGAAGATCCATGACCTCCTTCCTGGAGCTGGGGGTTCATAGCCTAGGACTTGAACTCAATCCTAGTGAGTAGTCATCCACTACCAAGTTTGCTGTGAAGATCTTATCACCTACTTGGCAGGAAAGGATTACGAAGGAAACAAGACCTTTAAGCAGAAGGACGTGTGTCAGGCTTGTGTTAGGAATGTGTTTCTCAGAATACCAGGTTTGGGGCTGAGTCTTAAAGAGTGACTTAAACTCTCCATAGAATTAAAGGTGAGCCTAAGGCCATTTCACAGCTATCTAACAAAACCTCAACTTCTCTCAACCTCCCTACTCCTTATGTGGCCCACATGGGATGCCCTCTCCCAGGAGTGAACCTTCCCACCTCCCTACGTGGCTAGTTTTTTCTAGTTATCACTGAGGATTTCTGCCACTCCAAGTGTGGACCTCAGACCAGCCTCGTTGCAGAATCTCATGCTCCCCTCCAGACCTGTCGAATAAGATCCTGCATTTTAGTAATATCCTCAGGGGTTTCTTATGCCTATTAGTCTGAGAAGTACCAAGATAAGACACAGTTAGGGCTTGTCTCTTTCTAGAGCGGCCCTCCACAGGCACACCTCCACACCCTCGTCCCTACCCCCAATCCTTGAGATTCTTCTCCAGGGAGTGCCCACAGTCCTCTGGTCTTCAGTCCCCCCACTGAGGCTTGTTGACTCTCCACCTCCTCCCTGGTTTCCTGGAGGGCAGCTATGGTGTCTCATTTCACTTGCTTTCTCTAGCACTTACGACAATACTGAGTGTCAGCTGAATGAATGAGTCAGTGGCTCTGAAGAAACAAGAAGGCACTCCTTGAAAAGTTCACGTCATTTTACTGGGAGCCCATCTGGAACTATGAGCTTGGCCTTTCTCCCTCCCAGAGACGGGAGAATGACTTCGACTTCTCTGAACTCAACCTACCTTCTAGCCTTCCGGTCTGAGCCAGGGCTGGGGCTTCTCAGAGCCTTCTGCTTTTAACCAGCCTGGTCACAGAACCCAGCAGGAAAGCCCCAGCAAACAAGGGCGGGCCTTCTGTTGCTAAGCACAGGCACCTCAACAAAAGCGGGGTACTTCCTGTGGGGCCCAGCCCGGTCTGGCAGCCCACCCCACAAGGGGGTTCCCCAATGCTTAGAACCCGAAGGCCTTTCCCCTGTTGCTCAGGCTTCTGCAGGCTCCGCGTGGGGGTGGAGGGGCACACCCTGCTCTGCGGGCAGCCTCAGAACCTCAGAGTCAGTAGATGCTGGGGCCACCTCAGATCCACTGGTCTAGTCTGAAAGACCCTACAAACAGCAGAAGGGGGCTCTGAACCTGCCTCTTGTGTCTTCTCAGAGAGTGACTGTCCCCTAATTTGCCTCAAATGCTGACTTGGGGGAGTATCTCTGTTCTCAAAGAGCATGGAAAAGAGATACTCCTTAGTGTCTTTCTTTTGTTAGGGTTTTTTTTTTGTTTTTTTTTTTTTTTAAAGCATTTTTGGTGGCTACTTGAGGTTGGGTAATGCCCAAAGCTGTGCCAATCTCCTTGTGGTATTTTTTTCACTTTGTAACACATGCGACCGCAGATGCTGCCACAAGCATCACGTGGATTACTCCCCAGAGCCTGGAGGAAGACACACCTCTTGTTTCCCTCTGACCACTGGTTGCCTTTTTCCCTTTCCTGCTTAAATTACTGAGCTGTCAGAACCAAAGGGAGTAGAAAAAAGAAGAAGGAATTGGCCAATTAAAAAAAAAATTACTAAGACAAATTGCTTTTCCATTTTTCTTTAACTTTTAGAAGCATTTTATTTTTTATGCAATCCTTCTACGTGCTGATTGTAGAAAATGAGGAAAATACAAAGCAGCATTATTTAATAATAATGCGACAATACAGAGGCCCATTCTCAATATTTTGGTAAATTTCTCACTAAATATTCGCAGCCCTGGGATAATGTGAGTTTCGACGGTAGGTGACTGGGAACAAGTGGTCATCTACTTGCACTTTGGGAACTTTGTAACAATAAAAAACCTAGTTTATGCAGTTTGGAGTTTGATCCCTACTCATAACATTATGGGAGGGAGGTGTTATCATATTTATATAGTTGAGCTAAAACTATATGCATTTTTGTTTGCTTGTTACTATTATTATTTGTTATTATTGCTTTAAAGAATATAAAGGGCATTAACCCATGTTAACTTTTTTTTCAATTTTCTAATTTGTCAGATAAGTTTAAATGAGATTATAAGTAAATTAGGAGTAAGTTAGGAGGTTGCTAATCTGTCATAAGGCTTAAATGAAATAACATATTCAAAAGTGCTTAGCCTCGGGCCTAACCTATAGTAAACTCTTCATAAATGGTAGGTATGGTCATAGATCATCACTAAAATCTCATTTTAGGGGCCCCTGGGTGGCTCAGTTGGTTAAATATCTGCCTTTGGCTCAGGTCATGATCTCAGGGTTCTGGGATCAAGCCCTGCACCAGGGCTCCCTGCTCAGAGGGAGTCTACTTCTCCCTCTCCCCTGTCCTCCTCTCTTCTCTGCCCCCCTTGATCCCAAGATCACAGATGGCTATGTCTGGCCGGAAGCTCCTCGGCTCTCCCTCTTCAGAGTTCCCTGCCCTAAGAGAATGTCACTACCTGAACAGTCCACGGTGAAGCTGAGAGGACAGGATGGGGTAAGACAGCAACCGCAGCTGTGCTGCTACAGGGAGTCACCGGTAGTCAAAGCTCGATCCCTGGTGTCTCCAACCTGACCAGGTGGGCAGAGCTTAGGGCAGCCACCTTCCCTCTAGTGAAGTGTCCTAGGACATCTGACTTGCCACCAGGTCTTTTTGACCAGACATACCCTAGCTAATGGATGTCCAAACACCAGAATGTGAGGCCAACCTTCCATCTGAGTTAAACTTTTGACAAGGGAACAAACTTCAAATTGATGTGTCAGTCACGTAGCTAGCTGTAGAGCTTGCAACTTACTAGCGACAGCTGCCCAATGCCATGTGAAGTAACAGACTGGTTTTTGGTTTATTTCTTCCTTCAGTTTTAATGTTATGTAATGTATTTAAACCCTTATTTAAATAAAACTTGTTTTCAGAAAAAAAAAATAGGATCTTTTTGTAAAATAAACAAAATCTCATTTTAATGCCAGCATAACATTTCATTCCAAGTAGCATATTTAGCCATCCTCTTATTATACTGAACTTATTTCCAATTCTATTTAAAATTATAGCATTATAACAGATATCTTTGAATATAACTTTTTGTTTGTTTTTTTAAAAAATACTATTTCTTTAAAATGGATGACTACACTGGATGATACGAACATTGGAAAGGCATTTTATTACATTTTGGCAAATAGTTTTCTAGTAATTGTACCAAATTTCCCACCACTCAAGAGTGGAACTATTCACTTTTCTGCATCCTCACTAGCTGTAAATTTTCTTATATTTAAATCTGCTGATTTTGGTAGGTGAAAATTGGATTTCATTGTTATTTATTTTGTCTTTTTAAAAATTGCCAATGACATTGAAATACTCTTTCATATTCATGTACCATTTGTATTGCCTTGTCTATGAATTACAGATAAGAACTTTGTAGTAAAACATATGTTATCAATCAAATCCTCTACCGGTTTGGGTTTTCTTTTCATGTGTGGTGTTTCTCACGTCAAAACGCAGATACACTATCACTTCCTATATCCTTCCTACATATACCTGGAAAGACTAACAGTGAGAACATTTGGGATTTTAGTAGGGTTGTCTTTAAGTTAATCCCCATATAGTGGTCTTCAGCCAGATTCTGTCCAGGAGCATCAGGAGACAAATGGGTGGGCAGCAGCCAGAGCAGAGAGCTAGATGTTCCAGACAGACCGTCTTATCTATGGTCAGCCCCAAGGGAGCAGCTGAGCCTGGGACAGGCAAAGACAAACTCAGGACACACACCCAGTTCCCCAGCTGGCAACTTGTGATTTGGCTACTCCAGAGTAGGAGATGACATGACAGAACACCATGTACAGGCAGAGGCAACCTCTTGACACCCCCATTTCTCACCATATTCACTTCACTGATAAGAAAATGGTGTCAGGAAGAGGGGGAAGAAATGTCATAGAGTAAGCAGCAAGGATTCCCTTTCAGCCTGATAGGTCCCAAAGCATATGCTCTCAGCTGCCAGACCCGGTCACTGCCTTTAAAAACTTCAAGTTCAAGTCCCTGAACTTGAGAATGTCAAATATTCTGAGAGCCTCAAATAAAACTTGTCTGAGCAGCCCAACTTACTAATTCTTATCCTCAAAGTAAACTAACCATCTCTAGGCAAGGAGCCCCATTTCCCTGGAACATACTTGACTGGATCCTTCAATTCCAAGAAAGAAACTGAGGTCAAGGGATGCCTGGGTGGCTCAGTCCATTAAGCATCTATCTTCAGCTCAGGTCATGATCCCAGGGTTCTGGGATAGATACCTCATTGGGCTCCTTGCTCAGCGGAGAGCCTGCTTCTCCCTCTCCCACTCTCCCTGCTTGTGCTTGCTCTCTTTCTCTCTCTCTCCTTTTCTGTGTGTGTCAAATAAATAAATAAAATACTGAAAGGAAGAAAGGAGGTCAAGAGTAGACTGGCTCCCAGGGAGGAACTTGACCATGATGCAGTTTCCTCTCTGAAAAGGCGACACCGCTCTGACTTTCCTCAGAAAGATGGCAAAGATGCTGGATTTGGTTAGTCCTCCATGGAGGAAAATGACTAGGGAATATCAGATCCTGAGGACAAGGTATTACACAGCTTCTGTCTTTCCCACAATACCTGCTGATTAATGATGACTGAAATTACTGTGAATGGCATTTGCCAGTACGAAGCAGGGTCTGCGTCAATCTTGTGGAGAGCTCTGCACATCAATCCCAGCTGTGCTTTACCCACCAGAGCAGGTATTTTTCTCACCTCAACCCCTAACGTGCAGGTACACACAATAGCACTGCCTAGCTTGCACCAATTAAAAACACTAATTTAAGTTCTGTTCCCCACCACCACCACCACGGAAATGTGTATTTAACTTATTCGCTGCCTGATTTATGTTAGCATTGATCTCATTTCTGATATCATGCTAATTCACATGTCTGAGGTAACACATCTCTCTCTTCTGGTACTTGGAAAGCAATGAAAATACTCATCCCTCTGAGCTACAGATCAATTTTCTCATTTATGTTCTGTAAAAGTACTCATTGCTATCTGTCAGAAAAGGGCAGGGCTACACATGCTTCTGTGTGTCTGGATCCTAAATAGAAGAGAAAGGCAAAGTGTGTCGTGGTAGATCCCACGACTTCAGCTGGTGGTGCTGTTTTTAATTTTCAACTTCCGTCTAAACTTGGGAACCAATTTGACTACCTGGGGTGTCCGGAACAGTTAACGAAGTTTGCTTCTGCAAAGCTGACGTTAACTGCTGTTGCCTGAATTAAATAAAGGCGGGGGCAGTGGCTCTATCAGGACATTGCACAGCCAGATGGCAGTCGCCACACCTTGCCAATTACCAATCAGAGTTCAACAGCTGGGCTTCGACCAAACAACAGCTGCCCTTGACCCTGGCTTCTGATCATCTGTTGGCTATAAATAGAAGCTGGTGTCTAGCGAAGGGAGCAAAGTACTTGATACCAGCCATTCAGGAAATCATCTGACGGCAACATAATGAGCTTAGTGGGTTGAGCTAAATTTCAGGAATACCTGAGAATGGGAAAACATACAGTCTAATGATGAGTCTAACGATACAATATTGAGCTACCTGCCGCAAGAAATGAGGGGTGATTTTATGACATGAGGGCTAGGATATTTCCCAGGTACATGTGTAGTCATACTGAAAACATGATGTATCAGTGTCTGAAATCCCCTGGGTCAGACAGATATCAATGGTTAGAGTTCATTTAAGAAATAGGAGACCACATCTAAAATTCAGTTTCATGCTTTTCCCATGCCAAAAGAGATACAGGCAAAACATTGCAAAAGCTCACTATTTGGCTTCATGTTACGTACGCTTAACCCACTTATCAAATTTCATATTAGAGAGAAAGACTGAGAGATGAGTTTTTTTGTGGACTCAGGCCTGGACTGGGTAATTCCAAAAGAAAGCATCCAGAAGAAAATCTCCACGTTACATTGTTAAATACTCAGAGTTTTCAAAGACAAAAGACAGGGGGTGGGGGAAAAAGCAGAAAACAACATTTTTTGAAACAAAACGGAGATTACCTTTGATTTGCTGGAAGAGATGGGAACCACACATTCTGATAAAGGAAATGCATACAGCCCGCCTGGCAAGAGAGGAAAGAGGTAAAATTTTTGGAAAAAAAAAAAAAAAAGAAAGAAAGAAAGAAAAGAAAAGAAAACAAGGAAAAAGAAAACAGCTGAGTGTAATCTCCAGAGAGATTTTCATGAAACCACAGTGTCATGACCAGGGCCCGGCTTTAAAATGTGAGGCACACACACAAGCAGGCCCAGGCATCTCTCTCTGGGTCCGCTCTCACCCGGGACAGCTGGGGATGTCTTTCACTGACAGCTGGGGATGTGAGAGTGTGTGGACAGAACAGCAACTGTGGGCTTGGCGAGAAACCCACCAGGGCCGAGGGCAGCAGAGCTTAGCACTTCAGAGCCTCTTCTCCCGCCCTCTGCCAAGAGGGCACTATCTGAACAGAGGCCTGGGGAGGTCAGGGCTGCGGCTTCAACCACTGTGCTCAGGGGACCTTCTCTCAAAGTCAAAAACTGAGCCGTACACGGACTCCGTGGACGGGGAGCGGTTGAAAGACCGAAAGCCATTAGGAATTCATGAGGCTTTTAAAATGAATTTGTATTTTGTTCCTTACCACTGTATAGATTTGGGAACAAGTTATACCAAATCTGTGAACCAAGTTATTGATTTTTCAGTCTACAGATGGATTGGAGGTCCCCTGTCCCTTCTGAAGCCCAGACAGAACATTTGATCATGTAATCGACTTCAGGGCCGAATACTTGATTAGAAATTACATTATTTATGCCTCCCTAGGATATCTGTGGCATTGAAACCCCTTCTGTGGTGGCCCTTTCCCTGATGTTAAGTACATTGATCTCTTTTTCCCAAATGTGCTTCCAGGGGCAAGATGTTAAAAGAATCAGTTAAATCAGTTTTCTTGATTGCTTTTCCTTATTCAGATCGCACTAATCTCAATTCAAATTTGGAGGATCCCTTTTTCCTTTCCATCCCATAGATCTTCCTTTTTAGAAGGTTTGGCATGTACGGGTCGCAGGTCTCAGGCCATTGTTGACTCACTGAAAATCTGAGGCAATCAGTGTTATCTCAGCAATGAAGGTACTCCTCTCACAATCTGGTGCTGGAAAAGCGAACCCAGAAACTGTGATAAACAGTAATTGGCAGAGTTTTCAGTTGTAGGAGAATTCCCATAATCGTGCAAATGTTTCTCAGAAGGTAGACTTGTAAAGTGTTAGGGAGCTATAGCCCTCACGTATTAGAGTAGCCTCCTGATAAGGCTTGTTTTCCATTATTCAGATTCTCTGAGCCCACCTACAGCCATGACTAACTACTTTTTACTTTGAAGACCATTTTCATTCATAGTGCAAGCTATTAGGCTTATCAAAGAAAAATCACAGAATGCTGGCACTGGAAAAAAAACCATGGGGAAGTCCACTCCTCATATTTTATACAACAGGAAATGGAAATGTGAGTTTTTAATGCCCAGAATGATACTGACAATACCATTTCCGAGTGGTTTTCAATGAAGGTCTTAATGATATATGAGCCAGGCACCATCTTTAATGTCTAATATGGAAAAACACAGGTTACCTAAGAACAACTAAGATGGACCACCTTTGGTATTATCCACACTGTGTGCCATATGTTTTGTTTTGTTGGTGGGGAGTAGTGACTTTCTCGGAACTACTAATTAAAGTCCCATGGATTCTTGGTGGTTTACCAAACCAGGATCAGCAATGGAATGGAGTCTGATTTTTCCATTTTGAATTTCATCCCTGCTTTGTACGCATTCCCAGAAACTCAGAAGTCACCTAAAATGGTGACCCCGGCTCAGATTTTAACTTAAGTGGGATCACCAGTGAGACCAACCAAGTTGCTTTGCTAGTGTTGGTGTTACTCTTGTTTTTCTCCACAAGCTGAAGGCTGGCAGAAATGAGTGTGAGTGGAACAGATTACTTCAGAGGTATCAAGAAGTGTGTATCAGTCAGGGTTAACCAGAGAATCAGAGGTAGTAGTAGATAGCTATTAAGAGATTTACTGCAACAAATTAGCTCATGTGATTGTAAAGGCTGGCTGGATAATATGAATCTGCATGGTAGGCTGTCAAGATGGGCTGGCAGCAGGCGCCTGGGGGCTCAGTTGGTTAAGCACAGACTTTTGGTTTCAGCTCAGGTCATGATCTCATAGGTCATGAGATCAAGAGCCCTGCTTCTAGTCCTGGGTTGAGCCCCACTTCAGGCTCCAATCTCAGCAGGGAGTCTGCTTGGGATTTTTCTCTCTCTGCCCCTCCCCCCACTAATGCAGGTACTTTCTCTCTCTCTCTCTCTCTCCCCTCCTCCCTCTCTCTAAAATAACAAATAAATCTTAAAAAAAAAAAGGGTGGGGAGGGCTGGCAGGAGCTGGACCTCCAGTCACAAGTGGAATTTCTTCTTCTTCAGGGAAATCTCAGTTCTGCTTTTAAGACTTTTCACCTGAGTCAAGCCCACCCACAATATTGAGGATATTCTCCTTACTTAAAGTCAACTGATTATGGACTTTAATCACATCTACAAAATACCTTTGTGGCAACACCTATATTAGTGTTTGACTGAACAACAATGGCCTAGTGAAACTAATATAACATTGACCATCACAAAGAAGCTTTGTTCTGTTTTTCCCATGGAAGAGTCTATATTAAGGTAGACTCAGTGTCCCCAGCTGTTCTTTATTACTGGGTCAGGCACAAAGTTGACAACAAGTAGTTATTTATTGAATGAACGAATGAATGAGTGAGTGAATGAGATCATGACAGGGATGTACGGGTGTGGGGTACAAAATGTATGCTTATTCTGGGATGGGGAGTGACAGGGAGGGCAATAGGCCAAATCACACTGGCCCCAGGACTCAGGTAGAGTCCCAGGTGTGTGTGTGATTGCTGGGTTTGGGGTTGAGGCACATCTCCCCCAGATATTCTATAAAAACAAAGGAGGTGAACTTTGCTCTGAGAACTTTATTGAAAAGGTAAGATTCATAAAAAATAAACACATGTTTGAAGACATTCTTCAGTTGATAGGAAATCAGGTCATGGGAGAGAGGCTGTGAGGAGGAACTACCAAGGTTCTCTATTGCTTCCTCTGCCCAAGCTTTTGCTATGTTGATCCATGTCCTCTTGTAGTCAGAAAGGCCAAAGCAATGGGACTAACTGCTATGAATCTTAATGTGCAAGAGGCAAGGCTGGTAGGAATGTTGGCTCTTCCAGCTACTGGTTATCTGTAGGGGTTGGGCAAAGGTACTTTTCTCCATGAGCCTTAAGTTCTTGACCTATAAAATGGTCTCAATGATATCGAACTCTCTGGCAAGGGAAGGATTATAACATGTGTTGAGAGCAGATATGGCATTACTTGAAGCTAATGAAACAAACGCTTCCAAGGCCCAGAGTGTCCCCCAGGGATGTAAGAGGAAGCAGCAGCCCAGCCAAGGGCTGGATGTGGTGGGCTATGGCTGCATGGGATTACCCTCGGTGCCTGGGTAATAGTCCTGGGGCTACCAGCACTGCCTCCATGTCCAGCTGACCCCAGCAACCACTTGCTCCTTAGAAACTAGTTGAGTGAGTTACTTTGTGGGGAGGAAAGGTATACAGGTTTGAAAAAGTGTTAGCTACTATTATAATTTAAAATTCTTACATGGTACTTGAGTCAGTCTAGGGTAAATAGTAGATGCTAAGATTAACACTGAACTCTATAGATGCTCTCAGGAGCTGAATTTTGTCCTGCCTGAGTGTTCAATTTCCCACTAAAATGAGCTATTTTTTATTGATCTGTAAAGTGTGTTCTTTTAATGAGGATATACTGGGTGAAAATAGTGGGTTTGCTGGTTTAAGTGTTAAAATAAAACAAGATCTTGATTATCCTAACCATCTTTCTCTCCATTTTATTTCTAGATCCTTCAGACTAGTTTCTAGCTAGCAAGTAAGTGAGAATGAAGTTGAGTGGGCAGAATAAAGAGATAAAATGAACAAATCAAGCCAGAGACATTTAAAAGGAAGTTCAGTCAATGCTCATATCTTGCAAACGGCTGCTAACCCATGTTCTCAATTGAATGAAGATTTCACATTTTTTAGTCCAATTACTGGTAAAATTATGGGAGGAGGTCCAGCCTCATTTATTAGAACTTGACTAGATTGCCTACATTATTATTGGGAGGGCCTTTGGTCCAACTATAGAGTGTCTTCTGCAAATTATGAAATGCGCCACTCTTCTACTATCATGATTCCAGTTGCAATGGGAATAGTTGAAAAGGCATAAACTATCCCACTCTGTAAAGAGACAGCAGTGAGGAAAATTACACTTGAATTTGAAGGGGAATGGTCAACTTCCAACTATCATTATCCAAAATGATCTAGCAGTGTAGTGTGTGTTGTGAAGCTCTATACAACAAGCATAATGGATCAGAGTAATAAAACTTGTTGCTGCAAAAGATAAGTCTCATTGGATTAATTCAAGGAAAGTTTGTTTCTTACTCTTGAAAAGTCTTACATAGTTGTGGTCCTATTCCATCTCATAGTGACATCCTCTGGAATCTATGGTCTTCAAGAGCATTTCAGCAGAATTGAGTGGTGAAAGATACACACCAGCCATTAAGTGCCTGGTGCGTATTATTTCTGCTCCCTTTTTACTGGCTAACTACATTCATATAGCCACAGTTAATTGTAAGGGAGGCTGGAGGATGTTGAGGAAGGCACAGTTGTTAGGTGGTCACCTACTGTCTTTACCACCCATATAAACCATTAGGGACAAAATGGTTGAAGATGACTGCTCATTCATTGATTCATTCAATGAGTATTTTTTTTGAGGGACCTACTTTGTGTCTGGTCCTGTTCTACACACTGGGATATAGCAGAGAATACAATGGACGTGGCTCTGACAACCATGAATCTTCCAGTCTAAGAGGGGAGACAGACATCAAACATGCACTTATGCAATATCATGTGGATGTAGAAAGTGAAATTTGAAGCAAGCAGCTTTATGCGGTCTGGGTGAGAGGTCATTTCTTCACCCTTTTTCCAAGAAATTCTGCTTTTAAATGATCTGTGCAGTTTCCAGACTATGGGTTCTGTCTCTTTAATTATAAGAGAGAAACTAAAGCGCAACATGCAGACACGAAGTCATCTCACCTAGACTTCTCAGTGGCATCCTCCCTATCTCTGACACTTCCTTTGTACTCCATCCCTCAGTCTGTTCACCGTGCAGCAGCCAGATGATTTTTGTAAAATGGAAGTCAGAGCATGCCATCTGTTCAAAATTCTGTTAATCACTTTCCATTTCATTTAGCAAAAATCCAAAGTCCTCACCAGGGTGGTCTCTAAGGCCTTACATGAACTGGCCCTGCCTGTCTGTTCCTTGTTCCGGTCTCCTCACTCAAACTGCTTCCACTACGTGGGCCTCCCTGCTGCCCTTCAAACGCAGTAATTACGCACATGTCTACCACAGGGCTTTTGTACTTGCTATTTCCTCTGCCGGGACTTTCTTTCTCCAGACATTCATCTAGTTCATTCCTTTGCTTCCTGAAGACCTCAGTTGAAATAAATGTCACTTTATTAAAGAGGCCTTCAAGACCCATCCACTCCACAAAATAACCCCACATTCTCCACTCTTCTAACCCGTTCTGCACATTTTGATGCTGCCACTCTCCTCCCGTCCTTCCTTCTTTCCTTCCTCCCTCCCTCTTCCTCTCTGGCCTTTCCTCCTTCCTTTCTTTTTTTCTCTCTCTTTGTAACAGCTTTATTGATACATTATCTACCCATTTAAAATTCACAATTCTGTGGTTTTTTAGTATATTCAGAGTTCTACAACTGTCACCACAACCAGTCACAGAACATTTTCATCATCACCTCCAGAACAAACCCTGAGCCCTTTAACTATCACTCTCAGATCTTCCTCATATGTTCCAGTCCTGGGGCCAGTCCTAAGCTACCACTAATCTATTAATGTTGCTCTGTATTTGCCTCATCTTACATTTCATATAAATGAAATCACATAATATGTGGTCTTTTATTACTGGCTTCTTCACTTGACGTTTTTGAGGCTTCTCCATGTTGTATCAGTATTTCATTCCGTTTTATACCTGAGTAAGTATTCTATTGAATGGATATACTACATTTTGTTTATTCATCAACTGATAGCATTTAGGTTGCTTCCATCATTCAGCTATTATGAATAATACTGCTACGAATGTTCATGTACAAGCCTTTGTGTGGATATGTTTTCATTTCTCTTGGGTATGTATCTAGGAGTGGGGATGCTGGATCAAATGGTTACTCTACAGTTTAATCATTTGAGGAACTACCAGAGTGTCTTCCAAAGTGCTCACCAGTTTACATTCCACCTAGTAATGTATGACGTTTCTGATCTTTCTACATCCTTGTCAACCCTCATTATCTGATTTTTAAATTATACCTATCCCAATAGGTGTGTATCTTTGTGGTGTGTATCTCTGCATTCCCCTGGTGGCTGATGAGATTGAGTCTCTTTTCACATTCTTATTGTTCACTTGTATGTGTGGTTATTTTTTTTTTTCTTTTTTAAGAAATGTCTACTCAAATTCTTCGCTCATTTTCAAAATTGGGTTCTTTGTCTTCTTATTTGGTCATAAGACTTTTTTAATATATTCCAAATGTAGGTCCCTTATCAGATATATGATTTGCAAATATTTTCTCTCATTCTATTGGTGTCTTATCATTTCCTTGATGCTGTCCTTGGAAGTCCAAAATTTCTTAATTTTAATGAAATCCAATTTATGTATTTTTTCTTCTGTTGCTGGTGTCTTTGGTGTCATGTCTAAGAATATATTGCCAATTCCAAGATTTACCACTAAGTTTTCCTCCTAGAGTTTTATAGTTTTGCCTTCAAATTTAAGTCTTTGATCTATTTTGAGCTTTTATTTTGTTTTGTGTAAGTCATAGATAAAGATTCAGATTCAGGGGCACCTGGGTGGCTCCGTGGGTTAAAGCCTCTGCCTTCAGCTCAGGTCATGATCCCAGGGCCCGATTGAGCCCCACATCGGGCTCTCTGCTCAGCGGGGAGCCTGCTTCCTCCTATCTCTCTATCTCTCTGTCTACTTGTGATCTCTGTCTCTCAAATAAATAAATAAATAAAAATCTAAAAAAATAGATTCAGATTCATTCCCTTGCTTATGGCTATCCAGTTGATCTGTATGTTAATTCTACGCCAGTACCACACTGTCTTGATTACTGCTGCTTTGCAGTAAGTTTAGAAATTGAGAAGTGAGTACTCCAACTTTGTTCTTCTTCTTCATAACTATTTTGACTCTCCAGGGCCTTTGGAATTCCACATGAATTTTAGCTTACAGATTTCTACAAAGAAGCCAGTTAGAATTCTGATAGGGACTGCATTAAGATTATAGATCAATTTGGGGAGTATTGTCATCTTCACAATATTAAATCTTTCAATCCATGAATATGGAATATTTTTTATTTTTTAAAAGAAATTTTAAAATGCATGTGAGTGATGAGGAGGAGCAGAGGGAGTGGGAGAGGAAGAGAAGCAGATTCTCCACTGAGCACAGAGTCCCAGACCTCAATCCATGCCACAACACCGAGATCATGACCTGAGCTGAAATCCAGAGTCTGACGCTTAACTGACTGAGCCACCCAGGTGCCCTTGTTTTTCCATTTTCAAAGATCTTCTTTCATTTTTTTCAACAGTGTTTTATAGTTTCCAGAGTATATGTTTTGCAATTATTTTGTTAAATTTATCCCCAAGTCTTTCATGCTATTTGATGCTGTTGCAAATGAAACTGTTTTCTTAACTTCTTTTTCAGATTGTTCATTGCAAGTGTATACAATATAATTGATTTTTCGTTTTTATATCTTATATTCTACAACCTTGCTAAACTCCTTTATTGGTTCTTATGTTTTACTGGATTCTTTAGAATTTTCTATATACAAGATCATATCATCTGCAAATAGAGATAGTTTTATTTCTTTGTTTCCAATATGATGACTTTTATTTCATTTTTGCTCCTATTACTCTTGACTTTTCTTACTTTATTTTTTTATAGATCTTACTATTATCAAATGTACTAGATATTTATCTATTTTTAACTGCCCTTATTGGTATGTAAGCACCTCAGAAGACAGGTACTTCCTCTATTCTGCTCACTGCTCAATAAAACTGCATCCCTTTCCTCCCACCCACCAAACAGAGCCTGACATATAGTATGTGCTCAATAAATAATTGCTTTCTCTGTTAGTTTTCAGGGCCAGTCCTCCAAAGGAGGATCCTCACCATCTCAGCATGCTCTCAAGACCCAGAACTGCCTGGAGTTGAGGCTTAGTGACTGTATCTGTTCCTATAGCCTGACAACCTAGGACAGAGGGACCTCCTATAGCCACAAGGCAGAGCAGAAACGAAGGGGCCTTTTGAGTATTACACTGTATGAATGTTCAGGATGAGGACTCATTCAAGAGTTGCTATGACACTGCACTAGATAGATTCCAGCTGCACCAAGACCTGCCCACATGCCTACCCGTCACCTCTTCTACCAGTAACCTCTCCTTGGCCAGTGTTTCTACTGCTTCAACCAAACAATCCTTTAGTAGGATTTTTTAAATAGATTATTAACTAGAGCAATGAAGGAGGAAGTTTCTATAAGGCTCGAAAGAGGAAGAGCTCATCTGGAATAAAGAGCAAATGTCTTGGACCCCGTGACATGAAGTCAGATCTTCAGGATCCAGGCAGGCATCCAGCGGCTCCCCAGGGACATGGGCTGTTGGTAAAACTGCAGCCCTTTCCTCCCACCCACCCAAGTCAGGGCAGCTGAGGGACAAGGGTGTGTTATACGGATTCTTTTGATTCTACTTCATTTTTAAAAGAAAACCTGTCATTTCAGGTAACCTGACAAAGCAAAGTCAAGATTATCAGGCAAAGTACAAGAGAGATTTGCAGACATTTATGGAGTGTAAAGAACCGTTCTCTCAAAAGGTCATTCCTGGGTCCTGGTTTCACTTGATACAGAGTATGTTCAGCAAAAAGTAGGTGCAATTTCCATGCCAAATACAAGACCAAAAAAAGTGGGGGGGAATACAAAGTATGCCTAAGGAAATGGGGGGGAAAAAGGATTGATTGGATGCATGTAAGAAGGTCTTTCATAGGGCAGTTTTCATACATTGATGGATTTTGTCTATTTTACCAATATTTTGGCTATTTAATTATAAAATAAAATTGTACTCATCTTAAATATAAATAAATACTTAGCTTAAAATCTTGAAATTTAAAATATCTTGTAAGCAATTATATTTAAAATGTCAGGCTCAAATTTTATGATTAAAGAAGAGAGACCTAAAATGGTAACTAACGCATGTAGTGCTTCATATGCACTAGGTCCTATTAATTTAGTCCTTCCAACAACCCTCAAAGATAGGTACAACTATCATTTCTCCCATTTTTCAGATGGAAATTTTGAGGTAAGTGATGCTATGAGCAAGTTTCCCAAGACCATATAGTCAGTCTGGCAGGGCCATTTAATTCCAGAATCTGGGTTATTGCTACAATTTATTTTTATGCCATTATAGTTTATGATAAGTATTCTACCCAATCTAAAAACTCCTATTCTGAACATCATATCAATTTTCAGACAGAAAAGTGTCAACCAACCAAACTTATCTCAGTGCATGGGCTGCTGAGAATTTACCCATGAAACATACTTGGGCATAGGCCAAAGACCAAGATATAAATACCAAATATGTTCATTATAAGTTTTTCTTTTTGGTAATAGCCAAAACCTCAATAAAACCTAAGTGTCCTTTAATAAAGAATTGGTTGAGTAAATTATGGTTATACATAAAAAGAGAATTTTCTGCAACCACTAAAATTAAAAACAAGTAAGACTAGTCTATGGTAAGACCGAAACTTTGGAAAATATAGAAAAGTACATTTGTAATAATAACAAAGAATGTGCATATATTTTTTTGAAAGGACATAGAAGAATATAACTGTGATTAACAATGAGATTAAGATAAGGGAGAAAATACAACAATGTGAATACACTTAACATTATTGAACTGTACAGTTAAAAGTGGTTAAGAAGCTGGGCTCCTGGGTGGCTCACTCGATTAAGTGTCTGCCTTCCGCTCAGGTCATGATCCCAGGCCGTGGGATCAAGCACTACATTGGGCTCCCTGCTCAGTGGGAAACCTGCTTCTCCCTCTCCTACTTCCCCTGCTTGTGTTCCCTCTCACCAGCTCTCTGTGTCAATAAAAAAATAAAATCTTAGAAAATAAAAAGTGGTTAAGATGGAAACTTTTATGTTATACATATTTCACCACAATAAAAAATAAAATAAGGAGAAAAGACATTAACTTCTCATTTCATATCTTTCTACTCTATTTGGTGTTTGCACATATTACTTTAATTTTCATAAATAGTCCAGTAAAAAAATAAAAGGAATGCATCAAAGTTGTGAGTGGTCAGAGGGACTGAAAATCACTTCTATGCATCCAGCTCTATTTTTACTAGTGTCCCATATGAAGAACTTTGTCAATGATGCTTAAATTTATGTGCAGTTTCAAGTGACTGTGGTCATCTGGAAAGTCTTAAATAAATACCCCAGCTCCCTGAGAACTTCATATGCATTGAGGAGGAGAGAGTTTTCTTGAATGTGGTCTGTGTAAAAACATCGGACTCAGCACACACCTAACATTATCTTCCTGGAATTTATTTCAGATGATCTTGTTTTGAAGAACAGGTAGTTCTTCTGTAATTTCAGACTGTCCTTCTGAGAACACATTATCCTGTTGTCCTCTCTCTTCTTGACCATGCAATTTCTTCATAACCTTTTATGGCTTTTGTTTTGTCTCTGCTTATGCCTTCAGAAAAGGAACCATAATAAAAAAATGCACAGCAAGTATGCCAAACATTGTAAATTGTATGTGCCAAGGTTAAAGATAAAACACAGGCAAGTACTTAAGAGAACATTACCATTTATTAGTTTTACTTTGACCATCCCTATCTTTATAAAAGTATTGACTGAGCCTGGATCTGTAACACTTTGTCCCTGCCTCACAGATTTGAAGATCCTGTGAGTAAAGGAATCTAACTTCTAGAGAGACTTTGGAAGTCATCTGGTTTCCAGTCCTTGCAGGGGCCAGATTGGTAAGTAAACAGTGATGTTGGCCAGGTGGGGGATAGGAAAACCCAGGAGAGTCTACCCATCCGAAGAGAGTACTATCTATCTCTCAGCTCCAGCCCACGGGTACCCTATAGGACCCAGCGTGGCAACAACATCTATTCTGATAGTTCAAGAGAATCAGGAAATCTAGACTATGTAAATGATTCCAACTTTTAAAAGTTGGCAATCAATTCAAAAAATTTGAAAGCACTGGGAGGGCCAAACAAAACATGTCTCTTGGCTGAACTGAGATGTGACCTCAAATGGAATCCAACTCTCTTCATCTCACGGAAGAATCCCAGAGGGAAGTGAAGTCACTCACCTAGAAATCTATGGCCCATTTGGGCCAGGAACTGGAACCAGATACAATGTGCCTTCCAATCCCATACTCTTTCCTTAGCTTTTCAGTCAAATGAATAAAACAGCAGGCTAATTTTAGACAAGCATATGATGGATCTTCCATCCCAACACACATGTCAGTAAGCCTTCAACCTGACGGGCTGGACCTTAACCACAAATAGAAGACCCAGATGACAAACAACACCCACTCTCTACTTAATGCAGGCTGGAGTCTAGCTCTTGACTTTTTGCGTGGATATGGGGAAGAAATGGAAAGGTTGACAATTTTACCCTCAGAAAGTGTGTGGGAGGAATGGGAAAGTCTGCACTTCCCAGTAGAAATTTTTTTTAAAAATCACTACTTATAAGCGTGACATGGCTTGGAAAGATCTTTTACGTGGCTTCCCAGAATACAGGGTCTCTGTCCCCTGCTCGATGGCAACATTATAGTATGGGGTTTGGCCAAGCACTTGTGTTTCTCACATCATGAGAGGAAATGAACCTGTTGGCTATGAGTCAGATGGCCTGTGTTCAAATCCACAACCTGAAAATTACCAGCTGTTTGATCTTGCACAACACACAGGACTTCATTGTGCTTCTCTCTCCTCATCTGCCGGATGAGAACAATGTCTGCACCTCTCTTAAAAGCTAGTTGCAAAGATGAAGTTTGTTAATAGGCATAAGCCACACGCCAAGAACCCCGTAGGTCAGCTGCTTCCATGGAAGCTCCGGCAGAGCTTGAAAGACAATACTGATGCTGGGGTCTCCACCTAGAGATTCTGGTTTAACTAGTCTATAGTGTGGCCTGGGTGTCAGAGGTTTTTAGTCTCCGCAGGTGATTCCAATGTGGAGCCAAGACTAAGAACTTCTGATACATGAGCTTTAAATACTTAATGGTTCTCTAAGTGATTGATTTGGGATTGGGGGTTAAAATTACAGAAATGTATTGTCTCACAGTTCTGGAGGCTAGAAGTCCAGAATCAAGAGTGAAGAGAGCCATGCTCCTGCTGAAACCTAGAGGGAAGAATCCATCCCTGCCAAATCCTAGCTTAGGGTGGTGGCCATAGATCTTTATGCTTCCTTGATTGGCAGCTATATCTCAGAGTGACTTATTTTCAAAGAAACTGAAATGCTCTATTCTTCACTTAAGCACATATTTTGTGGCCTCTTCATGAAGTTCCCCAGTGGTCATCTTTTAGTAGCAATCAGCATGGAGCACCTCAAGATCCTGGAGAAGTTTGCAGAGAAGGTGAAATGCTTCTAGGAGCCTTCCCATCTCCTCTGCTCTCCTTTCTCACCTCTGTCCTGGCTTCAGGATATTCAGTAATCCCTGGAGTTTCTGATTCAGCTATGTGGTGGAAGATAAACCCAAGAGAATGCTCATAAGGTGAATTGGTAGGCATGCTTAAAAGAGGAATCTGTAAATCCAAATAATTTTTCATGACCGGAATAAGCCTGTGGAGCCACAGGCATATGTGAGTGTATGCTAGAGAGTGGGGGGGGGGGGGCATGTCTCTGCCATCTTTCTGGACCAATCCAATCCCAGTGATCCAGGCAGACAGGAAAACAGGGGCCTCTAACATGGTTCCCAGCATCAAAAGACAGCACCCTTAACACTTGTCTGAGATGCTGACAGATTGAGTCAGGAATACTGCTCATATAGTGAATTTATTATCAATTGAGTGTGTTACATCCTAAAATGCAGCGCACTGTGCTCTCAAATTAAAATGGACTCGTTTTCATTTCACTGTCAGAGAGGCTTGTTGGTAAATTACCTGTCCCAACATCTTCAGTTCTGATAGTGATCAGAAACCCTGATGTCACTGGATGGGGGAGGGGGGCAGTGGGGACAAAAAAAAAAAGAAGACTTCCATGCAGTAGAATGTCTGCCCTAAAATGGGAAATCTGGGAGGAAAGCTTTTCAACCCACTGAAACTTTGATGAGGGGGTGGCAGCATCTGTGGTTTAAGCACAGATTAACTAAGTTCCTTTGTAGTATGTCTGGTATTTTTTATAAGCCTCTGCTTTTCACCTGGGCTTTGTATCTTATTAACAAGCAATTCTATTAAACACATTTGTTCTCGAAGTAAGAATCTGAATCTGAAGGCTTCCATGGTAATTCTGGAATTTGCTACTAGAAAGGAAAGTTAGCTGACCAAGGATAGATTCATTCTTTACACATCTTGTGAATATCCCTGTACTCCAGCACCCAGCTGTGGGGCTCAGCCAGAGAGACCTAGAACAGCAGCCACTACATTCCTTTTCTCTGTGGTGGGCTGTCAAGATTCTGGGATTGTAGGGAAAAGAAGAACAATTATAATAGCTAACACTGGCACAGGCTGATTATCTTCTCCAGAAACTGATGGATCCAATCTTCACAGCAACCCTTCTGAGGTCGGTAACCTTATTTTTCACATGACGAGAGGAGACCCTGAGAGGCTAAGTGACATATTCAAAGTCACACAGCTAGGATTCTCAGAGCTTAGGCAAGAATCTAGCCAGTCCAACTCCAACAACACTACTTACTATCCCAGAGAGTGCCTAGCCCAGCACAACAAAAATTTTGTTAGATTATGTGGTCAGGGACACTATTTCAAAAGCCCATTTCCCCTTTCAAGCCCCTAGCAAGTCCCACCCCTCTACCACTTCCCTCTCAGCTCTTTTGAGAGTTGAGCATTGAAGCTGTTTCCCAGGAGAGCCCTCATGGTGGACATCTCTCACTGCCCCTTTCTACTTCCAGTTTCTCTTTCCTATTGCAAAGAACCAGTGTTCCAAGACAAACACTCCCAAGAAAAACACTCTGGGTGTACTATTATTTTTTAAGGTAACTTATTTATTGGAGAGAGAGAGAGAGAGAGAGCGCGCGCACACAAGTGGTAGGTGAAGAGGGAGAGAATCTCAAGCAGACTGTACTGAGCTGGGAGCCCCAGGTGGGGTCGATCTCACGCTCCTGAGATCACAGCCCTGAGAAGACAACCCCAGCCAAAACCAAAAGTCATCACCCAGGGGGTGCCTGGGTGGCTCAGTGGGTTAAGCCTCTTCCTTTGGCTCAAGTCATGACCCCAGGGTCCTGGGATCAAGCCCCGCATCGGGCTCTTTGCTCAGCAGAGAGCCTGCTTCCTCCTCTCTCTGCCTGCCTCTCTGCCTGTTTATGATCTCTCTCTCTGTCAAACAAATAAATAGAATCTTTAAAAAAAAAAGAAGAGTCATCACCCAGCTGCCCCACTCCCACTGTACTTTAAATTACTTCTTCTAACATTCCTTTTTGGAACAATAATATCTCTTAAGTTCTGTATATTCTGTTTCTCACTTCTTTCCCTAATGTTCACAAAAGTGTAAGTATCTTAAAAAGTACAGATACACGGCCCAAGCTCAGAGCCAGGACATCTGGATTTGAATCCTGGATCTGGACTTTCTTCCTTTGTGATCTTGGGCAAGTGACTTAACCTCCTGTGCCACCTATAACTTTGGAGTATTAGGAGAACCCATCCAATGGGATTGCTGTAAGATTAAAGTACATTAATCAAAGTGTTTAAGACAGTGTCAGGCACATAGTAAGAGCTCTAAATGTCACTCTATGATTTTTTTCCCCGCTATTGGAGATGCATTTCACTTGGCCCCATTGCCTGGTGCAGTTACCTCCCACTTCCTTCTTTGATCGCAGTGACCTGTCCAGTCTCTGACTCAAATCCTCCAATGACTCCCCATTGTCTATCCAAGAAGATGAGGCAGCTTGGTATTGGAAGCCAAAATGTTCCCTTCCTCCTTCCCTACCTGATCAATTCCTACCTATCCCTTAGGGCCTAGGTTCCATGATGCCTTCTACAAGAAACCTGAGATCACTGCTTCCTTCCTGGGACCCTTGGTTTCTACCACTCTCCAGCCCTTCTCAAGCACATTATCCACGTTTCACAGATGAATCCTGGAGAGCTTCATGACTTACCCAGAGTCACACAGCCAGTAGATGACAAAGCCCAAACTTGGAGCCAAGGAACAGAGCTCATTATCTTAATCACCATACTGCACAGCTGCTTGGCTGATTTTGTATCTCCCCCAGCCCGAACACAAAATAAGTGTGCTGCTGAGCACTTGGGCAGGACCTTGGTAAAAGTAATAGTGACAACACTGATGGCAATAGCAAACCAGCTCATCTGAGTGCTTACTATATGTCTGGTACCTTTCTAAGCTTCTTACTTCTATTAGCCAATACATTCTTCACAACAACCATTGGAAGTAGGTACAATTTTTATTCCCATTTTATAGATAAGGAAACAGAGGCACAGAGCCTTAAACAACATGTCCAGTGGCAGAACTGGGAGGCAAACCCGAGAAGTCTGGCCCCAGAGTCCATGCACTTAGCCAACACGCTGCCTCCACGTGTGTCTCTTTTGAGTGAATGGACTTAACTGAGAAAAACAAAGAAAAATAGATGTTATCAAAAAATAGAATTTAATAAGCTTGCACTTTGTAGACATCCCCTAAACCAGATGACAGAAACTCAACTGTGACTTTTAGCCACTTGTCTTATTCTGAGGATAGGCAGGTCAATAGATAAGGACACAGTGCCAGTGTCCCTGGAGAACCTGAAAGAGATCAAGAAGCCCCAGGCAGCACCTCCCTGCCATGGCTTCCTGCTTTTCCCATCCTCAAAGCCATGGAGACTCACCTGGAGGCCTGGGCTCTTGGCTGTTCTGATCTGACCTGCTCCGGGGAAATCAAAAAGGGCCTACTGGCTCCCACGCCTACTGCCAGGCACAGTTTCTGTGTCAAGAATATGAATGCTGAGAACCACAGTGAATCTGTGATCACAAGCCACGGTGCCCTCATAGGCAAACTCCCATGCAAAGTCCAGGCACCTCCCCAAGGTATGTGGAGTCAAGGTCACTGGTTGGCAGGGAAGGGAAGAATAAACAGATGTCCTTGTTTTCTTATCCTAGTGCTGGTTCTGGACAACCTAACTTGGACAAAATATTCACAGTCCTAGTTATTTCATTAATATGCATGAAAACTGTTTGCTTTGCTGATAGAGCATCTTGTTCTTTCCTTATCAGAATACTTAACCCACTTAATTGTAATTGCTCTTTTAATGGTCAATTAGCAGCATATGGTAAGTAAGCCTCGTAAGGGCAAGAATCATGCCTGCTTGTTCATATCTATGAACCTCCAGACTCACTACCATGCCCAATAGGTAGTCAAATCTATTTTGAACAAATGAATGAATAAGTAAAAGAACAGGCAACATGTCAAAGGAGCTAGTCAGCCAGTCTTTCTCTCTGAAACTCCTAGTTGCCGAGTTGTTAGGTGGGATTACATGATTTGTTCTGGCCAATGAGTTGTGATGTCCTTCCTGGTCTGGGGCATCAGTTGCTGGTACCTGAGCCACAGAGCTCTTACCTGCCCTCTGCCATGGTGACTGGCAATTTTCCAGATGGTGGGTTTTCTCTCAATCTGGATCCTATGTTGGACATGAAGTGTGAGTGAAAAATAAACTTTTGTCGTTCAAAGCCATGAAGACTCGAGAATTATTTGTTACTGAAGCAAAACCTAGTCTATCTTGATTAATAGATGTCCAGTACAGACAAGTTTGTTGGGGACCCACAGAACTGAAGAGACCCTAGAAGCTATGCTCTAGAATATCTCAACAGAACTTTCGACAATGATGGAAATGCTCTATATCTGCTTTGTCCAATACTATTTCCACCAGCCATATGTGCTTACTAAACTCTTGAAGGGTGGCCAGTATGACTGAGAAACTGAATTTTAAATTTTAATTAATTTCCATGTGATTAGTGGTTATTGTATTGGAGAACATAGTTCTAGAATCTACCAGAATAGCAGATGCTATACTCACCATGCCATAGCCCCCTTATTCCATCTAGTTTCAGTGCAGCTGTCATACACAGTTTATTGCCCACAACCCAAGTCCTGCATCAAGCTCACTTTACAGTGTCTCTCCGGTCTGCCTTCTTTGAGGCTGTGAAGGTCATGCAGTCACACAAGTACGTAGATGAGACAGGGAGTTGATGTTGCCAGAGGCAATTTTCAACAAGGGAACACAGGCTCCAGTCTTCCTGCTCTCCAATGGGAAAATTCTGAGACGTGTTTGACATGGGTTTAACATGGTTTCTTAGAGAGTGCTCAGAAAGAGACCCACAGAAATTAAACCATTCTTTCACATACCTCTTATTGGCCTTACTTGCCAACTCTACTGGCTCACTTGCCTTACTCCTTTGGTTCTGCTTTGTAGGGTCACCTCCCAAATAAGCCCCCTGGAACCAAGTCCTGGAGGCAGAGTGTTTTAGAAGGAACCCAGTAAAATGAAGTGGGTCTAATTTCCTCAGAACCCCACAATGAAAGCTGATCATTCATTACTTTTTAAAAATATTTTAAGCTTTAGCTGTCTACCAATGGTTTGTCTTTTAGCATTTCTTAGACTTCGTCTGTGATAGGTGAGGGTCAAGGAGGCTGGCTATCAAAGGCAGTCCACAAGAGCACTCAAAGACTGCAATGACCTGCTTTTTGCTTTAAAAGGCCAACAAAAGACAAAGAGTATCCTTATTAAATTCAATCTGAAACACGGATCTCAGTTTTTATCGGCTTTGGGGACAAGAGACAATTCAATTTCAATATAATATTTAGAAACTGAGCTAAACATTTCAAAGCTCCAAATTGCATTCCTCCCAGGCTGCAATTTTAAAAATTTATCCTAATGATGATGTATTCATTCAGGCTGCTGTCTCACAGGCCCCCGCAGGAGGGGGCTGCCTCTTGAATCCCATGAACTAATTTGCCATGTAAAGAAATATAGTCTCTTCCACATGCTGGCTGGGAGTCTCATGGTGAACAGTCTGTGGGGAGTAGGAAGGCCTGCGCACGTGGAAGAGCACTGGTCAGGGAAAACTTCTATGAACACAGCGACTACCAACCCATATGGGTTATTGAAGGGCCTTGTAGTATCCTGGCTGCTGCCATTGGTATATACAAACACATAGTCTCATGAAAGGAAACTCAGTTACTGAGAGCCCACCGTGGCCAAACTCTGAACTAGGTTTATAGACAGGATCTCTTTGAGGCCTGAGAGACAGGATTACTGAACCATTTTGTATCTTAGGAAAACTGAGACCCAGAGACAACAGGAAGTGGACTCAGACCCAACTCAACTTGGTCTCAAATTTCATGTGTTCTCCTGCTGCCTTTTCTACACTATAGAGAATATGTGGCCCTCCCACAGATCTTTGGACAAAAGTGGGGGGAAACAAAAGAATGTCAGTAACTGGAGGGGTTTTTGTGTTGAGCAGAAAAGTATAAAAGGAACCATGAGGAAGGAGAATGAGCACTGAATTAGAAAACAGACTTCTAATTAGGTTCGAGGTCAGTATTCACCAGACCTGGGGTGAATGAATGCCTTGTTCTATCTGGGCCTCAGTTTCTTCATCTGTAAAATGAAATCTTTTGGTAGAAACTTGTCTACATTCTCTACCAGTACAGTATTTTTCCTAGTTTGCTGGACAATCCTAAAGATTGCTAACCTCTACCTTCCTGGAAAATCACCCCAAGTTAGATTTTGTTTTGTTACTGCTGCTCATAGACTGATATGGTTTTGGGTCAGTGTTGGAGGTAATTAGAGCCTCAACCAGTCTAAGTCGAGTTGAGTATTTTGTAGCTTCATTAAGGGAAATGATCCAATTCAAATATTTGCCATTTGTTTTTTTCTTATCAAACTTTCATTTCAGAATGGCTTTAGAGAAAATGTCCAAGGTTAGTCCTGAGAGTTGCCATGTATCCCACACCCAGAGCTTCCTCTGTCATTAGCATTTTATATTACTATGGTACTTTTGTCACAACTAATGAGCCTAACTTTAAAAAAAAAATTCCTTTGTTTTTACCTACTTCCTTTTCCTGTCCGAGGATCCCATCCAGGATAACACATTACATTTAGTTGTCATGTTTCCTTAGGCTTTTCTAGACTGTAATAGTCTCTCAGATTGTCTTGTTTTCAGCGACCTTGACAGTTTTGAGAAATACTAATAGGATATTTTGTAGAATGTCCTTCAATCTGGGTTTGTCTTGTGTTTTTATCATGATTAAAATACATTAGTTTTGGAGAGGAAGACGACAAAAATAAGATGCCATTCTCATCACATCGTCTCAAGGGTGAATGTTATCAACATGGCTTATCAATATTGGCACAAACCTCTATCACATGGATGAGGTAGTAATTGCCATGTTTCTTTATAAAAAACTCATTTACTCCCCTTTTTCATACTGTACTCTGTGATGGGTGAGCATGCATTTTTGTAAAGCTCAACCATGTAGGCAATTTCTTCCAGGGAAAAGATTTCAACTCTAAACCTTATTGGTGAAATGTACTCACTGAATCCAGTCTTTGAAAGTGATATTTCCTAACAATGAGGGTAACCTGATCTATAAAATTAGTATACATAAAGGACTTTGCATAAAAGAGGCTGCTTAGTAGAGGCTTTATTGCTATTCTTATTTAAACAAGACTTTTTTACTGCTCACAACATTCTCTCATTCTCACCTACAAGTCTAATGTAGTTCAGCATCACATATAAAGAGCTCTTAGAAATCAATAAGGAAAAAAAGTACAACTTACCCTTTCAAACAAGCAAAGCAGATAAACAGATTCACATAAGAAACACAAATGAATAATAAATACTACATATACATACATATATGCCAAGGGGTCTAAAATGGCTATCTCTGAGGTGGGTATGGGGGTGGAGAAATTCTATAGCATTCTCACTTTCTACTTTGTAATTTCCAAATACTAAAAAGAAAGAACTTTTTGCCATCATTTTTTAAAAGCAATAAAATGATTTTAAGGTAAGAAAATTATATCTACTAAAATATATGCGGTGTGTTTTCTAATCTCATACTGGCTATAAAACCTAAATTTTGACTCCCTCTTTCACTTAACTGTTTCTTTGAGTGAAAGAGACCCTGCAGCCTTTGGGAACAGATGGCTGGTACTGTGAAACATGATATGACTATTTGTTTGCATCTCTTAATAGGAAATTTAGCATGCGAGATCACTCCACCTTATATATTTACAGATAATTTTCCTCAGTAAGTTCTTCAGATTAGGCAACTAAAGAAAACCATTGTTCACAGGGTAATTTTAGTCATACTTGCCATTAACTGGAAAAACAATCAAGTCATATACAATTTCTGAAAAAATATTAAAATATTATTATTCTGCATGTTCTTCCTTTGGTTTATATATATATGTATGTATATATACATATATGTGTATACACATGTATACACATATATGTATATATATCTATATATATGTATACATATACATATACATGTGTATACACATATATGTATATATACATACATATATATATAAACCAAAGGAAGAACATATGGATATATATGTTATATATAACATATATAATATCTATATGTATGTATGTATATATACATACCTATACATATACACATACATGTGTATATATATACATACACATACACATACATGTGTATATGTATAGGTATGTATATATACATACATGTATATACATACATGTGTGTATATATATTAAATATGTATATACATGTGTGTATATATAAAAATATTAAAATATTATTATTCTGCATGTTCTTCCTTTGGCTTATATATATATACATACACATATATAACATATATAATATATATATTATATATAGATATATATGTCTTGGTTTTGGATATATATGTTATATATATAACATATATGTATGTATACATATATATACACATACATATACACATATATATGTATATGTGTATATATTTATGTATATATATTATGTATGTATATATAATATATATATGAGGAAGTGGTGATGCAACATGGGGGCTTAAGTGAGTATGAGAAGAATCAATGAAACAAGATGGGATTGGGAGGGAGACAAACCATAAGTGACTCTTAATCTCACAAAACAAACTGAGGGTTGCTGGGGGGAGGGGGTTTGGGAGAAGGGGGTGGGATTATGGACATTGGGGAGGGTATGTGCTTTGGTGAGTGCTGTGAAGTGTGTAAACCTGGTGATTCACACACCTGTACCCCTGGGGATAAAAATATATGTTTATAAAAAATAAAAAATTTAAAATATATATATATATATATATATGTATGTATATATACATACATATATAACATATATAATATATATATTATTATATAATATATATTATATATAGATATATATGTCTTGGTTTTGGATATATATGTTATATATAACATATATAATATATATATGTATGTATGTGTATATATATTAACCAAAGGAAGAAAATGCAGAATAATAATATTTTTATATTTTTATATATACACACATGTATATACATATTTAATATATATACATACATAGATACACATACAATTTTAATATATACATATATATATATATATATGTACGTATGTGTATATATATATATATATCTCCTTCTGGATGAAGGAGTTATTAAACTAAGACCATCTGAAGGGTCCAAAAGAATCACAATAAAATCTGTCGTGCCTATTTAACTTACATCAGGAATGAAAAGAATTAAGAACAACTGAATCCAAAATTTGAGTATAAATTTACGTTCCTGAAAAGATGACCCTTAAATGCACACACACTCATATTTTGGGGTGTTCAAATAGAGACAAATAATGTGATATTAAAATTCAACCTGACATGACTGAGCACTAAGCATGTGATCCTGGGATGTGCTACTGAAATGTTGTAGGAGAAGGAAGTGTATTAGTGTCGCTGGCCATGCAAAGGCAACATTATTTCTACATTTCTACATTATTTCCAGAGAGAAAGCCCAAGATAAATGCAGATGAGAGCAAGAGAAATCAATGCCCACTTATTTTAAGGTGTGAGTTTATTTGCCAAAAAATACTCACAGAGGTGCTATGTATTTGTGTATCTGACAAAGGCTGGAGCTGTGGTCACAAGCCTTGACCTGTGAGAGACTGAATTAGCTTTGACGTTATTGTTCTGGGGCTCTGAATATCTTTCAGTCTGCCATTTGCTGATTAGCTGAAGAAAATACATTCACACACATAATGAAACCTCTTCTATCACCAAGTTTTTATTTAACTGTCAGGGCTAAGCAGCTAAAATAACTTGAGAAGCTACTGAGAATGTGAGGCAAGAACATTTCCTGAGGCTGAAGGGAGGCGTGTGACTTTAGCCATCTTGGATATATCTAGACCTTCTGAAGTATTCCTTCAGGAAACCCTACTGGAAAATGCTTTGAGAGTTTTTGTTTTGTCTTGGTTTTGGATTTGATGCTGACTCCATCTGGAACTTTAAATCTTTTGGATGCTATTTTTGAACAAAAATTTTCTCCTACAAATTTCACTCAGAAAGAGTTGAGATGAAAGAAAGTTAGCCCTAAAATTATTTTACTAATTCCAAGTCTTCAAACAACACTGAAATATTTTTATTGGAAATCCACAGGACAACATTACCCAATTTGGTTATAATCTTTCCACTTAAATGGACTGCCTGGCTGAAAAACAACCAGAGTGGTTGATGGAAAAAAAATCTTTTTTTAATCTGGCAGAGGCTGAATACAAAATAAAATTGCATAAAATGTCTAAATCAGACCCCCAACATATCTGGAGTTCTGATTCATCGTCAAGAATCCAGCCTCAGACAAAGTCTTTTTAATTGTAGGGTAGTTTGTTTTGGAGAATAATCTTTTTAGATGTTCACTCCTCATAGCCAAAAGTTCCCAATGATTCATATTCATTTTCCAAATTCTTGCACCAAGTCCCATGAGGAAATGGTCTTTTTTTAAAAATGTTTAATTTTTTTTTTATAAGCGTATAATATATTTTTATCCCCCAGGGTACAGGTCTGTGAATCGCCAGGTTTACACACTTCACCGCACTCACCATAGCACATACCCTCCCCAATGTCCATAACTCCACCCCCCTTCTCCCAGCCCCAGGAGGAAATGGTCTTAATGTCTCACCAAGCTAATGGGGTTCTGATTCTGATTCTTGATACACCTGATAGTGTGGAGAATACTATTGGCATTGGGAATCAGAAAGAACCAAAGATATTCTTCCCAGAATATCAAAGAGCCTGCCAGCTATCTCAGGTGTCTGATTTGTAGCAGATCTGGGAAGACTGTGGTCTCTTGGGCCAAGGACATTTTGATGAACAAATATGTTCATCAGGCACTTGATAACATTGCAGTCCACACTGAACCTTTCCCAAACCACCACCATCACCAAAAACAAAACAAACTGTCCATATAAGAATTTTCAATGCGTTGGTCAAGTAAAGTCATGTAATTAAATAAAGTTACCAAAAGATAAAATGCTTCAATTAGAAGATGTCTCCCAAACTTCAGCTATTGGCATATTATTTCAAAAACTTTTGCAGTATTATGGGACCACTGTACAGTGAGTTGAACAGTATAAAATATTTTGGTGTGATCTACAAAATCAGAAATTTCATATAGTTCAATTTAATATTATTTAATACTATTACCTAATGTTTTTTCTTCATATGATGAACTTTAAAACCTTTAAAAAGCCCATCCATGGTTGCCTGGGTGGCTCAGTTGGTTAAAAGTCTGACTTTGGCTCAGGTCATGACCTCAGGGTCCTGGGATTGAGAGCCTTGGGGAGGGCTTTGTGCTCAGTGGGGAGTCTGCTTGTCCTTCTTCCTGTACCCAGTCCCCTGCTCATGCTCGCTCTCTCAAATAAATAAATAAACTTCAAAATAACCAACTAACTAGATAAATAAATAAATGAAAAGCCCATCTAGCAATTATATTCCTTGATATTTACCCAAAGGGGTTGAAAACATGTCAACAAAAACCTGTACACAAATGTTTATAACAGCTTTGTTCATAATTGCCAAAACTTGGAAGCAATCAAGGTGTCAGTAGGTGAATGAATAAATAACCTGCAGTATATCCAGACAATGGATATTATTCCGCACTAAAAAGAAATGAGCTATCAAGCCATGAAAGATGTGGGGGAAACTTAAATGCATATCACTATGTGAAAGAAGCCTATTTGGAAAGGCTATAAACTGTATGATTCCAACTATATTGTATTGTAGAAAAGGCAAAACTACCAAGACAGGGAAAAGATCAGTGAGTTCCAGGGGTTGGGGGAGAGGGGAGTGAATAGGTGGGACAGAGAATTTATAGGGCAGTGAAAATACTCTGTATGACACTACAATGATGAACACACATCATTATACATTTGTTTAAATTCACAGAACGTCCAACACCAAGAGTGAACCCTAATGATCTTTTGGGGATCATGATGTGTCAGTGTAGTTGATCAGTTGTAACAAATGTCCCACTTTGGTGTAAGCTACTAATAATGGGGAAGACTATGCATGTTTGGGGGGAAGAGTTACATATGAGAAATCTCTGTACGTTTTTCTCAATTTTGCTGTGAACCTAAAATTGCTCTTAAGAATAGTCTTATCATAACAACAACAAATAACAAAGTGATAAGTATTTTAGTTCTTAAGCATATTGCAAAAGAAAGACTGGCTGCCATCCCTCTCTGCACATTTATAACAGTTCTGTCACTAAGAGGAAGGGTCCATTTCTCTTTCTCTTAAATCTGGATTGGCCCTGTGACTTTCTTTGACCAATACAGTGTGGCAGTGGTAAAGCAGCTTCTACTCTGCTCTTTGAAGAAATGCCAGCTACCTTGCCAGAAATCTGACTCCTCTGAGACCACCATGCTGTGAAGGAGCTCAGACATTAATCACATGAGAAGGTCATGTAGGAGAGAACTGAGGAACCTAGAAGGCTGTGAGAACCTCAACCCCAGGTGAAGCATCTCAGCCAGCTCTCAGCAATCTGAGTCACCCTAGCTAGGACCTACACATGGTGAAAGACATATGAGTCATTTTTGCTGTGATCTACTGACTTTATGGCCCACAAATCCATGAACATCATAAGATGCTTGTTGCTTTAAGTCAATATATTTGGAGATGGATGATTGAAACACTCTGCTTGAGATCTCCTGGACCCAGACTGCTCCAGGTCTCAGTCTGGTTACATTCTACCTGGAGTTGTTGAGTTAATCATGACTAGAGAAGACTGCTACATTCGTGGCCCCAATGACCCAGACCTACCAGTATTCACACCTTTGTGCAGGCCCTGACATGGTGACTGGACTTTCTATGTGACTTGCCTTGGCTAATGGGAAATTAGCAAGTATCATGCAAACCAAGACCTGACAAGCTTTTGCACGATAGGACTTGTCCTCTTAGACATTTGCTCTTGGAGCCCTGAGGCACCATGTAAGAAGTTCAGCTGCTGGTGAAATAGATCATGGATGGAACTGGAGGGGATTATGCTAAGTGAAATAAGTCAGGCAGAGAAAGACAATATCATATGGTTTCACTCATCTTTAGAACATAAAGAATAGAACAGAGGACCATAGGGAAAGGAAGGAAAACTGAATGGGAAGAAATCAGAGAGAGACAAACCATGAGAGACTCTGGACTCCGGGAACCAAACTGAGGGTTATAGAAGGTGCAGGGGTGGGGGAGGGAAACAGGGTAACCGGGTGATGGGTATTGAGGAGGGCACATGTAGTTATGAGCACTGGGTGTTATATGCAACTGATGAACCGTTGAACACTGTATCCAAAACTAATGATATACTATATGCTGGCTAATTGAACATAAAAAAAAGATCATAAAGAAGAGATTTCCAGCTAACCCCAACTATTCCAGCCATCCCAGCTCAGGCGCTAGACATGTGAGTGAAGAACAGAACTGACCTGCTGAGCCTGTCAAAAAGATAAATGCATATCACAAATCAAAAGAAGTAATACACCACTGCTATTTAAAGCCACCAAGTTTAGGGATGATTTGTTATACAGCAATACATAATAAAAATAAAAATAATGTCCATATGTCATAAATGTGATTAAATAATATTTTTCCTAGCACACATTAAAATGTTTTAAAAGTCAATAATGTAACACCTAAAACTATCTTATGTATCACCAAATAATCCACTTATCAGACTTTGGGAAATGCTGGTTTAATGGAACAATAACAATAACAGTAAGTATAATGGCAATCATTGATTAAATATCTACTCTTCCCTAGACTTGGGGATAAATGGGTTATATGCATGATCTAATTTATTCTCCACCAACTCTATTTGGTAGTATTATTATTCTCATTTTGTAGACGAGGAAAGCAAAGCTCAGAAAGATTAAGTAATTTGCCATAGGTCTCCTGAGGGTTACCTTCGATGACCTTATGACTTCTTTCTTAATATTTATTTATTTTTTTAAAAATTATTTTGTATTTATTCATTAATTTTTTTTAAAAAGATTCTATTTATTTATTTGAGAGAGAGAGAGTTGATTGAGAGAAAGCACAAGTTGCAGGGAAGGGGAGTGAGATACTATGACCTGACCCGAAATCAAGAGTTGGACACTTAACCAACTGAGCCACCCAGGCACCCCAGACCGTTATAGCTCTTTTTTATGAAATAGATAGTTTCCTGGATCTGGAAGCAAAGGAATGAATTCTATTCTCTATGCAAGTATGTTTTCCACCTTTTAGTTATGAATCACTGATAACTTTGCTTGGATCATATGTCTACTTTAGGGACAGGTGTTCTTCTCAACCAGAAGCTTGGGCTATAGCCACCACCTGTCCATTTCCACTCCTACTGAGGGGCTGTCAGGAGTAGTCCTGCCCTATCCTGTCAAGACACTGTCCTCATCAGAGCCCTGCTGACTCTAATACTCAACAGTACCTATTGGGTATTTAGTATGTGCTTAGTTTTATACTGAGTGCTGGGGTGGGAATGGAAAGTTAAGAAGGGATTCAGTATAGGGACTCTTGGATGACTCAATCGGTTGGGCGTCTGCCTTTGGCTCAGGTTGGGATCCCAGGGTCCTGGGATGGAGTCCTGCGTCAGGCTCCTTGCTCAGAGGGGAGCTGTTTCTCCCTCTCCCTCTGCCCCTCCCCCACCCTTGCTATCTCTCTCTCTCTCTCTCTCAAATAAATAAATAAGTAAATAAATAAAAATCTTTTTTAAAAATTCAGTATAGGGGCAGCATATGACTCCAATCCTCAAAGAAGACTAGTTCACATACCCAAAATAGTCCCTGGACAAAGTAAGGCCATTTAATATTATATGCTAAATCACACAGAGCAAACATGTTTCAGAAATTGGGAGGAAAAGGAAAGACTAAGGGAGTCTGAATGGAAAAGGCAACTCTTGCATACCTCAGGAATGAACGTAGGTTTGAAAATTGGAGCTGCAAGGAGACGGCACTGTAGCAAACACCCCAGGGAAAGTTATGGTGGTGAGAATAATGGTGGGACAGAGAGACACACTGTGGGTTGGAAATACATTTGGATCCATAGACCAGAAGTACTGGCCAGAGAGAGACCGTGTTGGGTTCACTTCACATCCCCAAGTCCAGCACAGGGCCTGGCACATAGTAAGTACAGTACTCCTTGACTGAATGTGAGTCAGGATTCTCTCCATGGGCACAGGGAAAGAGTGACCATGGACTATTTGTGGGTGGAAGGCTGGATTGGAGAGAGGAAGCCTGGCAGGAGAGAAGGTATACTCTTTCAAGAAAAAGAGGCAGAGACCATGCTCTCGTGTGACCTCTCCGAAAGGATGCTGGAGGTGTGCAAGGAGCTGGGGTGAATTAAAAACCTACGAAAGAACACTTTCTCATCCAGTGGGACCCTGCTGGCCTGGGACAAGGGCTTCCCTTCCCTGTCCCTGCAGGCGTCTGAAACAGAGGCTCACTCCTCCTACTGAGAAACAGGAAACTCTGTGGCAGCTTCCTTCACTGGTCTTGAACAGAACTCAGTAATTGCCCTCTCTCTTCAGAAACTGACCTTGGCTTCCCAATGACCCATTTCTTGCCACCAGCAATGACCACCCTCCTTGAGCACTGGCCCCCACTCCCCCACCCCACCCCCACCCCCTGGTCCCAATCTTCCTCCTGAGCCTCACCAGCAGTCACTGTTCCTTCATCCAGAGTGAATGGGAAGGAATTTCCAGAGTTCCCCGAGAGGGGACTGAACACTCACTATATCTGGGGGTTTCTAAGTCTTCACTAGCCCACAAAGTGTATGTGTCTTCCTCAAAGTCCTTTGACTTGGCAGAGCCACACGCCACACCCAATGGCAGTTATGGTGAGACACTTCTGGTGCGAAGTCAGCAAAATCCCAACAGACCATCTGAGCACTGCTGAGCACTGGCAAGTTCTCACTCTCTTTGTTCTTCAGGGAACACTGAGCTTCGGTTTGAGATTACCTCAAAGGAAAAACAATCTGATGTGTGATAAGCCTCTTTGGCTGCTGGCAGAACACGGAGGGCCTATCAGACCCGGCTCCTGCTAAACAAAGCCAGACTTTCCTAGTGGGTGAGGCTGAAGTGTGTAGCCCTAGTCTTTGTGGAGAAGAGAGCCACTCAAATTCCAGCCCAAGGGTGACACCTGGGAACCCCTCTAGGAGAATTATAAATAAGCAAAGGAAGTAATATTTGGGGATCTGCAGAACTAGAAAAGCTATTTCATAAGTATATACATTTCCAACGGCACCTTTTCAAAAACAGCTCAATTTGAAATATTCATTTGCATCAGAATAGTCATGAATATTCAAAAGTCAGCCAGTGTTTCAGAACTATTGTCTATTCCTGGCACTTTCATCTTCCCCTTGAAAAGCAGATCATGGGTTTTCACAAAAGGTGGGCTTGGCTGGTCTTTGCACTGCTATAGCTGGTAGGAAAGGGGTTGATAATTTTCTGTTTCTTAATATTAAAAAAAAAAAAAAGCCTCCACTGGTGTTAAATCTTTGCTCTTTGTTCCTGTCAGGATAGGAATCATGCTACAGACCTCGAATCTGGCCTAGGGGCATATTTTTCAAACTGCTGGGCAGAGCTTTCGATTCAGAGTTTCAGGCATATTTTTTCCTATTGCAGGTTTCTTTTCTTTTCTTTTCTTTTCTTTCTTTTTTTTTTTTAAGATTATATTTATTTATTTGACAGAGAGAAATCACAAGTACGCTGAGAGGCAGGCAGAGAGAGAAAGAGAAGGAAGCAGGCTCCCCGCTGAGCAGAGAGCCCGATGCGGGACTCGATCCCAGGACCCTGAGATCATGACCTGAGCCGAAGGCAGCGGCTTAACCCACTGAGCCACCCAGGAGCCCCTACTTGCAGGTTTCTTAAAGACAAAATCCCACCAGGGCCATGATCCACGTCTGTGGAATGCATACAACTTTAAGACATGGAAGAGTCCTGCCAGAGTGCTCAGAACTCTCTGCGTTACTTTGGCCAAGTCACTGATCTTCCGTTATCTCCATATCCTCATTGGACAAATAAAGACTCACATGTGTCCATCCCCCTCCTCTCCTGCCTCAAGTTTACAAACCTAAATAAGAGGCTACTGCATCAATGAAAGTGCTTTGAACTTCTTGGAAGAGAATCAAATGCTATGGCCAAGTCAGTGGTTGTATATCAAAGTTTTCTTTGCCAGAAAGCAGTATAACCTCACAAGGGATTATCTTAAACCATTCTAACGTGAAGAAAACAAATGCCATTAAAATAACCCAAAAATGCAAAAAAAGGAAACTTACCCGTCTATCCTCGGCTAAGATGATTAGGAGCTATTTCTCCCTTTTACGCTAAAATTTGATTTTCTCAACATGTCTTCCTTATGCTCCACACAGTTAAGCTGTTTGTTAACAGGTTTAAGGTGGGTTATGAAAGGAGGAGACGCAGGAAGGTTGAGTTGGCACTCAGTTGATTCTCTGAGAATTCATTCCTCTGCCCCCACCGTGTTCAGCTGAAGTGCATTCTATTGTCACCTAAGCTCTGTCTAAATTGTTCAATTTATGTGACAAAGCCTTGATGGTATCTCTTTAAGGCTGTCAGAGGAGCCAATGCAATGCCAATTCAAAAGTGAAGTCATGGTTACAAAAGTGCCTTTAGTGAAAACTGACAATGTGGGAAGTCTTACCTGTTCTCCTGCAATTACTTCCGTATTCAATTTGCAAGATAAAGGATGAGGGCCTCTCCACTCACCCCCATACCTCTGGATCAGGCTGTGCTCTTTCTACTTACTCCTCAGCTTCCTAAGGTTGGCCTCAAGTCACCAGGTAGAGTCCTTGAACGCTGATGCTAGGAGGACTTTGAAGATTTTCTAGCCCAGCTACAGGAGAGCATCTGAACAAAAGATAGGTTCAAGAGAGATTTAAAACAATTATCTCTTCACTGGACATTACAGTGAAGAAAGACATGCACTGCTATCATACGACTAAAAAAGATGCGAATCAAAGGGAAAATTCTGGAGATGGGATGAGTCAAGAGAGGACATACTGCCCCATGGTTTCATGGAGGGGGAACACATCAGCTTCTGTGCTCCTCGAAGGGACAATGTTTAGGTGTGTTCTGCATGGTCCCCACAGCCCCCAGTGATGCCAGGCTCTTGCTACCCACAGTAGTAACCTGCTTGTTAGCATACACTTTATTGGCTTTCTTCCCTTTCCTGACTTACTTCACCATTCCCTCACAATGTTTCCTGAGATGACCTCCCAAATAGGCTATGCACAACCAATTCTTTGTCTCAAAGACAAAGACAGGTTGCTTCTGACAACCTGGAAGTTCACACATCCAAAGGTATTCCCCTTAGAGGGCTAGCTCTCGATGGGGGCTGATTTTGCTCTGGCAAAATTTGGAGACGTTTCTGGTTATCACAACCCCAGGGGAGGGGGTGTTGTTGGCATGTGACGGGTAGGAGCAAAGAGTATCCTACAAATGCAGAGGAAAGGCTCCACAGCCAAGACCCATCCAACCCAGAAGGTAAGTAATGTCAAGGGTGGGAGACCCTGCCTTAAATAACCTACTCCACATGTCTCATACCATCAGCTCAACTCGTTATCTTAAAGATTGTATAAAAGTCTGCTGTTGGAGGATAAGCTTACAGAGAGGAACCATCCAGGCCATCTCGGCTCCTCCTCAGCCTATAGTAACAGGAGTTATTTTCTGGAGTGGGATGATGCTGTGGCTCCTGCCAAAGGGGTCAGGGCCGGTGTTCAGTTAGGGCAGCCTGGTACATGCCTGGCAACTTCCAGGATACCGCTGCAGTCTTACAGACAAGGCATTGATTGTGATGATTCTTGGTCATTCCTGTTTAAGAAGATAATGTCTCTTTTCATCACGGAAGTGCAATTGAACATACATATATTACATGCTAACATCATTTGGGGGTTAACTGTGATATTTTGGACTAAATTTATCTAAACTCTTAAACTAGTGTGAAATGTACCTAAGTAGATGTTCTAGGAAAACATGATCATCTAAAATAGCTTGTTTTGGGTGCCTGGGTGGCTCGTAGGTTAAGCCTTTCTTTGCCTTTGGCTCAGGTCATGACCTCAGGGTTCTGGGATTGAGCCCCACATCGGGCTCTCTGCTCAGCAGCGAGCCTGCTTCCCCCGTCTCTCTGCCTGTCTCTCTGCCTACTTGTGATCTCTCTCTCTCTGTCAAATAAATAAAATCTTAAAAAAATAATAAAGTAGCTTGTTTTACAGAAAAAGAAACTGAGGCTTATATCAAGGAAGCCATTCTTCATTCACAAAACTAGCCAGTGCCAAATCAGAACTGAGAGATATCTGAACTCCCAACTCATTACTCCTTCACCCAGGGACAGAGAAGAACATACAGGAGAGCCCAGTGTTGCACTGACAATATCACTGGGTGGGTGATGTAAACCCAGCAGGCAGCTAATACTGAAGCCAGACATTGCTCAAAATTCCCAAATTCTGATAAACGGTCTCATTATGATGAACTGTGCCCATCTTCTCTATACTTTCAAAAGGGTAACCATACCGCCACCATCACCACCACCATCTCTCTCTCTCTCTCTCAGACACACACACACACACACACACACACACACACACACACAATATCACACAATCTTTAATCCTTATTTTGGAAAACAAGATAGGAAATTCAAGCTTTACAAAACACTTTAGATTCCAGGTGAAGCTCAAGAAAAAAGTAAAATTAAGCTTATGCTAGGAATCCCAACGAATTTTGTCTCTGACTTCCTAAGAAGATATCATAAGTAGCTAGAGAAAACAGCCAATAACCAACAAGAGCGCTTTAAGAAAACCATACAATTTTACATCCGGGGAAGATTCCAGATATCATCTCATCCAATGGCCTTATTTTACAGAAGAGGGAATGGAGGCAAAGAGAAGGCACGGAACATGTGCAAGCCCACTCATCCTTGCCCATTACTATGGAGTATGCCTCTGAAGCCAGTTTTCTCATATGGTTCTCTTTTAAAAAATTATAGTCATCAACTATGGATATAGTTCTAAATTAGAGTGTTTATGTGCAATCCAAGAGGCAAAAAAGAAGACCAAGAGGACAATTTATTGCTGTATAGGATCTTCTGAGTTATTTTCTTCCCAAGTCATGTACAATTTGCATCTTTTTTATGGTTCCATGAAGAAATAAATTCCTACCAATATCTGGATGATAAATTTGGGAGAGTCGTTAGTATTCACTGGAAGTGAAATCAATATATGGTATATAACCACATAGGTTTTGGTCATATAGGAGATTGGTGAGACCACCTTCGTTTTTACAACTCTACCACTGAATTAGAAAGCCAACTGAAAGCAACTTTTTTTCTTTAGATCACTGACATTTTTCTTTAATTCTGGAAAAACGACTAGAACATTCATGTGCTGGGCTTTTTTTTAATTTTCTATTCTAACTAGACTACACAGCACTTGAATATTAGAAACAGATCACATTTGTCTTCCTGGCACTTAGCACAATGTCTGGCACTTAGCAATTATTCAACATACTTGTGTTGAATGAATGAATGTCAGTGATGTTTTAGAAAGCATTCTGCCTAGAGAGGAATTATTAGTATCTGTTTATATTTCACAAATGCATTTGAATTTTCCCATTTTTCTGTTTTTTATAACCCAAGTCAATCTCAGAATATCCATCTTTTATACAATCATAATCCAAGGAAGGAATTACTGAAACTGAAGCCTGAATAGGAAGGCAGGTCATCATTTCAAGAATCATTCCTCCCTTCCTATGAAAGTCATCTTTAGCTAGGAAATATGCATAGAAAACAAGAGTTATAAAACATGAGTGTTATTTCCCTGTCTCTACTTATCCTTTATTATCATGGATTGGTTTGTTATAAGTGCCAGGGGCAGTGTAGTGGTATGGTCATGAGCAAAGACTTTGGAGTCAGGCAGACACAAAGTCAAGTCTCCAACCTGACACTTACCAGCCATGTGACCTTGGGCATGTTATTTCATCTTCTTGTGCCTTGGTTTCTCCATCTATATAGTAGTACCTATCTCATAAGACTGTTAGGAAGATTAAATGAATTCTACATATAAGCAGACTGGCATATACTAGATGCCCACTAAATGTTAAACATACACACACACACACACACATACTCTCTATTTGCTACCTTGCCTTTCTACTGTCAGAATGCATTCAAGATCTTAATTATATCCATTTTAGTTGCCCATTACAGCATAAAAAACTGCTGCAAATAAATAACGTGCCCAATAAATAAATAAACGTAAATAAATAAATAAATAAAATATTTTTTTTAAAAAATAAATAAAATAACGTGCCCCAAATTCTAGAATTTAGTGCCTCAAAACAATAAGAATGTGGTTTTTGTTTTGTTTTGTTTTGTTTTTACAATTTTGGGGATTGATTGGGTGGTTCCTCTGGTCTTACCTCAGCTCACTCATGCAATGTCAGCTGAGAAAAGACGCAGCAGGAAGAGCTAGGCTGCTGGCTTCTGCCTCCATGGGGCCCTTCACCTGGGCTTCTTCATGACATTGTGGCCACAGAGCAATGCCCCACACGTGCAAAAGCAGAAGCTCCAAGGCCTCCTAAGACCTAGGCTCTGCCGTCTGCTCAACAGCACTTCTACCATATTCTGTTGGCCAAAGCAAGTCACAGGTCCAGCCCAGTATAAAGAGGGTCTAGGCTACACATCTGGATGGAGGAGCAGCAAGGTCACATGACAAAGGACCAAGCATACGGGAATGGGATGACTTTGAGCCCATAACACCAACTACCACTATATCCCTTCAACGTGCCTCACGTACCTCTTCTTGGACTGTAGTTTCCTAGTTTCCCACTTCCACTTCACAAGTCTTCCAGTCACTGCACAAAGTAAAAATAATTTTGTCCTGTAGCCAGTGTGTCTGATGGAGAATCATGCAGCAAGTCGGTGAACAAAAAGCTTGGGCCCCAAACTAAGGTCTATCCACAAATCTAGGGAAAATTTCAGAAAGAGCCACTTTCTAAGAAAGAAGCAAACAAGAACCCATGTGCCAGTACTGGGGCCATCTGTTGCACCTGAAATAATCCAAACTTGGGACTTTGGAATCATTTTACTCAGGGAATCATACAATCCTGTTGGTACGAAAAATAACTAGCACAAAACCTAATGGTTAAAAAACAATCCATTAATTTGGGAACTTAATGTGGCATGCACGGCTTTAGAAATGAAAAGGGACAAATGAGATGGTGACACATAAAGCCAAAATTGGTTTCCCAGCTTTCCCCTGACCCAGGCTTGCCCAGTCAGAGGCTCCAGTCTGAGACTTCAAGCTGTAAGCCAGTGACACAAAAGAGGCAGCACAACACAGAAGCCCTTTCAGTGGAGACAGAGATATCAGCTGCCAGAGCCTGCAGGGCTAGAAATTCTAGAAATCAGCGATGTGGTCCGTGGCATCCGTGCCCCAGGTGATTGCCAGTGAGGTGACGCTGAAGGGTCACCCAGGGATTCTTCAGGCAGCATGCCTGCTGAATTGTACTCTCTAGTCTTCCAAGAGATTCTGTGAGCTGCCTAAATCTCCTTGAGTGAATCCTATTTGTGCTTAACTAAAGGGGGTTCTATAGTTTATAATGAAAACCCTCCCTGGTACATTTGTATTAGTAGGTAGTTCAGTCAGTAGACTGCTATACTCATGACAGTTAATCAGAATTTATCACAGTTCAGATGAAACCAGGTTATCTCATCCTGGCACACGACAGTTAAGGGAATGTGCCATAAAGATCCCTTCACAAGAAAACCTACTGGGATGAGCCTGTCACACACTTGGGATTTTCCCAGCTGAGGCCACGCTCTCCTCGGACTGTCTCTAGAGAATGACTGAGTAATGGTGGGAGTCCAGGAGCTGGGACGTTCCCATTCTGGGATTTCTCACTGGCCTGGATGAGATTTTCCTCAGAGCTGTACTTTTCCTGTCTTTTCTTTCCTTACAGGTCAGAAAATATTATCCTGTATTTCTTACTAATAATTTTAAAGATTTGCTTTTATAATTAAAGACTTTAATTCCTCTGGAGGTATCTTGGGGTATGTTGTAAAGCAGAGGTCCAGTTTCACTTTTATCCATATGGATAAGCGTATTTTTAGCTCCATTTATTATAGAATCCCTCTTTCCCTCGCTGCCAAACCACTCTTATCAGGTATCAAAAGTCTGTTTGGGGGCTCTCTATGGGATTCCATTGGTCAGTCTATCCCCTGCAATGCCAGTACCTCGTTGTCTTAATCACAAGAACTTCATCATAAATGCAGATATCTTTAAGTTCAGTCTCCCCTTCTCATTCTCCTCTTTCACAACTGCCCAGACTATCTTTGGTCCCTTACTCTTTTATTTACATTTTGGAATTGGCCTGTTAATATTGTGAAAAATCCTCATGAGGTTTGTTAGCTTAGAAAGGCACTGAATCTGTAGATCACCTGGGGGAGATTTGACTTTTTTTTTTTTTCCTGTTCTTTTTTCTGGGGGGAAGTTCTGGGGATTAAATACCTGTCTGCTGTTCTGCATCCAGTTGTGGGAGAATCAATGACTCCTTATATGGACCCTCAGTTAATCTCTCTGTTTTGAGCTTCCTTTCTTGCCCCCGGGTCATCTGGTCCTAAGCACAGAGACTCGGTTCCAGAGATCAGCTCTCTTCTTCGCTGTGCCTTAAAGGTAATTTGTATTTTTTTCATTTATACCTCTAGAAGTTCTCTACAATGAATATGCATTATTGTTGTGAAAAAACAACAACAACAAATGGCTACCTTGTTCATTTGCTGCCAACTCCCAAGCGCAGTAGTCAGCTCTCTCAATTACCTTAACACCAATAGGACCAGCCTACACATGGCCAGCAGGGTCTCCCACGTCAACAGCAGATGTTGGTAATCAATCACACGCATTTGCCTGATGCACCACACCATCAGAATCCTTCTCAACACAACTCCGCGGGCAGTCACTGCTAATTTATCAAAGTTGTGAGAGAAAACCTGTCTGCCATCCTACACTGTGACAACGATTCACTCTTCCTTCTAGATCTATAATCTGTGAACACTTATGAAGAAGACAGTCCTGGGTGGCAGAAAGAGTAGGCACAAGGAGCCAAATGGTGCAGTGTCCAGGTCTGGCTCTGTCATTTTCTACTAGAAGATATTCCCTGCCTTGGGCAGTCTCCTTCCTCATCCTCCAGCTTCCTCATCTGTGAAACCTGGAGACTGGTCTACGTGCTAACTAAGATCTCTAGCTAAGATCACTGTGACCCTAAATTCCATTATTTCCCCCAGCACTCGACACAAGATAAGACTAATGGTAACAGCACACGTATCAAGGGCATCCTCTGTATTAAGCATTGTGCTAAGCACTTTTCATGTGTTATTTTCTCATTTATTGCTCACAGTACCTCATGATGGTATTGTTCTCCATCTTACAGATGAAGACACTGAGGGTTAAAGAGGAGAAGTAACTTGTCTGAGTTCATCCAGCAAGTCAATGGGTTCAAATGGGAACACAGATCTGACCACAGCAGATGCTGCTAGGCTCCATCCAAACCACCCATAGCATGACCCTCATCCCAATGCACTCTACTGCAAGAATCAGTCACTGTCCCCTTGAGGGCTTTCTCTCACCCCAGTGAGGCAGGTCAGAAGTTCCAGAAGTACAAGGGAGTTAACACCAGAGGAAGCAGCTCTCAATGGTATAACAGATAGGAGTTGGAGAAAATATACCCCAACTCCCTCACCTCTTGGATGGAATACATGTGTTTTTTTGTTCCAGTCTCACTTCCTTTTTCCTCTATCTTTGCTTCCTAAAATCACATCCCAAGAAAACTACTTGTACTCAGATTCCTGCCCCAGGGTCTCATTCCTGAAACCAAAACCAAGACAGTAGGCTTGTAGGCTGATGTCTTGCCATGAAATTGGACAGGGGTGATGTAGAAAATTACATTTAAAATTGTTTCTTGAAAGTCTTACTGTATTCCCAGGGCACCTGGGTGGCTCAGTACATTGAGCATCTGCCTTTGGCTCAGGTCACGATTTCAGGATCTGGGATGGAGCCCCATGCCTGGCTCCCTGCTCAGCAGAGAGTCTGCTGCTCCTTCTCCCTCTGTGATCTCTCTTGCTCTCTCTCAAATAAATAAATAAATCTTAAAAAAAAAAAAAAAGTCTTACTGCATTCCATAAGTCTTATGAATTCCATTTGAAATCATATTTCAAATGATAGAAGTCAATTGTTTTGACAGAAGTCATGGTCTGTACCCCTTGAGAGAAGTTGGTTAGGGGCACCTGGCTCTGTAGAGCTATGAAGGCCATGTGGCTTCATAAGATTGAGCTCTGCATTCCATTTTTGTCTTCGGCCACTTTAGTCCTCAAAAGAATGTGGAATCTCCAGAGGTCAATGTCTTCATTTGCCAACAGAAAGCTCTGTGATTCCTCCTCTAACATTTCAAATCTCAGATTCAAGTAATCCAGCACGGACTGGCCAATCCAGAGTTCAGGCTGGAATGCATCACTTCATGTGGCTGACAACTTTGCATAAAGAAATAAAGGCCTTAGGACCCCAGCAGAGCAAGAAAAGATGAAAATACAATTCTAAACAAGGAAATTAGATGGGTAGAGATGCAGGCTGTGCAGTCAGTCCCGAGTGAAATTTTCATTATACTGCAGCCTCTTGGAGCAGGATGGAATGTGAGTCCCACAAACTACTATGCGCCCAGGGCTAAATATGCAGCCAGTACTGATTTTTTTCAAAGAACCATCATATTCAATTATAGCTCTGAGATGTTTCTTTTCATAGAGATAAGACTTTTACACATTGAATAACTTCTTTTCAGAACTCATCTCACTTTTTGGTGGTGGTGGCATTGCTGGATATGCCATATCTTCCGGCCTGTCTGGGTGGTTAGTTGTTCATGGGATTGGCTGAAAAAATTCTTGGTATTTATTTGAGGAGTTGTGAATAGGACAAGATTCCCAGTAGAACTTGAGAACAAAGTAAAAAGAAAAAAAAAGAAAAAGAAAAAAACCATTCCATGTGACTTTCTTCCCCTAAAGTTCTCTGTGACGCCCTGCCTGCCATCAGGCTTGGGCTGTGATGTTCGTTTTCCATCTGCTTTGGCTGCAGGTAATTTGGAAACACCGACGTCATCAGACCATCTGTTCAGTAAAACCACAGCAATGCTTTCCTCCTGAGTTGTTTATGCTTTGAATGCTACGTAGGACTATTTTCAATATATGCTGGGCAGAGACCAAACCATGTTGCAAACTATTCCTTAGCATTGCATCAAAAGGTAAGAACCAAAGATTAATTGGGGTTGTAATTATAAGAGAAGATGCGGGTGTAAACAAGAGTTACTAAAACGTACGGTCAATCCTAAAACCAGGGAAAGCAGAGAGTTTGCCTACGAGTGGTTACACAATATGACTTCTTTCTTCCTCCTGATTTCCTGACAAACTCAGTTTGTACATAATGATCATTCCACCTATGCCTGGGTCCTTGATTATGCTGTTCTCAAAATGACATTGTTCGATGTCATGCTTTTCTCTCTGCTTTCTATAGTGACTTTGAATCTTCTGAATAATCCAATTCAAGTGACATTTATCGAGTCCCTACTATACTTACTGGAAGTCCACATGAAGCTGTGGTGGCTGTTGTCAACACATGCTGGCCGCTTCCTTCCTTCAGGACTGAGCCTTTCTGTAACAAACGAGACCTTGGAGGGCCTCTCCTCTGGCACCAGGATGGGTCTTACTCCACCTGCATGGGGTAGCTTTGAAGAGCTGGAGATTTACCACCCCCAGAAGCAACCCTCAGAAAATGAGAGATACATTTGGCAGATAAATATCCAGTTTCCCTGATCCACAGTGGGCCATCCCAAGGCACATCCTATGCGGTCACCTGGAGGGTCCCAGCAGGACCAAGCCCCAACCCCAGCAGTGACTCTCTGACTGAGACACACTTCATTGGTTTTCCTCCCTCCGCATCTCACTTTCTCCACTCCTTTACTTGTGCAGATAAACTGTCTGTGCCCGAGTCCATGTTACAAGTTTTGCTTTTGAGGACATTCAAACTTCAAGAAATGGGAGATGGGGAGAAAAAGTGGGAGATGGAAAGTAGGAAACAGAAGTGATACTTGAGATCGGCCTTGAAAAACAGTTGAGAGTCAGACACTGGGATGGAAAGGCCTTAACCAGGAATACAAAGAAACAAAGGCATGGAAGCCTGAGGGACATCTGGAGTCTGAAATGTGCCAGAGTCCTTGGAACACAGGGAGTGCAGAGGGCTAGGCAGCCGGCAGCACAGGGGGGTCATCCAGGGGCAGCTCAAGTAGAGGCCTGCATGCAGAGTAGATCTAAGATGAAAAATTTCCTTTGTTGCACAAAGAGATCTACTCTAGAAACACAGACCCCTTATCAAAATCTTTTCCTCTGAGTCCTGCTCCCCATCTGAGTAATCAAATGTGCAGAGTCATAGAACAGAATATGCACTGGGCCCGGGCCAATTTAGTACTAAAGATCCCAGAATTCCAGAGGCAGCTTGCCTTTCTAAGTGGCTTGAGAAAGCCAGCCATATGATGGTACAAAGCCCTTTGGCTTTTTAGACAACACCCACTGTCTTCTGTAACATCACCAGAAATAAAGATATGTTTGTTTCGAGCAGATTAAAAAATAGTGCCCTTTACCTTTGCTGGATTCATGGTTCTCATTTGATTCCGTAGTGGACCTTTGTGCCAGGTACTGCCTGGTGTGGGGTCCTGACTGTAGGGAGAACTAGATAGTCCTTCTCTACTCTGGAGGTCTTTTTTTTTTTTTTTAAATATTTTATCTGTTTATTTGACAGACAGAGATCACAAGTAGGCAGAGAGGCAGGCACAGAGAGAGACAGGAGGAAGCAGGCTCCCTGCTAAGCAGAGAGCCTGATGCGGGGCTTGATCCCAAGACCCTGGGATCATGACCTAAGCTGCAGGCAGAGGTTTTAACCCACTGAGCCACCCAGGCACTCTTCTACTCTGGAGGTCATAATGAAACTCTGAAGATCCCAAAGTTGTAACCAATGTCAATGATTCTATTTCCATATCATTAAAAGTTCTGCTTTCCCATTCCTTTTCATAGCTGCTCATTTTCCAATGTGGGATTTGAGAATTATAAGACAGTACACCTATAGCAGCTGCCCCCAATGTCCTGTCCGTATACCCTTGGCCTTGCCATTCTAGGGAACCACTGCTTGATTTCCCAGCTACTTGAGGGTTTACTTGGGTGGTTGGCCCACTCTGCCCAAATCTAGGAGGCCATAACGGCCAGGGAATTAATGCTCATGTCCCTGCAGCAGCCCTCAGCCAACAACAAAAGAAGTTAAAGGATAAATACCCTAGCTCCCTCTCTTTTCAGCTGTGACAACTCTGAAGTGCATGTTCTACATTGATTTCCAAGGAGTTTCCCAGTGGGATTAAGCTCTGGTTGCCGAGAGTGAAAATCAGTTTCGCATTTCATCAGAACCGGCCCCTCCCTGTCCCTCTTTCCCACTCCCCTCCCCATGGTTTCCGATCATCTCCCAAGTAATTAGTTGCACTCGGTTCCTGGTCCCAGGACATCCTGGGGAATCCATACTCAGATATCATTCACCAGTCTTTCCATGTATTTGTTTGATTGATTGACTTTAGATTTTACTTATTTGTTTGAGAGAGAGAGAAACAAGTTGAGAGGAGGGATAGATGGGGAGGGAGAAGCCAACTCCCTGCTGAGCGGGAATCCCAGGACCCTGAAATCATGACCTCAGCCAAAAGCAGATGGTTAACCAACCTAGCCACCCAGGGGCCGCCAGTCTTTCCATTTTAGCACCAACTCTAACATGCTTGGTTCTGTGAGGGGGAAAATGAGATTTTTAAAAGTCATTTTGATTGGTTATGTTCAAGTTTCTCTTTTGCCCTCACTACTATAGATATTTGAAAGAGTTACCTACTTAAAAAGAACATGCTGAATAAGTCGTTTTGAGTGAGGAAGACAATTATTGCAGGACTGATTGGGAAAAGAGTCCCTAAAAATGTGTACTGGAAGGCAAATGTAAGAGGAATCAGAAGTGGCTCAGTCCAGCTAAAAAATGGCAGGGAAAAAAAAGGTGACAGGTGGTGAAAAATAAAGATGGATTTTTCTATTGAAATATAATTAACATTTAATATCCTCATAGTTTCAGGTATATCAGAGTGATTTGATATTTTTATACATTATGAAATGATTCCCATGATAACTCTAGTTACCATCTGTCACTATACAGAGTTATTACAGTATAATTGACTATATTTCTAATGCTGTACATTGTGTGTGCTGTGACTTACTTATTTTATAACTGGAAGTTTGTACCTCTTAATCCCATTCACCTATTTCACTTCCCCTTTCCCTCTGATAACCAATAGTTTATTTCCTATGAGTTTGCTTCTGTTTCATTTTGTTTGAAATAAAGATGGATTTGCACTAAGAAAAGCACAGTCTCTCACTTTTCCAGTCTTTGTAAGTATGTGTGGCAGAAATGTTGGTTACTTTTATAGAGAGAATTTCATCTTTGTTAGAGCGGCACTGTATCCAGCCACAACTAATGAATCTTGATTGATTTGAACTGTGGCAACCCTGTTTCCCTACCATGCAGCTAAAAGTTGCCACGTGATTAGTTCTAGGCAGTGAGACATAATAAAAACCTCACTGGGGGATCCTGGGAAAGATTTGCTTTCTCGACAAAAAGGGACAGAATGGGTTGTCACTGTTTTATTCTTCTTTTTTGTGAGTTAAATGCAGATGAGATACCTGGAATTGCTGCAGATATCTTGTGACCACAAGGCAACAAGCCAACATGCAGATAATGACTGTATGGATAGAAAAGAAAGATAGAATGAGCTTGTCTGTATTAAGCATTAACCTGGGCTGCTGATGTATATGCAAAATCATTATAGAGAAAAATAAACCTCTATCTGTGTAAGTACCTCTTAAGTTGAGTTTCCTGCTACTTATAGCTTAAAGCATTCCCAAATTCTAAAAATATTATCTGCCAAGTGCTTTAAAAAATATTCATACATGTGATTTTGTAAGAGTGACCACCAATTACAAGTATCATTAGATCAATAAAATCTCAGTTAATTATATTTAATTAAGTTTGAAAAAGCCCACAGATCAAAGTTCATTTAAGATGAAGAAAGTATGGTAATTTAATTGATTCATTAATTAGGAAGAACTAAAGGTTGAAGGACTGCTACCAGAACTAGTCAGTAACCCAATAGGAAAATAGTCAATTTTTAGGGAATATTCATATTGCATATATACATATATAACCTTGTATGTACTTCTCCCAGATGACATATAAAGTATTTTGCACTTGGTTGTTTATTGGTTAAGGATAGATCTTAGATATTGCCCTGCATTGTTTCGGAGAATTTCCTCATACTTTCTATTTTTACACTTCCTAGTACTCCACTGTGTGGATATCTCATGGTCTATTCAACAACTGTCCTATGGATGGGTGTTACGGATTTACTTGTGTCTTCCCAAAGTTCATATGTTGAAACCTTCACCCCCACATCCCTTAGAATGTGACCATATTTGGAGATCAGGCCCTTAAAGATGTAATTCAGGTTCAGTGAGGTTATACTGGTGGGGCCCTAACCCAGCAGGACTGGTGTCCTTGTAAGAAAAGGAAGTGACACCACAGATGGAAGCATTCAGAGAAAAAGCAATGTGAGGACACAGCAAGAATGTGCAACTGGGTGCTGGTCACTACTGAGACCTCCCTGAAAGCACCAGAATCTAGAGGGCTTTGCTTTGGGATTCCAAACTTCCATTTTGGAACCCTCACTTTCTCCTGGGGCAGGTCCGATGACATCTGAAGCCAGCAGGGCTCCCAGGTTTGGCCTCGGGGATGAACCTGTGGCTGCTAGTTCCTCTGCAGCTCCACGGGTGGGTGAGGGGAGCATTTATGCGTGTAAGTGCTGAGGGGGCTGGGATATTGGCACAGCTTTGCCACAGGCAGCCTTCCAGTGAACACTTCCTCCACAGTTTACTCTCCCACCTCCCACGCTAACTCTCTACCTGGTGACTCGGGGCTTCCTGCATTTCTGGGAGTCCTGGGGGAGACAGGCTTCAGGCTGAGACACAGTCTTCATTTTAGCAGTGGCGAGTTCCTCCATATGTTTATCTATCCGTGTGTTCTGTTCACCGTCTGCCATTAAACATTCATTAATAACTCCCGTGTAATGATAAACCTGCTCCCACTCTCCACACTGTTGGGGGTTTATTTCTTCTGGAACTTATGTGTCATGATTTTAGTGGGATTTGGAGAGAGAATGGAGAAACAATTGCACGTGGCTCCCTCATCCTGACCGAGAAAACTGATTATCACATAGTGTAGTGCCAAGGGCACTTGACAAGGTGCCTAGAGACTAATATCCTTGTCTAATTCCATGACCGTCTATGCCACCATGTTCTTACACTCTTTCCTTATGGGTCCCTTATAGCTCCAATAGTCTTAGATTTTTTAAAAAATATTATTTCATTTTTTTAATTTACATTTTTAAAATTCCAGTATAATTAACATACAGTGTTATATTAGTTTCAGGTGTACAGTCTAGTGATCCAACTATTTTACACATTATTCAGTGCTCATCATGATAAGTATATTCTTAATCCCCCTCACCTATTTTCTGTATTTAAGATCCAACATTCCGGGGCACCTGGGTGGCTCAGTGGGTTAAGCTGCTGCCTTCGGCTTGGGTCATGATCTCGGGGTCCTGGGATCAAGTCCCGCATCGGGCTCTCTGCTCGGCAGGGAGCCTGCTTCCCTTTCTCTCTCTCTGCCTGCCTCTCCGTCTACTTGTGATTTCTCTCTGTCAAATAAATAAATAAAATCTTAAAAAAAAATTGTTAAGATCCAACATTCCAAGATTCTTTAGGGGATATTTTTTTTCATATAGTGGATACCACCTGTTGACAGTGAGCCTTATCCTTAACATTTTCTCATGACACCCCAGAGCATCACAAATGAACATCTATGTCACCTTCCTTTTTCCCATTGTCCAAGAACCTTCAAAGATTTCAAGAAGGAAGAAAATCAGAAGCAAATTATTCAGCTGGGAAGTCTCAGAGTAATGCAGAATCCTTTTGTCCCCTTCTTATTTTCTAATTCCCTGCTAACAGCAGTAGACTCCGCTCTTTCTTAAAACCTATCCTTTCTATGAATAAGGAGACACCAAACAAGCTCAAGTGAAAGAAGTAGGTAAAAGAAGTAACAAAAGAAAACTAACTAACTAACTAACTAACTAACTAACAGAAAGCTAACTGGTACTGCCAGTGTGGTGAGAATGTGTCCATACACCCAAAAGAGAAGCTGTTGGGACCTAAGAACACTTAAAACACAGCCCTTACCCTCCAGGAATATACAGATTCATCAATCAAATTTTCCATCATTGAGCCACATTGGAAAGGAACAGTCAAGTGTTTGCTAGATAAATGTGAGGCTACATGAGAATTCATTTGGTGTTGGCTGTGCCCTGCAGGGGTGTAGCCTGTTATTGCCAACAAAATGCCAAAGACTGGAATGAAAGATGTAAATCTCATCAAGAAGGGGTCTTTGGAGCATATGGCACAGAGATGAGTCAGCTCAAAGGGACAGAAATGTGCCAATATGGCATGCCAAAGTGATGCACAAAGAATGGATGTAGGTAGTCAAAGCCAGCACTTCTGCTCACCTTGCACCATTTGCCCACCCAGAAGAGGTTTGTTGAGGTTGGGCAAGGATAGCATAGATCTTACACAGATGTTTATCTGGAGATGGGTTACCATTATTTATAATGGTGAGTAAAAAAATTAGGTGTGGTTTATTTAGGTCCATTTGCTTAGATATGGTTTACTCACCTTAGCTATCTCTAGCTGCATAACAAATCACCCCTAAATATAGCACCTAAGGAAACAACAGTTTCATTGTTATATCTTATGATTCTGTGGGCCAGGAATTTGCAATTCTCCTATTCAAAATGGTCTCAACTGAGATCACCTAGTGATTTCAGTGGTGATACTCAGTTGTGCATAGGCTTCACTTATGTGCCCAGCATCAAGGTGATAGATAGAAGGCTATATCCAGCTGATACTGTTGACAAGAGAGCTTGTATGTGACTCCTCCAGTATGGCTCTATCAGTTTAATTGGACTCCTTACATGGTGACTTGGGGCTCTAAAAGAATGTGTTCTAAGACATAGGAAGCAGAAGCTGTCAATGTCTTAAGGCCTGAGCTGGAAAACTGGTACATCATCACCTCCCTGGTATCCCATATAATCTCAGAACTTCCCCAGTTCAAAGGAAGATAATACAGACTTCTCAATAGAAGTGGTGTCGAAGACTCTGTGGTCATCTTCACTCTGTTACAGCATTAAAGAGAAGACTAGAGAACAAAATGCTATGCAAAACTACTCATCAGGTGACCAAACATCTTGTTTCTCCAGGACTGAGGGATTTCTTGGGGCTTTTAAGGCTAAAACGGGAACTATCCCAGGCAAACACCGTAGGTCTCCCTACTTACTCAGCTCATTCTTATTCATCATGACATTGACAAATAGAGCAGGTTCTTCCCATCTTTGCATTGTAGTATCTTCTTGCAGGAGATGTGGATTCATGTGGGTTGTGGTTCAAGGAGACAGCTCAGGATACAGCTTTCTGAAATTGAAGTTGGAAATATGGATGTTTTCAAGTAAGGAGAGAAGAATGCACAAAGGTAGAATGTCAGAGTAAGAAAGAAATGTCCCAAGCTATCTTTCCCACATGTCACAGTTAGAGTTCATCAAATTTATTATTCTAATTGTATTTAGTTATAGCTTACACTTTGTTTACTCTTCCCCAGCCCTTACTTAGTGTTTTTGTATTCTTTTTTTTTTTTAATTTTATTTATTTATTTGACAAAGAGAGAGAGAAATCATAAGTAGGCAGAGCAGCAGGCAGAGAGAGAGGGTAAAGCAGGCTCCCTGCTGAGCACAGAGTCTGATGCAAGGCTCGATCCTAGGACCCTGAGATCATGACCTGAGCTGAAGGCAGAGGCTTAGCCCACTGAGCCACCCAGGTGCCCCAAGTCTTGCTTTTTTATCTACTCCATCACTATAAGTCTTTTGATTAGAGCATTGAGTCCATTTATATTCAAGGTAATTATTGATAGGTATATACTTATTGCCATTTTATTACTCGCTTTATGGTCGTTTTGTAGTTCTTTTCTGTTCCTTCTCTTACTCTCTTCTCTCATGGCTTTCTGGCTTTTTTTAGTGATACATTTGGATTCCTTTCTCTTTATTTTTTGCATATCTATTACTGGTTTTTTATTTGAGGTTACCATTAAGTTTAAACATAACATCTAACACATATAGCAGTCTATATTAAGTTGATGGCTGCTTAAGTTTGAACCCATTGTTTATTTCTCTCCCCCATCCCACATTTTAGGTATATGGTACCATACTCTACATCCTTTTATTTTGTGAATCTCTTGACTGATTTTTGTAGATATACTTATTCTTACTGCTTTTGTGCTTACAGTATTTCTTACTCATGCTTATGGCCTTTCCTTTCTATTCAGAGAGTCCCCTTTAACATTTCTTGTAGTACTGATTTAGTGGTCATGAATTTCTTTAACTCTTGTCTATCTGGGAAACTCATTATCTCTCCTCCTATTCTGAATGATAACCTTGCTGCATAGAGTAGTCTTGGCTGTAGTTCTTTAAATTTTTGTTTTGTTTTTGTTTGTTTGTTTTCTTCCAGCACTTTGGATATATCTTGCCAGTCCCTTCTGGTCTTTAAAGTTTCTGCTGAAAAATTAGCTGATAGCTTTATGGGGTTTTTCTTGTATATAACTGTTTTCTTTTCTCCTGCTCTTTTTAAGAGTCTCATGTTCTACCGACTGAGCTAGGCAGGCGCTTTCTCCTGCTCTTTTTAAAACTCTCTCTTTATCACTACATTTTGCCACCACAATTACTATGTGTCTTGGTGTAGACCTCCTGGGTTGATTTTGGGGGAGGATCTCTGTGCCCCTTGGATCTGAATTTGTTTCCTTCCTCAAATTAGGAAAGTTTATTTATGACAAAGTAATATTGACTATTATAGAACTGTGTCCATGATGTTTTCCTCATCATGGGACTTCCCTTGGGACAGGGCATAGAAGAATAGCCATTGGGCTTCAAGAGGATGTAGCAGATTGTATTTTTCAGAAATGACCATACTAATATATATATCATCCCATATGTTCTTATGATTTGGTACTCCCATTCCTCCATCCAGGGATGGGGTCCTATATTCTTGACCCTTGATTGTGGGCAGATCTTTCTGGTATCTTGACCAGTTGAGAAAATAATCCTATGTGACTTCCGAGGATAGGTCATAAAAGGTATACATCTTCTGCCTGGTTCTCTCTCTTTCTCTGTTGGTCTCATCCTTGGATCCCAGTCACCAAGCTGTGAGGAAACTAAGTAACCACATAGGAATGCCATAGGTAATAGATGTCTTAGCGACTATTTAAGTTTTCTCAGCTACTCAAGTTTTCCCAGCCAATAGATAGCATCAACTGCTACACAGGTGAGCATCAAACTTGAGATGATTTCATCTCCCATCCTTTGAGACCTCAGCTGAGGCCCTAGACATTATGGAGGAGGGGTCAGTCAATTCTGCTATACACAGTCTTAATTCCCAACCCAGAGAATCCATGAACATAAAATGATGTTTTTATGTTACTATACTTTGGGGTCATTTGTTATAGTAACCAAAGTAACTATAACAGAGGGGTCCTACTCAAGGACTACTGTGGTCCACCTATCCAGGAAGAAGGGAAAGATAATCTGAATGATGTTTTAGACTGGAAGGATGAGGCTAGGGGTACTAAGAAATAGGCAAGGGTATAAAATGAGTTATGGAACAGACAGGATCAGAGGATTCAAGAACTAAATCTGCAAACTAGGAGACTCTGACATATGGTAAGTAGGCACTTATTTTCCAAAGAATCTGGTTTGCCTTGCAGTAAGGAGTGGTTCCAGATCAGGGAGGTAGAGGAGGCTATCTTGGAAGCCAATGGGTGGGCTTCAGCATACGCTGTAAAAAGGATTTGGACATCAGATGGGTGGCTGGACCAAATGATAACATTTAGGGTTGCCTGTTTGGCTCAGTCAGAAAAGCATGCAACTCTCGATCTTGGGGTCATGAGTTCAAGACCCACATTGTAGGAGATCACTTCAATAAATAAAACTTTGGGGATGCCTTGGTGGCTCAGTTGGTTAAGCCACTGACTTTGGCTCAGGACATGATCCTGGAGTCCTGGGATCTAATCCCATATCAGGTTTCCTCTGCTCTGCTTCTCCCCCTGCTTGTGCTCTCAATCTCTCTGTCAAATAAATAAATAACATTTATTTAAAATTTTTTTAAAAATTTTTAAATAAATAAAATTTTGGGAAAAAAGATGACATTTAATATTCTTTCAATCCTGATATTCCATGAATTTCTTAGAGAAATATAAAACACTATGCAAATGTATATATTATTATTCATGCATTTTCTGTGGGCCTGATAAGAAGAGGCTTAATAGAAATTGGTAGGTAGCTAGAGATTTTATTCATAAAATCTCTAACAATCCATTTATTGCAATAGCTCTTAATTATTTATTCAACTGGGCTGACTTTTAATGTCTTAAGTGCAGGGATCAGATATCTTCATGTCCTCAGTGGTTAATATAAACTTGTAAGAGAACAGGAACTCAGTAATTATTGCTCAGCCGGTTAAGTGACTGGCTGTTGATTTAGGCTCAGATCATGATCTCAGGGTCCGGGGATTGAGCACTCCCACATCAGTCTCCACACCCAGTGGGGAGTCTGCTTGAGGATTCTCTCTCTCTCTCTCTCCCTCTCCCTCTGCCCCTTCCCCTGCTCTCTAAAATAAAGAAATATTAAAAAAAAAAAAAAAGAAGAAGAAGAAGAAGAAAAGAAATTGGTCCTAAAGTCAAGGCAAGAAGCTAAATAATTCTAATAAGGTCAGTGGAGGCATCACTGTATCTCCCTTGTGCTGGCAGCAAAATGAATTCCCACTACACCATCCACAATGAGCCAACTTTCCATAATACATTAGATTCCAGGCTCAAGGGAATATTCTCCTAATAAATATGAGGGGAAGTGAGGATGAAGAAATAAATCCATGTGGGAAGTATGTGACACCACAGCCAAGCATTTAGCCACAGGGAAGAGGTAGCCCCAACTCCCGAAGCCACATTTGTGAGTAAATTATATATTATTGGAGAATGGGGGTAAAGGCAACCAGAATAATGTAACAGCTCCTGCCCTACATTCTCCAAATTATTCAAATTATTCATGAAATCTCTAACAATCCATTGATTGCAATAGCTCTTAACTATTTGTTCAACTGGGCTGACTTTTAAAGTCTTAAGTGCAGGGATCAGATATCTTCATGTCCTCAGTGGTTAATATAAACTTGTAAGAGAACAGGAACTCAGTAATTGTTTGATAAATAGGTAGACAGAGGGAATGGCTGACTGGCTGGCTGACTGGATGGATGGGTAGATAGATGGATGGACAGATAACATTTCCTCTTGGATATTTGAAAACTGGCAAGCCTACCACCCAAGTGCAGGTTTGCTATTCCAGCACTTAGAAACTGTGGCCCAGAATCTTTGAATATTGGTAGGTGAGGGGTGCAAAGAAATCTGGACATTTATGAGTGGTTTTCTGATACTTCTGTATCAACTTATCCTCCTTAGAATTGCTCTATAAACTACCATGGAGCACTAGGATGGGTCCTCCACCAATTAAGCATATTGTTCATTTATTCAACAAATATTTATTAAGCACCCCAGTCCCTCTGCTAGGCACTGGAGATAAAGATATAAACAGGTTGTGACTCTGACCTCGTATAATCAAATACAATTTGATACTGCAATGATAGAAGAATAAGGTGCTACAGGGACATGGTAAGAGCAGATACATTGATCTAGGGAAGATCAAAGAAGGTTTCCCACAGAAAATGATGTGGAGTGCTAAGTGAGGAACCAGGCAAAATAAATGTGGATGAGTACTCCAGGCAGAAAGAAAAACATATGCAAAAGTCTAGAAACAAGCTGAAGCCAGAAGAGTTTCAGAAACAGAGACATTCTATAGGGTCATGTATTTAGCCATAAACAAGTGTGAAAACTCACAGAAGATCCCTTTTTATTTGAACTGAAAAAAAGGCTTATTAACTAAAAAGCTCTTTTGCTGTCCTGAAAAGACCAAATTATAAATTTCTGGTCAGCTAGGACTGTGATTTTCTCATCTTTGTGGCCACAGAGGGCTAGTTTTCTTACACAGAGAAGGAACTCCGCACTTATTATACACCTAAAACTTCCCTTAACATGTAAGCAAATTCTAATTTTCTTCTAGAACACCCTATGCTCCAACATGGTCAGACTAAAAGCAAATGTCTCATAGCCCTAACTATGGAAACAATTCTGTATAAGCTTTTGGCTATCTCTGAATGACTGTGTATCTAAGAGGCTTTGTCTACTTCTGAGTTTCCCAAGAAGTAGACCTTAAGACAAAGAGCTGAGCACTAGTGGCTTATTGGAGAGGTAATCCCAGAAAGCACTGATAAGGGAGAGGGAAAGAGAGACAGGCAAGGGAAGGAAGTCAGTAAAGGGTATACTCATGAGTTTACTGCTATAGGAACATGGGGCTCAAACATATGTGAATCTCTGTGGAGTAGTATAGAAAACATCTCAGAATTCACTCAGAAAAGAAGGAGCGGAGGTATTAATCCACCAGATTCCATCTCTCATTGATTGGTTCAGGGCAGTTCCTGAGAAAGGTAACTCCCAACATTTCTGGCCTGCCCCCAAGCAGGCAAAGGAAATGAGGGTTTATGGGCATGGCACTAAAGCATCTGCTACTGTTTGTCTCCCACTTAGGCCCTAAGCCCTGCTCATGTGGTTGGGGGCATAGGAAGTCAAGTCCCTGAGATCCAGACCACCATTTGGTCCTGCACTAAGGGGGATTTCCTGATGGCAGGGAGGTTGAGGTCAATTCTGTGTCATTGCTCTGTTTGATCTACTGGGGTATGAAAGAAGTCACACAATTCTTTGCTGACACCTTTTTTAAAGTTTCTTCTGACCCAAACACCTACTGTACTTACACTTCAGTTAATTTTTCATCCTATCTTCTATATTATAATTTTTATTTTTAATCATAATGTTCATTAAAATCTTTTCACTCTAATCTCCTGCCTCACCCTTCCTCATGAAGAAACCTAGGACATCCTGGGAATAGGGAAACTGAGGCTTGGAAACTAGAAATAACAACACAAGCTCACATGGCTAGCTAAAAATAGAGCCAGGACTAGAATTTGAATCTCTGGGTGTCTAGTTCAGAAGCTGACAAACTCTGACCATTGGGCCAAAGCCAGCGTTCTGCCTAGTTTCATAAATAAACATTTATTAGGATGTTTGTGTACATAGTATATATGGTTTCTTTCATGCTACAACAGCAGGGCTGAGTAGTTGCAACAGAGACAGTGTGTGCCCCACAGAGCCAACATGTTTACTACCTGGCCCTTTACAGAAAACGTCTGTCTGTTCTCGGCCACTGTTTATCCTTTTGTCTCCTAATTCCTAACTCTTGCATTATCTACAGTCACAATGTCATCTCACATACAGTCTCTACTTTACACTGTATAAGAACCCAGGCAAGATTTCCCCATTTTTTTTAAAATTTTTTATTTTTTATAAACATATATTTTTATCCCCAGGAGTACAGGTCTGTGAATCACCAGGTTTACACACTTCACAGCACTCACCAAAGCACATACCCTCCCCAATGTCCATAATATAGATGAGAACATTAAGACATAGAAAGGCTGTTACTTGCCCAAGATTACATAACTGGTTGAGAGGCAGAGGCAAGAGCTGAATCTATATCTTCTGACTTTATGTGCTTTTTCCACCCAGCCTCTGCTCTCTCTTGGGCTCTGTCATGCCTGTCCTTAGTTTAATTCCTAAATACTCTTCCTTTCAGGCAAGAGCCTCTCAATAGATGTATAGCTTTCTGTATGACATGAGTAATCTAGATGTATATCGTCATGTTTTTCTTGTTGTCTTCAACTCAAACATAGTGCTAGTACAAGATAAGTTAAAAGAATCCAGGAACAAACCCATAAATTTTGATAATGTAAGTGGTTGTTTTTTATAAACTGAGATTTATTGATGGAGAAATGAAGGCCCTTCAAGTGCAGAGGACTGAGAAGATTTATCTGTGGCATACCACATTAGAATTCAGTCTCACTAGTTAAAGAAATATTCCAGAAGGGCTTAACACACCCAGTTGTGACCACGCCAAGCAACAGCATTTTGTCTGAAATATTCCAGTGGGACAATGTGGTTCAGACAATTTTCTGACAAATATATCAACGGAGAAAAGAAAAGAATTACAGAAATTGAACACATGCTCTCACTGGAAGTATGTATGCAGGTGATTAATGTTGAGAATCACTATTATAATAAAAAAAATTTGTGGTCCCATCATAATTCATCTGTAGCCAGCTCTAAGTATCTAACCCTTTAAATAGTACATTTATCTTATGATGAACAATGGAATTCTAGATTTTACACACTTTTAGGTTAAAACTGACAAACTACTTTTAAACTATCACACACACAAGACTTGCCATGTGAATTTGACAACACTCAAACTGATCTGTACTCCATCCAAGGAGAAAAGTCACTGTTTCCACCTTGCCTCTGCTCCCTTGGGCTCCTGCCTGTCCTTAAGTCTCACTCTTAAATGCCCACCCACTCCCCCCAGGAGCTTCATGGCTTTCTACATGGTTTAAGTAATCTCAGGTATACATCACTCATGTTTTCTCGTTGCCTCCAAAGCAAACAAAAATGTAGCTCTGGTACAAGATAGACTACAAGAATCCAGGACCACATTTGGACATTGTAGCAATATGAAATTCCTATAATCTTTTCTAAATGCTTTCTCTAAATCTCTGTGCTTCTTGCATTGCAGACCAGCAACCAATAATCCACAGAAGAGCACCAGTCTGCACTTTGAGTGGCACTCAGAGATTTCCTCTTCTTAATTTTCCATGTTGTGCTGGTTTTCCATTGTGAGTTCCATGCCATGTTCCCTCCCATCTTCTCAGAATTGGCCCTATTGCTTCCTTATTTCTATGTGTGAATTAGAATCGCACTTTCATCATAGTATTGGTAAGAAGGTTTTGATTCCCTTGATAAACTCTGCCTACCAAAAATGCTGGCTCCCTACTTCACGTACTCCTTTCAGAATGACAATGCCATGTAAGAATCTCTTCTATTCTGAGCTGTGTAAAATTCTCTTCTATTCCACCTACATTTGGGTGGCATCTGCCACTTAGCCAGGGCAAAGGGAGGTACTGTTTAATATCTATGTGACAGGAAGTGTCACTTCCTCATTGGCATCCAAGTCTAAAATAGATTTCCCCACTGGGCAGAAACACTGTAGCCATGACACTACCTGTATCCTGTCATTGCCCTAGGAACTACTGTTCCCCAACCCTCTCCTCTGCCAGTGGCTGAAACCCTATTTGACTGATTGCATTTCTCCTTGATCATATTGTACTGAATTTTAAGTAGCTAGAACATTCATTGTTGACAGTTACCTTGCCTGAATCCCTAGTTGTCCCCATCAATTCAAACCTCCCTATTAAGATGAGGTCAACAGGCACTCTCTTAACCAGAAGAGAGAGGAACATATTTTAAACTACACCAATCCCATCTGAAGTGTTAATTGTTGATATACACTGTGAAGTAGCATTTTTAAATGGATAAAATCTTAGCCTTTACTCCTGGTTGGTGTTTAGACTTTGATGACTAAATTTCTCTAGAAGATAAATTATTTTAGGAACAGCTTGGGAATAGAACTGGCTTCTGTTCAAATTAAAGTTTGTCACCATAATACATTTTGCTTCCACATCCTTTCAACTCCTACTTTTAGCTGTGCAGACTTGCTAATTCTCCTGTATTTCAAAGGTGAGAGGTGCCAGCATTGACAGAGGCAGTGAGGTGCTGGGTGAAAGGAAGGAGACTTTGACCTTGGGGGAAGATACGTAACAAGTAAATGTTATTTTAAATGCTTAGGGGGAAAATGTCAATTTTTAGTTACAGGGAATTAAAGCAAAAAGATGAAAAAATACTAAACTTTTTAAAGATCAAAAACATCCCTTATTAAATTAAAATCTTACGCAAATGCCAAAGGAAAAAAAAATACTGTAGTTTGAGGAACCTGTGAGAAATGTAAAGATTCTGTTTCCTCAATCCATCGAAGTCCCATATCCCAGAAAAACTGAGACTCACAGCTTTCAAAACAATTTAAACTCCTAAGCCACGACATTCGGTAAGCTTCTTCTGGGGCATCGCTGGAATTCAGGGTATTCCAAAGATTGTCTTCCTTCTCCCCAGCCTCCCTCCTTCATGTTGATTCTAGCAGCTGATATTTAAAGATGAGGATGACAAGAAATAATGCCACTTTCCTCCTCTGTTTTAAAAAAAGAATTGTTGAACTCAGACATGACTGTCACTCACAGCCCCAACATTTGACTGACACGTCTTTAAAAAGTTATTTTTTTCTTTCAAAACAAGGGTGATGGTTCCTGCATATTTAAAAAAAAAAAATTCTCATCAACTGGGAAACACAATCACTACAAAGCTTTGGCACACTGCTTTGGGGGCAAGAGGTGATTGAGAAGAAAACATGCTAATATTAAACACATTTGTTTAAAGCAAATGTCCAAGTTGTATCCCAGAGTCAGGGTAGATTCCAGCAATTTCTTTCTCATTCTGCATCTGTAGTTTTGGTCAGTGCTGAACAATGGTTATAATGTTGACCCTTATACACATTAAGCTCCTGACCATCAAAGGAAGAATAAATATTGTTTGGTGTAATGTCCTGGCTAAGCCAAAAGATTAGCATAAAACATTATTAAAAAGAAAATCACAAGCCCAAAACAGAGTCCCCTGTGCTAAGCCCATGTCACTAAACCGAGATTAATACTTAACCTAAATGCAGTTTCAGTCCTCCTCAGGAATGCAATCTTAACTGGTCAGTCTAGAATTTCCTGATCAGCACCGAAGAGGTAATTCATCCAATAAGATCCATTTGTCCCCCCAAAAGAATGTAACTTTGGCTGAAATGATCCCTTTTTGTTGTTGTTGATGACTTTTGTTCCACTCTCTCTCTGCTTTTAAAAATCTTCCCTTTTGTACAGATATTCGGCGCTTCTTTCCACTTGGTAGGTGAATACTGCCCAATTCATAAATAGTTTACTTAAGTCAACTAGGTCTTCAAATTTTACATGGTGAAGTTTTTGTTATTTAACAACATTTCAGAAAGATTTTCAACTTTAGGTGAAATGGTCATTTTAACCAAATGATTAAAAAAAAAATAGAATCCGTATTCCTTGAGTACTCTCGTTAAACTATTACTTCACGTGTAAATTGAGAAAGCCCTAGTAGAAAGTTCATTCATTTATTTAGCAAAGACTTATTAAGTGCCTAATCTGTGCCAAATGCTGTGTTAGGTGCTGGAAATACAGCCATAAACAAAACAAAATCCCTGAGCTCACATGACTTATAGATTACTGGGAGAGACAGATATAAAGCAAATAATTACATAAACAATTGTGATAGGCCCTACAAAGAAGAAATACAAGATGTTATGAGAAAGTATCATAGGAACAGAGAAACCAATAAAAGCATGTGCAAAGGTGCTGAGGTGGGGGTGGAGCCTGATCCTTTAGAGAAAAGGAGAGTGGGAAAACAGCTAAAACAGTATAAATAAGTGTTCGGGGATGAGACCAGAGACCAAGCAGTGACTAGATCAGTCAGGGCTCTGTTGATCATAATGATGAGTCCATACTTTATCCAAATAACAAAAGGAAACAATGGCTAAGAGACCTATTGTTCCCCAGTATCTGTTCACACCTTTTTCCTTTAGCGACAGAACCCCTGAATGTAGGCAGACACACAGCTGCCCAAAACAAAGGCTACAATTCCCAGACTCTTATGTGAATGATTTCTTGCCAATTAAATGTAAGTAGAAGTGATAGAAGCAACTTCCAGGAAGCGTCTTTAAATAAGAGGGTGTATTTTCTCTTGAGTGGGACTGCTGATCAGATGACAGGAATCTGAGTACCCATCTTGGACCATGAAGGGAGAAGTCACATACTAAGGACAGCAATGCCACAAGGTGAATGAAGTCTGATTACGTGTCATCATGAGGGACCAAACTACTTCTGGATGGATACCTCTGGACTTCTACTACATGAGAGGAGATTACACTGAAGCAAGCCACTCTTCTTGGAGGCTTTCTGTCAGTCTCTGTTGAACCTCTTCTTACTTGATGCAGAACTCATTTCTTAAAAGTAGAGGTTAAAGAAAGGTCGCTCATGATGGGATTATGATCTGTTAAACCCACAAATTTCTATGACATTTATGACATAACTGAATACTTAATCTAAGAAATAAAACCAGAGCAAAGCTTTTGTTTACTTACTTATTCATTTTTTTATTCATTTGCTTTATCATTTGGCACCTGTCACATACAAAATACTTGTCTTAGGGGTTGTAGAGGACAAAATCACAAACCCTTTGATGCCTACGCTAAAAGGATTCACAATATGAAAATACAGATGTGGATAACCCAAGAGGATAGTTAAAGAAAAGCTGATGTTAAGAACAGAGACAATTCACTGAGATAATAAAACCATCATGCATTGAGTCTAATTGCACCCATAAAGCTACCACATAGCCTAAGCTCCATTCCAGTTCAGAAGCTATCTAAACTAATACTCTAAGACACAAAGTTTCAGAACAACAGGACACTTTAAAGAAAGCCACTACCTATCTAATCCGATAATTAATAGGATTCTCTTGACCTCAGCAGACCACTCAAGCAAAGTAAACAGGCAAAGAACATTTCCTCCTTGAAACCAGGGATTAACAAAGAAAACTCAGCCAAACACTGGGCTTCAAACACCTGCTGATGAAATCTGTTTTACCATTGTCACTGCCAAAGCTAGTCTCCAGTCACAGGTTTATCATAGCTGCTGAGATCTTACTTAAGAATTAGCACTGCAGTTTCACAGGAGAGAAACCTGATGTGATGTTTGAAAGTAATGTTGAAGGACAAACGCCTCAGCAAACAATCCTTTAAGAACATTTGTGAACATACACCAGCTGAGGGAGGAAGCCCATGGAAGACAGTGTGCTACAGTCTTGGGTGAGCAGGCAGTAGGGGGGAGGAGGGTTATTTCTGAGCACTTCTGTGCCAGGGATTTGTTTAAGGCATGTATTATAGGAGAGCTTGTTTAATAGTGACAACATCTTTGTGAGATTTGAATGTTGACTCCTTTAACACATAAAGAAACTGAGGCTGAAGAGGATATGATTTAACCAGATCATGCAAATCAGATGAGTTCTGTACATTAAGTCCGGCAATGCAGCTCTGCGGGAGACAGTGTCATCAACTGTAAATTGGAAGTGAGGGCTGCTAGCAGATGGTCTCCAAGGACATTTTCCTTGTAAAAGCCAACTTATAGTTCTCCACCTAACAGTCAGCAAGCCTGTTTCTGAGCCTTGAGGGTGCCTATCAGTTCTAGCAAGAGTAAAGTCTTCTTTTTGTACTAAGCTGATAAATTCAGCACAATAAACAACTGTCTCTACAGTTACTATTCATTTAAGGGAATCTTAAATCTTCATTTAAGATTTGAAAACATCTTAAGACGTATGAAAACTGGCACTTTTAAAGACTATAGTGCAAGCATCTATGGAAAAAAATGAGAAGCATTTGATAATAACATGTAAAAATTTGGATTCTGTAATTCTATTTAATGATGGGTTGTTTCTGTCTCATGTAAAAGTCTGGAGAAAGGCATTTAAGCTAGAGTAGCGCTCTGCTTGATGAAGTCCTCAGGGACATAGGATTCTCCCAGGCCAGTGCTCTAACATCCCTATGATGTGGCCCTTGTCTTCATGGTCCAAGAAAGGGGCTAGAACTCCAGATACAACATCTGCCTACTAGGCATTGAGAAAAAAGACAAAGAAGGAGGATAGAATGTTTCAGCTATGATGATATCGCAAGTTCCACATAGTACCTGTGGCATTTCATTGGCCAAAATTTTGTCCTAGAGCCAGGTGTTCTTATAATAGAAATATGAGATATAGTCTTTATTCTGGGCAGCCAAAAGTCTGAGGCTTTATAATGAAGGAAAAGGAAGAAAATAGCACTGGTAATAACCAGCAGTCTATGCAGTAAATAAACAAGAAGGAGAGGAGTTTGTATATTAGGCTATATGTGAAGAAAAGAATATATGTATACACATATAAAATGTCCTCAGAAACACTGAAGAAACTGACAGTTTCTTATAGCCCTTCAATACTGTTTAAATTGTCACCATGAGTACAAATTGCCTTTAAGATTTGAAATTTTAATTTGACAACTGATAAAAGTTACACAAGAGTAGACTAAGAAACTTGATAGAAATACACGCAAATATTAAGGAAACCATCCTTGGGATGGCAGAGTAGGAAGCTACTAATTGCTCTCTTATTTCTTCTGCAATAGTTTCTGCTTCTAAACACAGGTACTGCTTCAGAAGTCATGAAGAATTAAGATGGAGTAAAATTAAGAGTGAGATATGTTAAGTGAAAGAAGCCAAACTCAAAAGACTATGTACTATATGACTTAAACTAAACGTCTTTCCAGAACAGCGAAGTCTATTGGGAAAGAGAACATATCAGTAGTAAAACCAGATATTAGAGGTAAAGGAGGTTTTGACCACAAAATCTCAGGTTGCAGGAGATACAGCATGAAGAAATTTTTTACAGTCATACAAATATTCTCTATCTTGACTGTGGTGGTAGTTATACTACTCTATACATTGGTCAAAATACAGTTAAGGGGTGCCTGGGTGACTCAGTCAGTTAAGCATCTGCCTTCTGCTCAGGTCACGAAGATCTCGGGGTCCTGGGATGGAGCCCCACGTCAGGCTCCCTGCTCAGCAGGAGGCAGCTTCTCCTTCTACCTCTACCCCCACTCATGTTCTCTCTCTATCTCAAACAAATAAATAAATTCTTTTAAAAGCGGATACAATCAGGGGCACCTGGGTGGCTCAGTGGGTTCAAGCCTCTGCCTTTGGCTCAGGTCATGGTCTCAGGGTCCTGGGATCGAGCCCCGCATCAGGCTCTCTGCTCAGCGGGGAGCCTGCTTTCCCCTCTTTCTCTGCCTGCTTCTCTGCCTACTTGAGATTTCTCTCTGTCAAATAAAATCTTTTTTTAAAAAAGATACAATGAAAAAGATAATCCAGAAAATCAACAAGATCAAAATTGGTTAGATTGATCAAAGAATGAAAAAAAGACAAGTCTAAAGAATGAAAATAAAGATATAACTTGAAATAATACCAATATTAAAATACTATTAAGAAAAAAGAGTGCCAATACATTTGAAAACTTAGATGAAATGCATAAACTCCTAGAAAAATAGAAATCAACAAAATTGATTCAAGGAAAAAGAACTTGACTAACTCTAATCATTTGACTCAAGAAGAAAGAATTGAATAATTCTATGAAATAAACTAAACCAAAAGTTTAAAATCACACAAAACAAACCAGACCTATGCAGTAATAAAAATCTTAATCCTGTGAAAAATATTGTCGAGTACATAGAAAGAGGGAATACTCCTCAACTAATCTGATGAGGCTAGCATAATCTTCATAGTAAAAACTGACAAAGATAACATGCAGAAAAAAAAAAAAAAAGTCAATTTCAAGTCATGAACACAGATAACAAAAATCCTAAACAAAATAGTAACAAACTAAATCCAGAAAACAGATTTACTGTTACTACTTTTCTTTAAATGTAGTGAAGATGACTATAGGAGGCTTATCACAGGACTGAGAGGTTAGTTTAAAATTATGAAATCAATTAATATAATTAACTATAATCTCAGTCTCCAAGGAGAAGTATTACACATTATCTTAATAGACACAGTAAAAATATTTTTTTAGAATTCAACATACATTTCTGATCAACATTCTTAAGAAACTAGTAATACAAAGAAATTTCCTTAACCAATACACAGTATTTACCAAAATCCTACAGTAAACATTATACCTAATTGTGCAATATTGAAAGCACTTGTTTTAAGTTCAGGAGGGGGAAAGAACCTCAAAAGAGCACCTGCCATCATCTCTTATAGTCAACCTTATACTGAAGGTCCTAGCCAATATAAAAAAAGAACCAAAAATAAATAAATAAATAATGGTAAGATGTGACCCACAGTAAAACAGTCATTATCCATAATTGATACATCTACACATGAGTCCCAGGGAACCTACACGCCAATATTACAGTTCATTAAAGATGTGAGCAAGCTCACCAGATGCAAAAACCCATATATAAAATTCTAGCACATTTCTACATATAATCAATACTTAGAATAATTTTGAAGGGACACCATTTACAATAACATTTTAAAAAAACTAAGTACCTAGAAATAATTGTACTAGGGATATGCAAGTCCTAATGAAGAAAATTATACAACTTCTGTGAGCTGTATTTAAAAAAGCAAAAATAAAAGAAGAGTTATACTATACAAATATACTGGAAATTTTGATGTTATAAAGATATCAATTCTTCCCTAATTAATCTACAGAATCAATGTAGGTTTAACAAAAATTTCAACAAGTCTTTATTTCTAACTCAACAACCTAGATTCAAAAATATATATAGAAAAGCAAAAGGTCAAGAATAACCAAAATATTCCCCAAAAGGAGAATAAGATGGAGCTTGCCTGACTATATGTTAATACATATTATAAAGATATAGTTGTTAAAACACTATATAATTAATACAAGGATAGACAAAAAGTCCAATGGAACAAATAGAGAGCCTAGAAATATATCTACACATATGTAGAAACTACATATGCGGCAGAATTAGCAAAATGGACCAGTGGGTAAAGGATGGGTTTTTCTATTGTATTGGGACTGTTGGTTATCTATTCTATACTATATATACTTCTATACCATACATCAAAATCAATTCTAGGTCAAGCAAATATTTAAATATGAAAAGCAGACATACACCAAGCATTTAGAAGACAATATAGGAGTATAGATTTATGAACTTGAAGTAAGGAAAGGATTTCTTCAATAAAACACCAAATGGCACAAAAATCATATATCATATGATTAGAGTCTTAGTTACATTAAAATCAAGAACTTTTGTTTATCAAAAGAAAGAGAATAAAAAAAGAGGCCAAAATTTGGAAATCTTTGCAACGTATACAACTAAAAAAGTATCAATAACAAAGTACACTGTAAAAACTTCCACAAAAAGGGGCAACTGGGTGGCTCAGTGGGTTAAGCCTCTGCCTTTGGCTCAGGTCATGATCTGAGGGTCCTGGGATTGAACCCCACATCGGATTCTCTGCTCAGCGGGGAGCCTGCTTCTCCCTCTCCCTCTGCCTCTCTGTCAAATAAATAAATAAAATCTCAAAAGTAAAATAAAATTACATTAAAAACTTCCACAAATCAATAAGAAAAAGACCACAGAACAAAAAAAAATACTAAAAACTTAGGCACTTCGGAGAAAATATAAAATGGCCCATAAACACATGAATAGATGCTCAATCTCCTTAGTAACAAGGGAATGTAAGTTAAAACCACACCAAAATAAAACTCCACTCCTACAAACTAGCAAATTTAAGAAATCTGATAATATCTAATGTCAGAGAGATTATGGAGCAACAAAAATTCTTGAATACTATTGGGAGAGAGTGAATTGGTATAACCATATTGGAAGACACTTTGACATTACCTAGTAGTATTGAAGTTTTGTATACCTTATGATCCAACAATTCCACTTCTACTTATGCCCTAGAGAATTTTTTTTTAAAGATTTTATTTATTTATTTGACAGAGAGAGATCACAAGTAGGCAGAGAGGCAGGCAGAGAGAGAGAGAGAGAAGCAGGCTCCCTGCTGAGCAGAGAGCTTGATGTGGGACTCGATCTCAGAACCCTGAGATCATGACCTGAGCCGAAGGCAGTGGCTTAACCCACTGAGCCACCCAGGCACCCCTGCCGTAGAGAATTTTTTGCATGTGTGTATAAGAATATTCATAGCTTCCTATTCATAATAGCAAAAAATTGGAAATAATCCACATGTCCATCAGTAGAAGAATGAATAAATTCTGTGTGCTAGATACATATAATGGAATTGTATACAGAAGTGAAAATAAATGACAGCAACATGCATCAACATGGACAAACCTCAAAAGTATCAAATTTAATAAATATATAATCAAGTTTGCATATAGAATCCCTTACCATAAATTTCAAAATATGCAAAGCTAATCGATATGTTATTTAAAACTATAAACATGTTTAAACTATCACAAAAGAACGACAAATAGGAACATGAAAATATGCTCAACATCATTAGCTCTCAGAGTAATGTAAATCAAAATCACAGCAAGGTACCACTTCATACTCACCAAGATAGCTATAATAAAAAAGACAAATAATACCAAATATTGGTAAGGATGCAGAGAAATTGAAACCCTCACATATACTTCTGGAGAGAATGTGAAATAACTCAGTCACATTGGACAACATCCTGGCAATTCCTCACAAGGTCAAATATGACAATATATAACCCAAAAATTCCACATCCAGGCACTGAAACACTCTAAAGAGAACTGAAAACAAGTCCACACAAAATATCAGTTTGTAAGTGTTCATAGCAGCATTATTCATAATAGTTAAAAAAAAAAAAAAGGAAGGAAACAGCCTAAATGCCCTTTGGCAGAGGAATGCATAAATAAAATGTTGTCTATCCATGTAATATTATTAGCATTAAAGAGGAATGAGGTACTAATACAGACTACAATATAGCATTACACTAAGTGAAAGAAGCTAGTCACAAAGGCCACATATTATATGATCCCATCGATTTGAAATTCCCCAAATAAGCAAATCTAAATAGACATAAAGTTGATTAATAGTTGCCTAAGGTGGGGACAGGGCAAGTTGGGGAATGGAAAATTAAGGGTAAAAGCGTACAGGATTTCTTTGGGGGGATGATAAAAATGTTCTAAAATTTATTGTGGTGATGATTGCACAGCTCTGAATGTACCAAAAACCATCCAGTTATACACATTAAATGAGTTCATTGCGTGGTATGTGAATTATATCTCAAAAAAAGCTGTCACAGAGATGCCTGGGTGGCTCAGTCAGTTGCTACGTTTGGCTCAGTTCATGATCCCAGGGTCCTGGGATGGAGTCCCGCATCCGACTCCTTGTTTCTCTCTCCGCCTCTGCCTGACACTCCGCCTGCTTGTGCACTCTCTGTCTCTCTCTATCTCTCTGACAAATAAATAAATAAATAAAATCTTAAAAAAAAAAAAAAAAGCTGTCACAAAAGATAAAAGAAAATAAGGGCAAAGGTCATTAAGAGAAAGGTAAACCCATGAGGTGATGGGTGTGTTAATGAACTTGATGGAAGGAATCCCTTCATAATTCATACATATATGAAATCGTGTACATTTTAAATATCTTATAATTTTATTTGTCAATTATACTTTAATAGAGCTGAAATAAATAAGGGCAAGAGAATGTAAACACAAAATTCAGAATAATGGTTAGCTTTGAGGGGGAGAGAAGGGAATGGAAACAGGGAAGTCCCTACAGAACATTTCATGGTAAGATGCTTTTTACACTAGATCGTGATATGTGTATGTATGTTGTATCATAATTCTTAGTACCATACATATTCAAAATATTTTAATGGCTAATAAGTATATGAAAAAGTTTAAACTCTCCAACACTAGTCAAACACAATCACATTTTTGTCTTTTGTCCTATGAAACTGCTAAGGGTTGGCATTTCCACGGTGAAATACATGCTCTCATACACTGCTTAAGGGTGGTGGTTACACATTGCAGGGGACAATTTGATAGTCTGCATCATGAGTCTTAACACATGCATACTCTTTCTCCTCATATTTCCATTTCTAGGAGCACATTTCTGTCTCTCTTCCCCCAAATCCTTGGCAGGCCCTATGACTTGCTTTGACTAACAGAATGAAGCAGAAGTGATGCACTGGAAAACATCTAAGCCTGAGACTTTTTTAAAAGGCTTATCTGGTAGTTTCCTCTTTCGCTCTCTTAGGAGCCAGTCACCATACTGCAAAGAAGCTCAGGTTTCACTATGAAATGATTAAAAAAACAAAAAACAAAAAACAACCAACAACAACACATGGAGAGCCCTGGAGGAAGTGAGACTGTCTTTCATGATACAAGCTATCAGCTGAGTACAGCCACATGAGTGACTTCAGCTGTACCACATGGACAAGAATTTCCCAGCTGAGCCAAATCAACCCACGGAATAGTGAGACATCATGTCGCTGTTTTTAACCACTAAGTTTGGAATGGTCTGTAACAAACAACAGAACTCAAACAATATCCTAAAGAAATAATGAGAGATATCAACAAATATTTATGCAAAAGGCTGTTCACATAAGTAATAGCAAAACATTAAAATTAATCTAAATGTCTGTGTTGAATTTCTGCTCTTCCTTTGGCTACTCAGTATTCCATTTCTTTTATTTCTTAAAAGAATCCACAGTTTCTTTTATGAAAAACTCCTTCATTTTCAGTCAATGTGGTTCCAGTGAGGTTTCCCTTTGCACCAGAGTGGACATATGACTCAGACTCAGTACTGGATCCCCCCAGAGATTGGTTCAGGGATGGGCCATGACTCACACAATATGGTCACAATCAGAGTGAATCTCAGATTTGTATGGTAGCTACAGGAGAAAGTTCTTTCTTTCTTTTGAGACTGTTGATAGTCTAAATTATTGTGGAGGAGAATTCCTAAGAAACTGCTGGCAGTAAAGAATGGAGAGAGCCAGGTCTAGATGACATTTTTTAGTTCCTAGATCAAGCAAGCTACTCCCTGGACTTTCTGGGCATGTGTGCTAACAGGAGTCCTTTTTTGGCTTATCCCAGTTAGATTGAGTTGTCTGTCTCTTGCAACCAAGATTCCTAATCAATACAAGGCCTGTCTTAGATAAAGTTTGTTTGCAAAAGGAGCAGACATCCATTCAAATAAGAGAGGAAGCAAAGGAAGAGGAAGGTCTTATGGGCATCATGAGACCTGGACAGGCCACAAGCCTCTGCATTTCTCATGGTCTCTATTTTAAATGTGTCTACAGCATTCCTTTGCCCCCTCTATATAGACTTCTTTGTAATAACTTCAATATCCAAAGTTTATTTTACCTATAAACCCATATCCATAAATATAACAGATAAAGTTTTAGTAGCCAATGTCAAATTCTCAAAAAGAAAATCTGATGCACTCAGCTTTGGCTGAATATATACCTGTGGTCTAATCAGCCATGCCCAAGGGCAATGATCATGAAATCTCTAGGTGTGGCTTTTTTTGGAGCTGTTAGCTGAACAAGTACCCTAAAGAAAGGTGCAGGCAAAAAGTAAATGATATGCATATCTAAAACAGTACGGGGTGAGGGAAGAATGTGTAATCAAGGAGTGATACACTATGGGATAGTAAGCAGTCACCAAAACCATGTTTTCAAAAAGCGCTTAACAACCTTCAACAAATGGTGCTGCAACAACTAGATTTCCACATGGAAAAGAACGAAGCTGGAGCCTTACCTCACAGCATATACAAAAATTAACTCAAAATGATGAAAGAGCTAAGTATAAGCATTAAAACTATAAAACTCTTAGAAGCAAACACAGGTGTCAATCTCCATGATCTTGGATTTAACAAGCCTTTGTTAGATATGACACCAAAAGCACAAGCAACAAAAGAAAAAAAATAATAAATTAACTGGACTTCATAAAAATGAAACCTTTTTGTATGTCAAATGACACTATCAAGTGAGTGAAAAGACATCCTATAAAATTGAAGAAAATATTTGTAAATTATCTATCTAATAAGGATTTACTATCCAGGATATATAAAGAAGTTCTCTAAACCAAAAATAAAAGAAAAATGATCCAATTTAAAAATGGGGAAAGGACTTGAATAGACATTTCTTTAAAGAAGATATACAAATTGCTAGCAGATACATGAAAAGATGCTCAATGTCATGAGTCATTAAGGAAGTGTCTATCAAAATCACAATGAGATATCATTTAAAATTCTTATAATAAACCATAAGTGTAAAATTCCATTAGGCAGTGGCTTCTTAGATATGACACCAAAAGTACAAGTGACAAAAGGAAAATAAAGTATACAATCACAAAGGGAAAAGAAGGGGCACCTGGGTGGCTCAGTGGGTTAAAGCTTCTGCCTTTGTCTCAGGTCATGATCCCAGGGTCCTGGGATCAAGCCCCACATTGGGTTCTCTGCTCAGCAGGGAGCCTGCTTCCTCCTCCTCCCCCCCTACTGTGATCTCTGTCTGTCAAATAAATAAATAAAAGAAAAAAAAAGATAGGGAAAAGAAGACCCACACAAGAGGAGATAATATTGCATCTGCATATAGAATACATAAAGAACTCTTCCAACGTGACAATAAAGAGAAAATAACATAATTACTAAAATGGGCAAAGGACTTATATGTATATTTCTCCAAAGAAAACATATGAATGTCTTCTTCTGTAAAATGTGGAGAAAGACCTCTTACTAGGATGGCTAAAATTAAAACACAGACAATAAAAGTTGTTGACTTTTATTGTAGATGTAGAGAAACTGTGTCCCTTATACATTGCTAATGGGAATTTAAAATGGCATAGCCATTGTGGAAGACATTTCAGCAGTTCCTCAAAAAGTTGAACACTGCGTCACCATATGATGCAGGAACACCACGCCTAAGTACATATGCAAGAGAACTGAAAACGTCCACACAGAAACCTATACACGAACTTATTCATACTTTTTTTATTTCATATTATTCAGTCAAAAATAGAACGAATCCAAGTGTCCGTCAATGGTTTAACGAATTTTTTTTTAATGCGGCACATTCATAGAATTGAATATTCATGAGCAATAAAACAGAGTGGAGTGCTGATACATGCTATTCCATGAATGAATCTTGAAAACATTATCCTAAGTGAAAGAAGCCAGACACAAGAGACCACATAGTGTAATGATTCCATTTGTAGGAAATACCCAGAAGAGATCTATAGAAACAGAAAGTAAATTAGAGTTTTCCAGACGCTGTAGGAGGGGAGACTGGATAGTGAATGCTAAGGGCTCCGGAGTTCCTTCTTGGGGCGATAAAATGTGCTGAAATTACATAGTGGTAATGTTTACACAATTCTGAATATATAAAAAATACTGAATTGTATATTTAAAAGGATGCATTTATGATACATGTGTTATATATCAATAAAGCTGTCACTTTTTAAAAAAAATTTATTTTTTTTAAACATATAATGAATTTCTGGCCCCAGAGGTACATGTTTGTGAATCGCCAGGTTTACACACTTCACAGCACTCACCACAGCACACACCCTCCCCCAATGTCCAAAACCCCACCACCCTCTCCCAATCCCCCTCCCCCCAGCAATGCTCAGTCTGTTTTGTGAGATTAATAGTCTCTTATGGTTTGTCTCCCTCTCAATCCCATCTTGTTTCATTTATTCTTTTCCTACCCCCCAAACCCCCAACGTTGCATCTCCTCTTCCTCATATCGGAGATCATATGATAGTTGTCTTTCTCCGATTGACTTATTTTGCTGAGCATAATACCCTCTAGTTCCATCCACGTTTTCACAAATGGCAAGATTTCATTTCTTTTGATGGTTGCATAGTATTCCATGGTATATATACACCACATCTTCTTTATCCATTCATCTGTTGATGGACATCTAGGTTCTTTCATAGTTTGGCTATTGTGGACATTGCTGCTATAAACACTCAGGTGCACATGCCCCTTCGGATCACTACATTTGTATCTTTAGGGTAAATATCCAGTAGTGCAATTGTTGGGTCATAGGGTAGCTCTATTTTCAACTTTTTGAGGAGCCTCCATGCTGTTTTCCAGAGTGGCTGCACCAGCTTGCATTCCCACCAACATAGTGTAGGAGGGTTCCCCTTTCTCCACATCCTCGCCAGCATCTGTCATTTCTTGACTTGTTGATTTTAGCCATTCTGACTGGTGTGAGGTGGTATCTCATTGTGGTTTTGATTTGTATTAAAAATTGTATTGAAAAATTAAGTTACAAAATGTAAATTTTACAGTAGGTAATAGTGTAAAATGTACAATTTTTGTAAAAAATTAATATTTAGAGAAATAACCCTATCAGCATATGCCTTCCCGATTACTTGTGGCTTCCTTGTGGGAAATTACTATTGGATACTTTTTTGTGTTATAAACTCTTGAACATATGATATTTTCCACAAGCATATATGTAGTTTTATAGTTTAAAAAGATGAAAACATCAGTGTGGACATTTAAAAAGTGACAGTTTTGACCTCAGCCTCAGCAACTTCTTCCTAGGAACATCGCCAAAGGCAAAAGAAGCAAGGGCCTAAATGAACTATTGGGATTTCATCAAGATCAAAAGCTTTTGCACAGCAAAGGAAACAGTTAACAAAACCAAAAGACAACTGACAGAATGGGAGAAGATATTTGCAAACGACATATCAGATAAAGGGCTAGTGTCCAAAATCTATAAAGAACTTAGCAAACTCAACACCCAAAGAACAAATAATCCAATCAAGAAATGGGCAGAGGTCATGAACAGACATTTCTGCAAAGAAGACATCCAGATGGCCAAAATACACATGAAAAAGTGCTCCATATCACTCGGCATCAGGGAAATACAAATCAAAACCACAATGAGATATCACCTCACACCAGTCAGAAAGGCTAAAATTAACAAGTCAGGAAATGACAGATGCTGGCGAGGATGCAGAGAAAGGGGAACCCTCCTACACTATGTTGGTGGGAATGCAAGCTGGTGCAACCACTCTGGAAAACAGCATGGAGGTTCCTCAAAATGTTGAAAATAGAACTGCCCTAAAACCCAGCAATTGCACTACTGGGTATTTACCCTAAAGATACAAACGTAGTGATTCGAAGGGACACGTGCACCCGAATGTTTATAGCAGCAATGTCTACAATAGCCAAACTATGGAAAGAACCTAGATGTCCATCCACAGATGAATGGATAAAGGAGATGTGGTATATATACACAATGGTATACTATGCAGTCATCAAAAGAAATTAAATCTTGCCATTTGCGACGATGTGGATCGAACTAGAGGGTATCATGCTTAGTGAAATAATCGGAGAAAGACAACTATCATATGATCTCCCTGATATGAGGAAGTGGAGATGCAACATGGGGGGTTAAGAGGGTAGGAGAAGAATAAATGAAACAAGATGGGATTGGGAGGGAGACAAACCATAAGTGACTCTTAATTTCACAAAACAAACTGAGGGTTGATGGGGGAAGGGGGGTTGGGAGAGGGTGGTGGGGTTATGGACATTGGGGAGGGTATGTGCTATGGTGAGTGCTGTGAAGTGTGTAAACCTGGCGATTCACAGACCTGTACCCCTGGGGATAAAAATATATTATATGTTTATAAAAAAAAATAACATACCCATGAATAAATGGGTCAAGGAAGAGTAAAAAAAAAAAAAAAATTAAAAAATAAACACATCCAAAGCTCTCCCCCTGTAGGGGGGTGGGGAATGAAGCAGGACCCTCCCCCCAAAAAAAATTTCCATGTGGATAGAAGTCAGAGCAAATTATAGATGTCTTTTTTGGTACACAATGGATATCTGCTGTTTTGACTTCCCTACTTTCATTCTCTCATCTTTCTGTATCAGATCCCATTTTTCTTTGGGGAATTGACTCTCCCTATTCCATGTGGTTCTGGTGGGGCTGCAAATCCAAGTAGCCTGCTACTTGGGCCACGGTAATTGATCCAACAGGACCTATTGACCCAAGCAAAGCTATCAGATTCCTTCCATGGGATTTTACACACGGAGGTAGAAAAGAGAGGACCTTTCCTTGCCTGGGGGTGGTTCTCTGAGACATAGGAACATGGAACTCTCTAAAGCCAGATGACCTCTTCCCTACTTCCTATAGGAAGCCCACCTAGAGGCAGAAAAATAAGTGAGAACTGCACTGCACAGAGAAAAAGGGATGGAGACTGAGCTAACGACATCATTCCAGTTACTGGATTCAACCATGTCTGAAGTAATAGCCATCCCTGGACTTTCCAGTTATATAATAAATTCTCTATTTTCAAGTAATGGAAACCCTTACTTGTTTAGCACATTGTTCAGCATCTTTTCATGTCTGATGTCAGAGCCAGATTTCTGACTGGAGGGCTAGTTACTCCAGTTTTCTAGTTGATGCTAGAAGAGAAATACCTACATTGCTCAGATATATGTAGTCAGCGCAATCCACACAGCCCCTAGGCCCCTACAACTGTTTGGCTAGATGAGTTCCCTGGTTTCCTAGCAACCAAGTTCCCTTTCCCCTTCCTCAAACACTTACACCTTTTGGGATATCTCCTTTTAAGGCTACTTCTATTTTATTTTTTTAAGTGTTTTTTTTCCCCCCACGAGAGAGAGAGAGAGAGCACACAAGCAGTGGGGAGGGGCAGAAGAAGAAGGAAAAGTAGGCTCCCCACTGAGCGGGGAGCCCGACATGGGGCTCAATCCCAGGACCCTGGAATCATGACCTGAGCCCAAGGCAGACACTTAACCCACTGAGCCACCAGGTGCCACCTTTTAATGTGTGCATTTGGGAGAGAGAAAAGAAGGCGTGGAAATACACACAGTGTAATTTACTCCAGGTCTTGAGACCTGAGACTGTACGTGAGGGATAGCCTAGCTTATAGATTTAGAACATTCACTGGCAGATAAAAATAGCAAGAAATTTTGCTTTACCATGAAAATTCTAGTTTGCTTATACCCAGTTACTTTTGTAAAAATAGTAGTACCTATTTTAATCAGCTCAGGATGCCATAACAAGATACCATGGACTGGGTGGCATAAGCAACAGAAAATTATTTTGCACAGTTCTAGAGACTAGAGAACTGCCCTGGCCAGGTTCTGGTAAGGACTCTTCCTGGTCTGCAAAAAGGCACCTACTTACTGTGGCCTCACATGTCCTTTCTTCTGTCTGTGTGTGAAGATGGATGGGGTGGAGGATCTCTTCTTACTCCTCTAAGAAGGCCACTAATTTTATCATGAAGGCCCCATCCTTATGATCTAATCTAACTCTATTACTTCCCAAAGGCTCCATCTCTACATACCATCACATTGGGGGTTAGGGCTTCCACATATGAATTTGGTGGGGAGGGAACATAAACATCCTGTCCACAACAGCATCAGAATATCATTGAAATATTTTTTATATTTTTAATTCATGACTTTCACAACAGCCATATAATAGGGGAGGCTACATTTATATCACATGACGCAATCCAAGGACATCTTAAGGGACTTGTCCAGAGTCACATAATGTTCCCCTCACCTACAGACTTATTCATTTGTCTTCTGGCCTAGAGGTTTCTGTTAATTTTCTCAGCTATGTGTAATGTCCTATTAGACATGGCAATGCTAGGACTGCACAGCGTTTATGCTTTTATTTGCAGTACACAAGGCTCTTTCCCTCTGTCTCAGGTTCAATACCAGATTATACTGAAGTCTGTTAATAAACAATAAGTACTGTAATAAATGTGGCTACATAGGGTGCATGGCTTTATAAAGACAGTAGCAGACTGCATTGTCAAGAATGATGTTATTCTCATTCTGAAACATAGACTGCACTGGGACTTGTCCATCCAGTCTCTCACCCAGAGTCTGAGTCACCCTTGACCTCAGACTCTTGCCCTCACCCACTCCATCAATTCATTATCAAGGGTCTAATTTCAAAACAGGAGTGAGATCTACTCCATGTTGCCATCTCCAGCATCACCAGTTCTTGCAAGATGATCCTAGCCGGTTTCTCTGCCTCTTCCTGCCCTTGCTAGGCTTGCCAATTAACTCTGAGCACCCAGTTAAACTCGGGCAACTGATAATGATTTCAGATATACAACGAACACTCTTTAGTATAAGCACATCCCACACAATATTTGGGACATGCCTATCTGTTTTAATTGGAATTTCAAATTTAACGGGGTATCGTGAATTTTTATTTGCCAACGCCCTGCCTCTTGTGCACCTCCAGTCCACAGTTAGTAGAGTACGTTTCTGAGAATGCCAAACTGATCACGTCACTCCCATGCTTCAACTCTTCAATATTGTGTCATCACTCTTAGGGAAAAAACCCAATTCCTTGACAGTAAGTCCTGCAGGATCCATTCTTGAACGTAGTTTAGGTTCTGGAACCAAACTGCTTGGGGGTTTGTTTTAAATATCACCCTGGGACGCCTGGGTGGCTCAGTTGGTTAAGCAGCTGCCTTCGGCTCGGGTCATGATCCCAGCGTCCTGGGATCGAGTCCCACATCGGGCTCCTTGCTCAGCGGGGAGCCTGCTTCTCTCCCTCTGTCTCTGCCTGTGCTCACTCGCTCTCCCTCTCTCTCTCTCTCTGACAAATAAATAAAATCTTTTTAAAAAATAAATAAATAAATATCTCCCTTAAAGGAATCCTCCCAACACCCAGACCCTTACTGAGTAACTCCTATGGTTTCTCATTGGGTCCTTTACAATCATACTTCTGCGGACCACTTCCTCCGCACCCCTTCCTGGCTCCAGCGGACCTCTACTGGAGTAACACGCTACACCCCTTGCCTGCCCCTAGTGGAGAAGCAACGACTCCTCTGATTGGTAGCTTTGAGAGAAGGAACTGGGCATGCGTGGCCCAACCTTCACGCCTGTAGAGGCTGTCTGGACTCCTCTATGCCTGTAAGGTAGGTTTGATGGAACAGGCTCAGCCGTATGCGTCGAGGTTTAGGGGAGAAGGGTGATATGGCCAATGCCTGGCTGGCCATACTCAGCTGTGTCCTTTTGATCAGCAGTGAAAATGATATTTTTATCTCCATCTCCTTTTACTTACGTGGGTGGGGTGGGGTGTGTGTGTATGGGAGGGGGACAGCGTCTTAATTCCTAGCCTCCTAAACCCTCAGTAGTAGTCACTACAATTTGTATTTACATGTCTATTTATGTTTCTTTGGCTGTTTTTTAATGTGTAGAGACCATGTCTATTTTGTTGACTGTTGTGTCCCCTGTGCCGACTACCCTGCTAGGCACAGATTTCTGTCTTCTCCATATCAGGATGACTGAATAAATAAATGAGACTTGTTGCCTACCACAGTGCTGCCACCCCAGTCACTCTGAGCCACATTAAGTCCAGTTCTGGGATGGCAGTTGAGTGCTCACTCTGATCACTTGGTGATAGGTGTTTGGAGTTCTGTGACCATGCCCAAGCTCATCATGAATTTGCACACATGTCAGAGTGGGCATTGTAGGAAAGCTTGCACAGATTGGCCCACCTTGGTTTAGAAACTTCTAGGACCATGTTGTCACCACCAGATCTACTTGCTTAGAGCAATGTCAGTCTGGATGGGATTTGAGCTGCTCTTCTCTTGTAGACACAGATTTGGGTATTTGGTCACCTCCTGCTGGTCTCGTCCTACAGCTGAGCGAGTCCTGCAAGTGAAACCCTAGTCTAGTTGTTCCTGGCTTTCTCTGCTTTCCCACTGGGTCCAATGGAGGCCCAATAGACTGTGCCTATATGAATTATGAGAGATGGTTTCACAGCCCATAAACCTTGTTGAGGTGGGAGGTAACAGAGTGCAAACTGGCTTTGGCTGAGGCAAAGTGCAAGCAGTATCTTTCATGAGAGAGCCAATTTAGCTGTAATTCAAAGACTTTTCTTATAACACTCGGAGTTCTGCCTAAAGGAAGTCCTTGGTGTGACTGTGATCCTGAAGTTGGTGATTTTCTGACTAACAAATATTTGTTAAATGCCTTCTATTTGAGAGTAGCATCATATGCACATTTAACCGAAGTGAATGCAACTATGGAATGACAACAGTAATAATAACTAAATATTCTATACTGCTTATAATGGGCCAGATACAGACTTTACTTATATTAACGCATTTCATTCTCACAACAGCCCCCCCAAGGTTGGTGCCATTATTATCCCCACTTCACAGATAAGAAACTGAGCCACAAAGAGGTTAAATAATTTGTCTAGGTCATGACACTAACTAGTCAGTGATGGAACAGGCCTTCAAACCAAGCAGTCAGTCTCCACTGAACAGTCTCTTAACCATACCTCTCTATACCATATGCTTCCTAGCATGTGGATGACTATTTAAATAATGAGTACATTTCTACCTATCAGTTTATTTATGAGCTTGGGGTGAGGGGTTCCCTTTGCCTCTCAGAAGACAAGTATCTTGCTGCATTGAGGGTGATTCTATTATTTAAAGATCTTACTGTTGAAACACTAACACAAACTAGCTAGTTTATCTGCAGAAATAGTGATCTGTTCTCATGTTAGGGTAAAAATGACAGCATTGGCTTTTAAAGAAAGCATGTTGGCCTCCAACACAGCCACATCCTAAGGAAATGTTCAAGGGCAATTTTAACTATATGCAATTTACATCTTAAATCCTGGCTTTAGAACCAAATTTTCATTTAAGATGCGCATGTGCCAGGTTCTGGACATATAAACCCAGTCATTATCTCTGCTTTCATTTACACTCTTAGTAAGCCCCTTCTTCCTTGCTGACAAAACCCCAGTTTTTGTTCTTGGCAGTGATGTATCCAGCCACTGCTGATGAATCATTATTGGTCTCTGTTAATCATGGCAATTCTTTTCCCTAGTTTCCCATCCTTTCTCTGCAGTAAGGTTGCATGATTTCATTCTGACCAATGAGAGATAGAACTATAAATCTAAGTATACTGGAAGACTTCTGGAAAGCCATGACTTTCCTAATAAAGGGAGATAGATGTGGCTTGAGCCATACCTCCCCCATTCTTTCTGCATTGATTGCAGATATGATGGCTGGAATAATGGCAACAAGGAAGGAAAATCATAGAGACAAAAAAAATTAATAAATATACCATCCCTAATATCACTGAGTATGAAACAAATCAGCAACTGCCTAGCACCAAACTTCTTTATGTGAAAAATATAAACATTGAATTCTCTACATTCTCTTAACTTGTAGAAACATTCCTTCACTGATATACCTGCTCTGATGGAGATTACCATTCAGCTGGGCACACAGACATCAATTAAATGTAGCATATGGATACATAAATAGATCTGTCTGTCTGCTCCCTCCCTTCCTCTAGGCCTCGGCTTAGGAGAAACAGGGTATAAACCCAGTCTCAGGGACCTATTGAATCCTTAGCTCATTCTGAAGGTAGGAGGCCTGCTGATCCTCATTCTGTATTCTTCCAAATTTACTGTCTTTGCCAGGCCCTTCTAGGCAGGGCCTAAAGTTTTAAATCTCAAAATCAAGAGAAGATTCTTTTTTCTGAGAGGTCACCTCTCTCCCTGAGACAGAAAGTATCCATTAATAGTTGCAAATGTTATCCTGCCACCTGATTACACAAAGAATATATAATTACCAACTGAGTGAGTGCCAAGTTAATGATTCAGTGAGAGAATATAACAAGGGGATCTGACCCGGTTTTGATGAGGGGCTCAGAGAAGGCTGTTCATATGACCTTTGAAATATATCTAGAGTCTGGTCACTTTTCCTCATCCTCTACCACTTCAGTCCCACCTGGTATCATCTCTCACCTGTATGTATCCTGCAGGCTCCTGGCTCCTACTCTTGTCTCTGCTGCACAGAAGCCAGAGGGCATCTTCAAAGACAAAAAAATAATCATGTTACTTGGGAGAAGTAGTTCCCCTTATCACTTGGGGAGGGGGATCCAGAGTCCTCACCTTGACCTAAAGGCCTTCTGTGGTCTTCGACCACTTCCCCATCTCTTGAAGACCTCATCTCCCTCAGTCCCTTCTTTGCTGCTCACCCTGCTGCAGCCAGACTGGCCTCCTTGCTCTTCGTGGGACAAGTCAAGAGCACTCCCACTTGCAGGGTCTCTGTACCTGCTTTGCATTCCCTCAGTCCTTCCAGTCTCTGCTCAGATATCCCATTAGCAGAGAAAACTTTCCTGTCCACCTGTTTAAAGTTAACAATCCCATCCCCACCTTGGCTTCTTCCTTCTTACTGTGCTTTGTAGTCTTAGCACATCTAGCCTCCTGACAGATTGCATATTTTCACATTTATTTTATGCCCCCTTGCCTAGACTATTCACTTATGAGAGGAGGGACTTTTTCTCTTTACCCAGAAGATTGCCTGGCACTTAGGAGGTGACATATATATGAAGTGACCTTGGAGCTGAGAACTAAAGGGTGAGCAGGAGGATGAGAGAAGTTGGGGCAGGGAGGGGGACTATTTCACAAAGAAGGCAACACTTATGCAAAGGTCCCAAGGTGAAGACAACATAGATGAATTAAGAGGTCATTGGGGTTGGAGAACAGAGTGAGGTAGGAAGTAGTACACAGCAATGGGATGGTAGGAGGCAGCATCTAGATCATAAGGGCCTCCCAGGTAATGACTAGGAGCAATGAGAAGCCAGGAAAAGATAGTAAGCTGGGCGGGTAGGTGATAAAATCAGAGCTGCTTTTTGAAAGCCCATTCTGGATATGCTGGGGAGGTGATCAGGGAAGGGATGAGAAGAATGAGGGAGAGATTCTATACAATATACTGAAGAGAGAAGATGGTGGCTGAGAACCTTTGATTCTCACTACTAATATGCTCTTTAAGCACAGCTCTCCAAGAAGACATCTACTATTTCACAAGAATCCCTGTGTGGAAAAACAGAAAATAAATGTCTGCAGAGGCACCAGATATTATAACCATTTTGATAGCAGCAAAATGACATTTTATGAATGAAAGGATATCTAAGGGATGCCAATAATCTACTAAGTAGTGCAAATAAAGTATGTTTCATGTGAATACATAAATATTCATAAAAACTGCTGTGCCTCGGATGACCTCTGCATGAGGATGAATTTTCTTGATTTGCACCTTTGATCTTCTAGTTAAAATGTCTATTTATTCTGACTTCTAAAACCTACTTGAAGGTAACACATTCATTATCCACAAACACAGACCTTATACAATTTTATTTCTATATAACTGTGCATCACAGGACCTTCTGATCTCTGATAGTTTTGCTTACCTCTGTGAATTAGATGACCACTAAACTATCTCCTTTGCTTTTTTAGATATAAAATGATTAACTTGAAAAGGGATTCTGTGTTTTAAAGGTTATAGAGAGAAATTCAAAATAGTGTGCTTTTTTTGGTAAATGATTTCTCACGCTCATGGTATATTAAGACTACATCATGCCTAACATGTTTTAATTTAATAAGCAGAGCTGAAATTGCATATCAAGAACACCTATCCCTCCTCCTGTTGTAGGTTGGGTCCCTACATTCCGTTTACTTGGCAGTAGTTTGCACACTTACTATTAGTTAATTACCTCTGTCCATCTCTTCCATTACATTGCCCCAGAGCTTAGCCCAATGCCTAGAACACAGTAGGACTATAATGCAGACTCCCAGCCTGCCCCACTGGCTTCCTCATTGGTCCCTTCCTGTACCTTCTTACTGATAGCATAGGGGTCAGTTCTGTCATTCCACACTGACATTATTACACTGCCTCAAAGACTGCCTATTTCCAATCTGTCACCTGCAAGCCATTCTGCAAACTTCTGGTAAACCCAGCTTTCTAAAATCCTATGTCCATAACACTGTGATTATGCTCAGAAACCTTTAATGGATCATTATTGCTCATTGAAGGGAATTTAATTCAGTGGTTAAAAGAGGGAGTTCTGGAATCATCCTGCCTCAAGTCATATCCTGGTTTCCACATTAGTAGTTGTGTGATATTGGGCAAGTTACTTAACCTTCCTTGGTTCTATTTCTCTCACTGGTAAGATAAGGGTAGTGTTACAACTTATGGTTGAGAGTTGCTATGAGAATTAAATGAAATAAAATGTATAAAATACTTATAAGCATGTTTTTAAATTTGTTTTAAAGTCTACTTTGTCTAAGAATTGCCTTCCTGGTCTTTTTTCTTTCTTTCACTTACATCTGCATGGAATATCTTTTTCTGTCTCTTCACTTCCAGTCTGTTTGTCTCTTTAGGTCTGAAGGGAGTCTCTTGTAGACAGCATATAGATGGCGCTTGTGTTTTTTGTTTTTGTTTTTGTTTTAATAGGAAGTACTCAATAAATGTCAGAATTATTGGTATTATTACGGTTTAAATCAAGTCCAAATTCCTTAGCGGTGTCCAAGGCATTCTACCATCTGATCTTGGTGAGAATTTTTACCTTTTTCTGTTCTACCATATCTCTTATCCCATGAGCCATCTGCTGAGACTGGTAGGTCTGCCCCTATATCTTCAACTTTACTACTTCTGGGATTTTGCTTATGTCTTTTGATGCTACTCAATGTCCTCCTACTGCTCTCTATTTGTATCATTTCTATCCCATCTTTCAGGGTGCACAGAAGTCCCAATGCTTCAAGCCCCATTGGTTTCCCCTACACCTCTGAGGAATCCTGTGCCAAGTTCCCCAGTTGAGCAAATACTTCCCCAGGACAACCCATTTTTCTCCTCAAACAACTGAACAAAATTCTTAGTTCATAGCACACTATTATCATTCGTCGATGGAACAACCCTCATTTTATATTGTATTTTATTATTTGTTTTATTAAAAACATTTTCTTCTTTATCTTCCTATCCCAGTCCCAGTATTCACCAATATTATACTCTACATCTCACCCGGATTGGTACTCTCCTGCCTCAACTTTTCGTTTTTAAGCTTTCTCCTATGTTGATATGTGGGTATGTAAATCTAGTTTATTTCTTGTAACAGTAGAGTAGTGTTTTCTTGTTTGTTTTTCTTAGACTACATTTTTTTAAAATAATTTTTTATTTTTTATAAACATATATTTTTATCCCCAGGGGTACAGGTCTGTGAATCGCCAGGTTTACACACTTCACAGCACTCACCAAAGTACATACCCTCCCCAATGTCCATAATCCCACCCCCTTCTCCCAAACCCCCTTCCCCCAGCAACCCTCAGTTTGTTTTGTGAGATTAAGAGTCACTTATGGTTTGTCTCCCTCCCAATCCCATCTTGTTTCATTTATTCTTCTCCTACCCACTTAAGCCCCCATGTTGCATCACCACTTCCTCATATCAGGGAGATCATATGATAGTTGTCTTTCTCTGCTTGACTTATTTCACTAAGCATGATACGCTCTAGTTCCATCCATGTTGTCACAAATGGCAAGATTTCATTTCTTTTGATGGCTGCATAATATTCCATTGTGTATATATACCACATCTTCTTGATCCATTCATCTGTTGATGGACATCTAGGTTCTTTCCATAGTTTGGCTATTGTGGACATTGCTGCTATAAACATTTGGGTGCATGTGCCCCTTTGGATCACTACGTTTGTATTTTTAGGGTAAATACCCAATAGTGCAATTGCTGGGTCATAGGGCAGTTCTATTTTCAACATTTTGAGGAACCTCCATGCTGTTTTCCAGAGTGGCTGCACCAGCTTGCATTCCCACCAACAGTGTAGGAGGGTTCCCCTTTCTCTGCATCCTCGCCAGCATCTGTCATTTCCTGACTTGTTGATTTTAGCCATTCTGACTGGTGTGAGGTGATATCTCATTGTGGTTTTGATTTGTATTTCCCTGATGCCGAGTGATATGGAACACTTTTTCATGTGTCTGTTGGCCATCTGGATGTCTTCTTTGCAGAAATGTCTGTTCATGTCCTCTGCCCATTTCTTGATTGGATTATTTGTTCTTTGGGTGTTGAGTTTGCTAAGTTCTTTATAGATTTTGGACACTAGCCCTTTATCTGATATGTCGTTTGCAAATATCTTCTCCCATTCTGTCAGTTGTTTTTTGATTTTGTTAACTGTTTCCTTTGCTGTGCAAAAGTTTTGATCTTGATGAAATCCCAATAGTTCATTTTTGCCCTTGCTTCCCTTGCCTTTGGCGTTGTTCCTAGGAAGATGTTGCTGCGGCAGAGGTCGAAGAGGTTGCTGCCTGTGTTCTCCTCAAGGATTTTGATGGATTCCTTTCGCACATTGAGGTCCTTCATCCATTTTGAGTCTATTTTTGTGTGTGGTGTAAGGAAATGGTCCAATTTCATTTTTCTGCATGTGGCTGACCAATTTTCCCAGCACCATTTATTGAAGAGGCTGTCTTTTTTCCATTGGACATTCTTTCCTGCTTTGTCGAAGATTAGTTGACCATAGCACTGAGGGTCTATTTCTGGGCTCTCTATTCTGTTCCATTGATCTATGTGTCTGTTTTTGTGCCAGTACCATGCTGTCTTGATGATGACAGCTTTGTAATAGAGCTTGAAGTCCGGAATTGTGATGCCACCAACGTTGGCTTTCTTTTTCAATATCCCTTTGGCTATTCGAGGTCTTTTCAGGTTCCATATAAATTTTAGCATTATTTGTTCCATTTCTTTGAAAAAGATGGATGGTACTTTGATAGGAATTGCATTAAATGTGTAGATTGCTTTAGGTAGCATAGATATTTTCACAATATTTATTCTTCCAATCCAGGAGCATGGAACATTTTTCCATTTCTTTGTGTCTTCCTCAATTTCTTTCATGAGTACTTTATAGTTTTCTGAGTATAGATTCTGTGTCTCTTTGGTTAGGTTGATTCCTAGGTATCTTATGGTTTTGGGTGCAATTGTAAATGGGATTGACTCCTTAATTTCTCTTTCTTCTGTCTTGCTGTTGGTGTAGAGAAATGCAACTGATTTCTGTGCATTAATTTTATATCCTGACACTTTACTGAATTCCTGTACAAGTTCTAGCAGTTTTGGAGTGGAGTCTTTTGGGTTTTCCACATATAGTATCATATCATCTGCGAAGAGTGATAATTAGACTTCTTCTTTGCCGATTTGGATGCCTTTAATTTCCTTTTGTTGTCTGATTGCTGAGGCTAGGACCTCTAGTACTATGTTGAATAGCAGTGGTGATAATGGACATCCCTGCCATGTTCCTGGCCTTAGCAGAAAAGCTTTCAGTTTTTCTCCATTGAGAATGATATTTGCGGTGGGTTTTTCATAGATGGCTTTGATGATATTGAGGTATGTGCCCTCTATCCCTACACTTTGAAGAGTTTTGATCAGGAAGGGATGCTGTACTTTGTCAAATGCTTTTTCAGCATCTATTGAGAGTATCATATGGTTCTTGTTCTTTCTTTTATTGATGTGTTGTATCACATTGACTGATTTGCGGATGTTGAACCAACCTTGCAGCCCTGGAATAAATCCCACTTGGTCGTGGTGAATAATCTTTTTAATGTACTGTTGAATCCTATTGGCTAGTATTTTGTTGAGTATTTTCGCATCTGTGTTCATCAAGGATATTGGTCTATAGCTCTCTTTTTTGGTGGGATCCTTGTCTGGTTTTGGGATCAAGGTGATGCTGGCCTCATAAAATGAGTTTGGAAGTTTTCCTTCCATTTCTACTTTTTGGAACAGTTTCAGGAGAATAGGAATTAGTTCTTCTTTAAATGTTGGTAGAATTCCCCCGGGAAGCCGTCTGGCCCTGGGCTTTTGTTTGATTGGAGATTTTTAATGACTGTTTCAATCTCCTTACTGGTTATGGGTCTGTTCAGGCTTTCTATTTCTTCCTGGTTCAGTTGTGGTAGTTTATATGTCTCTAGAAATGCATCCATTTCTTCCAGATTGTCAAATTTATTGGCGTAGAGTTGCTCATAGTATGTTCTTATAATAGTTTGTATTTCTTTGGTGTTAGTTGTGATCTCTCCTCTTTCATTCATGATTTTATTTATTTGGGTCCTTTCTCTTTTCTTTTTGATAAGTCGGGCCAGGGGTTTATCAATTTTATTATTCTTTCAAAGAACCAGCTCCTAGTTTCGTTGATTTGTTCTATTATTTTTTTGGTTTCTATTTCATTGATTTCTGCTCTGATCTTTATGATTTCTCTTCTCCTGCTGGGCTTAGGGTTTCTTTCTTCTTCTTTCTCCAGCTCCTTTAGGTGTAGGGTTAGGTTGTATACCTGAGACCTTTCTTGTTTCTTGAGAAAGGCTTGTACCGCTATATATTTTCCTCTCAGGACTGCCTTTGTTGTGTCCCACAGATTTTGAACCGTTGTATTTTCATTATCATTTGTTTCCATGTTTTTTTTCAATTCTTCTTTAATTTCCCGGTTGACCCATTCATTCTTTAGAATGATGCTGTTTAGTCTCCATGTATTTGGGTTTTTCCAAACTTCCTTTTGTGGTTGAGTTCTAACTTTAGAGCATTGTGGTCTGAAAATATGCAGGGAATGATCCCAATCTTTTGATACCGGTTGAGTCCTGATTTAGGACCGAGGACATGATCTATTCTGGAGAATGTTCCATGTGCACTAGAGAAGAATGTGTATTCTGTTGCTTTGGGATGAAATATTCTGAATATATCTGTGATGTCCATCTGGTCCAGTGTGTCGTTTAAGGCCTTTATTTCCTTGCTGATCTTTTGCTTGGATGATCTGTCCATTTCAGTGAGGGGAGTGTTAAAGTCCCCTACTATTATTGTATTATTGTTGATGTGTTTCTTTGATTTTGTTATTAATTGGTTTATATAGTTGGCTGCTCCCACGTTGGGGGCATAGATATTTAAAATTGTTAAATCTTCTTGCTGGACAGACCCTTTGAGTATGATATAGTGTCCTTCCTCATCTCTAGTCTTTGGCTTAAAATCTAATTGATCTGACATAAGGATTGCCACTCCTGCTTTCTTCTGATGTCCATTAGCATGGTAAATTCTTTTCCACCCCCTCACTTTAAATCTGGAGGTGTCTTCGGCCTTAAAATGAGTTTCTTGGAGGCAACATATAGATGGGTTTTGTTTTTTTATCCATTCTGATACCCTGTGTCTTTTGACAGGGGCATTTAGCCCATTAACATTCAGGGTAACTATTGAGAGATATGAATTTAGTGCCATTGTATTGCCTGTAAGGTGACTGTTACTGTATATGGTCTCTGTTCCTTTCTGATCTACCACTTATAGGCTCTCTTTTTGCTTAGAGGACCGCTTTCAGTATTTCCTGTAGAGCTGGTTTGGTGTTTGCAAATTCTTTCAGTTTTTGTTTGTCCTGGAAGCTTTTAATCTCTCCTTCTATTTTCAATGATAGCCTAGCTGCATATAGTATTCTTGGCTGCATGTTTTTCTCGTTTAGTGCTCTGAAAATATCATGCCAGCTCTTTCTGGCCTGCCAGGTCTCTGTGGATAAGTCAGCTGCCAATCTAATATTTTTACCATTGTATGTTACAGACTTCTTTTCCCGGGCTGCTTTCAGGATTTTCTCTTTGTCACTGAGACTTGTAAATTTTACTACTAGGTGACGAGGTGTGGGCCTATTCTTATTGATTTTGAGGGGCGTTCTCTGAACCTCCTGAATTTTGATGCTCGTTCCCTTTGCCATATGGGGGAAATTCTCCCCAATAATTCTCTCCAGTATACCTTCTGCTCCCATCTCTCTTTCTTCTTCTTCTGGAATCCCAATTATTCTAATGTTGTTTCGTCTTATGGTGTCACTTATCTGTAGCTGTTTGTCCCTCTTTTGCTCAGCTTCTTTATTCTCTGTCATTTGGTCTTCTATATCACTAATTCTTTCTTCTGCCTCATTTATCCTAGCAGTGAGAGCCTCCATTTTTTATTGCACCTCATTAATAGCTTTTTTGATTTCAACTTGGTTAGATTTTAGTTCTTTTATTTCTCCTGAAAGGGCTTTTATATCTCTCGAGAGGGTTTCTCTAATATCTTCCATGCCTTTTTCGAGCCCGGCTAGAACCTTGAGAATTGTCATTCTGAACTCTAGATCTGACATATTACCAATGTCTGTATTGATTAGGTCCCTAGCCTTCGGTACTGCCTCTTGTTCCTTTTTTTTGTGTGTGTGTTGAATTTTTCCGTCTTGTCATTTTGTCCAGAATAGAGTATATGAAGGGGCAAGTAAAATACTAAAAGGGTGGCAACAACCCCAGGAAAATGTGCTTTAACCAAATTAGAAGAGATCCAAAATCGTGAGAGGGGAGAAAGGGGACAAAAAGAGGTTCAAAAAGGAAGAAAGAAAAAAAAGAAAAAAGAAAAAGAAAAGAATTAAAAAAAAGAAAACACCTTTCAGAAAGTGGTTGTTTTTCTGTTTCCAGAATTGCTGTTCTTCTCTTCGATCTGCCGATGGATTTTCAGGTGTTTGCAATCTTTAGATAAGCTATCTAGCTGATCTCCGGCTAGCTGAAGTAGTCTCAGAATGCTACTTCTCTGCCATCTTGACTCCTCGAGCCTTAGACTACATTTTATTTTTCTTCTTTCACTGAAGGGCATTGAAGCTGCTTAAAGTTTTTGCTATGAAAAATTCTGGGGTGAAAATTTTTGTTTAGTTCTCAGTTGTATGCCTATTTATTCCTTTTTTCAACAACTATTTATCAGGTGCCTACTGTATGCTATGTACAGTGAGGTGTTAGGCATACAACCAGAACAAAACCAGACAAAGTCCCCTCCTTTATTTTAGCAGGAGAGATAATAAATAGACAAATATGTTTGTCCAGTATAATGCTAGGTTATGGTAAGTGCCAAGAAGAAAATAAATTAGGATAAAAGGACAGAGAGCAATGAAGGGTGCTATTTCAGATAGAGTGGTCAGGAAAGTGCTCTCTGGAAATGTAACTACTTTTGATAGAGACTTGATAAAACAAAAGAGTAGGCCATGTTGGTATCTGGAAAAAGAGCTTTCCAGGCAGAAGGACCAGGGAGTACAAAGGCCTTGAGGTGGGACTATGTAAGACGTATTCCAGGAACATCAGTGGGTAGGGCTAACATGGAGGGAGTCGGGGGAGAGGAGATTACAGGGCTAGGCAACAGCTGAATCCGATGGAACCCTATAGGCCATGGTAAGGACTTTAGCTTCCATTGTAGGTGAAATGAGAAGGATTTTGAGGAAAAGAATGAAAGATCCAACTTATTTTTAAAAAGATACCACTGGTTTGGGGTGCCTGGGTGGCTCAGTCAGTTAAGGATCTGCCTTCATCTCAGGTCACAATCCCAGGGTCCTGGGATCGAACCCCATGTTGGGCTCCCTACTCAATGTAGAGTTTGCTTGTCCCTCTCCCTCTGCCACTTACCTGCTCATGCACATGCTCCCTCTTAAATAAATAAAAATATTTAAAATACAAATAAATAAAAGATGCCACTGGCATCTGAGTGGAGAGCACACTATAGCAGAGTAAGAGTGAGAAGAAAGTCCAGTTAGGAGGCCGTCGCTTGGTGCTAGGCAGAAATGACAGTAGTTAGACTAGGTGGTGGTTGCTTGAAAAAATTACATTTACACAGTGGTGGTGGGGAGAGGGGATAGGACTACCAAAGCATATTTTGAAGGTAGAGCCAATAAGATTTGCAAGTGGATTGGATGTGAGCTGTGAGAGGAAGAAAAGAATTAAGAGTGACCCCAAGAGCTGTCACCTAAGCAGCTGGAAGGATGGAGTTGCCTCCGTGGAACAAAGAGGATGGGAGGCAGGTTTCAGGGACAGATCTATAGTTTTAATCTTTTTTTTTTTTTTTAAGATTTACTTATTTGATAGACAGAGATCATAAGTAGGCAGAGAGGGAGACAGAGAGGGAAGCAGGCTCCCTTCTGAGCAGGGAGCCCGATGCGGGGCTCAATCCCAGGACCCTGGGATCATGACCTGAGCCGAAGGCAGAGGCTTAACCCACTGAGCCACCCAGGCACCCCTATTTTAATCTTTTAAGTCTGAAATATTATTTGGATATCCAAGTGGTAGCTGTCAAGTAGCTGGCTTCTGGAGTTTGGAGTCAACATCTGTGCTAGAGATAAAGTTGGAAGTCATCCTGGTATACGTAATCCTTAAAGCAGAGATCACCTAGAGAGTGAGTGCAGATTGAGAAGAGAACAGGTCAAGGGATAGGGTAACATAGAGTCTGTAAAGGCTGTGAGAACCAGCAAGGAGAGTAAGAAGTAGAGGCCATGGGACAGAAGAATCAAGCAAGAGAGAAATATCCCTGGGGCACTGAAGAAAAGGTTTCAAGAAGAAGAAAACCATCAGTTGTTTCAAACAATGTTGACTGATGGCCCCAGCAGGGGAAGACTGATGATTATAAACAATTCTTTGGAGAAATCTTGCTGTAGAAGAGAGCATAAAAATGGAGCAAAATATGGAGGCAAGTGTGTAACAGAGGAAAGTTTTCTTTCACTTTTTTCCTCCTTTCTCCTCTTCTCCCTTCTCCTTCATTTTTTCCTCCTCTTCCACATCTTTCTACGTGAGGACTGCAACTGCCTGCTGATCTGACTGATCCAACAGGGAGAGAAAACTGACAGTGCAGGAAAAGAGAAGACAACCCAGGAGCAAACGTCCTGAGGAGGCAAGAGGAGGCAGAGGACATGGGCACCTTTATGGGCAAGTTGCTAGATCTGGTGAGGGGAACATGTGGAAACTGTTTGCTTCCACTCTCTCAGTTCAGTAAGAAGTGAGGTCACCGGCTGAATATAAGGAAGGAAGAGAAAATATTAAAGAAGTTAAGCAAGAGAGAGATGGACCTAGTAGCACTGGACACTGACCTGGTCTGTAGCCCGGTAGGATGGGTATGTGAGAGTTTGTATGCTGCACATACATAGGAGAGGATTTGTGAGACTGTACCATGTACCTTCACATACAAATCCACCAAACACCAGCTGTTCTCCAGAATGGCTGCACTGGTTGTGCATAGGGTTTTGTTTCTCTAACACCACACAAGCACTTTATAGGATCCAGATTTTTAATTGTTGCAAACTTTTGGGATAAAAGTAATTCTCTATATAGTTTTCATTTTTCTGTTTACAGAAGTTGAGCATCTCTTCCCACACTTTTTGTCCTTTCCTATTACCCCTTCTGCGAAATGCTTATTTCTATCTGCCCTAATCTGGGTTCTCCTAAAAGCAGACTTATAGACAAGGACTTGAGTACAGGTCATTTATTCAGAAGCACAAGTGAAGGAGTAAGAACAATGAGACAAGGGAGGGGAAAAAAAAGTAGATTATAAGTAGGTTACTGTTGTGGGCAACCAGACTGTGTCTTTTTTGTGTGTGTGTGGTTTTTTAAGATTTTATTTATTTATTTGACAGAAAGAGAGAGACAACAAGAGAGGGAACACAAGCAGAGGGAGTGGGAGAGGGAGAAGCAGGCTACCCACTGGATAGAGAGCCCAATGTGGGACTCGATCCCAGGACTCTGAGATGATGACCTGAGCCAAAGGCAGATGCTTAATGACGAAGCCACCCAGGTGCTCCCAGACTCAGTCTTGATGGGGACTCTCTGAGGAACTGTGCCAGACATCCTCAGAATTATTCCACCAAGAAATGGAGAAACTGAGCTATTAATACATCACCCCTTGTTCTTACTGGTTGAGGGTTGCTCCTGGGAGGATTCAACCACCAGTACTTCCAATTTGCACTGCACCTAAATGCAGGGTGTCCTACAGTACCTCCAGAGAACCTTCAGGCCAAGGGAGAAGTTCCACATTGAGGTGGGAAACTGTGTGATGCAGGGAAACATCAGCTTACCACAGCTGGGAGGTGAACTCAGAGGTAGGCCAAGGGATGAGGGCAGGACATCAGCAGGGTCTGCTAGAAAATCCTTTATCGTTTTTGGTTTTTTTTTTTTTTTTTTTTTTTAGATTTTATCCATTTATTTGAAAGAGAGAGCACAAGCAGGGGAGGGGCAGAGGAGAGGGAAAAGCTGGCTCCCCAATGAGCACAGAGCCTGACGCAGGGCTCCATCCAGGACCCTGAGATCATGACCTGAGCCAAAGGCAAATGCTTAACTGACTGAATCAGCCTGGTGCTCCTCCTTTACTCTTTTCTTTACTTTTATTTATCTGATTTGCAGGAATTCTCTGGATATTTTGTATATCACAACCTTGCATGTTACTACAATTTTGTCACTTCCAGTCTATCACCTGTCTGTTAAGTTTGTTAACAGTATCAGAAATCTTCAATTTTGGTATCATTAACTTCATCAGTCATATCCTTTATGGTTTTCACTTTTTGACATCTTAAGATATCCTTTTCCATTCCAAAGTCACACACACACAAAAAATACTGTACATTTTCTTCTAATAGATATATATCCTTGTCTTTCATACTTGGCTTTTCACCTACCTAAAATTCATTTTGGTGTGCAGAACAAGGTAGAGATCTCATCCCAGTTTTTTCCATATAGTGGGCCAGTTTTCTAGAGACAACTGATGAATAATCCATCTTCCCTCTACCAGGTTATGGTGGTGCTATATACACCAAGCTTCCCTATACCCATGGGTTGGTTTCTAGATTCTTTTCATTTGCCATCCACTCAGCTCTTCAACCAATTCTTTATTTTGGCAATTACATTTTTTTAAAGCCAGTACCATTGGTGGACTCTCTGTCGAAACTACCAATTCTTATTTCACATTTGCAATATCCTACTTAGGATTAAGATTCATTTTCATTTCCTATCAATAGGTCTCCTTCTGCTGTAGGTTGTTCTGTTTGTGAATATTCTCTCACAGTACTTATTTTTCTTAAATTGTTACATGTTCTTTGGCTGTGGACTTATCTTCAGTCCTTTGAGACCATTAACCACCCCTGCTTCTGAGGTCTAACTGGAAGATGTAGGAAAAGCCATAGCCAGGTAGGTGTAGGGAATGAGTGAGACACAACTCACAGGTGAGTGATCTTTCTACTGATGGTCAAGCTTAAAACACTGAATTTTCCACTGGGTAACTCTCAGAATATTGTACTCTCCCATCATCCCAAGTACCAGTGCCTTTGTGGGATGCCAGCCAATTTGGCCCATAGTGACAGTCACCATCCTAATCAGATTCTCTCTTAATCTGTCATCTCTGACTACCCCCTGCCTCGTTCCCACCTAACAAAGACTTCTTTCCACCCCACCCCCCCAAAAATCCAAAACCCTTCAGTCAGTCATTATGTCATGGTTCTCAAACTCCTGATCACTTGCCGGTGGGAATCTTCTAATTGTCACTGTTCATCTTAAGATGTGGTATCCCGACCAGAATATAATGCTCTGGGTGTTCATAATAACATTTGGGCAGGTGAATATCAAGGTTGTAAATATTTTTTTTTTATTTAAACCCAGAAGTTTTTGTTGAAATAGGTTAATTGTTCAGCTTCTGAGAGGAAATCGTAAGATGTGAGAAAATCATCCTAGCAAGGATGAATGAGATTGTTCTAATCACAGGATGGACAGTAAGGAAAACTCTGATAGAAACAGGATAAATAAAAGAGCACTATTAAGCAGTCTTCTTAGGCATGTGTATCATTATCAGCCATACCTTAGATGGAGAAATCACAAGGAGAATAAGGAAAAGACACAAGGAGATGCATGTAAATAAATAAATAAATAAATAATGAGAAAGAACACAGGGTATGGGTATATTAATGGGGAGAAGGAAGATTCTGGAGTTTCAGAAAAGAAAAAAAGAATTAGATTCAGAAATGGGAAGCTCTGAGGGGGAAAAAAGGAAAAATTCATGAAAATTTCCCCATTCATTTCTGAGAGCAATTTAAAAATGAAAAAAGAATGGATTATCTTTTGAGGTGAATGACATTCATAATATAAATTATTTGCATACTGCTGCCCAGCCTTTGCTCTCTGACTATTACTTCTAAAAACTATATGATAGGGACATTTGCATGAAAAAATATTTAGAGGAATGTCTGCAACAAAATCAGGGAATGTGTTTTTGGCAGATAAAACAAACTGGTTTTGAAATTTAAGAATATTTTCATTCTCAAGTATTGGAGAAGATAAAATGAAAAATTTCAGTAGGAAATGGGAAGATTTTAACTGTTTGCTATTCATACTAATGCCTCTTGTGGATACAAGTTTCAAAGGCATAGTGGTTTATATGTGTTTGTGGAATGAGTGAAGGAAAGAATGAATAAGTGAGTGAAAAATATAATGAAAGAAGGAAGGGGAAGAGGAAAGAGGGAAGGAAGAAGGAAAGAGAGTTGTAATACTATCAGAATTCAGGGCATCGGTGCCATAATTCAAATGGCAAATGGCAAATTCCTGAAGGAATTCAACCTTCAGGAGTTTCCTAGCTAAACTGGGGTGGTGGAGATGACTTACAAATGAAACACTCGCACTCTTACTTTCTCTTTCTTTTAGTCTTTACTTTCTGGAGCTCACGAATGAAGTCAGTCAGGATTTGCAGATATGTCAAATTGATAGCGATGATAGTGATGATGACAATATCAGATACCACCCCTTCTTCCACTGCTCTGTTTATCAGAATTCCCTGAAAAAGTTATTTGATGTGTTCTCCTCTCCTCCATTCACAGCTGTACCCTTTCCAGTTCCTTTCCTACTCTTCTCTCATGAAGTCACTCCAGCCAGGCACCAGCCCCTCTCCCCTGACCGACCGCCCTACGAGAGTAGGGCAACCAATGGTCAGATTTAAACCCTCATCCCTGATCTGTCAGCAGCAGTGACATCTGATGGAGCATCCCGCTCTAGAAATACTCTCTCCTTCTGACTCCCAGAAGTCTGCACTAGCAGGGATTCTTCCTCACCTGGCTCCTCCTCCTGGGACATCTTTCCTGGTTCCTCCTTATCACCATCATCACCAAACTGCCCCAGGGCTCAGTCCTTAGACTTGTTTTTGTATCAATATTTGTTTCCACCTATATGTTGGCTTCCTATTTTTCATCTGATTCTCCTTAGAGAGTGTTAAAAATGAAACAGCTGTGCATGTTGTAGTAGATAGAATAATGGCTCCTCCTCCCCCTGAAAGATGCCCACGTCCTAATCCCCAGAACCTATAAATATGTTATTACTTTGGATGGAATTATGTTCTCCAAACACACAAAAGTCCTTAAATTGAAGCCCTAATTCCCATTATGGCTGCCTTTGGAGACAAGGTAAAATAAGGTAAATTAAGTTAAATAAGGTAATTAAAGTTAAATAAAGTCATGATGGAGAGCCCTGATCTGACAGGATTAGACACTAACCTTTATAAGAGGGGACACCAGATGGTTTGCTCTCTCAGCCATGTGAGGACACCATGAGAAGGCAGCTGCCCGCAAAACAAGAAAGAGAACTCTTAGCAGGAACCAAATCAACTAGTCCCTTACTCTTGGACTTCCCAGACTCTAGAATTTCTATGTTAAAGCCACCCAGTCTATGGTGTTTTGTTCTAGCAGCCCAAGCAGACTAATACAATCACTTTACATGGCAAAAGGGACTTGATAGGTGTAATTAAGCATCTTGAGATGTGCAGATTGTTCTGGATTCTAAAAATGGGTGCAATGTAATAACAAAGGACCTTCTGTGGGGGAAGTAGGAGGGTCAGAGTCAGAGAAGATGTGGGGGAAGTAGGAGGGTCAGAGTCAGAGAAGATGTGGGGGAAGTAGGAGGGTCAGAGTCAGAGAAGATGTGACGGTAGAAGCAGAAATCAAAGATAGATTTGAAGATGCTTTCCTGGCTTTCAAGGTGGAGGAAGAGGCCACAAGCCAAGGCACGCAGGTGGCCTCTTAAAGCTGTGAAAGACAAGAAAGGGATTCTCTTCTAAAGCTTCCAGAAGGAATGCAGCTCTGCCGATACGTCCGATTAGCCTACAGAAGACCTATTTCAAACTTCTAATCTCCAGAATTGTAAGATAATAAATTTGTGTTTTTGAAGCCCCTGAGCTTATGGCAATTTGTTACGGCACCAGTAGGAAAAACTAATACTACACCAGAATGTTTTGAAGTGAAGTATATGGATTCCTGAACCTTTTTTCAGATATGTATCGAAGATATGAGACAGGTCTACTGGACAGACGGAGGGATAGCTAGGTGCAGAGATGTGTGATGAAGCACGCACAGCAAAACGTGAATGGTAGAATCTAAGTGGCGGGTACATGAGTGCTAACTTAAAATTTTTTTAGCTCTTCTGTATGTCTGAAATTACAAAAATAAAAAATGTTAGGGAAAAACAAAAAAATTAGGTAAATATTGTAATTTTTCCACAACTACTTATTTGGCTTCCAGAAAAGAAAAATGCATGTCTTCTCCTTGCCTCTTCCCTCACAAAGGCCTTGAATTTCTCTGGAAGGTTTGTTTCTACCTATTAAGCTGCTTAGGCCCCCTGGTGACTAAGTGCATGTATTTTAGAAAGGGCTGGAACACAGCAAAGGTAATTAGACCCTGTGGAGACTAAAGACTTAACCTTGACATCAATAGAAACAGGCAGTCATCAACTGGGTTAACTAGCCTAAGGGAAAAAAGCATATAACCCCAGGAAATGCTAATACGTGGGCTTGCAACTCAAATGGCTCAGTAACCTCTCAAACCTGAACTACAGTGAGGTACTCTGAAAACAGCTAACTCTCCTTACTGCAATGGGAAAAAGATAGGGAAAAAAATCATGTTACTTTCAAGAACTGTGTGCCACTTCCATCTTTAAGAGAAAGTTGTTTTCATAGTAAATAGTATTGGATAGTGAAAACAACAGGCTGTATCTAGAGATCTTTCCATCCACATCTTCAGATATGACTACCTGGGTTAGAAGTTTGACATTTGTATATCTCAGAAGCCATAGCATGTTGGATTTGGCATGTCTTCTGATATGTACATAGGGGAGAGGGGTATTATTTTAATACACAAGCTGCTGTTTTCCATATCTGGTAGTGGCTTTTTTTCTTACCCTACACCTTGCCCCAGCATCACTGCCAGGTGGGGGCGGGCTGAGCCCTGTGGGTTTCTGCCTAGGAAGGTGACTGCAAAGAATCTGGGGTCTAATTCTGGGCCTTTTTAGTTTCCAAGCAGGCCTTTGAAATTCAAGACAGAAAAACAAGGGTTTTCATTTACAAAATCTGTGCTCTTTAAGAAAGAACTTAGTTTTCCATCCATGTTGTCGCAAATGGCAAGATTTCATTTCTTTTGCGACAACATGGATGGAACTAGAGCGTATCATGCTTAGCGAAATAAGTCAAGCAGAGAAAGACAACTATCATATGATCTCCCTGATATGAGGAAGTGGTGATGCAACATGGAGGCTTAAGTGGGTAGGAGAAGAATAAATGAAACAAGATGGGATTGGGAGGGAGACAAACCATAAGTGACTCTTAATCTCACAAAACAAACTGAGGGTTGCTGGGGGGAGGGGGTTTGGGAGAAGGGGGGTGGGGTTATGGACATTGGGGAGGATATGTGCTTTGGTGAGTGCTGTGAAGTGTGTAAACCTGGCAATTCACAGACCTGTACCCCTGGGGATAAAAATATAGGTTTATAAAAAATAAAAAGTTAAAAAAAAAAAAATCTTTAAAAAAAAAATAAAATAATTGTAACAGTAAAAAAAAAAAAAAAAAAAAAAAAAAAGAAAGAACTTAGTTTTCAGTAACAAAATCTTGGTGAGAGTATCAAAAACAAAGTTCTGAAGAAATCAGGGTATATAATGCAGGCCAACACTGTCTTGCCAGGAGTTGAGACAAAGGCTAGACCTCTCTTTGGGTGAGATTAATTCCTCACTACACCCTTAAACTTTCTGTTCCTCAGTTTTCTCATTATGAAACGGATGTTAAAATATTGGCCTTGCTGCCTTGTTAGGGTTAAGGAGGATAACATAGGTGAAGTTCCTAGCACAGTGCCTGGCATATACTGGCATTCCCATTCTTTTCAGTCTTCCATTCTCCCGTTTGATCAAATCATTTCTTAGAGAAAGGAAAGCAGAGTCCATCTTGGGTATGCTGACTTTAAAAATAAAATCTATCGGGGCGCCTGGGTGGCTCCGTGGGTTAAAGCCTCTGCCTTCGGCTCAGGTCATGATCCCAGGGTCCTGGGATTGAGCCCCGCATCAGGCTCTTTGCTCAACGGGGAGCCTGCTTCCTCCTCTCTCTCTGCCTACTTGTAATTTCCGTCTATCAAATAAATTAAAAAATCTCAAAAAAAAAAATAAAATCAGTCACTTTAATGGCAAAAACAACCCCACAAAAAACAAACAAACAAACAAAACCCATGTTTATTTGGGAAAAGCGGAGAATTATAACTTGGGACAAACAAGCTTGGGTTACACCCTCATAAAATGTTCTCAGGTTTCCCCAGAACAAACGTTCTGGGAGTCTAGAGGTAGGCACGGATTTTATCTAATCTTCAGACCCATGGTCTTATGCCAAAATAACAAAATTCTAGTATCTATGAAGTATAGACATGCTTATTTTACAATTTATTCCCTAAAGTTATACTCAATTTTTTATTATAATAATTATAATAATAGCTAACATTTCTGAGCATTTCCCACGTGCCAGATCCAGATCCTACTATGCTACTTCACCCACTCCCACAGCCACTTCACAGGGAAGAGACTGCCAGTGCTCTCAACTGTAGAGGGAGGGAGGCCCAGAGAGATTAGGCAGCTGGCCCAGGTTACACAGCTAGGAAGTAACAGACCAAGGTTAGACTCCAGGCTTTGTCTGCCTCTAGAAGCCATGCCATTAACCGCAAAGCATGCCAGAGGAAAGTAGCTGACATTAAAAAAAGATTGAAAAATAGAGCATAAGGGGCAGAGAGAGCAAAAGGAGGAAATCCATGAACTAACAGAGTCTAGTCGTTCCAGCAGAAATTCTCCCTTGGTTCCCCTGCAGAATGAAAGCCTCAAGCCACAGGGAAGCAAAAGCTTGAAAGGGCCAGGGGAACTTATTCAGAAACTTTGTGGGGCGGGGGTGGGGGGTGGGCAGCTTTGTGTTTCACCTCCACACTTTTCCTTTCTTCACATTCACTTCATCTTTCCTGAACCCGTATCATTCTGTTCCAACAATGCCCCTTTCCCCCCCACTTCAAAACCCGTCATCTGGCCTAGCAGATGATTTTTATTGACACCCTCTTCTCTTTGAGACTCCTAACAGGAATGCATATTAGGAATTTATAAACTTGCTTTCAAAGACACCACAGGAAGAGTATACAATTTTTCACACACTGCTTTGTGCCCTTCTAAGAGAAAAATAAGCTTACAATGGAATATAGTGAGTTAAAGGTCTTAAGTGATAGCAATTGATTTTCTGTGAAATCTTTTATTAGAATGCCTCTTAGAGACCAGCAGGGGTCCACCCCCCCAACTTCCCGGGGGATCTCAGAACCATTCTTCCCTCTTATCTTGCAAGTCGGAGCTGGCACGGAGGTGTCAAGCCACACGGGAGGGCTGTGGGGGCTCAGCCCCAACCTTCATTATCTATTCAGGGAGGATAGCATGCTGTTCTCTAAGCGTTGCCTGAAACCAGCTCTTATGTCACACACCAGCAGCCTTTAGTCAGAGAATGTGGACATCATTACCGCTTTTAATCTGGTCATTGTGTGTATGGGGCGGGGGGACTCCCAATCAAAAGCCTTGTAATATGGCTTCTGCATGACAGGTTTCAGAGCCTCGTGCTACAGTGGGAAGGCCGCCTAGAGGACGGCCTTCTTCTTCACATTTGAAAAAAACGGTGGAGAAAAATGGTACAAACTACTTTCTTCCTAAGAAAAGCCAATTGTTTTCAAAGGTTTTATTAGAGAAGTGTTTCCAATAGAAACATAATGAGGATCACATTAGTAATTTTAACTTTTCTAATAGCCATGTTAAAAAAGGTTGAAAAAAACAGGTGACTAATAGGTGCCTAACAGAAATACATTTAATTTAATGCAACATAGCCAAAAAATGTTTTGGCTCAACATGTAATCAATATGAACTGGCGAACAATTCTGTATTCTTTTTTTCACTTGAAATATCTGACCTCAGGTGGATATTTTACAAGTACAACACATCTCAGTTTGGACTGGTCACATTTGAAGTGCTCTACTGAGAAGCATGTGACTCACGGCTATTGTTCTGAACAATGCAAGAATAGATGTTGCTTAATATCAGTGCATGTACACACTGTTTTGTACAGATCTTGACAATAAAAGTCGGGATTCACATAAATCAGAGCATATAATTATTATTGTTTCCACTTCCTCTCAAGCAAATTGCGAACACCCTGGAGGAAAGGACCTAACTCATAGCCAGATATGTAGCATTTCCATGTTTATGAATAATGTTGGTAATTTAGTGGATGATTAGGCTTATCTGTTTCTATAGTTTCTTTAAATACCAATTACTTGTCTATCTGTCAAATTTTAATTTTCTTCTCTTTCCAAACATTTTATTTTTGGAGGAATCTCCATATTCTTATATATAACCATTGGTCCAACCTCACCACCTAAAGCCATCTCCAATCCAAAATATCCAAGACTGAATTTTTGACTCATCCCTCCTTCCCCACCAAAAATGAATAAACTTGCTCTACCTGCAATCTTCTGCATCTCAGTTGATGGCAATTCCATCCTTGAAGTTACTCAGTCCAAAAATCTTAGTCATCTTGATTCCTGTATTTCTCCCATACCACACATCTAACCTGTCAACACAGCTCTATCCAGAATCGACCACTTCGCACCAACATTCCTTTGACCACCTTGGTCCAAGTCACCACCCTCTCAAATCAGGATCCAGAAAAGTAAAACCTAAGTCAGACCAGTCTGTATTGCTTAAAAAAACATAATAATAATCTGATGGCTCGCTATTTCACACTGAGTAAAAACCAAAGTACTAACGCCTTATAAAAGTAGATGTTATCTGCCCCTCCTCCTCCATTTCTTCTCAGACATTGTTTCCCTCACTCTCCTCCCTCCCTCTGTTCCACGCATACTGGCCTCTGCTGTTCCTTGATCTTGATGGAGCCAGGCATGCCCTTACTTAAGAACCCATGCCCTTGAGAACACTTCCTCTAGGTAGCCACACTAGGTAAGCTGACTTCCTTCACTTCTTTCAAGTCTTGCTCAATCTCCCCTTCTAAGGGATGCCTCCTCTGATCAATCTATTTCATCCTCTCTCTCCAGTCTGTTACCCACCTCTACATTCCTGATCCTTCCTATCCAGATCTACTTTTTTCTCCTATAGCCCTGGAACACTGTTCCCTCAGACAGCCACGTGACTCCCTCCCTCCCTCACCTGACGCATAGCACATGGGAGGCACTCAAAAAATATTTGATGAACGAAAGAATTTCTTTCTTTTATGCCAAATAAAGTACAACAGCATAATTTTTAAGAACTTAATAATATTTGTTGAAGTTCCCTTTTCAAACCCTCCAAAGACAATTTATAGGCAATTTTGTTCAACCTTTAATGGTTTTACTACAACAAAATGCAGGACCACTTATTCACAAATTGATGAAATGGTTAAAATTTCTCTTCCTTACCTTCTCATTTTGTCTTTGAACACTGTGTCCCCATCTCTTTTATTTTCTGTCTTCAGTTTACTGAACACAAGTTAGCCATTAGCATGAACACAATAAAAGAGTGGAAGAAATATCCCGTATCTTTATTGTCCAGTGTGATAGCCGTTAGAAATATGTGGTTATTGAGCACACAAAATGAGGTTAGCACAACTGAGGAACTGATTTTTTTAAAGACTTTACGTTTGTATGTATGTATGTATTTATGAATATGAGCCAGAAAGCAGGAGTGGGGGCAGGGAGGGGTAAAGGGAAAGGGAGAAGCAGGCTCCCCACTCAGCAGGGAACCTGATACTTGGGTCCTGGGATCATGCCCTGAGCCAAAGGCAGACCTTAACCAAGCTTCCCAGGCACCCCCTGGAACTGAATTTTTAGTTTAATCTAATTGGCTTAAATTAAAATAGCCACACATAGCTAGTGAAAGTACAGTTTCATCCTTGAAGAACATTTTTAAGCTCTTTGAGGAAAAATATGTCTTCCTACCACAATGCCCCTTACAAACACCTCATGCATCATCATATAAATTAAGAAGAGAGCCAGGTAGTGATCCCTCCTTACATAGAATTGGGTGAAGTATTGTAGAAAGTAGTGGCTTACTGAGAATCATTAGATGACATGCAAACTTTTAAATTAAATGGAAGATGACTAAGGTCAAGGGAGAGGGAGACTGGCGACATAGGTTTCTTCTTGTCTCTTTTCCATTTCACTGCCAAGAATAGAGATGATAATAACGTGCATTCCTGAAGCAATGTGCAGGTACTTAGTTTTAATCAATACTCTTTTTTTTGATGAATTTTTTATTACGATTTTTATTTTAATTCCAGTATAGTTAACATACAATGTTATGTTAGTTTGGGTTGTACAGTTTCAACAATTCTATACATTACTCAGTGATCATCATGAGAAGTATACTCTTAATCCCCTTCACCTGTTTCACCCATCCCCTCTCCCCTCAATCCCTGCCCCAAGCATCAGTGTGTTCTCTATAGTTACCTCTGCTTCTTGGTTTGTCTTTCTCTTTTATTCCTTTGCTCATTTGTTTCTTAAATTCCACATATGAGTGAAATCATATATTTGTCTTTCTCTGACTGAATTATTTCACTTAGCAAAATACTTTCTAGATCCATCCATGTCATTGCAAATGGCAAGATTTCATTCTTTTTTATGGCTTAGTTGTGTGGGTGTGTGTGTGGGTGTGTATGTGTGTATTGCTTCCTTATCCATTCTTCTATTGATGGACACTTAGGTTGCTTCCATAAGCTGGCTTTTGTAAATAACACTACTATGCACATAGGGGTGCGTATATCCCTTTGAATTTTGAATTCAAAGGGATATATTCTTGAATTTTGGGGGTAAATGCCTAGTAGTACAATTACTCGATCATAGGATAGTTCTATTTTTAACTTTTTGAGGAAATTTCATACTGTTTTCCACAGCAGCTGCACCAGATTGCACTTCTACCACAGCGCATAAGGGTTCCTTTTTCTCCACATCCTCACCATCACTTGCTGTTTCTTGTGTTTTTGATTTTAGCCTTTCTGACCAGTGTGAGATAATATCTCATTGCAGTTTTGATTTACATTTCCCTGATGATGAATGATGTTGAACATCTTTTCATGTGTCTGTTGACTATCTGTAGGTTTTCTTTGGAGAAATGTCTGTTCATGTCTCCTGCCCATTTTTAATGGGATTATTTGTTTTTTGGATATTGAATTGTATCAGTTCTTTATATATTTCGGATACTAACTCTTTATTAGATATGTCATGGCAAAAATATTCTGTCATTTAGTAGGTTGCCTTTTAGTTTAGTTGATTATTTCCTTTGCTGTGCAGAAATTTTCATTTTGATGTAGTTCCAATAATTTATTTTTGCTTTTATTTCCCTTGCCTCAAGAGACCTACCTAGAAAAATACTGCTATGGCCGATGTCAGAGTATTTCCTGTCTGTGCTCTCTTCTAGGATTTTCAGGTCTCACTTTATTTTATTTTATTTTATTTTATTTTATTTTATTTATTTGACAGAGAGATCACAAGTAGGCAGAAAGGCAGGCAGAGAGAGAGGGGGAAGTAGGCTCCCTGCCAAGCAGAGAGCCCAGTGCGGGGCTCTTTGATCCCAGGACCCTGGGATCATGACCTGAGCTGAAGGCAGAGGATTAACCCACCGAGCCACCCAGGTGTCCCCAGGTCTCACTTTAAATCTTTAATCCATTTTGAATTTATTTTTGTGTATGGTATAAGAAAGCAGTCCAGTTTCATTCTTTTGTATGCAGCTGTCCAGTTTTTCCAACACCATTTGTTGAAGAGACGGTCTTTTTCCATGGCATATTCTTTTCCTCCTTTGCTGAAGATTAATTGTCCATATACTTCTAGGCTTATTTCTGGGTTTTCTATTCAGTTCTATCGATCTAAATGTCTGTTTTTGTGCCAGTACCATAATGTTTTGATTCCTACAACTTTGTAGTATAACTTCATGTCTGGAATTGTGATGCCTCCAGTTTTGTTTTTCTTTTTCAAGATGACTTTGGCTACTTGGGGTCTTTAGCGGTTCCATACATATTTTAGGTCTTTTTGTTCTAGCTTTGTGAAAAATGCTGTTGGTATTTTTTTTAAATATTTTATTTATTCATTTGACAGACAGAGATCACAAGTAGACAGAGAGGCAGGCAGAGAGAGAGGGAGAAGCAGGCTCCCTGCTGAGTAGAGAGCCCGATGTGGGGCTCGATCCCAGGACCCTGAGATCATGACCTGAGCTGAAGGCAGAGGCTTAACCCACTGAGCCACCCAGGTGCCCCTGCTGTTGGTATTTTGATAGGGATTGCATTAAATGTGTAGATTCCTTTGGATAGTATAAACATTTTAACGTGGAATGTCTTTCTATTCCTTTGTGTCATCTTCAGTTGCTTTCATCAGTGTTTTACAGTTTTCAGAGTACAGGTCTTTCATCTCTGATTAAGTTTCTTCCTGAATATTGTATTATTATTTGTACAGTTGTAATTGGGAATGTTTTCTTAATCTCTCTGCCACTTCATTATTAGTGTATAGAAAACTAACATTTCTGTACATCGATTTGTACCCTATAACTTTACTGAATTCATTTATCGGTTTCTAGTAGTTTTTGGTGGAATCTTCAGGGTTTTCTATATATAATATCCATCATATGAAAACAGTGAACATTTTACTTCTTCTTTACCCATTTGTATGACTTATTTCTTTTTGTTGTCTGATTGCTGTGACTAGGATGTCCAGAACTATATTGAATAAACTGGTGAGATTGGGCATCCTTATCTTGTTCCTGATCTTAGGAGAAAAGTTCCCAGTTGTTCCCATTGGGTAAGATGTTCACTGTGAGTTTTTCATATGGGGCGTTTATTATGTTTAGGTATATTCCCTCTAAACCTACTTTATTGAGGGTTTTCATCACGTATGGATGTTGTACTTTGTCAAGTGCTTTTTCTGCATTTATTGAAATGATCATATGATTTTTATCCTTTCTCTCATTGATGTGATGTGTCCCATTGATGATTTGCTAATACTGAACCACCCATGCATCTTGGGAATAAATCTCACCTGATCATAGTGATTTTTTTAATGTACTGCTGGATTTGATTTGCTAGTATTTTGTTCTTGCATTAATATTCATCAGATATATTGGCCTGTATTTCTCTTTTTTAGTGGTGTCTTTATCTGGTTTGGGTATCAGGGTAATGCTGGCCTCATAGAATGAACTTGGAAGTTTTCCTTTCTCTTATTTTTTGGAATAGTTTGAGAAGAATAGGTATCAACTCTTCTTTAAATGTTTGGTAGAATGACCTGTGAAGCTGTCTGGTCCTGAACTTTTGTTAGGAGTTTGATTACTCTTTGAATTTCATTGCTGTTTGAATCTTACTGGTCTATTCAAATTTCCCATTTCTTCCTGCTTCAGTTTTAGTAGGTTATATGTTTCTAGGAATGTATCCATTTTTTCTAGGTTGTCCAATTTGTTGGCATTTACATTTTTATAATACTCCCTTACAATTGTTTATACTTCTGTAATAGTGTTTATTTCTCCTCTTTCATTTGTGATTTTGAGTCCTACCACTCCGTTCTCTTGCTCTCTTTCATGGTTTGCTGACTTTCTTTAATGATAAACTTGGATTGTTTTCTTTTTATTCTTTGCATATCTATTGCAGGTTTTGTTTTAGCCAATAATCTTATCGAGTTTTCACAATCCTCTGAGGCTCTTTAAACTGTTAACTCCATTTGACACAGAGAGGGACGAGCCTGGGAAGCACAACTTCCCCACACAGCCAGTCTGAGTTGCTGAGTTTGTCCCACACAGCCACCCTGGGATGCTGAGTCTGTCTGATCTTGGGCCTCAGCCCTGTCCTGTGCTACCTCTCACCCTCCTCCCTCAGACCTGAGACTCCAGATATCTTTAAAGTTCACTAAGGTAAACTGAGAGCATCTCTATCACCTTTGCTTCTTCTACACAAAAGACTAAGTGAGATTGGGAATGTAACTGATGAGAAGTAATATATCACTTCCTTAGCTTATTAAAAATAAACCAACCAACCAACCAACCAGTGAATGCAGGGGAATCAATCAGAATAGCCTTGTAGACTATTTGGTTCTAGTCTTGCAAGATGAACAGTTTTTGTCCTTTTGCTTTTCTTGACTCATTATGGTTCTATGAAGGGACTACGGGTCTTATTTTTATTCCCCTCATGTAAAGATGTGAAAATAATAAATTCACCCATAGTTAAAAGCCAGGAAGAACATCCCACCCTCAAGTATTCCCACACTTGCTGTGGGCTTTGCCTCTCCACCCAGCAGGGGAGCCCCAGCATTTTATAATTACACGTTAATGAAGAACAGAATCCTTCCTTGTTTTATTTTGCATTTCATTTCCAGAGTAATTTGATGTGTGTGTGGAGAAGGGCGGGTGTGAGGAAATGTAAACAGTGCTCATTTATTACAGCTTTAATTTAGACCAGATCTCCTCCTAATCCAATTCTGAGTAGCACAGTTTATACCAGTGAGCAGTAAACACTAATAAAGATCAGCTGCAGGAAGGGGCGGGCCAAAAATTTTGCTTGTATGCCTGTTAGTGAAAAATAAATAAATAAATAAATAACCACACAAGCAAAAAACTCTAATACATTCATAATTTGCTACCTAATTTTGACTTATGTATAGAAAGCATGACACAATTTTAGTTTTAAACTATCTAGTTCTATGAGGTATGTTCTTTCAATAATCTCTTGACTGCCTATCCTCAGACCCCCATCTATGCCTATGCCTTAGCCTTCACCTCGCCACTACCAAAACTATAAACCCTCTAAAATTTCAAGTTTACTATCTGAATTTCTAGCTCCTCCTTCTGGTATCCTATATTATAGTTCTAATGCTGCTGTAGCAAATTATCACAAACTCTGCCTCTTAAACAATGCAAATGTATTACCTTCAGTTCTGTGGTTCAGAAATCTGACATGAATCTAACCAAACTAAAATCAAGATATTGGCAGGTCTGTGTTCCTTTCTATGGGCTCTGTATAGGATTCATTTCCATTCCTTTCCTAGCTTCAGGAGGCCACCTGCATTCCTTGGCTTATGTCTCACTCTGCCACCTTCAAAACCAGCAAAAGCAAGTTGTGTCCTTAAGTCATATCACCCTGACCATTTTCTATAGTCATGTCTTCCCTGACTCTTCTTCTACCATCCTCTTCTATTTTTAAGGATGCTGTGATTACATGGGGTCCACCTGGATAATCTTCCTATTTTGAGGTCATCTAATTACCAAACTTAATTCCATCTATAGGCTTAATTTCCCTTGCAATGTAACAACATAATCACAGTTTCCAGGAATTCAGATGCAGACATCTTAGGTAGGAAGGGATGGGGGGGGGGGGTACATTATTCTGCCTACCACGTGTCTCAACTCCAGTAATGTTTCCACCCCCAAGGACCTAAAATCCATTGTTTCTACAACTTAGAATTCTGTCACCTTTTGAATACCTTCACTTCCTTCCTTACCCAGCTGGAATTCCATGATTAATTATTACAATCATGTCTTTCATCCATCTTCAACTCCCTGGTCCCCCTTTCCTATTCTGTTGTTCTTCCTTGGCAAAATCTCAAAGAGCTGGGTTGACTCCAATTCTCTGCCTGTTCTGCACCTGCATTCATGCCATTGAAACAAATAGAGCAAAACACACTTCCAAACAGAACTGTAATGCTGCCCACCAACTGTACATTTTCCTGGTCTTTTCATTCTCTCACTCTACTACATGACAATTTCACACCTTTTTGTCTTTCTTTGTTTGACTCCACCTTTCCCATTCACACTTTCATCCAATGACCTTTTTCATTGAGAAAAGAAAGGAACCAGAGAGATCTCCTGCAAATTCCCTGCATCACATCAACCAAAGGTCAAGCACAGGTTCCCATGTGAGTTCTGCCTTCCCTCCTAATTCTATAAGACCTCTATCCAAGACCAGTACTTCTCTAAATTCCAATCTCTTTACTGGATCATTTCCATTAGCACAAAGTCATGCCTTATTTCTCTTTTCTCAAGAACAAACAACAAAACATTCTCTTGATCCCCACTGACTTTTCTGGCTACAATCCTATTTCTCTGCTACGTGTTAGAGCAAAACTCCTCAGAACAGCTATTTGTAGTTGCTGACTCCTAGTCCTTTCTTTCTGTTCTCTCTTAACCTTTTGCAATCAAGCTTTGACCCTATCCCCCAAACCAAACTGTCTTTGTCAAAGTAACCAAATGACCAAAACTAAAGCCTCTAGAATCTCAACTTCACTATCTGAATTTCTAATTTCTTTCCTCTAGTATCCTATATTATTGTTTTATTACTGCTTAGCAAATTATCTCAAACTCAGTATCTTAAACAATGCAAATTTATTATCTTACAGTTCTGTAGTTCAGAAATCTGACATGAATCTAACCAGGCTAAGATCAAGATACTGGCAGGATTATATTCCTTTCTGTGGGTTTTAGAAAAGATGATAAAACCAATGGTTTTTCAGTCCTGGTCTTACTTTATGTACTGATTGCAGCATCATCCTTGAAACACTTCCCTCCCTTGACTTTCAGCACTCTCTTCCTGTGTCATGGGCCACTTTTTAGTCCCCTTTGCTGATTTCTCTTGGATTCAAGTACGAGATCCGTCATCCGTGCTCAGGTTTTCTTGATCTATAGATTATCCCCAGTGAGCTCAACCATCTTTATGATTTACAATCCATTTGATGATGACACTCAGACGTATATATCCAAATCTAACATTTCCCCAGACTCCACATTCCTATCCAACCACTTAAGTGTCTGGTAGTCATCTCAAAACTCAACATGTTCAAAACTGGCTAGTGATCTTCTCTTTAAAACTTGATCTAGGGCACCTGGGTGGCTCAGTGGGTTAAGTCTCTGCCTTCAGCTCAGGTCATGATCCCAGGGTCCTGGGATCGAGGGCTCTATTGGGCTTTCTGCTTAGCAGGGAGCCTGCTTCCCCCCACACCCTTTGCCTGTCTCTCTGTCTACTTGTGACGTCTCTCCCTCTCTCTGTCAAATAAATAAGTAAAATTGTAAACAACAACAACAACAACAAAAACTTGATCTACCCACACCTTCCATATTCAGTTTATGGTAGGTCCATCACCTTTTGCTTAGGCTAAAAACTTTGTAGTCATTCTTGATTTTCCTCTTTTTCTTACCCATACTTACTCTACCTCAAATCCTTGACTTTCAGAGTATCTCTAGACTCTGTCCATTTTTCACTATTCTCCTGGTCCAAGCCACCATCATCTGACCTCAATTATTATAATAACTTCTTAACTGTTCTTCCTGATTCTAACCTACCTGTTCCTACAGTCTATTACAACACAACAGCCAAGGTAATCCTTATAAAATGTAAGTCAAATCTTGTCCCTTAAATACTCAGTGTTTTCACTTTTACTCAAAATAAAAGCTGAAGCCCTTAAATGACATACATGGCCCTAGAAGTTTTAGCCCCCACTATCCTCTTAGTGCTCTTTCCAATACAATCACATAGACCTTCTTGGACTTCTTTTGAAGCACAGACACACTACCAGCTGAGGGTTTCAGATTTGCTGTTCCCTCTGCCTGGACTACTCCTTCTCCCTCTCCTTCCACCTCATATAATCATGTAACTTACTCTCTTGTTAAAGCCTCTTCACCAAAGAAATCTTCCTGGTCACTCAGTTCACAATCGCATGCCTCATTATTTTCTATTCTATTTTCCTGCCCAATTTTCCTTCATAGGATTTACAGCCTTCAGGAAAAAAACAAACAAAACAACAACAAAAAAAAACACCTGTAAAGCATGTTTATTTTATATATTATTTGTCTTCATTTACTGAAATGGAAGCACTGTATTGGCAGGGATTTTGTCTATTTTGTTCACTGCTGTATACCCAGTGCCTGGTGCATAATAGGTGCTCAGAAAGAAAGTATCAGTTGGATATGAATGAATGTGTGGTTCTTTTTGAAAAGACCACTTTCTGTCAAAAATTGGACGGTTAAAAAATTTTCAGGGAAGTTTAACTTATTATACACCTACAAACATTTCTCTAAAAGATATTTTTTAAAGAAATTGTAGTAAACATTATTGTTTGCCTACAGAAACTGTTCTCTTTTCCCTCCCTCTCTCTTGAGAATACAGCTCTGGTTTTTTCTGTACTTAGATAGTGTCCCTAGCTCCAGGAGTTTAATCATAATGAGTCTAAGCCAGTTATGGCAATTCTAGAAATTCATTTTTTCAGTTGCTTAGCCCCCTTCAGGTGTCTATATGGTCCTACTATACACTATACACAGGGAAGTCAGTTGAGGCACATCTGAGAAGCATTCTCCCCTCTGATAAAAAGAGAGCTTTTTCATCCCTTTCTTTCCTGCTTTGAATCCCCAAATGTTTAGGAATGTAATGTTTAGAGATGTGGCAGCAATTTGTGACCATGAGTTAATAAACTTAGGAAGTAGGTCTTTATCCTTGAGGATGGCAGAGCAGAAAGATAGAAAGAGTCTGAATCTTTGATATTAGCAAGTCTTTGGACCAAATCCTGGAGCTGCCTATTTTCAGACTTCTGTGTCCCAGCCCACACCCCCCTTTTCATTATTCTCTGATGATACTTCATCTTTTTTTTTTCACCAGTACGTGTCACATAAACATTTGGCAAAAGGATCCAAAAATGGTACCTGTGAGGAAACTTTGTGGTAAAAACTATTTGCTGTTAAATCACTTTGCAAAAACTGTACAAAATGATTATGTGTACAAGTTTACCCTGTTCAGGTGTCGGAGAACCTGACAATAACTTTGCTTTCACTTCTGCAGCCAAAAGGCCTATCAGGAACTCTGAGCTTTTCAGTTGTAGTATTCTTCTGGATACTACACTTCTTTCCATCTGTGGGATAATAGGCTGGACAAGGGAAGTGGATAGCCACTAGGGACAAAGGTGTGGGGGAGTCCCACCACAATGCTACTTTGCCATGTTGTCTGGAATGAGCCTTACCTGAAGCCCACATTTCAGATGTCCAGCTTTAAAACTGAGTTTTGCTAAAGTCCATCTTAAATGAGTGCTGAAAAACTGCAACTGACAGGTAAACCTTAAAGTGTATTTTTTAAATGCTCATTTGCAGAACTGACCAACAGCAACAACAACAACAAAGAAAAAGATTAAAAAATTAAATAGTGCCCTAGCATTATTCTTGATAATATATTCATATTATAGAGTGCCATTTTGTAAAGTGATTCAACACTGAGTTTGTATGAATGAGTGTTGATTCTTCTGATTTTCATGGTGTAAACATCATGTGAAAGCAGCAATGGCATGAACATCACACCTTCCTTTCTGTCACCACCACCCACTAGATTGCAAAACCGGGTCTGCCTCCATAGCTCCTTTTCATGCATCTCTTCCTGAAGTCAGTGCACAGTTGCACCCAACCTACTTCCTAATGACTCACTTTGCAGCATCTCCACTGCTATCAGGACCTTCATCTTTTCTCTTCTGGACTCCCCTGGCCTTTCCCCCAGCACCCCCTGCCTGCCCTGCCCACCCCCTTCTTGCTTCCTTCTAATCCATTCCCCACATGGCAGCCAGAGGGACCTTTTAAAATTATAAACTCGATTGTGCCACATCTTGACTTTCAGACTTTTAGTGACTCTGCGTGAGGAGTAAAAGCCAAGCTCCTTACTTGGCCTCCAAACCCTGAAGCAGTCTGATCCCTTTCCTCCCCTGCAGCCTCATCACCCTCCCCTCTCCTCTTTGTTCACCATACTCCAGCTACTGTGGCGTTCTTGCAGCTTTGTGAATGGACCAAGCTCTTTTCTGTCCCTGCTTGGAACTCTCTTCCATTTACTTCTCACCAGAGTCATTACTCCCACAGGAAAGCCATCCCTGCCATCCCTGCTATATATATTTGGCCTCTCCTAGGACTCCCATTCTGTTCCTTCATACAACTTGGACCATGTGATTATTTGTGCACTGTGTTTCTCCCACTGCACTCTAAACTCCATGGGGGCAGAGACCTTGTCTCTCTGGTTGACCACCAGATCTCCAACACCAGACACAGTGCCAGGTTTATAACATTTAAAAATGAATAGATTTGATTTTGTCATAGCTCAATCTTACTCTCACCAGTTTTTCAAGGGGAATTTCATACCCAGATAATAAAGGGTTTGGTCTTAGATGTTGACAATTTCTACTTCTATAAAACACTGCATTCTATTAGTTTCCTGGAACTAGAGACGAGATGAACAGCAGATTGTTTTCACTGGGTCAAATGTACAACACACTTGTTACAAATCACTTTGAAAAAATACATAATATGTTGGAAGATTTTAAGAACAGAGCCTGTAGCTATTACCTCTAGGCTTCTCAACAAAACAATAAAACCCCTAGTGGTTCTGAATGCCGCTGAGACTTTCCACAGCTCTGCCTTAACTCCAGCTCCTTGGAAGCGCCAGCAGTGGAAGGTCAGAGTTACACTAGATTTTACACCAAGCACACTTCATGTAGATCTGATTGCCCGTCTTCCAAGGCAGCATTAACTCACCAGGGAGGCAGGGGGGGTGTAGGAAGTTGTTGGTGTAAGGGATGAGGAAAAGGAGTGAAGTGGTCCCAAAGATTCAGGAAGACACAACCAATTCTAAGGGGGATGTCACTCAGGATTTGATCAGTGAAGCAGGAGAGTTATACACTAGGAGATAAACCATCTGGAGAGATACACAACAAGGAATTTATTTTGGGATTTCACCATTTGTGATAATGGTATTTGGTTATATAGTCTCTGTAAGACACTCTGTCATGTTAGAGTCTGAAGTCATCTGCAGGTAGTGGGAAAGAGAAGATAGATATAAAGTAGCAGTTCTCAGTCACAGCCAACTTTGCCCCAATCCTTCTCACCTGGCTTCACCTCTGCCCAGGGGATATTTAACGGTGTCTGGAGACGTTTTGGGTTGTTACAGCCATAGGATGGGGTACTGGCATCCAGTGGCTAGAGGCCAGGGATGTTGCTACATATCCTACAATACACAGGACAGTTCCCCAAATAAAGAATTATCTGACCCAAATGTAAATAGTACTAAGGTTTGGAAACTCTGATGTAAAGTGAAGAACAAACTGAAACCTATGAGTGTAGCCCAGAGCCAATGAAGATGGACTAGAACCGCTGTGCCTTATTGCTTCGAACTTCAGAAATGCAGGGTGTCCTGCAGTAGTAGGTGGTGCCTTTTATCACAGAGCTAGCTGTGGGCTTGGCTTATGCATTAGGAAAGCCAAGAAAGGACCCAGGGGCAGGTGAAAAAGCTGCAGGCCCAGCTGCTATGCCACACCAATGAAGTGGACCAGCAGGTAGCAAAAAGGCATGAGCTACAACATCACCTGGTGCCTCTGCACTGAGTACCTGTACACTCTCCCAACTCTATCCCACACATAAAACCAACAGGGCTACTGCTCCCAAATTGTGGGCAAAGTGTGTCTTGTGGCCCACCTTCAACACACAGGGAAGAAAATTCTGAAAAATATAACTCAACATTGTCAAGTTGACACTTTATAAAGCCACCACAGGATATACATAGAAGAGTAGTATATTAGCGTTCTCCAAAGAAACAGAACCTGTAAGATAGATGGATAGACAGATTGACTGATTTCTTATAAGGAATTGGTTCATGCAGTTATAGAAGATGACAAGTCCCAAGATTTGTAGTCAGCAAACTGGAGACCCAGTAGAGCTGATGGTGTGAGTTCCAGAGTGAAAGCTGAGAAAAACTGATGCTCCAATTCAAGTCTTCAGGCATGATTAGACCACTGTCTCAGTTTAGAGGCAGTCAGGCAGAAACACTCTCTCTTATTCAGCCTTTTTATTCTATTTAGGACTTCGACTGGTGGGATGAGGCCTATCCACACTAGGGAAGGCAACCTACCATACTCACATACTAATATTATCAAGAAACACCCTTACAGACACACCCAGAATAATATTTGACCAAATATCTAGGTACCCTGCCAAGTTGAAAAATAAAATAGCCATCTCGAATTGCTTGAAATATTTCCTAAATTGTGCATTAGTACCTATAGGGAGCTGTAATAGGGACCCTCTCTCTTTAAGCCTCCATAGAACCTTGAATTTTCTCTCTTATTAGGAGTTACACTATTCACCAGACTTCTAAGAAAGATTCTGGTTCTCCTATGTTAACATCTTCTTAAACCTTCCTGGGATATTCCAGAAATAACCTCTTGGGAGATTGTGTTAAAGTAAAAAACAAATTTGTCTTTTCTCTTTTTAGGAATCTAGTAAGTAGAGAAAAGACAATAAGAGTTAATCTTTAAGAATAATCAATCCTTTGAGAACATTTTGCACATTCAAAACATAACAGTTAAGCAGCAAAATAATAAATCCTAAAATATGAAGCAGCAGGAATATACAGAAGGGAAAAGAGCAAGGGACAACCTGTGGTTCTACTCTAATTACAAAAGATATCACTGTATTCAGCCAGAGGGAAAAAGCTTATGGAGGCGAAGGTCCCCAGGAAAATAGAATCATTGCTTCTCTGCTTTTTATGAAGGAGAAAAACAAGAAAGTTTGGAACTTCACTGGTCACCAAGAAAAGCCATATTACATCAAAGAGGTTTTTAAAAATTACATTACACTCAAAAGGCCAAGTAAAGAAGCAAAACCTCAATTTCTATAAATTTCTCCGTGACACTAATAATTTCTGAAGTTATTATGCACCTTAAAACGTGAAGGTTTTGGCAGCTCCCTAGTTTTCTATTGGTATCTACCCAGCATCTGTTATCTAGCATCTGTGAAGGAATTAGCACCAGAGAAGAAATGTTCTCAAATCCACTTTCCAAAAGAGTCAGGTAAATGAATAGAATACCATAGTCTCCATTTTAGGGTTAGATGTCATAAGTAGTACCCAATAAAATAGATGAAAGTCCTGACTGAATTAGTTTCCAAATAATGTGAAATGTCTTTGGTTTTAGGGGAAGAAAAATTCCAGATTTGAATTTGAAAAAATAGGGATTTAATTTCTGTCTCTGCCACTTATGAACTATATGATCTTGAAAGGGAGAAGAAGGAGTGCTATGGATTGGACCATGCCCCCCCTCCATCAAATTCATATGTTGAAGCCCTAACCCCCAGTGTGATGGCATTTGGAGATGGGGCCTTTTGGAGGGGATTAAATTTAGATGAGGTTATGAAGGTGGAATCCTTAAAATAGGATTACTGCCCTAATAAAAAGAGACACCAAAGAGTTTGTTCTAGCTCCCTTCCTTCTTCCTCCCTCCCCCTTCCCTTCCTCCTTTTTAATTGAACTATAATTGGCATCTTCCTTGTCTCTCTCTCTCTCTCTCTCTCTCTCTCTCTCTCTCTGCCACATGAGAACATGGCAAGAAGCAGACTGCCTGCAAGTTTAGAAGGGAGAGTCTCAACCATGCTGGCACCCTGACCTGGGGCTTATAGTCTCCAGAGCTGTGAGAGAAAAAACTTCTATTGTTGAAACATTCTAGTCTCTAGAATTTGTTATGACAGCCCAAGCTGAATGATACAGGGAGTCATTCAACTTTTCTGAACTTCAGAATCACATTTATAAAATGAAGATAATGATACCTAAGCCATAGGGTTATTAGAAATTCTGTGAAATATGAGAGCTTTTAATAAAGTGCAGAGAACAGTACAAATGCATGGTCTTGTTCCATGACTACTTATGTAATACTAACATTTTGTAGAGTACAGTTTATTATATACTTTTAAACATTTAATTTGATGGTTAAAATAACTGTATTAGGTATACAAAACAGATGGTATGCTTATATTGTTGTTGAAGAATCTGGAAGCCACAGCTTCCAGAAGACACAGAAAACCAAGTCTTCTGACACCAAATCTAGCAGGATTTCCACTCTGCTCTTACAAAGTATTCTGTTCAACTTCAACAAGATCCCCAAATGGTGTGATGAAGGCTCAGTCAATAATACAGCTCCACACAAACATAAGACCATTCCTCCCTAGCTCTTGCCCACTGGTGTAAGTACTACACCATCTCCTTCCATTCAGCGTTCACTCGGTGGGGTGGGATTGATTTGCTTCTGGCACAAGTTAGAAGTTAGAAGTGTGTGCATCAGAATAAGAAAGAAGGTGAGAGAAGATCCACTAATGACTGTAAGAGTTACCAGCAATCTGGAAATTTGATTTCAGCCCACATCTATTCTTTCTACTATACCAGACCACTTCGCTAGGATAACCTCAACTATCAGAGGAAATCTGTACATGCCCATTGGGCAAATGGGTAGGCCATAGTTTTGCCTTCTCAACACTCTCTACATAGCTTGGCTTAGTTTGAACTGAAAGAAAGAGAGAGAGAGAAAAAAAAAGAAAAGAAGAGAAAGAAAGGGGAGAAAGGAAAGAGGGAGGGAAGGAAGGAAGAAAGAAAAAGAGATTAGAGCTAGTATTGTGGTTTTGGCAAATGATTATAGTTTCCATGGCAAATGCAGTGTTATTTTATGATGAATTGGGGTCAGAAAGGACTTGCATTTTACCACACTAAGTCATAATCATCTTTTGAAAGTGAGTCGTCCATTTTTTTCTATGCACTTATTAAACAAATATCTTCAGCCTCTAGAGGCATTTTATAGTTTGTTGATTTCTTTATCTTCCCTTTTCAAAATACCAGATGGTTTTTATTGTAGTGGGAGGAAAAGATTAAAAGAAGTAGACAGGTGAGTCCAAAGACCATGTTTCCCAAACACACATTGCAATGTGGAGAAAACACAACTTTTTGTCCTAAGAGTCATGGGAAATAGAAAAATAGGTAATAGTTAGATAAGGATTATCTTATGGAGTAAAATATGGTCATGGTATAAAGGAAAGAGTCGCTTTTTCTCTGTTTAAATAAAAAAGGAATAGATTCTAAAACTATTGTGATCATGCCGCACAGCTTTATATGTTTGCTAAAAGTCATTAAATCGTACATTACAGAGTGTGAATTTTATAGCATTAAATTTTCTTTCATTAAAGCCACGGAAAAATAATAACCAGTAAGGGGGAGGGGAGGTATGGATGAAACAAATTTGACAGCATATCGATAATTGTTGAAGCTGGGTAATGGGGTTTGTTATGCCTTCTACTTTTCTGTATGTTAGAAATTTTTCATATTAACAGGTTTTTAAAAAGGAATGGAGTAGAGAGGCACCTGGATGGCTTAGTTGGTTAGTTGTCTGACTCTTGGTCTCAGCTCAGGTCTTGATATCCATGCCATGGGTTCAAGCCCCGTGTTGAGCTCCATGCTGGGTGTGGAGCCTACTTTAAAGGGAAAAAAAGGGGGTGGGGAGGATGGAGTAGAGCAAAGGAGATACTGTAGCTTTGGTTCTCCCCATTAAATCTTAGATGAAGTGGTATTTTGCCACTATTCCACATTTTTCCATGCAATTAATAACTATGATGATAATTACAATAATAAGGATAGTAGGTGCCATTAATTGCGTTCTTAATATGTCACAGGCATGGTGCTAAGGCTTTGTAAATGTCCTATCTTTACAAGAGCCCAATGACAGAGACATTGTTTTTGCTCACATTTTATAGATGATGAAACTGAGCTCCAAAAAGCCCAAGAAACACTTAGGACCAGATGACACTATGAAACTGCAGGGGAAGAAAACTCTGTTTTTTCCTTCTACCCTTTCAGTTCTCAACTGGGTCTCTGTAACAAAAAGAAAGACAGATTAAAAAGAGAAAAGCATAAACATTTATTTAAGTTTTACGTTACACATGAGCCTTCTTAAGGAAATGAGGAAGTAAAGATATGGTTAAACCTGAGGGCCTTTAAGCTAGGTTGGATGAGGAATGGAAAGTTGTGAGGAAATGTGGTAGGACAAGATTGTGAGCTAAGTGTTGTAAACTGGGGGGATCTTAGACATGCCTCCGTCCTGGAGATAAGGATGTTCCTTTCTTCCAGGTATAGAGAAGGCACCTATTATATTAGGGTCTTACGATCTGTTTCAGGGGAAGGTCAAAGCATTCTTTCACTTGCCATTTCTCATATTCCTTCAGTTTAAAATATTAAATACACAAATACTGTATTTTGGGGAGAGCTGTCCTGAAACCTATCAGAATCATGTGTTAAGTGCTGCGCTAGAGAAAGAGAAACAATCAGTGTGCTTTGAAAGCACAAGGGGGTGGCAGTTACTTTTGCAGTCAAATGCTCTTCCACAGAGCTATACACCCACGCCTGTGACAGTTACTTTTGAAGGGTAGTAGGGTGGGGACAGGGATTTCAGAAGGCATTTGCAAGGGGAGAGTAATTCAGGTTGGGAACTGAGAAACAAGTAAAAAGAAGAGAGAGTACGAAATACTTTCAATCACAGAGAACATCAAGTGCACGTGTCCTAGGCAGCCACAGGTGTGAGAGGTGGGAAGTAGCTTACACCAGGGATGGGACAGAGAGGAAAGGCAGGTGGGGCTCAGGAGACCCACGATGGTCTCTAACCAATGGGTGCCAGTCCTGTGGGCACAGGTCTGACGATGGGCCGGCAGAAGACCTAAAGTGACCGTCAATGACTTCAGCTTATCTTCTACTTAAGGAGGCCCTGACATATCCCCCACATAAGATTATCCAAGAATGCTGGAGCAAGAATGAGAATGAGTCAACATATATCAAATGCTTAACCCAGCACCACCAGCCCACTCGATAGTCTGTGCGGCACACGGAGCCAGAAAGAACCACCCAGCTGTAATAGAACAAAAACACAGGTGTTTTTTTCAAGTAAATAACCTCACTTCACCTCACCTGAACTCACATTACATATTTCATTTTGTCTTGCTCACCAGAAATTGATCCAGGAATGCAGGAATTTACTGATAAGATGTTTCAGTTGGAAGGAAAGCTGAACTGCACACTCTTGTCCTTTTTTATTGTGTTTTTTTTTTTTTTTAAACATGAGGGTCATTTCTTAAGGGGAAACTCAACCTGTCTATGAATTCATGCCCAAAGGGGTAAGAAAAATGAAGTTTAGAGTTTCTGCATCAATTTCAAAAATCAATGTCCTAGCCCAGATATTGGAGTCAAAATATGTTTCAGTTCCCAATTTCTCACTTCTTTGAGCTAAAGGGAGGTCAACAGTTCAAATCAGAGATTCTCATAAAAAATCACTCAATGTGTACTTTTTATGTGGGTTTTTAAGAAGGGGACTAGAAAATACTGTACATCTTCACTCTATATATGATAAAATACCATTATTAACATTGCCAAGTAATCCCTTTTGCCCTGAAATATCATAATGAATTATGCTCACCTAATGACCTGGTTTGAAATTCTTTATTCCCAAGTGCACAAGTGACAGTAAATGAACTCTGCTAATTAATCCTGGTGTCTTGTCTAATAAGAGATTTAGAATAATTAGAGGAACTGAAATTTGCCTCAAAGCAGACCACAAGAAGACCCTTCTGTTTACATTGCTGCTGCTCTATTAACCTCCAGGAGAAAAGGCCAAGGAACTGACGTGTCCTAGTCTGAAGAACACCTCGGGCGGCAGGGCAACTCAGGACTGAGCAGAACCTGTGCCTGAGGCCCTTTCAAGCTGGTTTCTCCCAGTGCTGAAATCCCTCCAGAGTGTAAGCAAGACCACCACGGTGGAACAGTCCCTTGGAGGTGTGGGAAACTAATGCCTTTCCTCAGGCATTAGTTTTATCCTCAACCACTTCACTGCTCATGAAGTGAAGGAAGAAAGTTCTCAATTTCCTCCCCCTTAACTATTCAAATAATTACTCTGGCCTTGAAAAACCCTGTGGATTGTGACTCTTACAGACACTGGACTTTCTCCCTTCCTTGAGGTAAAATGTCCGGTGGGATTACAGTGGCAATGCCAAGAGAGAATTCATCAGACTTCTTTACAGGCATCCACTGCCAACTAAACCTAAGCCTAAGGCGGGTCTTTCTAAGTTCTCAGAAGCTGCCTGTGTCACTCAACTTAAGGGACTGCAGGGCCCCCTTTTGCCAATGGCTGCTCAGTAATGATGGGGTTTAGGTGGCTAGCCATCTTCTTCTTGGAAAAAGTGGCCCCACACATGTTACTCTATAAGCCTACTGTACAAAAGGTCCATTTTTCTTGGGGGGAAAAAATCCAGCTCTTATCATGATAGCCCATGTCATCCTAACAAGAATCTTGAAATTTGAGATCTTAAAATTTGAGATTTTTGGAAAAAAAAATCCAGCTCTTATCATGATAGCCCATGTCATCCTAACAAGAATCTTGAAATTTGAGATTTTTTTTTTTTAAAGATTTTATTTATTTATTTGACAGACAGAGATCACAAGTAGACAGGCAGGCAGAGAGAGAGAGAGGGAAGCAGGCTCCCTGCTGAGCAGAGAGCACGAAGCGGGGCTCGATCATGACCTGAGCCGAAGGCAGCGGCTTAACCCACTGAGCCACCCAGGCGCCCCAAAATTTGAGATTTTAAAATCTCTTTTGAGATTATCTCATCTAAGCATGCCATCTTACAGATGAGGAAACTGAGGCTCGGTAAGGCCACATGAATTATGTAAAGCCCTCTAACTAATCAGTATCCCCTGGAACTGGAGGAGATTAGGCTAAGTGAAATAAGTCAAGCAGAGAAAGCCAATTATTATATGGTTTCACTTATTTGTGGAACATAAGGAATAGCATGGAGGACATTAGGAGAAGGAAGGTAAAAATGAAGCAGGGGAAATCAGAGGGGGAGATGAACCACAAGAGAATGTTGACTCTGGGAAAGGAACTGAGGGTTTTAGAAGAAAGAGGGGTAGGCGGATGGGTGAGCCTGGTGATGGGTATTGAGGAGGACATGGATTGCATGGAGCACTGGGTGTTATATGCAAACAGTGAATCATGGAACACTACATCGAAAACTAATGATGTACTGTATGGTGACTAACATAACTTAATTTTAAAAATAAATAAATAATAAAAAATAAGATTAATTTTACCTGCTTTTTTTTTTCTAATATTGCTACTAGTAAACTGGAAAATACATTTGGGGCTTGTATTATACTTCTATTGGACAGTGAGCGGACCAAAGGGTAGATATGAGGGCTGGTCAGTAGTTGAGTTCTCTTCCTTCCAGGTACAAGGTAGGATTGTAGGTCTCTGCCCCCTTGGAAATTAGGTGTGGTCATGTAATTTACTTTGACCAATGAAACATGCATGAAAGAGACAGGTGTGCTTCTGTGCAGTGCATTTAATTGCCCATGCAGGACATTGCAGGGCACTCCAAGGAAACTGCAGATATGGAGAATGAACCCCTGCCATGCTGACTGCCAGCTGAGGCTCTTGCTGACTCACCCAAGATATGTAATATGAGCTCAAAATAGACTTAAAAAAAAAAAAAAGCAGTAGAGATTTGGGGATTGTTCATTCCTGTAGCATAACCTATTTCTAAATATAGCTTTCTGGTGTGAAGGTGGGTAGAGAAGGATGTCACTGCAGCATGGCCCAAACTTGCTTAACTGCAGAACACTTCTGAAAGTCGTAACTTACTGACTGGATAGTAATTAGAGCTCATGAGATAATGCATCCTTAGATTATATTAGTAAAGACAGAAAAAACAGGTCACACAGATCAATTAATTAAGCCAATGATCGAAATCTGATTTCCATGTCTTATTATTCTTAGAATAAAACCAAAAATAAGTCATTTTTATGTTAAAAATAAACAAATCTAGATCATTTCTTTTGCTTTTCAAAGTTTTGTTTCATCCAGATTTTCTTATGTGACTTTTTAAAAGTTGTCAGCACCATCAGAAACAATGTTGCTGATCAAGGGCAGTATGTAGTCTATTCCTAAATTTTGTCCTTAATACACTATAATCTGAAAAAAATTCACATTTTCTAGAAAATTAAAAACAATATGATCAGTGTGTTTTGCTATCTTTGGGGACTACTGAAGCAGGGCTCTCCAAATTTCAATTATTTCATCCCGAATAGCTCACTTCCTTCTTTTTGTAGAAAACAAAGTCTGGGATTTTTCATTTTCACTTTGAAGCATATTACTTTTTGCTTATTTTAGACTAACACGGTTTCCAAGCTATCAAGATTGCTTTATATTTTAAACTGTCTTTTTTCAATTTCAGATCTACAAAGAACACATTTGGTACAAATATTTTTATACACAACCAAGACTAAGTATTACAAATTAATTTTTATCAAGATATGTCACAGCCTCTTAAAGTGGTTTTTAGTATATTCACAAATCATACAGTCATCATCACTAATTTCAGGACATTTTCATCAACCCACAAAGAAACACTATCCCCATTATGCACAATTAGCCACTTCCCTCAACTTCTCTCCTCCTGGCAATCACTAATCTACTTTGTCTCTATGGGTTTGCCTTTTCTGGACATTTCTTATAAATGGAATTTAGGGGCACCTGGGTGGCTCAGTGGGTTAAGCCGCTGCCTTCGGCTCGGGTCATGGTCTCAGGGTCCTGGGATCGAGCCCCGCATCCTGCTTCCTCCTCTCTCTCTGCCTGCCTCTATGCCTACTTGTGATCTCTCTCTGTCAAGTAAATAGAATCTTTAAACAAAAACAAAAAAACAAAAAAAGGAATTTAAATAAGATATGGTCTTTTATGTCTAGTTTGTTCACTTACCATGTTTTCAAGGTTCAACCATGCTATAGTATGAATCAGTACTTCATTCCTTCTTATGGTTCAGTCATATTCCATTGTATGAAGAATATGCCAAAATGTGTTTATCCATTCATAAAGTGATGGACATTTGTGTTGTTTCCATTTTTGGCAATTATGAATAACACTGCTATGAACATTCAGGTACCAGCTTTTATGTAAAAATATGCTTTCAATTCTCAGGTCAAATTAAGATTTTGAGACAAAAGAGTAATTTTTAAGGCAAAATACATAACACAGACTTGGGTAAATTCTGCTGTTGCAGCGAAGTGCAGATTAAATATTCTCATTTGCACATGAACACCAAGTATTTCTGGGGAATAGGGGTATTCTGGGAGATTTCCAACTGCCCTTTCTGGTCCCATCCTCGTTGAGGCAGGAAATTTCACTTTAAGCCCCCATCATCACCCTACCCCACTGTCTAATCCAAGGGGTTCCCGAGCATCGGGGCTGTTATCTACTTGCAATGAGTCATAGGGGGACCCTGAACAAAATCTCAGTGCACAGATGGCCATCACTCCTGCTAGATGACTGGGAAGCACTGTGCTGGCGACTGTCTATCAGCAGTCCTTCTGGACCACAACGGTGAGTACAGATAAGCCTGTGCTTGACTTCTGGAGGACCTCTTGGAAATAGAAAGCATGTGTTGATTCTGGTGGGGCCTTATGGGCTCACTTGTAAGCTGCACCCCTTTCAAATGGTTCCTCCCAATCCTTTTCAATATATTTCTCCCCATCCCATTTATCTAGTCTGCCTTTCACTACCTCTACAATTGTCTACTTTTCACGAGCATATTTTGAATTCAAGACTCAAACATACCGCCTTTATTTTCTTGTCTTCAGTGTCTCTGTCCACCCAGAAGAGAAGGTAATTCATGTCTCACTGCCTGGGTTAGGAGAAGAGGCGAAAGATGCAAGTAAAGGAATTTGATTTTTTTTTTTTAAAGATTTTTTTTATTTATTTGTCAGAGAGAGCGAGTGAGAGCGAGCACAGGCAGACAGAGTGGAAGGCAGAGTCAGACGGAGAAGCAGGCTCCCTGTGGAGCAAGGAGCCCGATATGGGACTCGATCCCAGGACGCTGGGATCATGACCTGAGCCGAAGGCAGCTGCTTAACCAACTGAGCCACCCAGGCGTCCCAGGAATTTGATTTTTAAAACACAATTTTAGCATGGAAAAAAGAATGTGAGAAGAGTATCAGTTGACTATTCTCAATATTATCCCTCAAAAGCAGTGTTCTCAGTAACACTGTACCATTTCCTAATGATAAATTATCCCATGAGACTATAGGTTTGATATTTTTCTTAGCTATTTAAAAAGAAAGAAATTCATCAGTGTCGGTTTCCTCCCACCAAATCCTAAAGATGCCCTGTGCAAACTTAACCCTTTGTGGGACCCAGTTTTGGGAATGAGGCATCCCAAAACATGTAGCCACAAAATGTCTTTTTTGAGCTTTGTATCATTAAATGCCCTCAATTAGTCCCAGCTGAGGTCAGAATAGCTGTTTCAAGAAACAAAGGACTCCAAACTTGAAATGGTTTATAATAACAAGGGTTTATTTCTTACATAGCTATGTGCTCATGGAGGTCTGCCGTCGCTCTGTTCCATGTCATTTTCACTCCAGAATCCCCAGGACATAGCAGCCATCACAGGGAACATTGCAAGCTGGAGCTAAAAGAGCAGTGTAAACCACACACTGCCTCTATGCCTTGCCTAAAAGTGACACACATTACTTCCTCCTACATTTTACTGACCAAAGCAAATCACTCGGCTATGCAAAAGGTCATAAGGTGGGGATGTGTAATCCTCTCATAGGGAGGGGCATGATAGTGAGGAGCCTTGAATTTGAGTGAATAGTAAATAAGTCAGCTACAGTACCAGAATCAGCAAGACCCACAAATCTTTGGAACTTTGTGTGGGACCTGTCATCAAGCCATGCTTTCTCTTTCCCTCAGTGAGTTCTTCTTTGAGATCATATGGGTCCTTTTATACTGGGACCACATCTCCTTCTATCTCATTCTATACCATCTTCCCCTAACTTTGCATCTCAGAAAGTAGGGATTAAGTTCTCAGACTCTTCCCTCTGAGAAGGCCCTTGGTCCTTATGCAAATTGGCTTCCCTCCTCTTTAGCAGTAGGCACAGCATTCTGTTGACTGGCTATTCTACTCCGTACTCAGAAGCAATGTCAAGGGCAGGAAAGCCATCTCAACAATTGGCTACATAGCTAGCTCTGATCCCAGGCTGGGTCATGGAGAATTCCAAAGTTTGAGCCACGGTTTTCCCCTGTTCATGATTTCCTTTATATGACTTTGACCAGTTCTAAGATAAATGCCATATCTTGGATATAAAACCATATATATGATCAATTAACTCATGTTAACAGGAGAAGTAATAAATTGACAGCATTCAAGTAATTCTCTCAAACATACATGCTTGTATTTATATATTTATTCTAAATCTAAAACCCTTCCCTTCTTTGGTCACTATATCAATTAAGATTGTATTTGCCTGCAAATAACAGAAAACCCCCAAAATGACTTAAATAACTAGGTGTTTAAGGGAGAATGTTCTTTTTATATAGCCTGATGTTCTAAGCTAAGCAAAGCTAGTACCAAAGCCCAGTGATGTTATCAAAAGATCCAGGCTCTTTCTCCTTTTCTACTCCCCCATCTTAATGCAATGACTTCCACATCCATGTTTGTCAGTTCATTGTTCTCCAATGGTTGCTGCCCCTCCAAGCTTCATGACCATGTTCAAAAGAAAAGAGCAAGGGACAATGGGCAAGGGGCTTTCTCTTCAGGAGGCTTGGCCTTTTTATCCAGGAAGTGACACGCTAAGGGCTCCCCCTTATGGACTTCTGCCTGTATCTCATTAACCTGAAGTGTGTCATTTGGTCCCTAACTATAACAGAGACTGAAAAAGAAAATTTCAGTTTTTCCAGCCTCTGTAGTTGAGACAGATAAGGGAAAAGAAGACTGGAGGTCGAGTTCAGGTCAGGCAGCCTACAACATCTGCCACAATCCATCTTTTGTGAAGCTTTGCCCACTATCTCAGTCTGGTTTGTATGATTCCCCCAATGCCACCTACTTCTGTGCCCAAATTAAGCATTTATATGCACTACATGATTATACTCTTGGGAGTGGTTGGTGTTCCAAGCTTCCTTGTTTGATACCTCTGCTTCCTACCCTAAAGCAGTCGGTTTTCACCTAGTGTGTACAAGTCATATTATTCTTGGGTGATCGAAATTATTGAAATAACTACATGTTTGTTTTCTTTTCTATCTCAAAGACACCAGTTGGTACTAATCTGACCTGATTTTGCACCATCCTTGTATTTTTAATTCTATTCTTGATTTAAGCCTAGTTTTCCTCATACAGAGATAAATTTCTAAAACACTAATTTAACCTCATCACATTTAAATATTCTGTTTTATCCTCCCTACTTGACTTCCTAACATGTACCAATATAGCCCATGTGAAGACCTGATATTAACAAGGCATAGAAAACTTCTATTGTACTCTTCCCTCAGAGAAGTGGGTATGTCTAGTTAGATAGTAAGAAAGACCATTTTAAGTGATTCTTCCCTGAATTAAAAAAAAAAAAAAAAGCATTACAAATGTAATTTGCTGTGTCTTAATTAGTAGAGTATTTCAGTTACAAATAGTATAACAATTAGTTGTAAAAAGAGTAGCACACTTTCAAAAGGGGGTGGACAAATAAAAACCCATTTGTTCAAATAGTCTCTGCTGAAGCCAACAGTAAACAAAGGTTAAAAGGAAAAGGCAAAAACAAATATAATTACTGTCAAGGTACCTATGACCAATATTCTTTGAATTTAGTAAGATGCAGGAAATCATGGAAAAAGATAAAAGGAATTTGTATCTCAGTCTCAAAGAAAAATATACACACATATTTAAATTTGAAAGTTCCATCTATTCAATGTAACAGAGTTAGCTGCAATATGTCCCTACTGATTCTTATAGCACCATCATTCCCCTTCCAAATTCTGGGCGGCTTCCAACAGACACATTGATGGTTGTGTTGAAGACAGCAAAGAGAGAGCTTTTCAAGATGTCTATCTCTCTGTCATCTGCTGGTCTTCAAAGGAGGATATGGCTTGGTGGCTGCTGTCCTTAGATCCTCTATCTATTGCTCAAGGGAGAAAAATCCCAGAAATAGAGACAGACAAAAGTAGTCATTTAATTTTGAGTTGAGAAATTTCAGAAGATTCTAAACATTGGTAGATAAGCATGATTTCCAGAGAGGTTGCAAACACAAACTGAAGTTTCATTCCTGTCATCTTCTCTATCACTTCTCTGTCCTCACCAAAAATACACAGTAAAAAGAAGAAAACTGACTTTTGGATTTATATTCTCAGAAAATCACCTAAGGTAGGAAATATTCCCCATAGAGAACTTGAAGATAAAACAGATATGGAATCCATATGAAACTACATATACACTTAAGATGAGGGGAGCACTTAGGCAGTGAGAGTAACTTTGCCCTTGCCAAAGGACACATTAAGTCTTTTAAAATTTCCAAGCTATGTCTGGACTTTACTTGTAGGTCTAATTCATAAGCACATTTAAAAATGATATTCAGGATCAAAAAAATGGTTTAACTAGACAATTATTTTCTCCCTGATGATATGCAGTCTTTAGAATTCTAGGGGAATCTAGTTAAACTACATGACCTCCATCTCAGAGACCAAGAATATGTAACTAATACCGACATATTTTTTTTTAAGATTTTATTTATTTATTTGACAGAGAGATCACAAATAGACAGAGAGGCAGGCAGAGATAGGGGGAAGCAGGCTCACCGCCAAGCAGAGAGCCCGATGCGGGGCTTGATCCCAGAACCCTGAGACCATGACCTGAGCCGAAGGCAGAGGCCCAACCCACTGAGCCACCCAGGCGCTCCCCAACATCTTTTTTTTAATAATGTTATTTATTATAAACTTAACATCAATAAGACATTCATATCATAATGAATTATATTCATATGCCATAGAATATACATATAAAATTTACATTATATATTATATATATATTATAACTGTTACTTGTAATATAGTCACATCATATGAATATTATTCATAATATATTTTTGAACCAATACCAACAGATAATGTGTTCTATAGTTACCAATACATATATCTATCTTGCTATGACCATTTAGGTTAATATGTTCTATTATCTGCCAACAGATCAGTAAGACTTAAATTTAAACATCAGATCAAAGACAATTATAGTCAAGTGTTTAGGATAAAAAGTATGGGGGATATTGGGCAACTGCATTATATTAACACAGTTTTGTAATGTGCATACAACTGAAGAATCTTGATTCTTCAACCCATTGTTGCCTGCCATGATAAGTTCTGGTATTTCTATGAAGTGAAAGTAGGAATTATAAAACATAGGTCTTTAAAATTAAGGTTGGATTTGTAGACACAGGTACAATCTGGGCTTCAAGAACATTCTGAAGCATCTAGTACACCTTATTTTATAGAAAAGGAAATGAAAATCAAAGAAGCATTGACTTCCTCAAAGCTATGCAATAAGCTGGAGAAAAGCTAGAATTAGAAAGTAAGGGTTTTTTCGCTTGTTTTCACTTTTAGTCAAATGCTCTTTCCACATCACCATAAATTTGGAAACTTGAGAATGTTTTCCTGCAGCTTGTTTCAGGATGGAATAATGAAAACTTTTCAAGTCAGAGACTTCTGGCTACCTCTAAATAACCATGTTCCCCTCCTTCCATAGGGAAGGATTCCTCACTTTGGGTGGGCACATATTTGCCCACTATGCAAACTTCGTTCACAGCATTCCTTCCAGCTAGATGTGAGACAAGTGTCCTGTAGCACCTTCTTGAAGCTTCCTTTTATTTCTTTTTTAAGATTTATTTATTTATTTTAGAGGAGCATCAGGGATGGAGGGAAAGAGAATCTCAATCAGACTCTGCACTGAGCACAGTCTGACTTGGGGCTTGTTTTCACGACTCTGAGAGCACAATCTGAGGCAAGAGTTGGATGCTTAACTGACTACACCACCCAAGCACCCCTTCTGGAAGCTTCCTTAAAAGCCAGCTGACATTTACGTATTGCTTTTATTTTCCTTTTTTTTTTTTTTTTCTGAGAGAATGCATATCCTGTCTTGGGCCATAAGATGCTCTTGAGACTAAATGTCACACATGGTACACTAAGCAGAGCCAAGCAGCCCTCAGTCATGGAGTGCGTCCTGAGGCCATATCTGCCCTGGACCGCCCACCTCCAGACTTTATTTGAGAACAAATCATCTTCAATCTTATTTATTCCACTATTACTTTGAGGCAGTACTCCAGATAACCCTAACCCTGATACACAGTTGAAATACTTAAGCAATTCTCCCAGATTTTTTTTTTTATCTTTCATTCTTCACTCTTTTTTAATTTTTTATTTTTTATAAACATATATTTCCCAGATCTTTATATTCCCATTTTGGGTGATCTGACTTTTTCCCATTACCATCACAACCCCAGGAAAGGGAGGTAGAGCTTCTGGAAGGAGGAGGAAGTTGGCAAGACAAAGGGAAAAAAAGGCAGCCCTTTCTGCAAAGGGGAGCACAAGCTAGGAGAGCAGTATGTCCTCACATTCCAACTCAGGTCAAAGCCCCAAAGGGCCAGGATGTGTCAGATGAAGGGAGGCAAAAACAAAAACGGAGGGGTTCTGATAGGAGGAGCCTCACATGTTGACTGGTGGGCCTGTGGCATAGTGGTGACAGAACCAGGCTGGGCAGGGAGAAGGAACCAGTCAGCCCTGAGCCCTCCCTGAGCCAGCTTGTCTCCTCTTCCCTTGCTGTGCTTTGTAGTATGGACTGTGGTGGGACTCATACAGCTGTGTTGTGGGATTGCTGCCCAGGCCAGCCACTGCATGAATTGCAGACCCCTCGATCTCAGGCCAGTGAGGACTCACATGGAGCTAGGTAACCAGGGAGTCAACCCTGCCTGAGGACCCAGAGAGAGGGGGCCTCTGGAAAACCCCAGAGTAGAGAACTGGCTAACCACACTGCAAGTGTCACTCAGGAAGGTCCAGCATCAGTCAGAGGCCCTTCTCTTCCAACAGGAGGTCTTATAAAATCTCCATCTACCAGCTGTCATTTTGTATTGAAACTGGAGAGAAGATTTAGTCTAATCCTAACACATAAATCCAATGAATTCACCCCAAAGGGATGCATTAGCACCAGAAGAAATTTGCATATTGGCAGGCCAGATTAGAGTTTCTCCCCTTCACTCACACCTTCCTCTACCCGCCACAGCCTGTGACCCCCATGGGGACCTGTTGAAGAAAGTTAAACTTAAGGAAGCTACCTTTTCCTTTGCACATCAGAATTTTGCATGGGTGAACATTGGACACCAGTAACCCTGATATCAACAGCAGTGGATCTTTAAAGATGAGAACTCTGTGTATAGGCTGCCAATCCTGTGATAGGAAGGTGTGGTACTTACATAACATCACGTCCTGAAGCACTTTACTAAAACAATACTGTTTATTTACTAGGTACAAGAGTACAGTTTTTTGTGGCCTCAACGTGAATTCTTAAGTGGCAATTGTTTCTGCTTGGAATCAAAACAAAAAATGTATTTCCTTTATTGTTATTTTGGATACATCTGCGGTCCAGTTGCAACATCTGGAATGTGTTGAATTTAGCTCTTTTTATAAAGAAAAAGAATTCTAATATTAATTTTGTTTTTTAAAGAGATGAATATTTACTTACACTGGAGCTGTTTGATATAAACTGTTCAGATGTTAGGAAAAAAACAGATTTGTCTAATTTGTGGCTTGAAACAAAAGCTTTTGTGATACTGGATTCTGGAAGAATTTTGGTTTTACTTGTCAGACTTTGTACAAATGCCCATTAAACTTTTGAATGATCTGCTAACAAAGTAGCATTCCTTTTAAACAATGAGCAGAGATGTAAGAAAAGCCAAATGATTTTAGACTAAAAACATAGCTAAGCAGTCTTTTGTTCATTTTAAAATCATGTTTTAAATTAAATAGGAAAAGAAGAAAAAAAAAGTAAGAATTTTATTTTAAGTTCTTTAAGGGAAAATTTATAATTTGGTATCACGTGAGTTTTAAACTGTGTTAAATTTTGCTATAAGGTTAATATTATCCTAAGTTAAAAGGAAATTAAAATCCAAAACTTATACTACAAAATGAAGGCCAAAGTTTATACCTAATAATAAAGTTTAGTTCTATCATACTGTTAGACAAAAGAAGGAAAGTAGAAAATCATGTACTAAATGGCCAAATATTTTTCCTGATTGCTTCACTTGAAATTAACATTTCTTTTTAGATTCTGAAAGTAATTCATGTCCTGCATAGAAAATTTGAAAGGGATTAGTATGATGAAGATGGATTTATAGTATTACTTTTCATAGGTAACACAACTATTGTTTTTATATTGAAGTACATCTCTTTATTCTTCTGTCAATTTGCTATATTTTAAAAGATCTTAAATTTATCAAACCAGCAATTTGGAGCTGCATCTAACTAATTTGAGGAATAATATATCATCATAGATGGGAATGGGAGGGAGACAAACCATAAGTGACTCTTAATCTCACAAAACAAACTGAGGGTTGCTGGGGGGAGGGGGTTTGGGAGAAGGGGGTGGGATTATGGACATTGGGGAGGGTATGTGCTTTGGTGAGTGCTGTGAAGTGTGTAAACCTGATGATTCACAGACCTGTACCCCTGGGGATAAAAATATATGTTTATAAAAAATAAAAAATTAAAAAAATATATATATCATCATACTTTGCTCTCTTTCTCTCTTTTTAAGATTTTGTTTATTTATTTGGCAGAGAGAGAGAGACACAGCAAGAGAGGGAACACAAGAAGGGGGAGTGGGAGAAAAACGCGATGTGGGGCTCAATATGAGCTTGATCCCAGGATCCTGGGAAGATGACCTGAGCCGAAGGCAGATTCTTAAAGACTGAGCCACCCAGGTATCCTGATATTTCCTTTTTTATCTACTTCTGGAATAACAGAAGATATTAAAATATTAAATTTAAAAAAAAATATTTTTAAAATATTAACTAAAAAGAGTAGTAACTAATAAAAGTTAGCAACCAACCAAACAAGCATTCAACAGGTGTTAAGGGAACTGATCATACTTTGTACTTAATAGTAGTTTAAGAACTATGGGAAATAAAGTACACAGTTGATTTCTGCCTTAAGGAATTTATAGGTAATATGCAAGATGAGACTAATATGCATGAAGCCATTAAAAAACAAAATAGGGTGGTAAATATTATAATAGTTATTATTTTAGTGATTATTAATTGAGACCATTTAAATGAGTTTGTGGCTTAATCAGGATTCATCTGATTTCAGGGAACAGAAATCCACTAAAAGGAGACTTTATTGGCAAGATACAAGGTATACCATAGAATGTTAAATACCAAGACACTAAAATCAGGAAGTAATTCCTGATTCTTGAGCTCTTAATTCAAATTATAATGGGAGAGAATCTGATCAATTCAGTTTAGCTCACTGTTCATTCCCAATCAGTTGTAGCCAGAAAAAAGAGGTGATGTGGCATCTTGAGTTGCCCAAGGGCCAGATACAATTGACACCAACATTATAACCATCCCCTCTTCTTTGATAATAGAATCTACTTCTACTTTGGGGCAGGAATCTGCCCAAGTCCAGAGGATGAATCATGACTCGTACAGATTAGTTACTATAAATGCATTTCCTTGGGACACCTGTGTGGCTCAGTCAGTTAAGCGTCTGCCTTCAGCTCAGGTCATGATCCTAGGGTCCTGGGATCAAAGCATGTGTCAAGCTCCCTGCTCAGCAGTGGAGTCTACTTCTCCCTCTTCCACTCCCTCTGCCTCTGCTTGTGTATGCTCTCTCTCTCAAGTAAATAAATAAAATCTTAAATATATATTATTAATATAGTATATATAGTAATTATATATATAATTATATTTCCTTTTTGCCAGATATGCATTTATCTAGACTCCTTTTGAGCTAAAAGTGGATATATCACACAGTTCTGTCCAATGAGATACAAAAAGAAGCCTATTAGAAAAGATTCTCCTCTCAAATAAAAGAGATAGAAGAGAATCCCTTCCTTCCTTCTGTACTTTTTTTTTTTTAAGATTTTATTTATTTATTTGAGAGAGAGACAGTGAGAGAGAGCATGAGCGAGGAGAAGGTCAGAGGGAGAAGCAGACTCTCCATAGAGCTGGGAGCCCGATGCAGAACTCAATCCCAGGACTCTGGGATCATGACCAGAGCCAAAGGCAGTTGTCCAACCAACTGAGCCACCCAGGCGTCCCATTCCTTCCATACTCTTGACTCTGAAGATAAGTCATGCTTTATGGAACAAACCAAAGAATTCCAGAGGCACTAATTCAGAGTCCTGATATCACTGAGCCTCAGAACTAATGCTGGAACTGCTAACATCTAGAGTTCATATTTTTAAAATCTGTACTATTTAATCATTTTTAATCAGGCATTCTGTTGCCTATATCTAAAAAGCTAGGTATCTCTTCTGGGGCTGTGACAGAAGTAGGTTCTCTCAGAAAGTGGTATGAGGACAGGAAGGAAATTACTGGTATAGCCGGTATAGTCTTTTATGGGCCAGCCATGGTGTTAAGTACCCATATAGCTATCTTTCACCTAGTCTATCCTTTCCCTGATCCTCTAAAGTAAAACAGTATTCTCTCTCTTTCATGGACAAGAAAATGGATCTTCAGAGAGGGTAAGTAGCCTGTCTAGTGTCATTAAGTGCTGGAGACAATGCAAAACAAATTCAAATCCAAGGACTTGTTATACTCCTCCAATTTCACAGGTGTCACCATCCAAAATGGCACATTACATACTTTGGACATTGAAATAGCCATGAGAGAAGAAGACGGAGGTGGAGTAGACAGAAAATTTCACAGAAAAGGAAAAGCTTGACTCTACCTTCAAGAATAGGTAGAATTCAGAGAGGAAAAGTACGGCTCGACGGGCATTCTAAATGGAAGGAATACAGAAGACAGAATGAGAAGGGAATGTTGATGAGACAGTCCGATTAGGTCTATGTAGGGTGAGATCATATATTAAAGGGTTCTAAGAGGCTGAAAAGGTTAAATTTAATATGATAAAGTTGGAACTAGGGAACACCAGAAGGTTTGTGAGCAGAGCAAAAAGCAAAATATTGACAGTAGTTGATGGAGACTTAATTGGCATGGATCCTAGTCATATAGCTATTGGAATTCTCCAAGCACAAAACAAAGAGAACATGATCTGATTGTTTTTCTTAAGCAGGTTACCTGCTATGGTCTAAAAGAAAGTGATAAATTAAAGGAAAACAAAGAACTTGATGACTGACCAAATATGGGAAATGATAAAAGAATGTTTCCTTTAACTATTTTTATTTTTCCTTTTCTTTTCTTTTTTAAGTATATGTGAATTATCTTCTTTTCATGTGTCTTTTCTTTCTTTCCTCTGTGATTTTCTTTCAAGTTATGTTCTATTCTGCTGTCCTCTCACTTCATTTTTCTTGTCCAGGCTAGCTGAAATGCTAGCTGCAGCTACACAAAATAAAACATTTTCCAAAAGGGAAGCCATGGTGGTTCTGAAATCATAGACAGATATTTTTTTTCAGTCAGTGCCACATAGGAACTGAAGAAAAAATTCTTGCTGGGGAAAAGGAAACATCTTAGCTTCTCCTTCTTAGGGTGATCAAAGATTAATTTATACTTGTTAATGAAATTATTTTCAGAGACTTACCTACTAAGCTCTACATCCTAGCTCTGTGAATGTTGTATTTATTCACCTAATGTCTCATTTCTTTTCTCTACAGATATTCTCACTCTAAACCAGGGGCAAGAACAGAACATCAGAAGTTGTTGGACCTCAGCACATTGTTGGCCTCAGCAGATTTCTTTAAGACTGTCACATTGCCTAAGGAAAATGCAATATATAGAAAGGCTCAGCAGAAATCACACCCCTAACAGCTCTTCCTCTCTTTGGCAATTCCTTGAAATCCTAAAAAATGTTCTTTGAAAATAAGGGACGGACTGATTTAAATAAGACCTCTAATCTTGTTTGTTTAGGAGGATGTTCAGGAAAGAGGTAAAGTGCAAAGGCATCGCAAGGGTCAACAGTTGATGTTTACACTAGACATTTCCTTTTCTTTCTTGTTTGTGGCTTCAGTCTGGGGAAAGAAATTCTTGGAAATGAATGTAACTCTATTTCATCACATTGGACTAGAACTTCAAGGAAGTACCAATACTGTTTCACCCATTGCCTGAGAGGCCAAGGAGGAAAAGAAAAAAAGGAGTCAGACTCCCACAAAACAATAAGAAAAAAAAAAATCCAGAAGAAAAATGGCTAAAGGCTATGACCAAACCATTCACAGAAGAACCTGAACATTCAACAAACAGTGGAAAGAGGCTCAACTACACAAGCAATCAGGGAAATGCAAAGTAAAATGAAAACAGATGCCATTTCTTGCCCATCAGGGTGGCAATTAAAGTATGATAATATCAATATTGGCAGGTGAATAGACAAATGAGACTCTTAGTCACAACTGTAAATTGATATATACTGGCACAGCATTTTAAAGGGTAGTTTCATGCGATCCATTAAAATTTGAAATGTGCATATCCCATAATCCAGCAGTAATACTTCTTGGTGTTCACTGCAGCAAGACTCACATGGCTCCAATTAAATAGGTTTGTTTCATGTAATTTGTAACAATGAAAATAACCTAAATGTCCATTGACCAGGGAATGGCTAAATAACTATGATATATCTACAGTATCTTAAATTACGCCAGAGTTATAAGGAATTAGGTAGATCTATACAGATATTAGAAGTCTGTTGTTAAAGGAAAAAATCAAGTTATAAGATGCATAAAGCATGATACTATATGTGTTAAAAACATATAACAAAATACTATATATTCTAAATATATATGTACTTTATATATAGCATAAGTATGCATTTTCTACAAGTATACTAAAAGAACTACATATTCTCTATTAGTACAAGTACTTTCTGTAAGTACAAACACCAAATATTTTACATAAGAACACAAAAGGGAATGCCTAGAAAAAGGTCTGAAAGGATTCATATCAAACTACCAGCAGTAGTTACCTCTGGAAGAGATCTGAGAAACATCTGGTGGTCAAAAGGGGACTTAAGTCTTACTTTCCATGCTTTAGTGTTTTTTAAGAAAGGGAAATATATACATGTATTCTCAAAAGTGGGTAAGGAAAGGAAAAAATTTAAACAGAGAAAGAATAAAACTATGGAAATGGAGCTAAGAGTGACTAGGGGTTAATAAAGGAAGATGGGTAAGTTCTACCAGCTTTTTCTCCCTGCACCTCCACAAGTGTTCAACAACTTCTGCTTCTCTGATTTACAAAAGTCTGCTCAGTGATGCCTCTTGACTCAGAAAATCAGTTTCGAAGTGATTAGGAGGAATATATGTGTGAGTAGGAAACCAATGACATAGCCCAGGACTGGAGATAAGGTTGTCAGACATTAGATTTAATTCCAACACTTGAGAAAAGGACTAAGACATTCCCTAACAGGCAAAATTCAGAAGGAAATTTCTTTTTTGTTAAGTGGGTAGCCTTCTCAAGGGCTGACTGTGTTGGAGCAATTCGCTGGTGTAGGCTGGTGTAGGCTGGTTTAGGTGTTGATTTGGGGGTTTTGCTTCATTTTGACAGAATGTCTGAAGTTCTGATTCTGATCCTTATTAATGTAGATATACCAATGTAGATATATCAGAAATGACTAAAAAAATTTTTGTAATGGGAAAAGACTCACACAGCTTCCCTCTTTATTTGGCTACTCTCATGGAAACCAGGGATTTAATATACAACCTTGTCCCACTATATTAATTTTCTTCCACCACGTAGTTTGCTAATATAGCATAATGGTTAGGAACTCACATTCAGGGGACACCTGAGTAGCTCTGTCAGTTAAGCATCTGCCTTTGGCTCAGGTCCTGCCTCATGATCTCCAGGTCCTATGATTGAGCCCTGAGTTGGGCTCCCCATTGGACAAGGAGTCTGCTTCCCCCTCTCTCTCTTCCTCTGTCCCCCTCCATCCACTTGTGGTCTCTCTCAAATAAATAAATAAATAAATAAGAACTCACATTCAGAAGCCTAACTAGTTTTAAAGCGTCACTCTGATATTAACCACCTATGTGATCTGGGGCAAGTTATCTGACCTCTTTGTGCCTCTGCTTCCTTCTCTATAAAATTAGAATAATAATAGTATCTATTACTGTCATAAAGATTAGATGAACTGGCATGCCTGGCCCAGTAGGTTAAGCATCTACCTTCTGCTCAGGTCATGATTCTGGGGTCTGGGATGGAGTCCCTCATCAGCATCCTTACTCAGTGGGGAGCTTCTCCCTCTGCCTGTAGCTCTCCCTGTTTGCACGCGTTCTCTTTCTCTTTCTCTGACAAATAAATAAATAAAATCTTTAAAAAAAGAGATAGATGAATAGAAGTAAAGCGTTTGGAATAGTACCTGGTACTTAGAAAACACCCTATCAGTATCAATAATTACTGTCATTGTTGTTACTTATTAAGTCAGCTTCATTCAGACCAACCCCAAAATTCAGTCAACCTACCTAAGAGATTAAGTGTTGAATGCATGAACTATTGTGCAGACATTAGGGTTAAAGGGGAGCAAGCCAAGCTTAAGCAACATTGCTTAGTGGACAGACATTTCTGCAAGAATGCACAAGTGAATTAGAGATATATGCTGCTATGCTGAGCCATGTGAATACAGGCCCAATAGAAGCTGAGGCACCATACCTTGAGATTTAAATGGAATTGGCTCAAACCTGGCCTACATACAGTGGGACTAGCACAATGTCTCTTCCTATCCCTCTGGGAATTCTGAGATTATGATTTATGCTTTCCCAGGTCACTTCTGGTGCTAAGCTTCTGTTCCTGATGAATTACTTCATCTGTGGATTTCCCTACTGTCCAGTATGCCTTCCCTGGCTGTACCATGTTGCTATAGAGAGGGAAAAGAGATCCCTTCCTTGATACCCCTCAGAAAACACCACTGGTACAAAGCTTTTGTGTACATAGTAGAATCTTACTAAAGGTTAGGAACAATAGAGTGACATTATGTCACTGAGTCACAGACCAAGGCAAAGATTCACAAATCATCTACCTCTTAACCCTTTTCCTAAAAGTGCTTTGACTGACTTCATTTACCACCAATTTCAGTTAAGGTTCTTTGTTACAAACAATAGCCACAGAAATTTTGGCTGATTTAAGCAGGAAAGGAATCCCACAGAGGACTGAAGAACCAGGTTGGAAGTCTGTGTCTCCAGAATGGCATGCAAAATCATGCTGCGGAATTGGTCCAGTGAAGAAGCTTCACTGTCCCTGCTGGGCAGTGAATTGCATGGCAGCTTGCACAACTGACAAGAGTAGACAGTGCAGCTCTAACTAATGCCATGGCTGCTGCTGCTGTTGCCACCCTTCTCCAGAATGTATCCTCTAAAGTCCCTGCTTTGTCACATCATTAGTCCCCATCCAAAATTTAAGGCAGGTGCATTTCATTGCTGTGGTGTAGCTCACGTGCCCAAGTCTAGCTGCAAGAGAGGCTGGGAAAGCAGACTCTCCCCAAATCCATCCATGCAAGTTGTTTATTGCAATGTTCTCTATGCCAGTGCTTCCTGAACTTTCAGGTGTTTGTGAACCATCTGGAGATCGTGTTGAAATGCAGCGTCTGATTCAGTAAATCTAAGATAGGGTCTGAGATTCCACGGCCCCCAGGTGTTGCAAAGCTGCTGGTCTGAGGACAACAATTTGAGTAGCAAAGCTCTATAGTGAAGATTTTCAAATGTTAGTTGCATATTGAAATAACTTGAGAAACACTTTAAAAAAAATACTGATGTCTGGGTCTGACCCCCAGCTGATTTAACTGGTCTGAGGTAAGGCCTGGGAATATAAACCCCTAAAAGCTTCAGATGATTACAATGTACTCAGATTGCATCTTTCACTTTAGGCTTCAACTTCTTGTCACTTTTCAAGGTGAGCTCTTTTTTTTATCAAATTGCAAAATGTCCATTTTTCCAGCCTTGCTGGATTTCCCTTTCAAATTCAATTACTCTCACTTATTATGCAGAACAACTTGACACTCCACCCCTTAGTTCCTTGAACCTAACTTTACACATCCAAAGATTAAAAGAATTCTCCTAGTCTAGCCCTTTCCAAAAGTATGTAACCTGTTACTCTGGAAGAGTGTGATCTGAAGTGATCCTTGGGTGGTGTTTTTAAATTTTAATAGTTATTTATTTTGGTGTGAATTGTTTTAAAAAAAGTAACTAACACAATAAATGTGATTTCATAAATACTACTGCTTAGGATAATAAGTCATCTTTTAAAAAATTAGGTAAATAATGATATAGAGATTCAGAGCAGATACAACAAAAATCTTGAAAATGGTGTGTAAATGAATGAAGTTTGAGGGTGCTTATATGAATTATAAGGCTTCTGTTAAAAATCCCAGGCTTTAGGAATATAAAAAAACTGGCAGAGAAATTAATATCAACCTTTTTCCCTCTTCCTTCCCTTCTAGTCCTTGCAAGATAAGGAAGCAATATAGAGATTTATTTCTGAATTTATATGACTTATGCTACCAATCCTAATACATTAAAAATGGCTACTGATCTCAATAACGGCTACTAATCCTAAACACCAATTTTTTTTCTATTAAGTGAAGATTTCATAAAGTTTCAAAGTAATACCACCAACATTTGAAAAAGTCATAATCTAGTCAAAAATAACTATAAGAATTGAAAACTGTGAGGATTAAAAATAGGTTAAATTCTTTAACCAGTTAATCTTTGACAAGAAAGGTGAAAAAAATTATAAATTTTATTATTTATTTTATTATTTTTTATTTGAGAGAAAGAAAGTGTATGTGAAAGAGAGCAAGCACATCAGGGGCTGGGGAGAGGGAGAGGCCGAAGCAGATTCCCCACCAAGCAGGGGCATGATGTGGGGCTCCACCCCAGGACCCTGGGATCGTGACCTGAATCAAAGGCAGATGCTTAACTGACTGAGCCACCCAGCTGCACCCAAGTGAAATTTTTTAGAATTGTTGAAAGTTCATCCACAAACCCACAAAGCCAAAAAACTCCTAGGCAGAAGAAAATTTTCAAACTGCCCCAGTGACATCATTGAGAACTTTTTAGAACACCAAAACAAAACAGATCTTAACCAGTATATTAATAGATTTTGCAGTAGCAAAAAAACTAGAAGATGATAAAATAACAGATTCAATATTCTGAGAAAAAAAGATAACTGTAAACCTAGAATTATATATCTAGTCGAATTATCTTCGATGATCAAGAGCAAAATAAAAGTAGTTTAGGTGGGGAAAAATCTGAGCACATCACATTCTCATTAAAGGAAATTCTATAGAATTTACTTTAGGCACAAGGAAAAGAATCCAGAAAGATCTGAGATATACAAGGAAATGGTAAAATAGTTTTACAAATATTGGTAGGTCTAAAAAATATGATGTCTAATTTATAGAAGGAAAATTAATAATAATAGTTTATAAATTTAGAGGGGTAGTACAGAGTTAAAACATCTTAAGAACTTTGAATTATTTGGAGTAAAGACACTAGTTTTAGACTTTAAGTTTACATGCTAAAATAGTAGAATCACCTTAAAATATGCATAGTGTATTGCTCCAAGTGAATAGTGTGTTAATATTTTTCATTTTGAGGGTATCTCAAATGGTCCTTTCTTATGAGTATCATGTTGAGCCTTTTGTGGAACTATCCTTCCAGGTTGGCTTTTTATGTTTTTCTCTGGAAGGAATTCCAGACCCCTTGTCCGAGATCTTTTCTGGGAAGAGGAAAGGGTTGGGGAATCAATTACTAAGTTTTGAGATTCTAACAACATGTAAGTGCTAAAAATTAAACTCCAAATTCTTACAAAATGCAGGCAATGGGTTTCAAAATTTCATCAGAGTTAAATAATTTTTTTCTTTTCATTAGAAATGGGACAAGCTTCCCCATCTGGTTATCTACTGGGTGTTTTATATTTTCCCTAATCTATCCTTTTCCTGAGGATTATGTCTTTCAGGGACAATAGCTTTCTGTAGTGTACTCCCTTCCTGCTCCCACCTTGAGCTACTTCAAACCCTTATCTTCTGCCCCTATACTTCTGGACCTCTAGAGACTAACAACATCCTGCCCACATTGAGGATGGCCAACTAAATGGTAATCCTAAATGGTTTGCCTGGGACCTGGTTCTCTGGGTTTGGGGTTTTTTCCAGGGCAAAAACCAAGAAGTTTTGTTGGCATTTTACACCCCAGTCCCCATACCTAGGGCTAGAGAATAATCAGTATAAGAAGTAACTACTATCGTATTCAGTTTCAATTTCTGGCATATTCATATTTCCCTTCATTTCTTATGGGTTTGGCTAACTATTTAAAATAAGGCTGTTATTATTTTATCCAGTAATGCTAGGTGTTGGTAGTGAGAAAGTTTTCAGATTACAGAAGTCCACCACTATTCCAGCTCACCAAGTGACATTTTTATGCTTTTCATCAGTACAAAAGTAAAGTTTGAAGATTAAAGTCATAGCTGGCTATCCTGTGAGTAAAGAATGCTGGCGTGGTTCCCAAATATGTGTTATTTGTTCCACCAACTGCCCTACAGCTCACCCTTGCTCTAGGCCTTGTTTCTCAAACCCTGAGAATGTTCTAGAATTCTTTAAGCAGGCCTAGTTTCTTCCTGTAAGGCCTAGAAAATAAACTTTCGCCTTTACAATTTAAAACTCCCTGAGGTTAGAAATGTTCGCCTGTTTTCTGGAATTCTGCATCTGTGGTACCTGGCTGTAGTCGCTCAATACAATCAGAACATTTCTTGGAACTGGTGAACGCCCTGAACACCAACCAAATAGGCCTGCCCTGTTTTTCAATCCAACTCCATCTACTTCAAACTTGGCAGAAAAGCGCCCAAGTTTGTGGACTTTGGGGGTCTCCTTCCATGTTTTTATAAGCTTGGTTCTATTTTCTTTTTCTGTAGGCATTTAACTGATTTTGGGGGGTGATGATAGGGTAATCGTGATCCGGCTAATCCTACGCATTCAGGGCGCCATTTTGAAATTAGAGTCTAGACGCATCAAAAAATTTTTAATTTTAACATATATTTAAAGATGTATATTCATTTCAAGTGCGCCTCAAAGGCATTTTCAGGGTGACACCTGTGTCGGGGGGGGCGGCAAGGGAAGGTCTGTCGGTCTGTCTCACGTCGGTACTTCCTGGCTGCGGAGAGCCGGCCCGCGCGCACCCCCTGCACACCCCCGATCAGGGAGCCGGCATCCCCCCTAAACCCCCCCACAGGGGGCGGGGGGCTGCCACCCATTGGCTGAGGCGTCTACCACGAGCCCCGTACCAGGCGCAGGAGCCACCTCCCGGAGCCTCGCAGGCCACGCCTCAGTTCGCCAGCGCCCCTCAGCCTCGCCACTCAGCTCTTAGGGCTCCTCGGCCTCACCGCTCGCCTTTGATTTTCCTCAGTCCTCTGACTTTTATCCCTTTGCCCAGTCAAAGTCGGGCAGTGCCACGAGAAGACCCCACAGCAGCCCCACGAGTGGTGCCAGAAGCGCTTCTCCGCTCCTCCTCGAGCCTCACCAGAGGGAACTGCTAGCTGCCGCCATCATGGTGAGCTGAGGAGAAGGCCTAAAGGGCCCACGCCGGGTTGGGTCCTCCCGGGTGGTGGAAACTCAGCCTTTCTAGCGCTGTGCCAGAGCGGGGCTGAAAGCGGGGTCACCCCCTTCCCTTCCTGGGTGCACCACAGACAAGGCCTGAGAGAGGAGGTCGAGGCAGCGCAGAGGGGTGGAGGAGGGGCGGCATGCCAGCGGATGTCGCAGTGGGTGGAGGCCCTGAGGGCTCGCTGTCCCACCCGCTGCCTGCCGACCACGTGCCGGGTGGCGGCCTTCACGCCGCCCTGCCTGCCTCCAGCCGTGGCGGGCTGGGTTGTGAGGAGGGCCCTTGGAGTGGGCCTCTGGGACTCAGTGGGGGGAGGGGGGCACCGCGCGCCCGCCCCACCCCCACCCTGCTGGCCTCCCTTCCCGCGCTTACCCTGTGGGGGGGAGGCAGCGCGTCGTCCGCGAGATGGCGTCAGGCTGCCGCCTACCGAACGCCCGCTGCCACCTCTCTGAGGGAGTCGCCTTTTGACTCGGAGGGCCGGAGTTTCCTCGACTAAGGGTTCCTTTCTGGCGGGTGGGTAGGGTGGGGGTGGGATGGGTGGGCATGTTGGGAGCGGTGCGCTCCTGCGGGAATCCGGCGGCGGGTGGGACTGGAGAGCCTCCGTGGCGACCCCTCATTCCTGGCTTGGCGCTGGGGGCTCCCTCGTGCGGCCACTAGGGACGGCAAACTCGCCGACGCCATCATCTGCGCACGAGGTCGGGCCCGCCTGTGCTCCTCCCGGACCGCGGCCCTGAGCAGTTGACAAGTTTTGTGCTTAGGGGGGACCCTTTTTCTCTCCAGATAAACCAAGAATTTCGACATAACGTACCTACGGTAGTACTACCTCTTTGGGGTGTACGTTTATGTTGAGTTTGGGTAAATGTAGAGTTGATTCACCACAAGATGCTACACTTTTAACCAACCTTACCTCACAGATGTATTATATACTGTGTGGATTTATAGTATGATCGTTAGTTTCCAATTTTCGAGCTAAAGGGAGGAAATTTATGTAGTTTATATTCCTATATAGAAGTACTAAAATGAAAATGTATAATTATACGTATTATTCTGTAGTGATTATTTGTGTTACGTCATTATCCATGTTACTAATTACTTAATAACCACTGAGTTACTATAAAAAAAAAATTCCAGTATTTTTTTTTTCACTATATTTTTAGAGGAAAAGGGGGAGATGCTAATAGCTGGGTTTTTTTCCCCCTGATTATAACAGTAGCATATTAACTCATTTGAAAGTAATTAGTGTAAGAAAATATTGTCCCAACACCTCTAACCACTAGTCAAGTTTTTGCTGTATGAATACCCTTCCAGATTGTTTTTATGCATGTATTGCATTTAGATAGGTGAACTTTAATTTATAGAATTTGGACCATGTCACATAATACTGTTATTTTATATCCTCTCTCCTTCACCTAATATAATGGACCTTATTTCAAAGATAAAATGATTTTAAATATGTAATGTTAAGACTGTAAGATTATATCATTTATTTTTATCAAATTCCCTTATAATGAATACTTTTTCTGTTTAAAAAACAATACTATCGTAAGTATATTTGTGCAAATGTTTTGGCATGCCTATTGCATTAGTTCCTTGAAATTAATTGCCAGGAGTGGAAACAACTGGGTGAAAGGTTGATGCCCATTTTAAAACAATTTTAAATTATGGTATATCCTTCCAAGTTACTCTTAATGGAACCAGGTCCCAGTGTGTAGAGAGTATGTAGAGTGATCTCTTCTCCACACTCTTTCCAATGAGAGTTGTTATAGTTTTTGAATTGCCAAACCAATAGCTGAAAAATATGTTTTAATGAGTTTTTTTTCTTTTTGATCATTAAGTTGAAGTCATTAGTTTTCAAAATTTCTTTCTCATAAATTCTTAACGCACCTTTCTATTTGGATGTTTATCTTTTTTAAAGGATTTTTAAGAACTCTTACAAATTCTTTGTAATTTACAGTGGTGGTACAGAGTTGCCTTTATTTCCTACTTATACTGGAAGTGGCGGATTCATTTTAAGCCCCATGTTAGCTTAAAATTACATCAACAGAAGATTCTTCCCTTTTATTTAGGTTTTAAAAATTAAAAAATGAAAAAAAAATTTAAAAATGAATACTGTATTTTTTTTTAAAGATTTTGTTTATTTATTTAACAGAGAGAGATCACAAGTAGATGGAGAGGCAGGCAGATAGAGAGAGGGAAGCAGGCTCTCTGGCCTGATATGGGACTCGATCCTAGGACCCTGAGATCATGACCTGAGCGGCTTAACCCACTGAGCCACCCAGGCACCCCTGAATGCTGTAGTTTTTAAAATGCTTTTTCATTGGTGAGTTACAGTAGTAGCTTTCCTAAGAATGAACCATCCTTGAATTTTCAATATTAGAGATTGAGGTGGACCATTTTGATAAGGTTTTGTTATTGAGGTGTTAGTTTTGTAAAATGGTTTGAGTAATTCTCTTTTCCTGTCTTTTCTCTGGAATTTTTTTTTTTTTTTTTTTTTTTTTTTTTCAGTTAAAGTGACTGATATTTTTTAAAGTTTGTTTATTTAAGTGATCTCTGTACCCAAGGAGCTGAAACTCACAACCTTGAGATCAAGGGTCAGATACTCTACCAACTAGGTACCCTTGAATTTTCTTTCTCCTACCCTCTGTCTTCTGTCTACCATTGTTTCTGTCTTGTGCCCTGCACATGCACAAAATATCGGTTTCTTTACAGTTTGAATAAACTCCCAGTGAAACTGAGCCTAAGAATCAAGTATTCTTTCCTTTCTTTAGATTGTTTTTTAAAATTCACATTTTTCTAGCAAGTTGACTATTTCATCAAGATTTCCAAATTTACTTCCAGAGAGTTTTTACATAGCATTATCTTACAATCTGTGGTCATAGTACCTTTTTCAAGAAAAATTTATATTTATGCTTTCTTGCCCATTTTCTTGCTAGTTTGATTTATTGTTTGGATTCTCCCCCCCCTGCCCCGCCCCCAAGAGTCCACTCTTGGATTTACTTAGGAGGTCTAATTCTGATTTTCATTTCCTATTTCCTTTTAGCTTTTCTCTTTATTAGCTGCTACTTTTATGGATAGAATTTTGATGACTACAAATTGGACCTTTTTTGTAGTCAGTTTTAGATTTCAGTTTGCTTGCATGTAGATATAATAGTTGAATGAAATAATGTTAGCTGACAGCCCAGGAGCTTTAGTAATGATACAGCTTTTTTCTGGCTTTTAGTTAATTTTGTCATTTTGTTATCCAGGTAGAACAGTGAATATATTACTATAAATAGCAGTGATGAGTATTGTGTATATGATGGCCTCCAAGTTCCGCCCTATTTAATTTCCTAGCCTTACTCATCTCAAAACCCACCAACTCACTTGAACGTATAATTAAGAAAAACAATTACTTATTATGTTAAATTTGCTTTAAATTTATTTTCTGTATACTATTGATGGTTAAGGTGAATACTTTTAACACCAAACTTTTTGCTTTAGCCTAAGCATTTATTTGTGGAGTGTTTTTAGCAATAGCTTAAAAGTATTAAAAGTTGGTTATTGGTTGTGAATGTTGTATATATAAAATTTATATTCATCATATGTATAAATTATAATTATGTGTAAATAAACACACACTAAAAGTTTAAAAATCAGTCTTGGTAAAAACGGAATACTTTGCTTACTTTGTTAGCTTTGAGTGCCCCCTGCTGGCTGAGGACTAAGACAGGCTAGTGCCTTAAGATGTTAAGACACTAATAAAATGATTTGATGAATATTACATTTAATTTCTCAATTAACCAAACTGAATTTGAATAAAGCAATCCCAAACCAAACTTCCTATAATATGCAATGGACTTCCCCCCAAAATTATTGTTTAGTGTGTCAAATATCCATTTTACTTCTATAAATAGAATATGAGAATCAGAACTTTGCTTTTCAATTCTGTACACACTATCACAGAGTTTCTCAACCATGATTCTATTCACATTTTGGGACAGGTAATACCTTGCTGTGGGAAGCTGCTTTTGCATTATAGGATGATTATACTGTATTCTTGGCCTCTACCACCAGATATAAGGAGTACCCCTTAGCTGTAACAATCAAAAATGTCCCTGGACCACAAAATCTCCCCTAGTTGAGAAATAATACAGTATCATAACTGTTCATAATCTGGCACAAATTTCTGGCCTGATACTATATACCTCCAAATTAAAATACATTAATCCATTGTCGTTCATGGATAGATAATACTAAACAGTTTGTCAAATAGAAAGCTATCCAAAGTTCATCCACAGATGAAGGGGAAATTGAGGAGAAAATAAAGTCTATAAGAATTTCAGACCACTGTTTTATTTGTTTTGACTTCCAAAGGAGCTAACTGAAAAGGATTGGTAATTTGTTTATAGTGAAGGGAAATCTAGTTAAATTTCAATAGTTCAAGATATGTGGCTTATGTAATACAGTCCCACATAGAAAAAACTAAAAACAAAAAATGAAAAAACTTTAGCAACAGGTTTTTATACTACTACATTGTCATGAACTATTACTATAGTAGAGTTACAGGAAAGAATTAGGAAGTACCCAAATAGAAACACATAAAAGTAAGTACAGTTGACTTTTTTTTTTTTTTTTTAGATTTTTATTTATCTGATAGAGATCACAAGTAGGCAAAGAGGCAGGCAGAGAGAGAGGAGGAAGCAGGCTCCCTGCTGAGCAGAGAGCTTGATGTAGGGCTTGATCCCAGGACCCTGGGATCATGACCTGAGCCAAAGGTAGAGGCTTTAACCCACTGAGCCACCCAGGCACCCCTATAGTTGACTCTTGAATAATATAGGGTTTAGGAATGCTGACTCACCTTCCCTCCACACAAACTCAAAAGTTGGCATGTAAATTTTGACTCCAAAACGTAATTACTAGTAGCCTACTGTTGATTGGAAGCCTTACTGATAACACAAACCATTGATAAACACAATTTGCAAGTTATATGGATTATATACTATAATTTTACAATAAAATAAGCTAGAGAAAAAGTATTTAGAAAATTATAAGGAAGAGAAAAATGGATTTACAGTACTGTACTGTATTGTTTTGTTTTTTAATCTGTGAATAAATGACCTGGACAGTTCAAATCCATGTTTTCAAGGGTAATTGTATGTGCACAGATTAATAGAGAAAAATGCAAACATATTTGGTGATGGGACAGCTCAGATTTCATCTCTAAATAGTACAACAATTTGTAGAATCTTAAATTTATCAGTAACTTCAAGAATTCTAATTCAAAAAAATACCCTTAGTATTGTTACTAATTTCTCTAAAATCACTGTGCTCTCCTTTTAAAAAATATGTATCCATTGCTTTTTTTAACCTTATTTTTCTCCATAAGAGGAAATATAATAGGTTTCTCTCTTTTGTAGTCTTTTGTATTTCCCTTTTAAAATCAATAGGCACTTCATAAATGAACTCCAAATAAGTGGATATACCATAAACTAGTTCCTTAAGTTCCAGTTGAAATTAGTTGTTAATTAATAAAACATCACAAAATAAGTAAATAGTAAAACTAGGAAAGAAACTTTTTATCCTTTTGAAAATAAATTCAAATAACAGGACACTAATTTATATTGGCATGCCACATTATACTTTACAAAACAGATTTGCAGATGTTATCTTCAGTCTCAAAGCAGTTTTCCCAGTTATAAACAGCTGCCAAATAAGTGGCTTCTAACTAAGTAAGGCAAATGAACCTTGATTCCCCTGACTAAATCCATTTTTCTTTTATTATGCTATATTACTTTTCCAACATATATATTACCAGTAAGTTTTGCTTCCGAAAAATTTATGTTAATATTAGTATGGAAGGACTAAAGATAGAGGTCTGAATTAGAATCCAGAAAAATAATGAGTTTCATGTGTGGGTCTCTTTAACTGAAAATAAAGATAGTATCAAAGATACTATCAAAGATAGTATTTTCTATTAGCCCACTGTGAAAATTAGAATTATCAGTGGGACTTACTTGGTGTTATCGAAGAAGAAAAATATTATTTCAAAAGATGCTTTGAAAACCCTAGTACTAGAGGAAAAGATTGTAAGACTTTTTCAGCAGGAGTTACGATATGTGAGTAAATAATGTTTTCATTTCTAAAGTAAATGCATGCTAACACATCGAATAGTTAATTATAAAATCCATGTTAATTTTGGTGACTAGAAAGAGGAGGGAAAACAAATCAGTTTAAATCTTTGATGTGTATTTTTGAAAGGTTCATTTATATTTTTCAAAGATTTCCCATGTTTTTTAATAAGGCACTTAATAAAGGGAAAGTTTGTTTACTGGCATACAACAGGATGACTTTAAGAGCTATTTTTACAAATCTGAACTTTCCAGTTCACAAACTCAGTATAAAGTCAGTTTTCTACGCTATGTAAGAGATGATGAGTAACACTGGTTTTATTCTTTTGTTAAAAGTTTTATGCTAATTTAGTTTAGTTTACTTCAGTTTAGTTTTAGAGAGGGGTGAGGTTCCAGAGAAGGAGAGGGAGAGAGAATCTTAAGCAGACTTCACACCCAGCAAGGAGCCGACATGGGGTTGGATCTCATGACTGTGAATCATAATCTTAACTGATTAAACAACACAGGTGCCCCTAGTCTGATTTTTTTTTTTTTCTTAAAGATTTTATTTATTTATTTGTCAGAGAGAGAGTGAATGAGAGCGAGCACAGGCAGACAGAGTGGAAGGAAGAGTCAGAGGGAGAAGCAGGCTCCCTGCGGAGCAAGGAGCCCAATGTGGGACTCGATCCCAGGACGCTGGGATCATGACCCGAGCCGAAGGCAGCCGCTTAACCAACTGAGCCACCCAGGCCTCCCAGATTATTTTTAATCCTAAACCTAAACTGAGCTGTATTGCTGGCCAATTTACTGTGAAAGTAATTTTTATGAAAATATTTTGTATTTTAAATACAAAGATTTTATTTCATATATATGGTTTTTGCCTGAATGTCTAGTGATGATATCTACTTTCCAAATTACAGTCTGCTGCAAATCCTGAGACTCCAAACTCAACCATCTCCAGAGAGGCCAGCACTCAGTCCTCATCAGCTACAACCAGCCAAGGCTATGTTTTACCAGAAGGCAAAATCATGCCCAACACCGTTTTTGTTGGTGGAATTGATGTTAGGGTATTGTATATTTCATTTATTTAAAAAAATATTTAGTGAATAAGGAGGTTGGGGTTCTGTTATAAACATAAGGTTTTTTGGAATTTCATTCAGGTTTGGAATTAGGTTTATGTTTAACGTATAGAGACTAAAACTATCATTGACAAAGATCTGCAGGTGGTTTGGGGATACTTGGGGGAGATATTTCCACATCTTCAAATCTTCTTTATAGTATACTTAAAAACTTTGAATGTTGAGTTTTTACTCTTGAAGTCAAATTCTTCTCTATAGATGGATGAAACCGAAATTAGAAGTTTCTTTGCTAGATATGGTTCAGTAAAAGAAGTAAAGATAATCACGGATCGAACTGGTGTGTCCAAAGGGTAAGTACAACATGTTCACTGTGAAAATAAAAAATAACTAACCTAGAAAAATTCAAAATTTGTTTTCTTACACTTGTATAAATCTGTTGCTTTGTTCCTTTCTTTCATATAAAGGGTAAGTTTGTTGTCAGCTCTTCTATTTGTCATTTTTGCAGTGTTTATATGTAAATATTTTCCATCATTTATTTAAGTGGATCAATCAGCTTTATCCAAGAGTTATTTTCTTTTCTCTCTCCTTTTTTTAAGATTTTTATTTATTTATTTGACAGAGATCACAAGTAGGCAGAGAGGCAGGCAGAAGAGGGAGGAGGAAGCAGGCTCCCTGCTGAGCAAAGAGTCCAATGCAGGGCTCGATTCCAGGACCCTGGGATCATGACCTCAGCCAAAGGCAGAGGCTTTAACCCACTGAGCCACCCAGGTGCCCCACAAAGAGTTATTTTCTTCATGTATTAAACAGTATTTTAAATTTTAACCATCTTGCCTTAGATAATAAATTCAGGTTCGTAGATAGGAATTTTCTGTTAACAGTAATATTAATAGAGGATTGATCATGTACATCTAACAAATATTTATTTCAGTACATTCTTCATTTTTTACCATTATCATTTCTTTCAATCATTTCATGGAATATTAGAAGTTTTATACTATTATGCTGGTGATTTTTACACATTATTTATCTGTGTTTTTAGCTATGGATTTGTTTCATTTTATAATGATGTGGATGTGCAGAAGATAGTAGAAGTAAGTAATCTTATGGCAAAATCTCTTAAGTAGCTTAAGGATGCAATGCTTAGTGTTGTTTGAGTCCTGAATATATATAGCCTTGTATAAAATATAGAAATAACTTCCTGTTTGAAATCCAAACCTCGAGTAATCTTATGTAACTTGTCAGCCCTGTTTATTTGTAATTGGACATCTGGCTTCATGAACTAGAGACAGGAAAGGTTTCAGACAGAGTGTAAAATTTTTTGATCAAATTCCAAGACTCTTTTCAACACTTGAGTGGTGAGATGTTAAGATAGCTTCATGCTGATAAATTTTGATTGAGTATGTTGTTACTATTGATCTTCTCTGAGGATATAGATTTTAGAAGACCTGGGGTGTTTACCAAAGTCTCGAAAGTAGACTTTGAAAATTGATTTTAGTTTCGTTGTTTATTTTCAGTCACAGATAAATTTCCATGGTAAAAAGCTGAAACTGGGACCTGCAATCAGGAAACAAAATTTATGTAAGTAAAGAGGAGAGTCATTCTTTTTGACATGTATAACTTTTCAGAAAACTAAAAGTGGACTTTATTTTCATTTTATTCTTTAAAAAGGTGCTTATCATGTGCAGCCTCGTCCTTTGGTTTTTAATCCTCCTCCTCCACCACAGTTTCAGAGTGTATGGAGTAATCCAAACACTGAAACTTATATGCAGCCTCCAACCATGATGAATCCTATTACTCAGTATGTTCAGGTAAGAATTATTCTTCTTCCTTTATTTTTTAATGGTTTTGGAGATTTTAATTGATGGGGCCACCTTAAAAATAAGCCAGTCTCACATTTTACTCTCTGAAATGAGAAATGGTGGAATTTCCTTAATAAGTGATATTACTCTCTGAATACTTTGAGTGATGGGAAGGAAATCTGTTACTTTTGTTAGAAATCTTTTGTTCTTAATTTTGTTTCTTATACCAAGCGAAAATCTTCTGCTATATAGTTTGTAAACCTTTATCTTAGAACTGAACTCTGTAGCTACAAAGACATACTCATCTGTTTTTCCCTGCCCTGCGGTAACTCCTAAAATATTTGAAGGCAGCTTTTCTTACATGTTTGGCAGTTCTAGTTATACTTTATTTGCAGTGATTTTCAGATGCCTTCTCATACAGATTCCTGGCTTCTGGATATGTACTGGATCTAGAATGGGGAAAAGTTTCTAAAGACAACTATATTTGTAGATTCTGTGTGTTTCTGGTATATAATTTGTTTGGTCCTGGTCTCTTTAATATTTGTAATGGGCTTTGGAATACTTATTATCTCCTATTGATGGTGAGTAACAATGATTTTTTTCTTTATTTCTTCAGTTTAAAAAAACTTTTATTTCCAGGAAAAGAGAAATGGTAGTGAAGTAGTTCTGTAGTGTCTCTCATTAGTTTACATTTTCCACCTATCTGAAATGTAGGTTAGGTTATATATTCGTTATTTTTCTGGCTCTAAACATGGTTAGAAGAAAACCCCTACTTGTTCCTAACACTTACTGTGAAGTATTATTTATTTGGGTCTATTCATGTATGTATTACGTAGACCATTTCAATCAGTAAATATTGAAGGGTGTAAGACATTCTATTAGGGTTTTTTTTCCCCTTCAGTTTTAGGTTAAATATGGCCTTTACCTTTTAGAAATGAAATACAGAGCCACTGAGTATGTAGGAGGACTACACATTGGCTACACATTACCCAAAAGGAATACAAAATTTCTTGAAAATGTTTTAACAAAGAAATAACAGGTGTATTAATGTAACTTTAACATGGAAGTCTATTCTAATAGAACTTTATCATCAGTGTATGGAAGACACTTCTTAGTGGAGGCAAATATACAAGTAAGATAAAGATAAATGGGTAAAGTAAGTCACTTCCCTCAGTTATCTCTTCCTCCTCCCGAACCAAAAGACTTCACATTTGACAAAGAATTTTTCTTCATGCAGCCAATCACTCCAATAGAATTCTGCATTTGTGTATAGATTTGTTTTCATACTTGGGTTGTATTGGGAATAATACTTCTTTTTAATTTTTAAGAATTTTGTTTGTTAATGCAGTTTTTCTATAAACTTTATTCTCAGGCCTATCCTCCTTATCCAAGTTCACCTGTTCAGGTCATCACTGGATATCAGCTGCCTGTATATAATTATCAGGTAATTTAAGAGGGAACAACATGATTTACTTGGGAATACTATTGAGGCCTTTATTCATATAAATTTTTGTAATAGTTTGTTTAATTGAGTATGCTTAACATAAGGTAAAAAGTTAGAATAAGTCTAGGATTAAGACCTCTAGTTATTTAGAAAACATGGAATGTATTTTAACAGGAATATACTTATTAGCACAAAGTTTTGTCTTGTATTGTCTTAGAATATTTGCTGTCCTCTTCTGTATTTCAGCATACATTCTTCATCCTTGTTGTCAAATAGCTGAAATGTCCTGACTTTTACAATTTCTTCTAGTGGGATTGGTCAAAATAAAATGATTACTCAATTCTAAGAGCATTGGATTCCAATTATATTTGGTAGTGTTTATTTTAGCTGACTACTACAAGGGAGTAGGTCTCTGAATTTCTATCATAGATATGGCCATATCTGTGACCCATGACCATTATCTATGGTCATAAATTCAAAGCTATTATTTTTTATTTTTTTCTGAAAGCCAACACAGAAAATTGAGAAAAACTTAGAGTTTATATATGAAAGTAACAAACCCTCAGGTATTAGAAACATAAAGTACTTTTTTCTTCAATTATGTTTCTGTTACTACAAGTTCAAGAATCCAGCTTGATAAATATTTCAACATTGTCTTTCACATTCATGAAAATTTATAGGAATGGTTAACTAACTGTTACTGCCTCTCTCTCTCTCTCTCTCTCTTTTTTTAAGATGCCACCACAGTGGCCTGCTGGAGAACAAAGGAGCTATGTTATACCACCGGTAAGGTGAATTAGCCAAACATATACTTTCTTTAATTTTTTATTATTTATTTACTTATTTATTTTTGGAGAGGGAGAGAGAGTGGAGGGGAAGAAGTAGAGGGAGAGAGAAATTTAAGCAGGCTCTACACCCAGTACAGAGCCAGATGTGGGCCTCAGTCTCACAACCCCGGGATCATGACCTGAGCCAAAATCAAGAATCAGACACTTAATGGACTGAGGCACACAGCCACCCCTTTCTTTTCTTTATTTTAAAATCTTTTCTTATTTTAACTGTTAAATGTTTCTTTGCCTTTTGCCATCTCACATATGCCTGGGCATAATAATTTTTAAATTCCATATCACATGTGTTTTTTATTGATTTCTTGTCAACGCCAAGTTTACTCTTTCATGCAAGAAACTGTGCTTTTCGTTTCTCAGATTGTTCTTAGGTTAAGACAATGGCTGCTCTGCATACAACAGGTGCTAAATTGTATATAATCCAAGAAAGATAGTATTAATACCTATGCTAATTGTAATTCAAAGAATTTAGAATTAGTATTGAAACTGTCTCTAGTTTTCTACCCGTAAAAACATCTGTTGAAGAAAAGCATATTTCACTGTTAATACTGTTATATGAGAAATAAAAGAGGCTGTTAGCTCTGAAACGTTGAGCCTTTACCTTTTTTTTTTCCTTTTTTTCCCGGATTTACCTTTTATCAGGATTGGACCTTTGAATAATATAACATGAGTTAAAATTCTCAGGCACTGGTAAATTCTTATTCTATTACTACATGTTGGAGTGTCTTTCTTAGAGCCCTTCTACTCTAATTTTGTTGAAGCTTGGAAGACTTTTCAAATATAAGACTATTTTAGTGCTTTTCAGCTATTCAATTTAAAGTTTCTGAAATAATACAAAAATTACAACACAACCCACATTTAAATGCTAAATATAAGCTTACCTAATTTGAAGAATAAATTGTTTAGAAATGTATCTAATGTACATCTCTTTAATTATACTTTTATTATAATTTAGGCTTATACTGCTGTTAACTACCACTGTAATGAAGTTGATCCAGGAGCTGAAGTTTTGCAAAGTGAATGTTCTGTTCATGAAGCTACTCCATCCTCAGGAAATGGCCCACAAAAGGCAAACATATAATTTTGTTTATCGATATTTATATTTTCACAATTATTTTTTGAAGTTTTAATAATGGCCCTTTGAGATGTAAGCATCTTTTTTCAAATTTAAGTAGGGAAGCCAAAAATTACAGAGCTTAAGTTATTGACTAATAATTTGACAGTTTTTATAAAAGTTGATGAAATTTTGGGTACCCCCAAGCTTTCAATGTTTACATATAGTTTCTGAAAGAGTAGACCTTTTCTCTCTTATATTTTCATTGTTTTTAAAATCATACTTAAATAACTATTAATGTAATTGGTAGAATGCAGAAGACAGGTAGGTTTCCTCAAGAATCCTCACTTCAAAAGAGAGATTAGTATGAATTATACCTACCTTTTTTCCCATTTAAACATTTATTTAGCTGAATAGTAATATATAATTATTTATTGTATCCTCTCCATAATATTATATATGGTAGCAGCTCTCAGGAGTGGTGGAGTCACTAGTTATAACTGAAATACTGAAATAGGTGGAGTTTCTTCTTTTTTAATCATTAGAACAAACTACTAGCAGTGCGCTCTTCAGTGCTCCTATGTTTTTCTTGAGTGGGTGGGAATGTGGAAGTAGTTGATGTGATAGGAATGTATATAATAATATTGAAGGTTTCCCATTGGATTTTGTGAAATTTATCCTTGTGTTTCTCAATGGAAGAAGTTGTTGAGAACTACTCAACTACAGAGTAAAGAAAAAATGCCTTGATTTGAGTGATGAATAGTTAAAATTATCCGGTTTTATCCTGGATGTTTTTTCTTGGAATGTTGAAGTTCACTGTTTCTTATTTATCAGGAAAAATTAAAGAGCCTTGAGCAAATATCTGAGGGTTTTACTAAATTGAGCTTTACAACTAGTACTCTTAAGATTCTAAAAAATTTTATTTGATAAAAAGTTACTTATTGACATGTAATGAATTACGTGAAAATGTAATATATTGTGAATTACATAGTATTTTATAGATTACATAAGAATTCTTCAGAAAGAAGCACATGTATTCGTTCCACTTTCTTTAAAAAGCTTGTTAAAGCGAGTAAAATATTGAAAATACTTCTCTTTTCAGAAATCTGTGGACAGAAGCATACAGACTGTGGTATCTTGTCTATTTAACCCAGAGAACAGACTGAGAAACTCTCTTGTTACTCAGGACGACTACTTCAAGGTATGACAGAATAATATACAGGATAAAAAGCCTATCTGTCAGCTATGAAGCATCTTTTTTTCTGTGGGATATATGTTTTGAGATTACAAAGAGCATTTAATTGAACTCTTGGATTTGACTGTAACTCAGAAACCCTCTGTGAGTGAGTTTTACCTGGCTATTTTATGCTGCTCAAACCTTGATCTAGTGTAGTTTGTCCTTAGGGAAGAAACCTTTAGCAGAAGTTTATAATTGAAAAGGTTGTGAAAGAAGAGAGTTTGAAAGAGAATATTGGCTTGACCAAATGGAAAAAGAGGAAATTTTAGGTGCATAAAGCAGAACATACCTCGGAGATACCTCAGGTTCAGTTTCATACTGGTGCAATAGGTTAAATATGCAATAAAGTAAGTTAAATGAATTTTTTTGTTTCTCAGTACATATAAAAGTTATGTTCACACTGTACTGTAGTCTATGAAGTGTGCAATAGCAGTATATCTAGAAAAAAGTATATATATCTTAATTAAAATATACTTTATTGCTTAAAAAATGCTGTCATCTGAGCTTTCAGTGAGTCAGAATCACTGACCCTAGATCACCATAACAAATAATAATAATAATGCGTGAAATATTAAGAGAATTACTAAAATGTAACACAGAGACACAAAGGGAACAAATGCTGTGGGGAAAATGGTGCCAGTAGACTTTCAGTTCACTCTAATGGGGGAGGAATATTGTGCAAAAGAAAGGTTTTTTTTTTTATAACAGGTTTATTGAGATACAGTAAACCCATTTAAAACAACTCCATTTTTTAATGTATTCACAAAATTGTGCAATCATGACCACAATCAGTTTTAGAATATCTTAATCCCCTCTTAAGCCATTAGCAGTCACTCTTTATTTCCCCCCAGGTCCTCTACCCCTAGGGAGTCACTAGCCTGCTTTTTTTTTTAAATAAAGAGTTTCCTATTCTGGACATTTCATATAAATAGAATAATGCAATATGTGACATTTTGTGACTGGCTTCCTTCACTTAGCATAATGCTTTTAAGGTTCATCAGTGTTACAGTGTGTACTTCATCTCTTTTTATTTATGGATATACCATCCTTGTGTATTTATTACTTAAGAGACAACTTGGGTTGTTTCCACTTTCTCTGATGAAAAATGCTGTGAACATTCATGGACAAGTTATTCTGTGGACCTATGCTTTTATTTCTCTTAGGTATATACCTGGGAATGAAACTGCTGACTAATAGTAACTATGTTTAACCTTTTGAGAAATTGCTAGAATTTCTCCAAAATGACTTATACCATTTTATATTCAAAGGGAAGTTTTTAACTATTGTTTTCTGTCTTAAAACAAGGAAAGGAGAATAGCTTTTTTTCTTCCTATGAATGGGCATAGGGTGAAACTTTAAGCCTTTTTAAAGGATATACTAAGGACTTCCTTCTTAATATAGAAGAAGAGCAGAGCCATAGCTGGATTAAGTTATTGTCATCTTCACAATAGGAAGTAAAACACATTGATTTAAAATTTTGATGTTTGTTCTCTTATTATTTCATTATACACAGACAGTATAATTTAAAAGGAAAGAACTAGGGTTGTATGGCAGCCTACCTTGCCCAAGTTCTGAAGGTTAAATAGGTAGTACTTAAATATGTTTGCAAAGCAAAAAGTACTCTTTAAACTTGAGTTTTCACCTGGTATTAGGCAAAAACCTTACTTTGAATCTTCAGTTTTCTGTTCTTCTGATCTAGGAGTCAAAAGTTGGTAGTCTAAAGTTGTCTGGTATCTAGACCTCTTTTGATTGGCTAAATGTTATTGTTGTTTTAATTGAATTTGAATGTATCAAGGCAAGGTATATACTTTACCATCTACCTGGAAATCTTCACATCCTACCTGACCTCTGAAGATAACTTGAGTTTGTGACCACTTTTTTGGGCTTTAACCTAAATAGGATATTATCCTGTTGACAGATTGCAAAATTTCCAGAAGCCACTCTTCTTTATATGACAACTGACTTTAATCTTAGGAAAAGGGCACAGTTAAGCTCTTAGAGAAAAGAAAATACCATTGTGTTAGTACTAGTTCATTCAGCTCCATTCCTTTTTATAAGACCTTACTTCCTAATATTTGCACATCCACAGGCAACATAAAGTGAAAGGAAATTTTATGTATATTTTTTATTTATCTCTTCATTTCCTGAAGAATGATATATCTTGATCACAAGTTAAGGTATGTCTTTAAATATAGCAAAATTTTTGTTTTTTTAACCAAAAAGCATAGTATTTCAGTTCGAAGTGGAGTGCTATACTCAAGCTGTGATTTCTACCAGATACACTCTGTTAGTAAAAACAGTACTTTTAAAAAATTGCGTATGTTTTCCACCAGCTGTCTTTGGTGACATCACTGCCAAGTCATTAATTAAGAATATTAATAAAATGACATTGACTCCCAAGTCCTCTGTTTGAGTTTACTGAGATTTCTTTTTAAATTGTTGAATAAAACTAGGTCATTGGTATACTTGTTATCTTAAAGTTCAAGAAAGCTTCCCAGAAAGGATCATTTTTCTCTTATTATTGATAGTTTTTTTTAAAATCCAGAATAAATGCTTTAAGTATTTTGCAACTATCTTAGGTCATAGTGATAATACAAAATTTCCAATGAAGTAAAAAAGGACTGTTTCTGTCTTTTCTAGGATAAAAGAGTACATCACTTTAGAAGAAGTCGAGCAGTGCTTAAATCTGTTTGATCCTCTCTGCTAACTTTCTAGTCTCGTGGAAAGTTGCTGGTTTTGATTATTAAGAAGAGACTGAAAGTTTTCACTATTAGAGAAGTTTAATTCTGAAATTTTATAACTCACACTCAGACTTTCTTACATAAGTTGTGGTAGATTGCCTAGTTTTATTTTACATTGAAACTGTTCATTAGATATTTATTTAGAAACTGGTTCTGTGTTCAATATATAGTTGAAAGTAAAAAATAATTGAGACTGAAAGGAATAACTTTATCTGTAAGGATTTTTTTTTAATTGAAACTGACATTTTAAGAGTTTAAAAGCAATTGCTGATTTTCCAAAAATTAGAAAACCTATTTTGAAAGGTCAGAATTTTGATAGTTTGAATTCAAGCATTTCACTTCTCCAACAAGTACTTGTGAACAGTACAATATTTACAGTATTGTTCTTTACATTTATGATTTGTCTCGAAATTTACCACAAAAGCAGAGTTTTTAAAACTGTATTTTTAATCAGTGGAACTCAATATATAGTTAGCTTTATTGAAGTCTTCCTTGTCTAAACCCAGTAAAAGAGAGTCTAAACAAACAGTCCAATCAGTGGGTCTTAAGTTTATTAGTTCAAAGTACTTGTTTTTTATCTAGAATCCACAAATAGATATCTTATTTGATTGGGATGCTAATTAGGATAACTAAAATTCTGGGCATAATTTTTTTAAAAATCCAAAACAAACAAAACTTTACCAGGTACATAAGCTGCTTCTCAGTGAGTTACCATTCTCCTTTTTTCTTTAATTTCTTTTTCCCTTGAAATGCTAAACTCAATGGCTGTATCTTAAATTGTGCAAAATACTGCTATTAAAGAATGCTGAAACTTTTTTTATGTCACTTAAAAGGTTAATCAGAGTATCTGAAAGGAATTGTTTTTATAAAAACATTGAAATATTAGTTATTTGTTAAAGAGCAAATATATTTTATTTTGCCTGTTAACCTATTATAGTTCCCTTTTTAAAGTAAAATATGTTTAAAAGAGTCAAAGTGGTTGTGTTTCAGAACCACTGAAGTTTTAAGTGTATCTCTAGAATATACTAGGACAGAGCTAACAATCATTTCTAGATTAGCTAGTCTCTTTGTTAGATGTTGTAAATTGTGACAGCTAGAGCACTAGAGCCCCTTTGCTGCCCTTACAGTCTTGATTTTCCAGTCTGTAGCACCATTCTTCCAGGAGGTTTGCTCCTTGAACAGATGATATAAAGAAGAGAAGTAGCAACTTGAACAGTTTGAGGGCTAAGCCTTGAAAAGGTAGCAACAGGACAAAACCTTTCTAAGGGAAACACTGGATCAGCATCATTTCACCTGCCATGAAAATGAGTTTAAAGTGGCTTCCTGGCCTTTCTTTCATTGGTCCCTTCACTAAAAACATGGAGACTCTATTTAGCCCTAACATAAGGCAACTACTGTGGGCCATATCAGTCTTCATTGTTGTCTTATAATCCCTAATAATTTTTACTCTGAATCTGAAGGGAAGAGTCTTTTAACATAAGGATCCCTGAGAGGGCTTTCTTATGCCTCAGAATTTGAAAGTGCCCTGAAATTTGTCCTTTAAAAAATTCTCTGTACTTTTTTTGGGGTGTGCTATAACATTCTTACATATATCATTCTGTGATTAAATTTCCAGGTTACTCTAAATGATACCTAAGTTTGAAAGAGCCAATTCTAATTATCCCAATGTGACCTTAAGAAAAGTAAGAGAATAAACTTTATTTTTCTGCTTTTTTTGTTGGACTGAAGTATTTAAAAAAGTAAGGTAGAAATAAGAGACAAAAAGTCCTGAACCTTTCAAAATGGAAAATTAATTTTAAACTTATAAGTATGTTCCTATTTCCTATTGTTGAAATTGTTTTTGCATAAATGAATAAACAGAAATAAAGAAACTTTTTTTTCCCAAAATCATTTCAACCTGTTTATTCATGTCATATCAGCTAAAGAGATAGTGGGGAGTTGGGTGGGTAGTGATGTGAAAAGGTTTAGATTCTTAAAATTCAAAAGTTGTAAATATTGTTCAATTTATTAATCTGATGGAGTTACTTTATGAAAACAAATTTTGATACACTGCATTTTATTGCTCTCTTATGAAATTAAGAGATAGGTTTTTCTGAGAAAATAATCCCTTGTAGGTGAAGTTGGAAATGGTTAATGGGTTCCAGTGCCATGAATTAACAGAGTGGTGCCTAGTGAGAATGCTGGTAAGTCACATGTAACTATAGTTTCATGACCAAGGTCCCTCTCATTTTGGACTCTCTATATAAATATTTTGTGTACTGCATACTTTGGACCTCACCTCTGTGACCCTTATTTGGAAGTATTGCAGTTGTCTATGATAGGGCTTAAATTTTTCATATTATATGTACTTCATATGAGGATGTATCCAAAAGATCATTACTCAAGCTCCAGTACTCAGAGTTCTATAAACTAAAGCCAGAAAAGAGGAAATTCTCCCCTTTGGACACTCTTATGCTACCTTTCATAACTGACTCATTACTAGAAAAATAGATACTAAGTTTTTCTAAGAAGAAAAGTACCTTCTGAATCACCAAAGATTAAGTTTTAATATTTCAAGTATAATTTGTTGAAGATTAGTAATCCTGAAATGTACATGTGTATGTATGTATACACACATACATATATACTGGCCGTTTTTCAAAATATCTGATTAGCCCTGACTAAGCTAAATAAAAATGTATAACATTTTGAGACCGTAAAGCTAGACTACGTATATCTTAAACAGTTGTTTTAAACCTGCCTGAAGGGGCACCTGGGTGGCTCAGTGGGTTAAAGCCTCTGCCTTCAGCTCAGGTCATGATCTCAGGGTCCTGGGATTGAGCCCTGCATCAGGATCTCTGCTCAGTAGGGCACCTGCTTCCACCTCTCTCTCTGCTGCTTGTGATCTGTCTGTCAAATAAATAAGTAAAATATTTTTTAAAATGTCCTCAAATGTATTTTCGGGGCACCTGGGTGGCTCAGTGGGTTAAGCCTCTGCCTTCGGCTCAGGGCATGATCTCAGGGTCCTGGGATCAAGCATTGCATTGGGTTCTCAGCTCAGCAGGGAGCCTCCTTGCTCCTCTCTCTCTCTCTCTCTGCATGCCCCTCTGCCTACTTGTGATCTCTCTCTGTGTCAAATAAATAAAATCTTAAAAAAAAAATTAACCTGCTTGATATATATTATATATATATTATATATATATCAAGCAGGTTAATTTTTATATATATATATTATTATTATATATATATATATATATATTTTTTTTTTTTTTACAATTTTGTTTACTTATTTGACAGAAGGCAGAGAGGCAGGCAGAGAGAGACTGAGGGTGAAGCAGGCTCTCTGCTGAGCAGATAGCCTGATGCAGGGCTGCATACCAGGACCCTGAGATCATGACCTGAGCTGAAGGCAGAGGCTTAACCCACTGAGCCACCCAGGTGCCCTGAAACCTGCTTGATATATTAAATGTATTTGCACGTTGAGGAATACCTCAAAATTCTCAACAGAAAACCAAGTCTTTGGAATTGAAAAAGAAATTTCATATAGCATCTTTTTTTGGTAAAATGTTGCAAATTATGATAAAAATCAAGTGATGTCAAAAAGGTTGGTCAGCCCTGTAAGAAATATATTGTGTGCTTTTTCCTTCCTAAGAATATGTAACCTTTGTATGGTTTAAAATAACTAATACTGATTGCTCTACTTTAACTGCAAGATATTTGTTGACTTTCAAAAATAAATACTCCACAGGAGTTCCTTGTATTCATGAAGCTCTCTATCCACTTTTCTAAAATTCTCTTGGTTGTCTTTAAAGGTAAACTCATAAAAACGGGCCGCCACATTGCTTAATCGTCTTGCCTGCTTTCATGACTGTTGTTTGAGGGTAATAAGGAGCAGCAGTGATAAGGCAACGTGCCACTCTGCTTATTGCAAAGATGGCAATAGAGAGGGTGGGGGACCATAAGGGGGAGAAAAGCGGCAGTATTTTCCATTGACCAAGTCTTGCAAATAGGCCCAGCTGTTGAGTAGGATCATTTGGAATCCCTGAAACACTTCCAGATGAGGATTGCTCCTGTACATACATTGATAACTGTATAATCTAGCTCTTCCCGACATTACATGTAATATGTCTCTCTGTGTGTAACTGAATCTTCTTAAGCAATTCCTCACCACCCATCATCAAAAACTCTTGAGTTTTCCATCTGTAAACAGTACATTTGGTAGTAGAAAACAATAAACATAAGAAGTTCAAACTATAAACATGCGCTTTTGAATGCTCATGCAAAATATTCAGTCTGTAGCAAAGAAATGATAGGTAATTCTGCTTTGCATTTAGAGTTAAAAACATCTGTCTAATATGGCTGTAGCTGTGGGCCAATCCCAAGGAAATACAAAAAATTGTCTCTTGATACAGAAGTTGAAACTAGCACTGTACAATTAAGCTCTACGGTAGCTATATTTTATGTTTTAAACTGGTCTGAAACTGAAACTTTCCCACTTAGTCTCTAGTTCATTTCCCCAAGGCACATGGAAGCTTTGTATCTTATGTGTACCTCCATTAAGGCTGCATGCCAGGAATATGCCTTTTCCCACATAAAATTCCCAGTTCAGTAGGTCTTTAACGATAGAACAAATGCTTGCATAACTGGGTTATTGGGGTCATGAAAGCTCCTTACAAATTTGAAGCAATAGTAACATTTCACACAGTTCAGAAAGTTGGAAGTTTTATAATCCTTAATACTTTTTTACAGAAAACAGATCTAGCAAAAGTACATGAAGGTTCTAATCTCATCTATTGTCTTTCCCCAGAATAAAATGAATAGAAACATACTCTGTTCTGGCTCAATCTTGGTTGAAACTATTGATTGTAGAAGAAAGGCAGGTCAAGTCAACTGATCTTTACTGGTATAGCCAGATCAACTGTTTGCAGTTGGGCTGGTCCCCTCTGCCCTTGCACACTTGTTAAAAATGTTTAGTATTATCAATCTACCACCACCACTACCACCCCAGAATAAATGGCTAGACTAGTAGGAATGGAGAGAAATCATTTAAAATACAGAGGCCATTTTCTCTTTGTTTTTTCCTAAGCTTATCTCCTATCTAGTGTTTATTTGCTTCACAGTGTGAGTAAAATCTGAACACTGCTTAAGTAATACACATACTAAATGAGAAAAGTTTTAACTGCATTTTTTTCTTCTGAACGTAGTTTGGTTACTGTTCATCGTTTTGGTTTTGGTGGTATGTCAATCTTTGACAAAATAAAAACCTATACACTCACTTTTCAAAATTATATCTATAATTAGATCAACTTTATGTTTGATGGGGTAAGTTTCCTCAATGATACCCATCAGGAAAGTCAAAGAACATCAGAACCATCATCTGGGATGCTTTTCAGAGATTAGATTCCTGGGTCTTAATCTCAGATGCTTTTATTCTGCAGGCTTGGGCTCAGAAATCTGTATTTTTACCATGTCCCTTGGGGATTCTGATCTCTACAATACTCACTTTGAGGAATAACTGCCCCAGATGAAGATCTCTCAGCATGTCATCTCAGGCTACCTCTAACTTTGAAATAGATAGATTTGGAGATCAACTCTGTTAGATCCATTTTGACTCGCTCACAAATTATTTTGTTGGCATAATTCATCTTTTCCTGCCAAGCCAACAGGTTCAGGAGTGTCTATTGTCCACACACAAGGGAGACTCACAAAAAGGCTGAAAAGTGGATTGAATGAGGTCTGAAAGTCAAGATATGTAGCCAAAAATAAGTTAAGACAGAAGAGGGAGTGACTGCAGAAGAAAAGCTGGATTCTGAAGCCAAGTGCTGGTATGCCATGGGTATGGAACTAGACTCAGCTGGGAAGGGGCAGAGTGCACATTAAGGAGGCAGGGATAATATACTTGCCTCCTGGAGAGAGGAAATCTACCTTTGGCCCACTTGGAAAATTTCATTATACTACCCATGGATTTTAGAGGAGCGTGGCCTTGCTTATTTTCCGACCTTTGAATTAGTATCTCTCAGCCTTAACAAGAATATTAATATCAAATATTGTTTTCTGTTTTGTTTTTTAGATGCTAGAAGCATTCATACTTTTTTCCTCAATTATTTTTTATTCCCATTTTTAAAAACATTAAAATTCAATTAACATAGTGTATTATTAGTTTCAGAGGTAGAATTCAGTGATTCATCAGTCTTTTATAATTCATCTTTTCTGGTATAGCCAGTGCTCATTGCATCACATGCGCTTCTTAATGTCCATCACCCAGTTACCCCATCCCCACAACCACCTCTCCTCCAGTAACCCTGTTTGTTTCCTATGATTAAGAGTCTCTTATGGTTTGTCTTGATTTATTTTTCCCTCCCTTCCCCTATGCTCCTCTATTTTGTTTCTTATGTTCCACATGTGAGTGAAATCATGTAATTGTCTTTCTCTGATTGTCTTATTTTGCTTGGTATAATATCCACTAGTTCCATAAATATCATTGGAAATGGCAAGATTTCATTTTTTGATGGCCAAGTTATATTTCATCTTCTTTATCCATTATCATCTTTATCCATTCATCTGTCAAATGGTCATCCGGGCTCTTTCCATCATTGGCTATTGTGGACACTGCTGCTATAAACATTGGAGTGCACATGCCCCTTCGGATCACTACATTTGTATCTTTGGGGAAAATACCCAGTAGTGCCATTGCTGGGTTGTAGAGTAGCTCTATTTTCAATCTTCTGAGGAAACTTTGTACTGTTTTTCAAAGTGATTGCACCAGCTTGGATTCCCATCAACAGTGTAAGAGGTTTCCCCTTTCTCCACATCCTCACCAACATCTGTCATTTCCTGACTTGTTAATTTTAGCTATTAACCTCACTGTTGTGAGGTGGCATCTCATTGTGGTTTTGATTTGTATTTCCCTGATGCTGAGTGATGTAGAGCATTTTTTCATGTGGCCATTGACCATTTAGATGTCTTTGGAGAAATGTCTGTTCATATCTTCTGCCTATTTCTTGATTGGGTTGTTTGTTCCTTGGGTGTTGAGTTTGTAAGTTCTTCATAGATTTTGGATACTGCCCTTTATCTGGTACATCATGTGCAAATATCTTCTCCCATTCTCTCAGTTGCCTTTTGGTTTTGTCAACTCTTTCCTTTGCTGTGCAAAAGGTTTTCATCTTAATGTCCCAATGGTTCATTTTTACCTTTGTTTCCCTTGCCTTTGAGACAATGTCTAGCAAGAAGTTTCTGAAGCCGAGATCGAAGAGGTTGCTGCCTGTGTTCTCTTCTAGGACTTTGATGGATTCCTGTATCACATTTAGGTCTTTCATCCATTTTGAGTTTATTTTTGTGTATAGTATAAGGAAATGGTCCAGTTTCATTCTTCTGTATGTGGCCATCCCAATTTTCCCAACCCCATTTGTTCAAGAGACTGTCTTTTTTCCACTGGACATTCTTTCCTGCTTTGTTGAAGATTAGTTGACCACAGAGTTGAGGGTCCATTTCTGGGCTCTATTCTGTTCCATTGATCTGTGTGTCTGTTGTTGTGCCAGTACCATACTGTTTTGATGATTACAGCTTTGTAATAGAGCTTGAAGTCCGGAATTGTGATGCCCCAGGTTGGGTTTTCTTTTTCAACATTCCTTTGGCTTTTCTGGTTCCATACAAATTTTAGGATTTTTTTGTTCCAGCTCTGTGAAAAATGTTGATGGCATTTTGATAGGGATGGCATTGAATGTATAGATTGTTCTAGGTAGCATAGACATTTTAACAATATTTGTTATTCCAATCCATGAGCATGGAACATTTTTCTTTTTCTTTGTGTCTTCCACAATTTCTTTCATGAGTGTTCTATAGTTTTCTGAGTATGGATCCTTTGCCCCCTTAGTTGGGTTTATCCCTAGGTGTATCTTATGGTTTAGGGTGCAATTGTAAATGGAATCAACTCCTTAATTTCGCTTTCTTCTCCTTGTTAGCAGAAATGCAACTGGTTTCTGTGCATTGATTTTATTTCCTGCCACATTGCTGAATTCCTGAATGAGCTTTAACAATTTGGGGGTGGAGTCTTTTGGGTTTTCCACATAGAGTATCATGTCCCCTGCAAAGAGTGAGAGTTTGACTTCTTTGCCGATTCTGATGCCTTTTCATTTCTTTTTGTTGTCTTATTGCTGAGGCTAGTAGTACTATGTTTAACAATAGTGTGAAGAGTGGACATACCTGTTGTATGCCTGACCTTAGGGGAAAAACTTTTCAGTTTTTCCTCATTAAGAATGATATTTACTGTGGGCTTTTCATATGTGACTTTTATGATATTGAGGTATGTTCCCTCTATCTCTACACTGTAAAGAGCTTTAATCAAGAAAGGATGCTGTACCTTCTTAAGTACAATGATTTTTCTGCATCTGTTGAGAGAATCAGTTCTCGTCCTTTCTTTTATTAATGTAGTGTACCACATTGATTGATTTATAGATGTTGAACCACCCTGGCAGCCCAGGAATAAATCTCACTTGGTTGCGGTGAATAATCCTTTTAATGTACTTTTGGATACAATTGGCTAAAATCTTGGTGAGAATTTTCACATCCATGTTCTTCGGGGATATTGGTCTGTAATTCTCCTTTTTGGTGGGGTCTTTGTCTGGTTTTAGGATTAAGGTAATGCTGGCCTTATAAAATGAGTTTGGAAGTTTTCATCCCATTTCTATTTTTTGGAAAAGTTTCAGAAGACTAGTATTAATTCTTTTTTCAATGTTTGGTAGAATTCCCCTGGGAAGCCATCTGGCCCTGGGCTCTTGTTTGTTGGGAGATTTTTGACTACTACGTTAATTTCCTTGCTGGTTTTGGGTCTGTTTGGGCTTTCAGTTTCTTCCTGGTTCTACTTTGATAGTTTATAAATTTCTAGAAATGCATCTATTTCTTCCAGATTGCCTAATTTGTTGGCATACAGTTCCTCATAATAAGTTCTTGTGATAGTTTGTATTTCTTCGGTATTGGTTGTGATCACTCCTTTTTCATTCATGATTTTATTTGGGTCCTTTCTCTTTTATTTTTGATAAGTCTGGCCAAGGGTCTGTCAGTCTTACTAATTCTTTCAAAGAGCCAGCTCCTAGTTTCATTGATCTGTTCTACTGTTCATTTGATTTCTACTTCATTGATTTCTGCTCTAATCTTTATTATTTCTGTTCTTCTGGGTTTAGGCTATATTTGCTATTCTTTCTCCAGGTCCCTTAAGTGTAAGGTTAGGTTGTGTATTTGAGACCTTTCTTGTTTCTTGAGAAAGGCTTATATTGCTATATACTGCTTATGCTGCATCCCAAAGGTTTTGAACAGTTGTGTTGTCATGTTTGTTTGTTTCCATGATTTTTTTTTTAATTCTTCTTTAATTTCCAGGTTGACCCATTCATTCTTTAGTAGCAACCTCCATGTATTTGAGTTCTTTCCAAATTTCCTCTTGTGACTGAATTCAAGTTTCAAAGTGTTGTGGTCTGAAAATATGCAGGGAATGATCCCAATCTTCTGGTACAGGTTGAAACCTGATTTGTGACCCAATGTGTGATCTATTCTGGAGAATGTTCTATGTGCACTCGAGAAGAATGTATTTTCTGTTGCTTTAGAATGGACTTCTCTGAATGTGTCCATGAAGTTCATCTGGTCCAGTGTGTCATTCAAAGCACTGTTTTCTTTGTTGATCTTCTGCCTAGATGATCTGTCCATTGCTAGGACATTGCTAGTAGGATGTTAAAGTCCCCTACTCTTACTGTGTTATTATCAATGTGTTTCTTTAATTTTGTTATTAATTGGTTTATATAATTGGCTGCTCCCATGTTAGGGGCATAAATATTTACAATTGTTAGATCTTGTTGGATAGACCCTTTAATTATGATATTGTGTCCTTCCTCATCTCTTATTACAGCTTTTTCTTTAAAATTTAATTTGTCTGATAAAAGGTTTGCCCCACCTCAGCTTTTTTTTGATATCCATTAGCATGATAAATGGTTCTTCACTCCCTCCCTATCACTTTCAATCTGGAGGTGTCTTTGGATCTAAAATGAGTCTCTTGTAGACTGCATATCAATGGGTCTTGCTTTTTTTTTTTTTAAAGATTTTATTTATTTATTTGACAGAGTTCATAAGTAGGCAGAGAGGCAGGCAGAGAGAGAGGGGGAAACAGGCTCTCTGCTGAGCAGAGACCTCCCAACCCCCATGTGGGGCTTGATCCCAGGACCCTGAAATCATGACCTGAGCTGAAGGCAGAGGCTTAACCCACTGATCCACCCAGATGCCCCTGGGTCTTGTTTTTTTATTCAATCCGATAACCTGTGTCTTTTGATGGGGGCATTTAGTCCATTTACATTCAGAATTCACTATTGAAAGATATAAATTTAGTACAATTGTATTATCCGTAAAATCACCAGTCCTGTATATTGTCTCTGTTCCTTTCTGGTCTGTGTTACTTTTGGGCTCTCTCTTCACTTAAAGGATCCCCTTTAATATTTCTTGCTGGACTGGTTTGGTGATCACAAATTCTTTTAGTTTTTGTTTGTCTTGCAAGCTCTTTATCTCTCCTATTCTAAATGACAACCTAGCTGGATAAAATATTCTTGGCTACGTATTTTTCTCTCATTTGGCATCCTGAATATATCATGCCAGTCCTTTCTGGCCTGCCAGGTTTCTATGCATAGGTCTCTTGACAGTTTAATGTTTCTACCCTGATAGGTTAAGTACTTCTTATCCCAAGCTGCTTTCAGGATTTTCTCTGAAATTTGCAAGCTTTATTTTTATATATTGAGGTGTTGACTTATTTTTATTGATTTTGAGGGGGTTCTCTATGCCTCCTGGACTAGATAGAATGTCCATTCCCTTCTCCAGATGAGGAAAGTTCTCAGCTATAATTTGCTCAAATATGCCTTCTCTCTCTCTCCTCCCCTCTTCTGGGACCCCAATTATTCTAATATTGCTTCACTTTATGTTATCACTTATCTCCTGAATTCTCCCCTTTTGATCCAGTGATTATTTCTCTTTTTCTCAGCTTCCTATTCTCCATCATTTGGTCTTCTATATCATTAATTCTTTCTTCTGCCTCATTTTCTTAGCAGTTAGAGCCTTCATTTTTTATTGCATCTTATTAATAGCCTTTTTAATTTTGACCCGATTAGATTTTAGTTCTTTTATTTCTCCAGAAAGGGATTTTCTAGTATGTCCTATGCTTTTTTTCAAGCCCAGTTGGTATCTTTATAATTGTTACTCTGAATTCTAGTTCCAACATCTAACTTATATTCATACTGAGTGGGTCCCTAGCAGTCAATAGTGCCACTTGTTCCCTTTTTTAATTGAGTTTTTCCATTTTGTCATTCTGTCCAGAGAAGAATAGATGAACAAGAGAACAAAATACTAAAATAGCAATAGTGACCCCAGAGAAATAAGTACTAAACAAATCATAAGAAACCAAAACCAAAGAAAAAAAAAGGGAGAGAATATAATCATACAGATGAACAGAACTGAGCAATATACTATATCCTGGGTGTATTTTGGTCTGTTTGTTAGAAGAAAAAAGATCCCAAAATTGTAAAGAAAGAAAAACTTCTGTATATACAAAAATGAAATTAAATACAATGAAAGGATAGAATATAGGTGTAAAAATTAAAATTAAGACTTTTTTTTTTAAGATTTTACTTATTTATTTGAGAGCATGAGAGGAGAGAGGTCAGAGGGAGAAGCAGATTCCCCGCTGAACAGGGAGCCTGATGCGGGACTCCATCCCAGGACTCCCAAGATCATGGCCTGAGCCAAAGGCAGTCGCTCAACCAACTGAGCCACCCAGGTGCCCCCAAAATTAATAAAGACTTTTAAAAAAGAGTTGATAAAATAAGAAATTAGTTGAAAAGGAAAAATAAAAGAAAATAAATTAAAATTGAAAGACTAATGAATCATGAGAAAAAAAAACACAATTCTATATACTATTTTCCCCTAGCACTGGAATTTTGCAGTTCTCATTGATTGGTAAACTTGGTCTTGGCTGGATGTTCTTGCTCATCTTCTAGGGGAGGGGACCATTGAATTAATTCTCACAAGTCTGCCCAAGGTGGAACTGCACCTGCCCTTGCCAGGAGCCAGGCTGAGTAATCGGCTTTGGTTTGCTCTCTGTTTGCTCCCTCAAGGCTTTCCATGCAGCTGTAGAGGATGAGAATGAAAATGGCAGCCTCTCCCTCTCCAGCTCCCAAGCTGATAGTTCACACCCGCCCCACTCATCATACCCTTAGGGAAAAGCAGTCATTCACTCCTCTCTCCCTGGTCTACATCTGCACTCTACTCATCTGGGCTGTGACCCAACATTTCTATCTCAGACACATGACCCCGCTTTCAGTCTCCAAACCCTGCAGACTCCTGTAGTGTGCTCCTGTGCCGCTCCTCCTAGGGGTAGGAATGCAGGTCTTGCCATGATTCTGCTGCTTTTTGGGCCCCCTGCTCAGAGAGTGGTTGCCCAACAGTGCCATGGTTCATGGTTTATAGCAACCCTGACCTGAGAGGCCACTCTGGGGCTTACTGATTGCTGCCGGCTTCCCTATTCTGATGCCTGGGAGCTCTGCCACACTCAGGCACCCCCGGTTTTTCTGTGACTCCAGGGATCCAGAAACCACACTGCTCCAGTGAGGGTTCTGCCCCCTTTTCACCACCCGAGTGCATTTTAGACCAGGACATCCTTCACTGGAGCCAACTTCTAAAAGTTCCAATTTTATGCTCCACTGCTCTCTCACTTGCTGGGAGCTGAGTGATGGAGACTCCCTCCCACTATGGTCTATCTTCCTGTGGATCGCCTAGGATTCACTTCTCCGCACCTCCTACCTTGCAGAAAGTGGTCACTTTTCTCTTGTAGAGTTACGGCTATTCTTTTCTTAACATCTCAGTTGAGTTCGCAGGTATTCAGAATGATTTGATAGCTATCTAGCTGAATTCCAGGGAGCAGGTAAAACTAAGGTCCCTTACTCCTCCACCATCTTCCTCCTGCCACAAATAAATATTAATGAAATGTTTAAAAAAAATCAAGTTCCAGAGACAATCTAGGGCATATTAAGATTCATATGTATGTGTGTGTGCTTAAAAAAAATTCACCTGATTTGGAACTCCTGGGTGGCTCAGTGGGTTAAACATCAGCCTTCAGCTCAAGTCATGATGCCAGAGTTCTGGGATCAAGCCCTGCAGCAGGCTTCCTGCTTGATGGAGAGTTGCCTCTCCCTCTCCATCTGCTTCTCCACTCACGCCCCCATTCATGCTTTTCTCACTCTCTCTCAAATAAGTAAATCTTTTTCAAAATTACATGTAATTCATATAAAAGTATAAAATAAATATACCTTTGTTTAAAACAAATTTTTAAATAACTATGTTGAAAAAGGAATAATAAAAATAAATACCCAAATTGGCTTAAGGAAGAGAACATTCCATTAATTTAGACCATGTCTTCTCCGACCACACCTTCTTTCTCCTCAACAAGAGGTAACCACTAAATTGAATTTTGGTTTAAACCACGAAATAATTTGTTGTTTCTTTTCGTGTATGTGTGTGTGTTTAAGGCTTTACTTTTTAAAAATGACTATTTAAAGACTTTTTTTAAGAGCAGTTTTGGGTTCACAGCAGAGCTGAGAGGGAGATACAAAGGTTTCCCATCACCTTCTGGTTCCCTACGCACATAGCCTCCTCCATTAACATCTACCAACAAAGCAGTTACAATTGATGCACCCCCATTAGCACATTATAGTTACCTAAAGTACATCGTTTTCTTTAGGGTTCACTTTTGGTGTTCTACTTTCAACGGGCTTGGACAAAATGTATAATGATGGTGTTCCAGCATTATAGTACTATACAGAGTATTTTCACTGTTCTATAAATCCTCCATGCTCCACCTATATATGCCTCAAACCCCACTATTACCTTTAACCTAGGAACCACTCATCTTTTTGGTATCTCCATAGTTTCACCTTTCCCACAATTTCTTAAAGTTGAAAAAAATACAGTATGTAGCCTTTTCAAGCCTTTCACTAGTAATACACAGTTAAGTTTCCTCTGTCTTTTTTTTTAAGATTTTATTTATTATTTATTTGACAGAGAGAGATCACAAGTAGGCAGAGAGGCAGGCAGAGAGAGAGAGGAGGAAGCAGTCTCCCTGCTGAGCAGAGAGCCCCATGTGGGACTTGATCCCAGGACCGTGAGATCATGACCTGAGCAGAAGGCAGCGGCTTAACCCACTGAGCCACCCAGGCGCCCTCCTCTATGTCTTTTTATGGCTGGCTGGCACATTTCTTTTTAGCGCTAAATGGTATTGAATGTACCACAATTTGTCCATTCATCTACTGAAGGACATTTGGTTACTTCTGAGTTTTGGTAATTATGAATAAAGCTGCTAGAAACATCCACCTGCAAGTTTTTGGATGGACAGAAGTTTTTGATTCATTTGCATCGATGCCACAGAGTGCAGTCGCTGGACCATATAGTATGTTTCATTTTGTAAAAATATGCCTGTCTTTCAAAGTGGCTGTAACTATTTTGCATTCCCACCAGCAATGAAGGAAAGTTCCTGCTGTTCTTCATCCTTGCCAAAATTTTGTGTTGTCAATATTCCAGATTTTGGCCATTCTAATAGGTGTGTAGTTATATCTTGTTTATTTGGGTTGCATTTCCCTAAATGACATGGGATCTTTCTTCTATGTTTGTTTGTCATCTGTATATCTTCTTTAGAGGGGTATCCATTAGGTTTTTGGCCCATTTTTAATTGTTCTTTTTTTCTTGTTGAGTTTTTAGAGTTCTTTGTATATTTTGGATAACAGTTGTTTATCAGATTTGTAATGATCTTGAGCACCTTTTTATGTGCTTGTTGGCCATTTTTATTTCTTATTTGTAGAAATGTCTATTTGGTCCTCTGCCCATTTTGTTTGTTTTTTTAAAGAATTTATTTATATTTGTCAGAGAAAGAAAGAGAGCACGAGTAGGGAAACTGCAGTCAGAGGGAAAAGCAGGTTCCCCACCGAGCAAAGAGCCCATTGAGAGACTCCATCCCAGGACCCTGAAATCATGACCTGGGCCAAAGGCAGATGCCCAACCAACTGATCCACCCAGGAGTCCCCTTTGCCCCTTTTTTAATTTGGTTGTTTGTCATTTTACTTTTGAGTCATTAGAAATCTCTCTTTCTTCGTCCCTCTCTCTCTTAATATATTAAGATAGATAGATCAATCCATCCATCTACAGATGTATTCACACAAATACCCATGTATATTTTCCTGGATACTAGACTCTTATCAGAGATAATTTACAAATATTTTTTTCCTGTTCTGTAGGTTGGATTTTCACTTTCTTGGTAATGTCCTTTGATACATAAAAGTTTTAATTTTTTTAAAAGATTTTATTTATTTATTTGACAGACAGAGATCACAAGTAGGCAGAGAGGCAGGGAGAGGGGGAGGAGGCTCTCCACCGAGCAGAGAGCCCAATGAGGGGCTCTATCCCAGGACCCTGAGATCAGGACCTGAGTTGAAGGCAGAGGCTTAACCCACTGAGCCACCCAGGCGCCCCCAAGTGTTTTAATTTTGATTAAATCTAATTTATCAATAATTTGTTACTGCTTTTTGTGCTTCTGTTATATCTAAGAATCCATTGCTAGTTTCCAAGTCATGAAGATTTATCCCTGCATATTCTTGTTATGTCACTATAAGCCCTAGAATTTCATAAATTTCCATAAATGGAATCAGGCAGCCTAGATTTTTTCACTCAGTATAATGTTTTATGAGTCTCTTCATACTGTTACATGTTTTAGTAGTTTATTCTTTTTTTTTTTTTTTTTTTTTTTACTGCCAATTAGTATTCCATTTGATGGAGGTACCACATTTTGTTTCTCCCTTCACCTATTGATGGCCATCTGGGCTATTTCGAGTTATGAACTGTTATGAGTAATGTTTCTGTGAACATTCATGTAAAAGTTTTTGTGTGGAAAATATGTTTTTACTTCTCTTGGGTAAATACCTAGAGTAGAATTTCTGGGTCATATGCTAAGTGTCTGCTTCACTTTACAAGAAACTTCCAAACTGGTTCCCAAAGAAATTGTGTTATTTTGCATTTTCTTTAGCAATGTAGGAGTGTTCAGTTGCTCTACATTTTTACCATAACATGCTAGGTGTTGTTAGTCTTTTTAAATTTAACCACTCTGTGGGGGAGCAGTTTTTATAAGCTCCCCAAGATTATCTGTGCCTTTCTGTATATAGTACACCAATTAAAAGTTGAGGGGGAAAAAAAAAACTTCCTGCATGATTGTAATATGCAGCCATGGTTGAGAACTGTTGAATTTTCCAGACAAATGAGTTCCAAATACTTAAGTAATGACAGGTATTTGCGCTTCTGTGTTCATGGTTTATTTGTTTTCACTCACCTACTCATTTACTCAAAAAGAGCTGCACTGACTCTTTACTAAGTGTTGGGAATATAGAGATACTATGGTACCTTTACCCTCAAGAATCTCATTGTAATGGTTTTTTTTTTCCTTTCTCTTAAGAACACCAAATTTCACATGCATAACCAGTATTTTGGACAGTTTTTTTTGTTCGTTAGTTTGTTTATTTTTTTTTCTACTGATCTATCTTGGAATTTTGAAGCCCTGGCCTAAGTTGAGTCCTGATGAGGGAGAGAAAAGGTAATGGGATCCTTCACGGTGTTTGAGATGTTGCTTTTTTAGTTTTGTACTTTCCCTTCCCTGATTCCTATGTCTCATACTTCCTTCAGTATAATTCAACTTTGGGCACAATGTCTTTAAATGAGTTAGGTAGGGAGCTGTAAAAATAAAGATAAAATAGACATATTTTACCCCTGGTATTTGCACTCTGGTGCCTGAGCATCGTAGAGCCCATGGCCGGGTTTTGATCTTTGTATTTTATCTCTCTCTTGTTTGTTTTTTGATGTAGACATTCTTCAATAAACAGGATATTCTAATAAAAATAAGACAAACTGGCAAAACATAAATCCTCACCAGAAGCCTCATAAAGAAATATAGTAGAAGGATGAAAATAATTTGGCCTATAAGCCAAACAAAACTCACGTGTAAAATTGTGTCATTAAATAGTAAAATATTTTCTCATTTGCTGTTAAATTTACACTATAAAAAGACTTTGGAATGGTACAACAATGCCCACCTCTTTGGAACTCTTAGAAAAAGATATAAAACCTAAGGTAGAGGTCAGTGTGAAGGTTATTAAAATTGACTGCCACTTCGTTGGAAAACAAATTCTGAACAGAACAACTGGGGCCCTAGTGACTCCAGAGACCACAGAAATCTTGTAGGAAAGTGGCTAATGAAAAAAGTCTGGGCGCCTGCTTCCTCCTCTCTCTCTCTGCCTGCTTGTGATCTCTCTCTGTCAAATAAATAAATAAATAAATCTAAAAAAAAAAAGAAAAAAGTCTGACAAGGAGTAGAAAGCTATTAGTGAAGATCTCTTCTAGAGAAATCTCATCAGCAAAATGGAAGAATTTTCTTCAAGAAAATATTTTCTAGAGCAATCTCAAGCCAACTTAATTGCTTGATTGATATTCTTTACAATGCAGTGAAACCATTCTCAATATTTACTATATTTGTTTTTATTTCTTTGAATATTTTTACTGCAGTTACTTTTCTATTTTTGTTTTTTAACACAAATTGGATTAATTGATCAGTTTTTTCCAGCTTTATTGAAGATATGATTGACAAAAATTATATCTCTTTAGGTTGTACAATGTGATTTTTAAGGTGTACAACTGATGATTTAATTAATATATATACTGTAAAACAATTACCACAATCCAATTAATTAATATATTCATTATCTCACATACTATTTTGTGTATGGTCAGAACACTTAAGATCTATTCTCTTTATATATATATGCTAAGACATAATACATAATTTAAACATATTATTATATTATATTATTTTATAATATTATATATGGGCTCAGTCATTAAGCAACTGCCTTCGGCTCATGACCCTGGAGTCCTGAGATTGAGCCCCACATCAGGCTTCCTGCTCGACTAGAGACCTGCTTCTCCCTCTCCCACTGCCCCTGCTGTGTTCCTTCTCTTGCTGTGTCTCTCTCTGTCAAATAAATAAAATCTTAAAATAATAATTATATTATATATAATAGTATATATTATATGTTAATATATAATTATATAAATATGTGTATTATTACATATATGTATAATATGTAATATATAATATATTACCTACTAATGTAAATCACACATTATTACATATAATTTATATTTATATTATTATATATAATATATAAAAATTATATATAAATATATAAAAACATATATGTTTATCCATATATACATACATATATAGAGATACTGACTTCATTTTTTTTTGAGATATATTTCATTTTCTTTGATTATATACCCAAAAGTGGGATTGCTGGACCAAATGGTAGTTACTTTTTAATTTTTTTTAAAAGATTTTATTTATTTGTCAGAGAGAGAGAGAGCACAGTAGGGGGAGCAGTAGGCTGAGGAAGAAGCAGGCTCCCTGCTGAGCAAGAAACCCAATGTGGGACTTGATCCAAACACCCTGTATCCTGAGCTGAAGGCAGATGCTTAACCAACTGAGCCACCCAGGTGGCCCCTTCCTTTTAATTTTTTGAGGGATGTTCATATTATTGTCCATATGACGGCACTAATTTATATTTTCACTAACACTGTATAAGGGTTCCCTTTTCTCCACACCCTCACCAACAGTTGTGATCTCTTATCTTTTTTATGCTGGCCATTCTAATAGGTGTGAGGAGATACACATTTGTGGTTTTGATATGCAATTTCCTGATTATTAGTGATATTGAGCATCTTTTCTTGTGCTTTGTTTTTTTGGTCTTCTTTTTGAGAAATGTCTATTTAGGGTCTTTGGACGGTGGTTATTAGTATTATTGCTATTGGTTTATTTGGATTCCTTATGTATTTTGGACGTTAACCTGTCATCAAATATATGAAAAAATGGATGTGGCTCAAGAAATTGATTTAGGAATTTGTCCTTTTATTGGACATGTGTCCCAAGATGTATATATGACTTCTTTCATCAACAAAAATTGGCAACAAGCTAAATGTGTAACAGTAGAAGAGTAATTCAATTAGGACATTTTTACACTGTTTTAATACTCAGTCACAAAGCAAGGGTTGGCAAAAGCTTCTATCAAAGAACAGATAGTAAATATTGAAGGTTTTGTGGGCCATATGGTTTCTGTTACACTACTCAACTCTGCCATTGTAGCATGAAAGCAGTCATAGACAATGTGTGAAGGAGTGGGCATGGCTGTGTTCCAGTAAAACTTTATTAAAAAATGGAATTTGTTTATAGACCTTAGTTTATAGACCCACGATTTAAAGAAATGATAGAGATTTGCATTTATTGACATGGAGAGTTTATCATCATATACTATTGGGTAAAAAAAAAAAAAAACATTTTGGCGTAAGTGATGGTACTTATGTAAAATGAAGGTGTATATGTATATATATGCATAAGTAGAGAAGTGTCTAGAAGGACATTCAGCAAAAATTAATGGAGGTATTATCTCTAGGTTGAAGGGTTTGGGATGATTTTTTCTTTAAATTTTTGCATATTGTTATTAGAAAAATATTTTCATTTAATAACTTCCGTTCTTTGTCAAAGTAATTTCATGGCTGTTTTTAGAATCATCACATAGAGCTGTGAAGTGTGCACATTGCAGAGTTTCAGAAGATGCCATTGACACAGCATGATGGAGGCTCTCCCCCAGAGCTGTGTAATGAGGCAGCCCTCATCTCTATTCTTATCTCTGGGCAGCTTTGTCGAATTGATTCAACAAACATTTCTTTCACATCTCTTGTGCCAGACATTGTTCTGTATGCTACAGAAATACCAGCAAAACAGACAAAGATTTCTGCCCTTCTAGAACTTACATTCTAGCAGAGACATGAAGAGTAGAGAGTGAAGTATCTAGTACACTAGAGAGTGGTAATAGAGCTGATTGATAGGAGGATCCAGAATGCTACAGCAGAGCTGGGGTTTCCGTTCTAAGGAGGATGATCATTAACACAGAAAGCTGCAATTGAGCAAAGACTTGAAAGGCGTCAAAGAGGAAGCCATGTTGATAATTTGGGTAACAGTGTTCTAGATCTAGGGGCCAGCCAATACAAATAAAGACCCTGACGGAAAAGCATGCCTGGTGATTTTGAGGAACAGCAAGAAGGTGAGTATGGCAGGTGGAATGAGGGAGGGAAAGAACAGGAGATGAGGACAGATTGGTGACAGGTAGCCAGATCACATAAGCCCCTGCAGGTCAGAGCCATTGAAGTATTTTTGAGCATGGCAGTGACCCGATATGACTGACACATTTAAAAGGCCACTCTGGATGCTGGGCTGAGAACAGATGTGGAGTACCAGGAGCCCTTGACACAGTGGTTTGTAATTTCCTTTTTTCCCCCTGTCTCTCATTGGCCTATAGAATTCCGAAAGTCAAGGGGTGCTTTGTTGTTTTCCTCTGTTCCTAGCACAGTTTTGGCAGAAGGAATAGCTAGAACAAAGGTACTGAGGCCTTTTTACTGAATGAAAAACACAGGCAGAGTAAATACTACTCCTGTTTTACAGAAGAGAAAAGTTAGAACTTACAAATGTTTCAGGGACGGCCCAGGGTCAAAACAATGTCAGCACCACAACCAAGGCCTTTCAGCTCTGAGGCCAGAGTTCTTCCCGCCCTGGGACAAAAGACAGATATTACCTACAAGATAAGGTGGAGATGAATGAAGAGAGGTGGCCTGAATTTTTTTCTGTGGACTTTTATGACAGGCCAAAACATTTTGGCTTCCTGTAGTGAGAAGGATTATAGCTATATCATATTTTTAAAAAGATGTATATGAACATGTCAGAAGATCTACTACAGACTGCTGCTTGGAAAAGGCAGATTGAAAAATAACACTAGAGTATGATTCCCATGTATTTAATACATGAATCCATTGATGGGAGGATGTTCGCCAATGTCAGTGATGTTTACTGCTTGATGGTAGGATTTCAGAGAGCTTAACATTTTCTTCTTTCTTCTTTTCTGGATTGTTTGAATTTCCTACAATAAGAGGACAAGAACAGAAGAAATAAAATACAAAGTGATGTGAAAAAGGTAACATTAAGCTAACATTTATATGCACTTTGCAGTTTCACACCACCTGTAGTTGCCCTATTTCTTTGTAAATTCTTCTAGGGCAGGAACTGTGTTTTATTCGTTGTTATAGGCCCAGCATGCAAAGCTTGGCACAAATAGGTGTTCAGTAGGGCTTGTGGAATGAATGCAAATTGCCTTTGTGAACTGTAGTTTTTATGATCTTCAATAGACACTTAGGGGGTCCCAGGAATGACATGAACAAAGGTTTGAGCTGAGGGGAGTTTTATCTCTCTCCTGATTGGTGTTGCCATGGTACTCAGGAGACCAGGAATCCTTGTACAAAAGTTTTAAAAAGCTCAAATGGTAAATTTACAGATTTGTGATGCTTGGTCCCAAGTCCTACCTTAGCACTCTACAAAAATTGGGCTTTTCAGTGGAAGAGGCTTAATAAAGAATCAATGGTGGTGTCAGCCTTTACTCTGATAATATTTCAATCTAGTCTTTGGGTTTTAATGACAGTTGTCATTACTATTGAGTTATGTCATTCCCAGGAAAGCTTTCCTTTACAATCAATAGCTCAGGGTTCATTTGCTGACAGTCAATTGCCTGATTATCCGAACCCCTCAAAAAGTACTGGGTTTTGCTTCCTGAATCATCTGTTTGGTTTTTAATCATTGTGTAAAGATAATTAGGAGTGAATGATGTTAGGCTATTTGTTTAAAATTAGTAGCTTTAAAAATATTTGATTCCTGTTTTTTACTACTTACATTACTTATTGTTTGAATAATTTAGAAAAAAATTATGTTATGTTATTCACCATACAGTACATCATTAGTTTTTGATGTAATGTTCCATGATTCATTATTTGTGTATAACACTCTGTGCTCCATTCAATACATGTCCTTGTCAGTACCCATCACTGGGCTAACCCAACCCCTCCCCTCTAAAACCCTCAGTTTGTTTCCCAGAGTCCGTAGTCTCTCATGGTTCATCTCCTTCTCTGATTTCCACCCTTCATTTTTCCCTTCCTTCTCCTAATGTCCTCCATGCTATTCCTTATGTTCCATGAATAAGTGAAACCATATGATAATTGACTTTCTCTGCTTGACTTATTTTACTCAGCATAATCTCCTCCAGTTCCATCCAGGTTGATGCAAATATTGGGTATTCATCCTTTCTGATGGCTGAGTCATATTCCATTGTGTATATGGATGACATCTTCTTTATCCATTTGTCTATTGAAAGGCATCTTGGCTCTTTCCACAGTTTGGCTATTGTGGATATTGCTGCTATGAACTTTGGGGTGCATATGGCTCTTCTTTTCACTACATCTGTATCTTTGGGGCAAATACCCAGTAGTGCAATTGCTGCGTCATCGGGCAGCTCTATTTTTAATTGTTTGAGGGACCTCCACGCTGTTTCCTTAAGTGGATGCACCAATTTGCATTCCCACCAACAGTGTAAGAGGGTTCCCCTTTCTGTCTAACCTCTCCAACACTTGTTTTTGCCTTGTTGATTGTTGCCATTCTAACTGGTGTGAAGTGGTATCTCAATGTGGTTTGGATTTGAATTCCCCTGATGGCTAATGATGATGAACATTTTTTCATGTGTTTGTTAACCATTTGTATGTTCTCTTTTGAGAAGTGTCTGTTCATGTCTTCTGCCCACTTTTTGACTTGATTATTTGTTTTTTGGGTGTTGAGTTTGAGAAGTTCTTTATAGATCTTTGATGTCAGCCCTTTATCTGTGTGTCATTTGTAAATATCTTCTACTCTGTGGATTGTCTATTTGTTTTGTTAACTGTTTCCTTTGCTGTGCAGAAGCTTTTTATCTTGATGAAGTCCCAAAAGTTCATTTTTGCTTTTGTTTCCCTTACCTTTGGAGACGTCTCTTCATAGAAGTTGCTGTGGCCAATGTTGAAGAGGTTACTGCCTATGTTATTCTCTAGGACTTTCGTGGATCGTGTCTCACATTGAGGTCTTTCATCCATTTTGAGTTTATCTTTTTTTTTTTTTAATTTTATCTATTTATTTGACAGAGAGAGAGATCACAAGCAGGCAGAGAGGCAGGCAGAGAGAGAGAGGGGAGTGGGCTCCCCACAGAGCAGAGAGCTCGAGGCTGGGCTCGATCCCAGAACCCCAGGATCATGACCTGAGCCAAAGACAGAGGCTTTAACCCACTGAGCCACCCAGGCACCCCTTGAGTTTATCTTTTTGTATGGTGTAAGAGAATGGTTGAGTTTCATTCTTCTGTATGTAACTGTCCAATTTTTCCAGCACCATTTATTGAAGACATTGTCTTTTTTTCCACTGGATATTTTTCCTGCTTTGTTGAAGAGTATTTGAGAGTTGAGGGTCCATATCTGGGCTCTCTAGTCTGTTCCATTGATCTATGTGTCTGTTTTTGTGGCAGTACCATGCTGTCTTGCTGATCACAGTTTTGTAATATAACTTGAAATCAGGTAACATGATGCCCTAGCTTTGTTTTTCTTTTTCAGCATTTCCTTGGCGATTCAGGGTCTTTTCTGGTTCCATACAAATTTTAGGATTGTTCCAGCGCTTTGAAAAATACCTTTGGTATTTTGATTGGGATGGCTTTGAAAGTATAGATTGTTCTGGGCAGCACAGACATTTTAACAATATTTATTCTTCCAATCCATGAGCATGGGATGTTTTTCCACCTTTTTGTGTCGTCTTCAATTTCTTTCATAAGTGTTCTGTGGTTCCCTAGAGTATAAATCCTTTAATTCTTTGGTTAGGTTTGTTCCAAGGTAGCTTATGGTTTTTGGTGCTATTGTAAATGGAATCAATTCTCTAATTTCTCTTTCTACAGTTAGTGCAGAAGAAAGCAACTGATTTCTGTGCATTGATTTTATATTCTGTCACATTACTGAATTGGCTGTATGAGTTCTAGTAATTTAGGGGTGGAGCCTTTTGGGTTTCCCACATAAAGAATCATGTCATCTGCGAAAAGAGAGAGTTTGACTTCTTCTTTGCCAATTTGAATACCTTTTTTTTCTTTTTATTGTCTGATTGCCGTTGCTATGACTTCTACTACTATGTTGAACAATAGTGGCAAGATTGGGCATCACTGTGTTCCTGATCTTAGGAGAAAGGGTCTTAGCTTTTCCCCATTGAGAATGGTATTTGCTGTGGATTTTTTATAGATGGATTTTATGAAACTGAGAAATGTTCCTTCTTTCCCTATACCTGAAGAGTTTTAATCAGGAAAGGATGCTGTATTTTGTCAAATGCACTGTCTGCATCAATTGAGAGGACCATGTGTTTCTTCTCTCTCCTCTTATTAATGTGCTCTATCACATTGATTTGTGAAAGTTGAACCACCCTTGCATCTGAGGGATAAATCCCATGTGGCTGTGATGGATAATTCTTTTAATGTGCTGTGGGATCCTATTAGTTAGGATCTTGTTGAGCATTTTGGTGTCCATATCCATCAGGATATTGGTCTAAAAATCTCCTTTTTAATGGAATCTTTGTCTGGTTTTGGGATCAGGATAATGCAGGCCTCATAGAATGAGTCTGGAAGTTTTCCTTCTGTTTCTGTTTTTTGAAACAGCTTCAGGAGTATTTACATAAGTTTTAACATAACAAGGAAGTCATCACCCAGTGTCCTGTCACCCTATCACATAAACTTTTTGTTTTCCAAAGTATTTTTCCAGTTCTTGACCAAAATGCATGCATAATCAAAGGGTGAGGCACAATTTCTCAGTCTTCTTACTTAGCATTAAACAGTAAACATTTTCACAATAATTTTTTAAATAGCTGTATAGTCGAGGTGCTTGGGTGGCTCAGTCAGTTAAGCATCTGACTCTTGTCTTCAGCTCAGGTCATGATCTCAGGATCATGAGATCAAGCCTCACATCTTGTCTCAAGTCTGTTTGTCCTTCTCTCTCTGCTTCTCTCATTCTCAAATAAATACAATCTTTAAAAAAAGTGAAATATCCACGTATTATTCTAATTTGTAGATTTATACTGTACAAAACCATTGCACAAATTAGCAAACATTTTAATTGGTCCCCATTGACATTTAATTGGGTTGAATAAGCAAATTTTGCCCATTTGACTTTATTTTCCAACTACAGGCAAAATCTTAACAGACGTTTCCTTCTATCAGACGATTATTTTTTTTTAAGATTTATTTATTTATTTGATAGACAGAGATCACATGTAGGCAGAGAGGCAGGCAGAGAGAGAGAGAGGAGGAAGCAGGCTCCCTGCTGAGCAGAGAGTCCGATGTGGGCCTCGATCCCAGCATCCTGGGATCATGTCCTGAGCCGAAGGCAGAGGCTTAACCTACTGAGCCACCCAGGTGCCCTATCAGACCATTATTGAATTAATTTGAACTTATTTCTTTTTTTAATAGTATTTTGAGGGATAATTGACATAAAATAAATACATATTTAGTGTACAGTTTGGTAAAGTTTGATGTATGCATTTACCTATGAAACCATTCTCATAATCAACATAGTGAACATATCCATCACCCCCCAAATTTCCTTTTGTGCCTAAGTAATCCCTCCCTCATATCCTTTCCTCTCCACTATCTCCCCAGGGAACTGTTGATCTGTTCCCTGTCATATGGACTAGTTTACATTTTCTAGAGGTTCATATTAATGGAATAATACAGTATGTACTCTTTTTTTCCCTGGCTTCTTTCATTCCACATAATTGCAATGGCATTCATCCATATTTTTGTATGTTCCCTTTTATTGTTGAGTAGTGTTTCATTGTGTGAATATATTCCTTTATCTGCTTACCTGGACATTTGGGTTGTTTCAAGTTTGAGGCTTTTATAAACAAATACATGTTCTTTGGGATAGTTCTGAATCGTATGGTAGATGTATGTTTGACTCTTTAAGTAACTGCTAAACTATTTTTCATTTGCATTCCCACCAGCTAGTAGGAGAGTTTCAATTCCACAACATTCTTGCTGACACTTGGTATGGTTAGTCTTTTTTTTTTTTTTTTAAAGATTTTATTAATTTATTTGACAGAGAGAAAGATCACAAGTAGGCGGAGAGTCAGGCAGAGAGAGAGGAGGAAGCAGGCTCCCGCTGAGCAAAGAGCCCGATGCGGGGCTCGATCCAGGACACTGAGATCATGACCTGAGCCGAAGGCAGCGGCTTAATCCACTGAGCCACCCAGGCTCCCCGTGGTTAGTCTTTTTAATTTAGCTTTATAAATACGTGTGTAGTGATTTTAATTTGCATTTCCCTAATGACTGATTTTGAACATCTTTTCATGTGTTTATTGCCATTTATATATTTTCTTTGTGGAAGTTCTGTTTAAATGTTTTGCCCATTTTTTTATGGATTTTTTCCTTTTTTTGTCCTTGAATTTTGGGAGTTCTTTATTCAGGATGCAAGTCTCTTATCAGATACATTCTATGCAAATCTCTTCTCCTAGTCTCTAGCTTGTTTTCTCATTTTCTTAATAGTGTCATCTAAAGAGCAGAAGTTCTAAATTTCAATGAAATCCAACTTATTAATTTGTCCTTTTATGAATCATGTGTTTGGTGTTATATCTTAGAAGAATTGCCTAACCTAAATCCATAAAGATTTTCTCTTGTTTTCTCCTAGAATTTTTATAGTTTCAGATTTTACATTTAGGTTCATGACCCATTTTCACTTCATTTCTTTAAATGGCATGAAGTATTTTTTTATTGTTGTTGTTATTGTTGTTATTATGTATAAGTATCTAGTTATTCTAGCACCATTTGTTGAAAACACCATCCCTTCTCCATTAATTGTATTTGCACCTTGAGAAAAAAAAAATTAATGTCCCTAATGTAGGACTCTTTCTGGACTGTCTGTTCTTTTTGGTTGATCTTCTTTGTCAATACTTGATGTCAATACCACAGCTTTGTAGTAGGTCTTAAAATGAGGTAGTGTTAACCCTCTTAGTTCTTTTCCCAAATTGTTTTGTCTAGGGTAGGTTCTTTGAATTTACATATTAATCTTAGAATAAGATTGTTGATTTCTAGAAAAATTTCTGCTGAGATTTTGATTGAGATTGCCTTGAATCTATAAATAATTTGGAGATAATTAACATCTTAACAATATTGAGTCTTTATAAATGAGATCTCTCTCTCCTATTATTTAGGTCTTTAATTTTTCTCAGCAATATCTTATAGTTTATAGTGTACAGATTTTTCACATGTTTTGTCAGATTTAGCCCTATTTCATATTTTTGATGCTATTTTAAATGCTGTTTTTAAAATTGAAATTCTGATTGTTTACTGATTATTTGCTTACTGAAAGACACTTGATATTTATGTTGATCTTTTATCCTACAACCTTAGCTAAAATAAATTTTTCTCCTAACCTTTTTTAAAAATTTTTTATTTTTTATAAACATATCTTTTTATCCCCAGGGGTACAGGACTGTGAATCGCCAGGTTTACACACTTCACAGCACTCATCAAAGCACATACCCTCCCCAATGTCCATAACCCCACACCCCTTCTCCCAAACCCCCTCCCCCCAGCAACCCTCAGTTTGTTTTGTGAGATTAAGAGTCACTTATGGTTTGTCTCCCTCCCAATCCCATCTTGTTTCATTGATTCTTCTCCTACCCACTTAAGCCCCCATGTTGCATCACCACTTCCTCATATCAGGGAGATCATATGATAGTTGTCTTTCTCTGCTTCACTTATTTCACTAAGCATGATATGCTCTAGTTCCATCCATGTTGTCGCAAATGGCAAGATTTCATTTCTTTTGATGGCTGCATAGTATTCCATTGTGTCTATATACCACATCTTCTTTATCCATTCATCTGTTGATGGACATCTAGGTTCTTTCCATAGTTTGGCTATTGTGGACATTGCTGCTATAAACATTCGGGTGCACGTGCCCCTTTGGATCACTACGTTTGTATCTTTTGGGTAAATACCCAATAGTGCAATTGCTGGGTCATAGGGCAGTTCTATTTTCAACATTTTGAGGAACCTCCATGCTGTTTTCCAGAGTGGTTGCACCAGCTTGCATTCCCACCAACAGTGTAGGAGGGTTCCCCTTTCTCTGCATCCTTGCCAGCATCTGTCATTTCCTGACTTGTTGATTTTAGCCATTCTGACTGGTGTGAGGTGATATCTCATTGTGGTTTTGATTTGTATTTCCCTGATGCCGAGTGATATGGAACACTTTTTCATGTGTCTGTTGGCCATCTGGATGTCTTCTTTGCAGAAATGTCTGTTCATGTCCTCTGCCCATTTCTTGATTGGATTATTTGTTCTTTGGGTGTTGAGTTTGCTAAGTTCTTTATAGATTTTGGATATCTGATATGTCGTTTGCAAATATCTTCTCCCATTCTGTCAGTTGTCTTTTGATTTTGTTAACTGTTTCCTTTGCTGTGCAAAAGTTTTGATCTTGATGAAATCCCAATAGTTCATTTTTGCCCTTGCTTCCCTTGCCTTTGGCGTTGTTCCTAGGAAGATGTTGCTGCGGCTGAGGTCGAAGAGGTTGCTGCCTGTGTTCTCCTCAAGGATTTTGATGGATTCCTTTCGCACATTGAGGTCCTTCATCCATTTTGAGTCTATTTTCGTGTGTGGTGTAAGGAAATGGTCCAATTTCACTTTTCTGCATGTGGCTGTCCACTTTTCCCAACACCATTTATTGAAGAGGCCGTCTTTTTTTCCATTGGACATTCTTTCCTGCTTTGTCAAAGATTAGTTGACCATAGAGTTGAGGGTCTATTTCTGAGCTCTCTATTCTGTTCCATTGATCTATGTGTCTGTTTTTGTGCCAGTACCATGCTGTCTTGATGATGACAGCTTTGTAATGGAGCTTGAAGTCCGGAATTGTGATGCCACCAACTTTGGCTTTCTTTTTCAATATCCCTTTGGCTATTCGAGGTCTTTTCTGGTTCCATATAAATTTTAGCATTATTTGTTCCATTTCTTTGAAAAAGATGGATGATACTTTGATAGGAATTGCATTAAATGTGTAGATTGCTTTATGTAGCATAGACATTTTCACAATATTTATTCTTCCAATCCAGGAGCATGGAACATTTTTCCATTTCTTTGTGTCTTCCTCAATTTCTTTCATGAGTACTTTATAGTTTTCTGAGTATAGATTCTGTGCCTCTTTGGTTAGGTTTATTCCTAGGTATCTTATGGTTTTGGGTGCAATTGTAAATGGGATTGACTCCTTAATTTCTCTTTCTTCTGTCTTGCTGTTGGTGTAGAGAAATGCAACTGATTTCTGTGCATTGATTTTATATCCTGACACTTTACTGAATTCCTGTACAAGTTCTAGCAGTTTTGGAGTGGAGTCTTTTGGGTTTTCCACATATAGTATCATATCATCTGCGAAGAGTGATAATTAGACTTCTTCTTTGCCAATTTGGATGCCTTTAATTTCCTTTTGTTGTCTGATTGCTGAGGCTAGGATCTCTAGTACTATGTTGAATAGCAGTGGTGATAATGGACATCCCTGCCATGTTCCTGGCCTTAGCAGAAAAGCTTTCAGTTTTTCTCCATTGAGAATGATATTTGCGGTGGGTTTTTCATAGATGGCTTTGATGATATTGAGGTATGTGCCCTCTATCCCTACACTTTGAAGAGTTTTGATCAGGAAGGGATGCTGTACTTTGTCAAATGCTTTTTCAGCATCTATTGAGAGTATCATATGGTTCTTGTTCTTTCTTTTATTGATGTGTTGTATCACATTGACTGATTTGCGGATGTTGAACCAACCTTGCAGCCCTGGAATAAATCCCACTTGGTCATAATAATCCTTTTAATGTACTGTTGAATCCTATTGGCTAGTATTTTGGTGATAATTTTCGCATCTGTGTTCATCAAGGATATTGGTCTATAGCTCTCTTTTTTGATGGGATCCTTGTCTGGTTTTGGGATCAAGGTGATGCTGGCCTCATAAAATGAGTTTGGAAGTTTTCCTTCCATTTCTACTTTTTGGAACAGTTTCAGGAGAATAGGAATTAGTTCTTCTTTAAATGTTTGGTAGAATTCCCCCAGGAAGCCGTCTGGCCCTGGGCTTTTGTTTGTTTGGAGATTTTTGATGACTATTTCAATCTCCTTACTGGTTATGGGTCTGTTCAGGCTTTCTATTTCTTCCTGGCTCAGTTGTGGTAGTTTATATTTTTCTAGGAATGCATCCATTTCTTCCAGATTGTCAAATTTGTTGGCGTAGAGTTGCTCATAGTATGTTCTTATAATAGTTTGTATTTCTTTGGTGTTAGTTGTGATCTCTCCTCTTTCACTCATGATTTTATTTATTTGGGTCCTTTCTCTTTTCTTTTTGATAAGTCTGGCCAGGGGTTTATCAATTTTATTAATTCTTTCAAAGAACCAGCTCCTAGTTTTGTTGATTTGCTCTATTGTGTTTTTGGTTTCTATTTCATTGATTTCTGCTCTGATCTTTATGATTTCTCTTCTCCTGCTGGGCTTAGGGTTTCTTTCTTGTTCTTTCTCCAGCTCCTTTAGGTGTAGGGTTAGGTTGTGTACCTGAGACCTACTGCTATATATTTTCCTCTCAGGACTGCCTTTGTTGTGTCCCACAGATTTTGAACCGTTGTATTTTCATTATCATTTGTTTTCATGATTTTTTTCAATTCTTCTTTAATTTCCTGGTTGACCCATTCATTCTTTAGAAGGATGCTGTTTAGTCTCTATGTATTTGGGTTCTTTCCAAACTTCCTCTTGTGGTTGAGTTCTAGCTTCAGAGCATTGTGGTCTGAAAATATGAAGGGAATGATCCCAATCTTTTGATACCGGTTGAGTCCTGATTTAGGACCGAGGATGTGATCTATTCTGGAGAATGTTCCATGTGCACTAGAGAAGAATGTGTATTCTGTTGCTTTGGGATGAAATGTTTTGAATATATCTGTGATGTCCATCTTGTCCAGTGTGTCATTTAAGGCCTTTATTTCCTTGCTGATCTTTTGCTTGAATGATCTGTCCATTTCAGTGAGGGGAGTGTTAAAGTCCCCTACTATTATTGTATTATTGTTGATGTGTTTCTTTGATTTTGTTATTAATTGGTTTATATAGTTGGCTGCTCCCACGTTGGGGGCATAGATATTTAAAATTGTTAGATCTTCTTGTTGGACAGACCCTTTGAGTATGATATAGTGTCCTTCCTCATCTCTTATTATAGTCTTTGGCTTAAAATCTAATTGATCTGATATAAGGATTGCCACTCCTGCTTTCTTCTGATGTCCATTAGCATGGTAAATTCTTTTCCACCCCCTCACTTTAAATCTGGAGGTGTCTTCGGGCTTAAAATGAGTTTCTTGGAGGCAACATATAGATGGGTTTTGTTTTTTATCCATTCTGATACCCTGTGTCTTTTGATTGGGGCATTTAGCCCATTAACATTCAGGGTAACTATTGAGAGATATGAATTTAGTGCCATTGTATTGCCTGTAAGGTGACTGTTACTGTATATTGTCTCTGTTCCTTACTGATCTACCACTTGTAGGCTCTCTCTTTGCTTAGAGGACCCCTTTCAATATTTCCTGTAGAGCTGGTTTGGTGTTTGCAAATTCTTTCAGTTTTTGTTTGTCCTGGAAGCTTTTAATCTCTCCTATTTTCAATGATAGCCTAGCTGGATATAGTATTTTTGGCCGCATGTTTTTCTCGTTTAGTGCTCTGAAAATATCATGCCAGCTCTTTCTGGCCTGCCAGGTCTCTGTGCATAAGTCAGCTGCCAATCTAATATTTTTACCATTGTATGTTACAGATTTCTTTTCCCGGGCTGCTTTCAGGATTTTCTCTTTGTCACTAAGACTTGTAAATTTTACTCTTAGGTGACGGGGTGTGGGCCTATTCTTATTGATTTTGAGGGGCGTTCTCTGAACCTCCTGAATTTTGATGCTCGTTCCCTTTGCCATATTGGGAAAATTCTCCCCAATAATTCTCTCCAGTATACCTTCTGCTCCCCTCTCTCTTTCTTCTTCTTCTGGAATCCCAATTATTCTAATGTTGTTTCGTCTTATGGTGTCACTTATCTCTTGAATTCTCCCCTCGTGGTCCAGTAGCTGTTTGTCCCTCTTTTGCTCAGCTTCTTTATTCTCTGTCATTTGGTCTTCTATATCACTAATTCTTTCTTCTGCCTCATTTATCCTAGCAGTGAGAGCCTCCATTTTTGATTGCACCTCATTAATAGCTTTTTTTATTTCAACTTGGTTAGATTTTAGTTCTTTTATTTCTCCAGAAAGGACTTTTATATCTCCCGAGAGGGTTTCTCTAGTATCTTCCATGCTTTTTTTGAGCCCGGCTAGAACCTTGAGAATTGTCATTCTGAACTCTAGATCTGACATATTACCAATATCTGTATTGATTAGGTCCCTAGCCTTCGGTACTGCCTCTTGTTCTTTATTTTGTGGTGAATTTTTCCGCCTTGTCATTTTGTTCAGATAAGAGTATATGAAGGAGCAAGTAAAATACTAAAAGGGTGGCAACAACCCCAGGAAAATATGCTTTAACCAAATCAGAAGAAATCCCAAATCGTGAAGGGGGAGAAAGTGGATAAAAAGAGGTTCAAAAAGAAAGAAAGAAAAAATAATAAAAGGAAAGAATTTTAAAAAGAAAACAAATAAAGAAAAATATAAAAAGGAAAATATATATATATTAGATAAACTAGTTAAAAAACGTTAAAAAAGAAATGGGTAAAAGTTAAAAAAAATTTAGCAGAAGAAGAGAAAAAAAATGAAAAAAAAATTAATTGCAAAACTAAAAAACATCACAGGGAGAAAGCCATGAGTTCCGTGCTTTGCTTTCTCCTCCTCTGGAATTCTGCTGCTCTCCTTGGTATTGAAACCGCACTCCTTGGTAGGTGAACTTGGTCTTGGCTGGATTTCTTGTTGATCCTCTGGGGGAGGGGCCTGGTGTAGTGATTCTTAAGTGTCTTTACCCCAGGCGGAATTGCACCGCCCTTACCAGGGGCGGGGCTGAGTAATCCACTCAGGTTTGCTTTCAGGAGCTTTTGTTCCCTGAGTGCTTTCCGTAGAATTCTGGAGGACGGGAATACAAATGGCGGCCTCCTGGTCTCTGGCCTCTAGGAGCCGAGAGCCGGGGGCCCCACTCCTCAGTGCGCCCTCAGAGAACAGCGCCCAGTTACTCCCGTCTGCCTGACCTCCGGCCGCGCTCCGAGCTCACCGAGCCTGCGACCGGTTCAAGGTAACCCCGAACTGTGAGCTTACTGTTGGCTCTGTCTCTGTAGCTGGCTTTCCCGTTCCAATACCCGCATGCTCTGCGACACTCAGACACCCCTGATCCTTCTGTGACCCTGCGGGACCTGAGGCCACGCTGACCCCGCGTGGGCTTCACCCCAGTTTAGCCTCTGGAGCGATGTCTCTCAGTGGAACAGAGTTTTAAAAGTCCTGATTTTGTGCGCTGTTGCTCCGCCGCTTGCCAGGAGCTGGCCCCTCCCCCCGGGGGTCTATCTTCCCGTCGCTTTGGATTCACGTCTCTCCCAGTCCTACCTTTCAGAAAGTGTTTGTTTTTCTGTTTCCAGAATTGCTGTTCTTCTCTTAGATCTGCCGATGGATTTGCAATCTAGATAAGCTATCTAGCTGATCACCTGCTAGCTGAAGTAGTCTCAGCCTGCTACTTCTCTGCCATCTTGACTCCTCCTCCTCCTCCTAACCTTTTGTGGATTCCATTGGGTTTTCTACATAAATGATTATGTCAGCTACGTATAAAGGTAGTTTTACTTCTTTTTTACATTGAATGACTTTAATTTATTTTTCTTGTCTGATTGCCTGCTCTAGGACCTCAAAGCAATGCTAAGTACAATACAATACTTATTTTGTTCCTGATCATAGGGAGAAAGCATTTAGTCTTTACCATTAAGTATGATGTCAGGTATAGGATTTGTGTTTTTTTTTTTTTTAATTTATTTATTTGAGAGAGAGCTGGGGGTAGGGGCAGAGGGAGAGAGAGAAAGAAACTCAAGCAGACTCCCTGCTGTGTGCAGAGCCCAATGTGGGGCTCTATCTCATGACCCTGAGATCAGACCAACAGTTTGTTGCTTAACTGACTACACCACCCAGGTGCCCAGATATAGGTTTTTTAATAGACGCCCTTCATCATTTTGAGGAAATTCCTTCCTATGCTTAGTTTTCTAGGAGTTTTTATTAGTAATAGGTACTAGATTATCGCCAAGTGCTTCTTCTGCATTTGTTGAGATGATCATATGATTTTTCTATACCACCACCCGCTTTCTGATACAGATGCCCTCTTCTACCACCCTTGGACTCTGATACCCTGTTCCAGGACACCAGGACAACCTTCTACGGGGATACTTTCTCACCTTGCTTGAGCTCTGAATCCACATTCTGGGCCACATTCCCCCAACATAGAGGCCAACCTCACTCTGCTTGGGCTTTAAAACCCCATGTCATGCTGCTTCTCTGAAGGAGCACCTCTTCACCTGTCAGCTTATTGTAGGTCGAACCCTTGCATGGACATCTTGCTTATGCTGCTGAAGCCCTGACCCCATGTCATGGCAGCATTTCTGTGTGGAGTGTGTGGACATCCTCCTTTCCTTGCTTGGGCCCTGTCACCTGCTCTGGGCTACTATGCTACCTAGGCTTGCCCTCCTTGTACTCTCAGCCACTGATGCAGATACCTATCTGGCTCTGTTCCACGTAATCATTTTAGCGGAATCATATGTTAAGGGAAAGGAAGACAAGAGGAAAGAATATTTGTATTTTTAGCAAGTTCCCCAAATGATTTTTATGATTATGTTACAGTTGATCAATAGACCTTACTTGGATAAAAACTGGATGAGAACAATGGAACCCAAATACTTTGATATTAAAAATAATTGGGGAATGTAATTTGGAATGTGCACTGACACCTATGTGGGAAATAGCTCATTGTTTCCTTTAAAATTTTTACCAGTAAGAAAAATAGGCTATATGAGATTAAGAGAGCATCTCCAATGTCAGCAAAGCAAAGAATTATGTAAAAGTGCTGTAGTTAATGACAGTTTCTTGAAAAATCCATAGATGAGCTTTACATGGATAATGATAAGGAGTGACAGTGCTGAAATATGTTCTGTACTTTTATTAGGAGTATCTACAAAGTCACATGGCAAAAGTAGTCCATACAGGAAGGTCTGAAAGATAGAATCTACCATCAACCCTGAGGAAACTGATCGTCCATCTCTTCTTCAAGGCTCTCCTTGTTAGGGCACCTGCTCCCCTCCATATCTTCCTCTTTCCCAAACTGTGTATGAGATAGTCCATTCATCCTAGCAACCTTGTCTTTTTTGGCACCCTCTTCCCATACTCCTAGTTTGTTCTCCCAGGATTCCCATTTTCACTTTCATCTCTCCCCTTTCTCTCATTATTCCAGCAGCTCACAGGAGTGATGAACAGGCACAGCTCGGAAGGTGGGCAGGGAGGCAGCTGGCGAATGCTCACACATTGCTGATTTCTGCCTTCTACAGTTCCGTACTAACTACTAACATATCTGGGGACTCAGGCATTTGCCGGTGCAGATCACAGTTGCAGAAGAAATACTATAAGTGTTTACACGGCCTTGTAATTATACCATATTTCACCTTGATCAAGTTTACATGTCACTTTGAGATTAGTTAGGTCCCCCCGAGGTTCACTGTGTTTGATGTCATTGATAGCCAGTATAACTAAATACTTGTGAAATTCCTCACTTACTGCTTGTTTGTTTCACACCTTAGAATGTGCACTCCTTAAGGATAGGGACTGTGTCTATGCTATTCACCAGCCGTATTTCTGTCTTTCATTCACAGCAATCCATTACCAAATGCTGTGAGCCCTGCTCCAGCACCTACCCCAGTCTGTCTACATTTTGCTGCTCTATCACTGTGCTAATCCAGGCCCCTCCATCTCCAGTCTGAATTTCACTACGGCCTTCAAGGCCGGTCCTGTTGTCACTGTGTCCAATATATAGTCTATTTTCCACATGGTAGAAGACTGTTCTTTGACAGATGGATAGAATAGATAGCAAATCATGTTTCTGCTGTGCTCAAAATCCCCCTGCAACTCCTCACTGTTGGGATCTGACCTCTGGTTCCAGTGGTTGATGGGAATAATCAGCCCTTGGAAAGAAAGGACCCTGATTTGTAGTTTGTCAGGGGTAGTGATGTAAATAATCTCATCATGGCCTATTTCAAGCTTTTTTCTTTCCTTCCTCCTTTCTTTCCTCCCTCCTTCATTCCCTTTTGTCTTTCCCTCCTTCCTTCATCTCTTTTCTTATTCTCTGCCTCCTCCAGAATGTACAGGCAATGACAGGAAGGTCCATGTTTGTCTTAGTCATTGCTTAGAGGTGCCAGATACATAACAGATGCTCAATAAATATTTGTTGAGTGAACGATTGATTAAATAAATGGGTGCTCCATTCTTTTTTTTTTAAAGATTTTATTTATTTATTTGACAGAGAACACAAGTAGGCAGAGAGGCAGGCAGAAAGAGAGAGAGAGAAGCAGGCTCTGCACTGAGCAGAGAGCCTGATGCGGGGCTCGATCCCAGGACCCTGGGATCATGACCTGGGCCGAAGGCAGAGGCTTTAACCCCCTGAACCACCCAGGAACCCCAGGTGCTCCATTCTTTTTTTTTTTTTTCTTTAAAGATTTTATTTATTTATTTGACAGAGAGAGATCACAAGTAGGCAGAGAGGCAGGAAGAGAGAGAGGAGGAAGCAGGCTCCCTGCTGAGCAGAGAGCCCGATGCGGGACTCGATCCCAGGACCCAGAGATCATGACCTGAGCCGAAGGCAGCGGCTTAACCCACTGAGCCACCCAGGTGCCCCGGGTGCTCCATTCTTAATGCAGTATTTCCAGCACTTAAGAATTGTTCATGGGTGGATGGCCTAGTTTTCAAATAACCAAATAATGTTCAGCACGTCCATGTTCACCCTGTACTACCTCATACAACATCTCATATGACCCAGGCACCATTCTGAGAAGAAGCCAGGGAAGGTGTTTGTCTCCCCACTTTACAAGTGAGGAAATGAAGACTCAGAGAGGTAGAGGTGTCCCCCTGCAAGTCACACCACAAGTCACAGTGTCTGCAGGGTCTGGCTCCCAGTCTTCCTCCTCTTCCCCAGAGCTGCCAGTGACTGGTTCTTGGGAGGGGCTCAGCAGGGAAGCCTGATGCTTTGGAAAGAGTTGTCCCAAGAAACAGGAGAGAAAGGGAGGGAAAGCAGGAAGAGGCAACTGATAACAGGGCAGACTTACTTAGGCTCCACCAGCTGTTATCTTTCAACTCAGGGTCAGTATAATGGGAATTTCAGACCCACTTCCCATTCCTGTCACTAGATTCATACTGCCCCCTCCCCCAGAAAGGCAGGGCTGGGCTCACTCCTAGTCTCCCTGTCTTCTTACACTACTGTAGAACTCCAGCAGACGTTCCAAGCTGGAGGCCTACAGGCTGAATTCTGTTTCCAGATGTGGCTTATTTAGCTCCTATACAGTTTTTAAAATTGAGCCCATTTACAAAGAAGGAGATTCCACATGAGTAAGTGGGTGTTTTTTGTTTGTTTTTGTTTTTGTTTTGCAAATAGGAAACTGGCCATTATTGATGGGGCTGACAGTGGCCACCCCCTAAGACCAGACAAGTGTTTTTCCAGTTCGCCACAGTCCCCACGATTTCCTATCACCTCTCCAACCTGGAGGAGAGCTACCAACTGCCATTTATTTTCATGCTTGTACTGTTGTTTTCCTTATTGTTGAGAAACACATTTCTGAACCTAACTCTCTACCAAAAGGAGGAAAACAAAATACATAGGGCCTCGTGATGTTATTACATGATGACTGACAGTCCCGAGTCCCTGAGCCTTGGATTACATCCCACTTTCAAATACACCCTCTCTGAATCCTCTCCGCATCCTCTCCGCAGTCCCACAAAGAAGCCTTCGAGAACCTCTATTTAGGTGAGGATCCTGGAGTCCAGACAGACTGAGGGGTTTGCACAAGGTTTCATAACTAAGCAGAAACAGACCTAGAACTTGAAGATAGCATCTCACTGGGCATGGAAATCCACATAAATTGGATTCACAGCTCCACACTTTGCCTTTGTGTTCACTGTAAAGCAGTGTGGGCCCCTTGAAACAGCCCTTGTGTAAGCTGCCACGTGCCCATTAGGTGGCGCCCTAAGCCAACAAAGCTTTCCAGAACAATGCTTTTGTGGAAATGGGTTTTCTTCCATTATTACAGGATTTTAAGTCAGAACGGTTTATCCTTTCTTTTTCTCTTTCTTTTAAAATAATGCCCTTTCAATACACACACAATATAGTGTGGATTTTGTGCCAGGCATAAAATGAAATTTGCCTTAATCCATCACCTAGGGAGAAAGTATTTGTGTCACAATTGACATCTGTTAAATTTTAAATGAAGTAAGCAAGCAGTAAGAAGGTCTGAAATACAGTCATTGTTCTAGAAGTCATGCAGACACTGATCAGCTGCCCTGTACAATTAGGAATAAAACAAGCACCTTTTCTTCCCCAACGAGCTCTGCTGAAAGCCTCAGTGAGGAAAAAGGCAGAGGATGACTGGACTTGCCCTCTGTGAAGTTAACACTTCCATTTCAAGTTCAGGCAAATTGGCTGGGCACAGCAGGGATAGTTACTCTGACAGCTCCATTGTCCTGGCCTGGGCTCTGCCCAGAGGGCTGAATGGAAGGAAGTACAGGCCTCCTCCTCCTTACCTGCTACTTTTTTTGTAAAGTATAAGGCAGTGTGAAGAGCTTCATCCAGATTGGCCAGATCCGTTTTAATCATCCGATTATTATTTTGGTGAATCTATTCTTATATCAAAATATATTTGTTCTTTTGTATTTTGTACTAGCAAGGAATTTGGAACCAATCTCTCCAGTGCTAGCCCATGCCATCCATTATTCAAGCTTCATTATTAAAAAGAGAACAATAGCAGATACAATTCTGATATGCATCTTAAATATTAGTTAATTTATTCCTTATAAAGATATACTAAGATTATCAAATGAGAAAGTGAAGACTTGCCTATAAAATAAAATACCATATTTGTGGGTGGGGTTATTTTGCATGTTGGATTATTTTGATAAATGGGAGGATTGGCAGAAAGCCTTTCAACTTCAACTCTTTGTTTCGTCTTTTCCCTGATTCCTATAATCAGTTAAGTGTCTATGGCACTAACAATTAGTGCTTCCTGAATAGCCACACACATTTCCCAGGCCTCCCTGTGGCCGAATGGGGCCATTTGGATGAGTTCTGACAAGTGGCAATGTGATTGGAAGGGATGGGTGCGAGGCACTTACAAACAGCGTGGCTTTCATCTTCTCTTCCCTTGCCTTGAAATCCTGGAGGCCACATGCTCCAAATGGTGCTCCTTCAAGATGGCAGTGAGACTATAGGAAGCCAAACCCCTTCACTGACCTGCACTGGACATGCTACAAAAGTGAGAAATGCAAATTTGCTGTGTTAAGCCATTGAGATTTGGCCTAACTTGTATTGCAGCAGATCCTATCCTATCCTATCCAAGAAGGCAGGACTTCTACCTTAGCTCACTGGAGGCAGGCCACAATGCAAGCTGACAATATTTCCTTTGATTATATGAGGTTTTCTGTTAAAGAAGGAGGAGATGATCACTATTGGGTTGATGACTATTTTTGGCGATGATTATCCTTTACCTTTCTGAGGCTGAAGGTCAGTGACATCCCAGTGGGCTGATGATTCCTCGCCCTTGATTTCTTCTAAGGCCTCTCTCTGATTCCTTTTAGGTCATTGATGGAATGCATGCAAGAGAATTTGAACTTCTGTGGCACAACTATTTGCAAAACCCTGTTTGCCAACTTCTCTCCTTATATTGCTCTCTATAGATCATGGGGGCTTGTCTCTTTAGGCTGTTCATACTAATTGCAGATTTCAACTAAGCACTCAAAAAAACAAAAACAAAAAACACCACTCATAAAATCCTAGCTTCCCTCTGCAAAAATTCCCCAGAGTAGGAGTTAATTTCACATGCTTACCAAATTTTAAATCCAAAGGCAAAACCAATTTGCCATTGTGCTACAACTGAAACTAAACCAAGTTCTCGGCTTTGGAGGCACATACTGGTGTCCTTGGTAGCATCTCGTGGCAGAGGTTTAAGTTAGGAATCTCTCTGATATGTTTAGGTTTCCTTGAACTCTTTAAGCTAAAAAGAAATGAGCAAAACTTTCTTCCACATTTATACCAGTCACAGGAGACCTCTCTGAATAGCCAAAGTGAAGTAGTCCTCAGACAAATCACTTTACTCCATGTTCATACAATGGATACACTGCCTTGAACATCTGTGAATTTGCCTTGCCTTTCATTTTTCTGAACACTGCCCTGAGCCAATTTTAATGTATTTCTGATAATGAAAACAAAGCAAATATACTTAACCTTCAAAAAAGGAAGGTGGATACAATCACTTCAGAGTTTGAAATAAAGGTCTGTAAACATCTGGTCACCTGAATCCTACATGATGATTCTTCTGCAGTCACTAGATAAGTAAAGCTCACTCTTCCCATTTATTCTGGAGCTTATTTGAGGTGATTGTGATTTAAAAAGACCAAACTCAAGTCATAAAGTCTTGTGGTAGTTTTTTTTTTTTAAGGTTTTATTTATTTATTTATTTGACAAAGAGAGAGAGTGATCACAAGTAGGCAGAGAGGCAGGCAGAGAGAGAGAGAGAGGGAAGCAGGCACCCTGCTTAGCAGAGATCCCGATGTAGGGCTCAATCCCAGGACCCTGAGATCATGACCTGAGCTGAAGGCAGAGGCTTAACCCACTGAGCCACCCAGGTGCCCCTCTTGTGGTAGTTTTAATTTCTCATCAAAGAAGGGTAGCAAATTTCCCATCAGAGAAGGATTCAAGCACAGGGGTAGATTACCTTCTGTCCAAGATTCCTGAATTAGTAGAAATTGAAGGTAAAGAATTTATTTAAGCTCTCTTCCAAAAGATTCTAGGGTAAGTCAGGAAAAACTATATTCATATGGTGCTTTATAAATCGTTAAACCCTTAGACCCGTATTTTTCTCATTAAGCTTCACAACAGCCCTGTCAGGTAGGTGAATTTACTACTTTCATATTATAGATACGGAAACTGAGATTCAGATAGAGCTTAAAGGTATTTCTCCAGGGTCATACATAGAGAAGATGGAAGGTCTTAAACTTCTGAGTCAAAATATTTCCACACTCAGGACAAGGGGCAAGTATGAGGTCGGGCCCATCTCTCTGTGGCTGAGGTGGTGTCAGGAAAACCACACTGCTAAGCACAGAAGAAAGGTTCCTCTGGACCTTCCCTTTTCACCTGTCCTGAAAGCTGGTTCTTGGCAAAGCTTGTGTCTTCAGTGTCCCTTTTGTACCCTTTCTTTGTTGGTATAGATCTGAATTGTCCTGTCCCGTCAAAAATGAACTTCATGAAGCCTATGGTTAAAACTTGCTTGGTGTTGCAGCTAATTCCCGGAGTTTTTCCTCTTTAAAAGGACCATAGGCAAAGGCACCCCAAACAAGGGTGCTCTCAGGCCCTTGGCTTCGGCATGGGAGAACAGGGTATTTCTGTCGTGGGGTCTTTTCAGTCATGCCTCACTGGCTACTCCACCTAGTGTGAATTGTATGAGAGCACAAAGGACAATACTGCTGCTTGGTGGGGGAAAGAATGCTGGTGGAGGGAACAGGATGTCCCGTTTCAGTTCCCCCACAGCCCCCAGGCTCTGGCGTAGATGGGAGGACAAATCCCCTTGTGTAAGGGCCTGGGAACAGAGCTTTCTTCCACACACTTCTTCCTATCAGATTCTGCCCTATTCTGGTAATTCAATGGGAAATGAATCCACCCAGGAGTCTGGGCTGGCCCCTGAAAGGAAGGTAAATATAACAAAGAGAAAGTCATTGCCAATTTTAGAGACCATGTGTTAACAGGAATAAACAGGAATACAGCTGAGTGGGAAAATGGGCGTTTCACCGTGGGTTGTATCTAAACAGGCAATAGTCAAGCCAGAAGTGTGCTTTGTATCTTTTTTCATTTGGGTTGGCCCGTGGGGGTGAGTGAGAGGGAATAAAGCATACACAGATTGCTCCAAATATAATCTCTCTAGGCTTTTAAAAAAACATTCAGTCTTGCTACTCCTAATGTAACCGGAGGCAGTTACAATTTGCGTCTGGAAGATTTTTTTCTCTCTGCCTGAATGTCCTTGACTACCATAGTATGAGCTTTGGGTCTTTTGGTGACACATTTTCTGACTCTGAGGGCCTGAGGAAACTGACTTCCAGAGAGAGAGGTTCAGTGACTTACCCAGGGTCGCACAGTTTGGAAATGTGAAGTCAGGACTCTCACGGTCTCCTGACTCCCTGTCCTGTGCCTCTCCAAACACCTGCGTAAGACCCGCAGCAGGATGATGTGATGATACTCATCTTTGTCATTATTTTGATCCCAAAGGCTTTCTCCCAAACTACGCTGGAGGCATCTGCTGTCTCAGAGAAGGGACGTTAAGGCCTAAAAAGTAGAAGCAAATGTTTTCTGTTTCCCACACGAAGGTAGTAGAGGCGCAGGAGCTTAAAAACCTGAGATCTAAGGAATTAAGGCCCTAAATTTATGCTGGAAACAACAGATTTGGAAGGATAAACGAGATTGCAAGAGCCGGTTCTTCTCACTCCAAAGAGTGGAGAAGAGAGGAGAGGCTTAGGGAACAGGAGAATTTGGATGTTAGTAAGTCTCACTGAGAAAGGGGACTATCCCTTGCTCCCATCACCCATATTTCACATGCACCCAAGCCGGGAGGGGGGGACAGGGCATCTCTGAGAGGGATGCAGCCTCAGAGAGCCCTCGGAAATGGGGCAAGGACAGAGAAGAGATCTTCATGGACAAGTGCCAGAACGCACAGGACAGCAAGGATGGTTCAGGGGCATGAAGAGTAGGCAACGATCGGGGGGCCAGATGGCCCAACTCCATCACCACAGAAGCCCCCTAGAAGATAAATGCAAACCTGGGAACAAGGGAGCTAAGTTACACTTTGAACCGTACACATTTCCCATGTTTGTTGTTTAGAAACAATCAAACAGCAGCAGTTTCACATGGTTCAGCATCATCTTAGGAAACCCAGAACTGGAGGCAATTTCGGTTCTATCTTCCAGCAGAACAAAGGTTTGAAATGGAAATCAAATTCAGTGCAGTCAAACAAAGACACTTGTACTTACCCCCTGCCTGAAGGCTGCAGGCTTTGCTCTCTACACAGCACTGCTGCACACCCATCAATTCTTGAGCCGCCCAGTGGTTCAGATCAGAGCCAATGGGCTCCAAGACAGTTGGTGGCCATGACAGTGGATTGTCCTCCCATGCCCTACCCTTTCAGACTCATGCAGGTCCAGGGTCTGGAGAGAGCATGCACGGAAGCAGGAAAGCCTCGTTCCTTTCTTACTGTTCAGTCCAGTGTAGCATCTCATCTACATCACAGGAACACAGGAATCTGCGAATCATTACCTTTACTCTTTAAGTGGGTTGAGTTTTGCTTTGGCCTTCTCACTGGGGTAAGGCAAGCAGGAGTGGAGAAGCTTGATTCCCTCCAGTTGAGGCTTAGTGGCAGGGAAGTTGCTAGTAAACCCATAGCCCCCATTCCACCTGCATGACCCTAGGTAACGTGTCAAGATAGGAGTCTGGGAAGAGCTAAGGAAGTGATCACAGAAAGGGCAAAAGGTGTTGCTCCTCCAGAAGCCACATCTAGGAATAGTGCAATGACAGTATAGTTTATAGTGGTCCTTAAATTGTGTGCCAAGGCAGCCTGAGGAGCCTCAGTGAACACAGAAAAACACTACAGGATAGTTTAGATTTTTGAGGGAAACTCATTAACTTCTGTCAAATATTAAATAAAGCTACTAGCCCAAGATAGCTCACAGTTTCAACATTAGATCGTGACATCATGTCTTTGTAAAGCTGGGTTTCAGATGTTGTTATGATAAAAAGCATGCTATATGCATAAATGAGTGTAAAGTAAGAAATGACAATGGTGGTATCCACTGAGTCCAAGGTCTGAGAAGTTGTACAGTGCCCAACAGGAAAACGCATCCCATTATTAAGAAATTGTGGTTCTTTAAAAACAAAATGAAAACACCATCTCTTCTCTCAACCTATACGTGTTGTTTTTTAAATAGTTACTAGGTACATAAGAATGAGTGTACTTTTACAAAATTCAGGTATAATTAACATACAGTGTTATAGCAGTTCCATGCATACAATATAATGATTCCTTTTTTTTTTTTTTTAAGGTTTTATTTATTTGTCAGAGAAAGAGCACACAATCAGGGGGAGTGGCAGGCAGTTGAACAAGGAGCCTGATGTGGAACCCAGGACCCTGGGATCATGACCTGAGCCAAAGGCAGACACTTAACCAACTGAGCCACCCAGGTGTCCCTTATGATCATGTTCTACACGTTACTCAGTGCTCACCATGATAAATGCGAATGTGTGTATATATATATATATATCACATCTTCTTTATCCATTCGTCTGTGGATGGACACGGGTTACTACCATATTCTATATCTTGGCTGTTATAAACAATGTTGCAATAAACAAAGGGTACATTTATCTTTTCAAATTAGTGTTTTCATTTCCTTTGGGTGAATACCCGGTAGTGGAATTACTGGATCATATGGTAATTCTATTTTTTAATTTTTTGAGGAACCTCCATAAGTAGCTACACCAGTATACATCCCCACAAGCAGTGCACAAGAGTTCCCTTTTCTCCACATCCTCGTCTGAGTAATGTTTGGAATTGTTGAATCATTATATTGTATGCTTGAAACTAGTATAACACTGTATGTTGATTATACTTCAATTAAATTAAAATATATATATATATTTATTAGGTTGTTAAGACATAACTATTAAATTATTTGGACCTGATTAATTAATAAACAAATTTTCTAGGCATTTTTTTTGACCCATAGATTCTGTGAAAATTTACTGAGATGCTAAGGGAGCTGTGAACCAAGAAAATTTGGGAATCTATCGTAGAAGATGGGCAGGCTAAAATGAACTTGGGTCCCTGGATGAGCTACCCTGAAATGCCAGCATTCTAGCAGGTTATGTGGGAGAGAAACAAACTTCTGTTCTTTTTGAGCTACTGCACTTGGGGTCTCTTTGTTACAACAGCTTGGCCTTTTCCTTGCCAATACAGCAGCCCTCAGTAAACATTTGTTGATGAATTAGGTTTGGCATTCATCTACTCCATTATTTCAGATTTTGAGTTTGCTTTTGGAACAGTAATCAAATAAGGGGTGGTTCTGAAAAAATAAAAACATAACCAGAGGCCATGGGATATAAGGGTAAACATCGGTCACTTACTAGTTACTTGACCTGGGGTAAGTTATTTGTCAGTCTCCTTGTCTATAAAATGAAAATAATTTATCTACCTGGCATACGTTATGGTGGTACAGAGTGGATAAGGTAATAATCATGAAAATATTTTGGGAAGTATTGCATATATATGTGGTCTTCATGATTGAAATATTTAGGAAAATATTAATGCTGTCAGGGATCATCTCAAAAGGGGTTTGTTGGTAGGAACAAAAGCCTGAAGTAGGGCGGAGTCTGAATAATAAAGTTGGTTGTTTGCTTATTTATTTATTTATTTATTTATTTGAGAGAGGGAGAGAGAGCACAAGCAGGGGGAGAGGGACAAGCAAAGGAGGAGAAGGAGAAGCAGGCTCTCTCTTGAGCAGGGAGCTGGGGGCTTCTTGGTAGGAATGAAAGCCTGAAGTAGGGCAGAGTCTGAATAATCAAGTTTGTTTGTTTGTTTCTTTCTTTCTTTCTTTCTTTCTTATGATTTTATTATTTATTTAACTGAGGGAGCGAGAGAGATCACAAGCAGGGAGGAGAGGGACAAGCAGGGGACACAGGGAGAAGCAGGCTCCCTCTTGAGCAGGGAGCCAGACATGGGGCTCTCATGACCTGAGCTGAAGGCAGACACTTAACTGAGCCACCCATGCGCCCCAGGTTTTTCCCTTTATTAAAAAGTCAAACTTTGTTTGTTCAAAAACAGTTCAGAAACACATTTACACACTACAATTTAGAGGCTAAGTTTTACCAAGTAAATAATACCCTTGAAAGTCAAATTCCAGGCCCAGGAGCTTACCTACTTAAGTGGTTTGATTACCAATAAATTCATTGGGTTCCAAAGGATTTAATTCTCTCCTAAGCAGTTAAACGATCTTCCTTTCATTAATTAGAAATGTTTTTTCATCAGGGCACCTGGGTGGCTCACCATCAGACTCTTAATTTCAGCTCAGATCATGATCTCAAAGTCCTGGGATTCAGTCCCACCCCTCCACCCTGAGGTGGGGGAGGGTTTGCTGGAGATTTTCTCTCTCTCTCTCTCTCTCTCCCCGGCCCCCCCACCCCATGTGTGCTCTCTCTCTCAAATACATAAATCAATCTTTAAAAAAAAAAAAAAAAGCTTTATTTGTCTTTTGTCAAAGTCAATGCCACCGTTAAACTCCTTTCCACCCCTGTATGAGTTCCCATCATATCAGATTTCTAGGATATGAATTAATAACTGTTTTAGATAAGTTAACCAAATCCAAAGAACCCAGTAAAGAACAGTTTAAGAGGTGGTCTTTGAGTAGACAGGAGGACCTCAGTCATTTAAAAGTTGTCTGGCATCTCCTCCCCTTTGTGATTATCCCTTCTTGGATTTTCCATCATGTGGGGCCCTGAGAAGTAGGAACACAGTCAGGGGATAAAGGCTTGGCCACTTGGGCTCAGCTTCCAGCTCTGAGACCTGGAAACCATGGTTCATTTCAGGCTGAAGAGGTGGTGGCACCAGGTAGTTCCTGGGACAAAGTCCTTTTGAGTATCCCCTTAGTTCTGGGACTATAGCCTACCATCAAGTCAGTAAGTCCCAGTTATCCTTCCAGTTACTCCCCTCTTTGTCTAAGACAGCGGGAATCAGTTTTCATTATTTGTAACCAGATAGTTTAATATGATGCCTTCTGAACAGCTTTTCATCCACACTTTCTTGAGCTAATCTATAGTGTTATTGCTACAAAGTATTTAACAAGAAAGACATCAGAGTGCTTTTAGAAGCAAGAAAATTCATTCCTGTCTCCATCTAGAATTCCTGAGTTGAAGATTTAAGATATATCTGGAAAAAATCTGTGTTCTTTTAAAATGTAGCCATGTCCATAATTGATGTATCATGCCTTTTTTCATATTTTTCATCTGTGTGTGGTTAGAGAAATTATAAAGAAAAGTTTCTGTTCCCAAAGGGGAACTCCTCTATGGAAAATGGGTTGTTGTTTTTGTTTTTTTTTAAAGCCACAATCATGCTTCTGAGAATGTTTATCTCACTTTACCAAACATCATACGGTCCAACCTCATGGGCGTTCTTTATTCTGACATGTATAACTCTGAATAAGAATACCATCCATCTTGGGAGAAAAAAAATAAAGAGATTATTTCTTTCCTAAATATGCTTACTGTTCCATTTAAAGGGTATCTGTGGTAGAGAAGGGAAAGAATGGGTTTTTCTCAAAACTTTCAAGAGGCTAGTTATTCAACATGTCTATTTTTAAACTTTACCATCTAAAATCATTAAGCCTTTAGGTTTATGGGTGTTAATTTTCTTGACTCCAGAAGTAAATCCAAAGAAAATGATGCAACACCAATGGGTATATTTTACCTGTAATATTCGCTCTGAAGAAGGGATTCTAATTAGGAATGCAGTTCTGTCTTTTTGTGTGTAGAATTATTTAGCTTAGCTTAAAGAGAGTGTGTGCAACCCGGGGGGCGGGGGGCAGAAACAGAGGGAGAGAGAGAATCACTAGAAGACTCCCCGCTGAGCAGGGACTCTGATGTGGTGCTCATTCTCACAACCCTGAGATCATGACCTGAGCAGAAACCAATGAGCAGATGCTTAACTGACTGGTCTCCTAGCTATATGAACACAACCTTGTATCTACCTTTGTTGCCTTCATTCTCACTCCTGAGCCCCATTCTCCAGTTCATTTTCAGTAGCTAGAGAACTATGCTGAAAACATAAATCTGGTCACTTAATCCTCTGTCAAATATCATTTGGTGTCTTTTCATTGTTCTTAGGATGAAAACCAAAATCCTTAACAGGCTGAGAAGTCCAACATTATCACTTTATTTTTAACATTAAAAAAACAACAACAACAACAAAATCCTGAAAGATGAAAGAGTCTGGTAGTTCATTATTTTGGACAAATTTACCAGAGCTATATTTTGAAACTCATAACTTACAAGGGCCTCATCTTTCAGTAACTCATTATCAGTAAATGATCTGTCAAATTTCATACTTTTGACAAAAGAAAAACACTGAGAGAGTGAAGCAACAGAAATGTCTGGTTTAATGGAAAGAAGATGTTGAGACTAAGCAAAAATGCTCAAACTGGCAAAAATTAGAGCCAAGAAAGAATGGGAGGAAAAAACCAAGGCCATCCCTCAGGCAGTGCCTGGGCCATGCCCACATCCAGACTGGAACGAACGAGCCCAAAATTTAAAAAATGTGTGAGCAAAATGTAACTTTGACCTATCACTTTTTTTTTTAAGGGCAAGATATACATATGTGTGTATCAGTGGGAAATAAAAACAAAATGATATTATTTTAGAATTAAATTGTTCAGACCGCAATAGCTTCCTCAGAGGGCAGTTGGCCATGCGTCATAAAAACAACTGATGTCAGAGAGAGATCTTTAATATCAGAAACAAATAATAGCTCTATTACAGCCTGTGACTTCAGATGAATTTGCCATTGGGTTGACTTCCTCCAGAGTCCCAGTCTGCCTATCAGAAAGGACTCATACAGAAACACCAGTTTATTTTTTAATTCTCCTAGTAGGAAGTGATGGATCAAACCTGCAGAGACCCACTGCTTGCTCTAGGATGACGTTCAGGAGACCTGTAAAATGGGATGGCTGCACGTGTAAGTTCTCCAGTCTGTGCTGGGGATGCATTCTTTACAGAGCCTGGCATTTTCATTCTCTGGAGGAAAGTTTGGAGACTTCCAGATTACCCATGTCTCATGTGCCACAGTATGTTCTGTGTTATCTTGTATATTTTCACAATGTAGCTTATAGTTATTCCCATTTTACAGATGGAAAGATGGAGTCTTACAAAGAGAATAGACATGCTGTTTCCTCCTTGCTCTCAGAAATCTTTCTCCCTTTTTCTGGTGCTAGCACCCTAGTTTTCTTTGGGGGACATGCCTTTCCAGTCTTGGTGAGGGTTTGGGGGGAGGCTTCCACTCATGGTATCCTTCTCTCTTCTAGATAATTCCATGCCTTTCCCAAAGAATCTCAATCTTGGTGAAGTACCACATGAGTGGAAAGCCATTGAAGCTTTCCTAAAGGATCTGCTGCCATCTTCTGTCCTTCCTAAGGCCTGGTTCTTCAGCTTTCATTCTGGTATATATTTTCTTACCTGAGTTGTCCAGGGTCAATTTCTGTAGCTCATAATCAGACAGCTCTGACTGAAACAAGAGTCTGTAGCTTGCCTGCAGATGTTCCCACTGCTGTTTCCTTCACTCTTTCCACTTCCTCTCTCCCTGCCACCCTGGTTATGACTGCCATGCGCTGGGTGCTTGGTGCCCATGGGACCTGACCCTTTTCTCCACATAAGGAGAGTGAAGGGAGTGAGGTGTGTTGTGCTCCTGAGGCACAGGATTTCTAGTTCAAGGCTCTGGGTTTTTGTTTCTCTGTATAGCCTCACTACCTATGGGCTGAGCTCTATCTCAGTGTGATTTGAAGGTGGTCTGGAGACCGCTAAGTATCCATTCTCTGGACTGCTTCTATGTCTGAAATTCTACCCAGAGAATCACCAACTGTGGGAGTTTTTCTCAAAATTCTTGATGAATAGCATTAAGCTAGGAGTTTAATACTTTTTTTAAAATATTTTTATTTATTTGTTAGAGTGAGAGAGAGCGAGAGCCCAGGCAGGCAGAGTGGCAGGCAGAGGCAGAGGGAGAAGCAGGCTCTCCGTGGAGCAAGGAGTCAGAGGCAGGACTTGATCCCAGGACACTGGGATCATGACCTGCGTGTGCCAAAGGCAGTCGCTTAACCTACTGAGCCACCCAGGTGTCCCGAGGAGTTTAATTCTTGTATGATAGTAGTTGTGTGTACTAGTCTAATGCTTATATGTTTTAACGAAATATTACTCATCACAATAGTGCTTATATACATTTGAAAAGCAGTGGTATAACCCTGTGGGAGACACAGAATGATTAAGTGCATGGACAGTAAGGTATTTGAGGATCTTCCTGCGAAAACTCTGTGTGCCCTCTTCACACCCAGAAGCCTCACAGCCTACAGGTGGGGAACCACTGCATTAATCCATGTGGCATTTGTTATCACATTAGGAGGTTTCATTCATTCATTAGTTCATTCATCCATTCATTCCATGGAGAATAGCACCTGGAGAGAGAAGCTGTGCTGGAGTCTCGCCTGCTACCCAGAACCATAGAAGATGTGCGTTCTGCAGGCACCTTTAAGAGGATATTTGACTCAGGGAATGCCTTTAAAGACAAATTTTGCTGCCTTATGGTTTTCTTGCGGTTTTTTTGAGCCAACTCTTTTTAAGAATGAGCAGTAGAGGGGCACCTGGGTGGCTCAGTGAGTTAAGTCTCTACCGTCGGCTCAGGTCATGGTCTCGGGGTCCTGGAATTTAGCCCCACATCGGGCTCTGTGCTCAGCGGGGAGCCTGCTTTTCCCTCTCTCTCTGCCTGCCTCTCTTCCTGCTTTGTGATCCCTCTTTGTCAAATAAATTAAAAAAAAAAAAAAAAAAGAATGAGCAGTGGAAGGGGTACAGACAAGTCCTGATGTTAGGAACACCAAATCTCTTACTAAAACTTCCTTGTGCTTGAAAACTTGGGCCCATGGCTGGGGGTGGCCAGCCAAATACTGCCTGTCTGGTTTTCCAGCTGAGTCCAAGGGGCAGTTGATTGTGTGAGGGATTGTGTGGGCAGAAGTGAGCATAGGGTGGGAAGCCTAGTCTACAAGGAGAAAGAGGGTGTCTGTTTAATCTTGTTTGGGGAGAAAGGCTTAAAATGGAAGAGGGGATAGGCCTCACAATGGAAGAAAGGAAGAAACAGAAAAAGAGGTAATTAGGGTCTGACTCTATCCCAGCTTCAGGAGTTAAGAATAAAAACTGCCATTTATTAATCATTTGGTCTGTGTCAGGCACTGTGTGTCCTCTTCCTTAGTCCTCCCAGCAATTTTGTCATAGATACTATTACTATTATCCCCATCCTAAAGAAGAAGAAACTGAGGTTTGGGGTGTTAAGTAACTTTCTCAGAGTCAGATACCTAGATCTGTGGCTCTTGGTAACCTGGCCTTAGTCCCACAAGTGATCTGAAACCTCTCTGGGTCTGGGCTTTAATGAAACTGAGACATGCTGCTGCTCTCTGTGGACACACAGTATGGCTCCAGTGAGTAAAACCTGAAGGGGATTTTTTTTTGGCACTTCACCATTATTAGCCTAGGGAGTCGGAGAATCAGCCAGTTCCAAAGATGGGGCATAATTCTCCTCCAGGAACTAGAGTGTACCCCAGCTGTGCAAACTTGAGGTTCAGTCTCTTCATCTATAAAACAGAGATGGCAGTACCTCCTATATCAGGCTTAGATTCAACTAGAATGCCAGAAAACACAGACTAACAGTAGCTTAACAAGAGAAGTGTATTTTTCTCGCACATAAACAAACTCTGGTGATGTAAAGTCCAGAACTTGTAGAGTGGCCCCGGAGTTGTCAAATACCCAGGCTTTCTACATTTTTGTTCTGCCATTCATACCGCATTTCTTCTACCTCATTGTCCTAAATAGCTGCTGTAGCTCTAGCCATTGCATCTGCTTCTACTCATCTGGAGGGAAGAAGGGGCAAAAACAGGTACACCTCCCTTTAAGGTCACCCCCATTCTGAAAGTTGCACATTCCCCTTCTCTTCACATCCCAGTGGTCAGAATACATGCCAAACCTAGCTGCAAAGGAAGCTGAAAAATGTCTTTATTCTGTCAGGCCAAATACCCCATCAGGGGTTCCACTACTAAGGAAGAAGGTGAGAATAGTTATTGAAGTTGCTGGAAGATGAAATGAGTTCAATGCATGTAAGTGATCCAGCAGGTCTTCCTCCCCCCTAGGGTAGACTAGATAAACAGTAGTAGTAAATCTGTCTTTCCTTTGCGAGTTTCCTGGCAAACATTCCAATTTGGTCATATCTGTTTTTATATATGGATAAAAAGCTAATCAAACATGTATCTTTAGGAGCTCCTTTTTTCTAGAATTTTGTATTAGGAAAGGGTTTTGTTTTTAATGCATCAGTACTTTTTTAAAAGTTCCTTCTGGGGGTGCCTGGGTGGCTCATTGGGTTAAGCCTCTGCCTTTGGCTCAGGTCATGATTTCAGAGTCCTGGGATCGAGCCCTGCATTGGGCACCCTGCTCGGCGGGAGCCTGATTCCCCCTCTCTCTCTGCCTGCTGCTCTGCCTACTTGTGATCTCTCTGTCAAATAAATAAATAAAATCTTAAAGAAAAAACTTTCTTTTCTTACATTATAAAAAAAATAATAAAGTTCCTTCCTATTCCTTAATATTCCTTAATTACTTAATATTCCTCCTTAATAAAACAATGGTCTTTCTATTGTTGTAGTCCTTGGCTCTTCACTTTCCCTTATTGTAGTTAAAGCCTGAAGGCAAATAAAAATGATATCATCTTATAATAAAATGTCATAAATAAAAAAAACCAAAACATCGTAATCATCTTTGCTTGGCTTTGAGATCACTGCTGATGCTCACGCCACTTTCTAAAAGGCAGCATGGGGTCTACCAAGTGCAAGCTGTGAGAGCTTGGACAAGTCAAGTCCCTGCTCTAAACCTCTTCTAGAACCCAGGGCTGTGAGAATGAAGCAGAATGATTGATGGAAGCCAAAGTCTCAGCAGATGGCATGGCACAATCTAAGTCCACCACAAAGGGGAGCTCGTATTTTTTTTTTTTTTCCTATCCAGAGGACTCCCAGGCTTAGCTGGAGATTTTTTTTTTTTTAATTTAGGTTTCCAGTTCATAATATGTTAGCTTTTGTTATAATAAAAAATACATACTTAATGAGATTGTTCATAGCGGATCTACTCATAATAGCTGCAAACTGAAAACAGCCCAACCTGTCAACAGAAGAGTCAATAAACAAACACTGGCCTATTCATACAAAGGCACACTGCTCAGCAATCAAAAGGAATGAGCTACTAATACACAATCTGACAAGGACGAATCTCAAAACCATTACACTGAGCCAAAAGAAGCCAGACACAAATGAGTATACAATGTATGATTCCACCTATTTGTGGCAAAATTCATCTAAGGTAGAAAAGAACAACAAAATAGTGGTTGCTTCCGGAGGGGAGTGCAGGGCATAAATGAGAAAAGATTTGAGGAAACTTCCTGGAGGGCTGATAGTGTTGAGTATCTTGATAGAGGTTTAGAGTACATTTGACTAGAACTCACCTAATGGTGCATTTAAATTTTGTGCATTGCCTTGAGTGTGACTCTTAATCTCAGAAGTAAAAAAGAGATATCAGGGGTGCCTGGGTGGCTCAGTGGGTTAAAGCCTCTGCCTTCGGCTCAGGTCATGATCTCAGGTCCTGGGATCGAGCCCTGCATCGAGCTCTCTGCTTAGCAGGGAGCCTGCTTCCTCCTCTCTCTCTGTCTGCATCTCTGCCTGCTTGTGATCTCTCTCTCTCTGTCAAAAAAAGAAATAAATAAAATCTTTAAAAAAAATAAGAGAGAGAGAGAGATGCCAACAAATATTGGGCCCTAGGATGATAGGCTGAAGGGTTCTGGGGTAAGGTATACTTTTGTCTGCAAACTTGTGATGCGTCGTAAAAAGGGCAGCCTCCCTGTAGGCTGAATGGAGAGAACTGGACTCTGCAGCATAGGGCAGTGGACACCAAGAGAGAGGAGCAGAGATCCTTGCACTGGTAGAAAGCAAGAGGGAGAGTTGGAAAGGGTGCATGGGCAAGAGTGTGTGGGGCCTTCGAGTGGGACAGGGGACAGGGCTGGGGCAGTGGCTCTGGTCCACGCTCACTGCTGACACTGGTTCTTTTTTATTGTTTTTACACTGGTTATTAATGTTTCATTTATTTATTTCTCTCTTTTTAAAATTTAAATTCAATAAACCAGGGTATATACATCATTGTTTAAAAAATTAACATATAATGTATTATTTGTCCAAGGGGTACAGGTCTGTGAATTATCAGTCTTACACAATTCACAGCACTCACCATAGCACATACCCTTCCCAATGGCCATAACCCAGCCAACCCATCTCTCCCACTTCCCTCCCCTCCAGCAACCCTATTTCCTGAGATCTTAAGAGTCTCTTATGGCTTGTCTCCCTCCTCTTTCGCATCTTGTTTCATTTTTCCCACCCTTCCCCCCATGACTCCCCACCCTGCCTCTCAAATTACTCATATCAGAGATCATATGATAATTGTCTTTCTCTGATTGACTTATTTAACTTAGCACAATACCCTCTAGTTCCATCCATGTCATTGCAAATGGCAAGATTTCAGTTTTGATGGCTGCATAGTATTCCATTGCATATATATACCACTTCTTTAACCATTCATTTGTTGATGGACATCTAGGCTCTTTCCATAGTTTAGCTATGGTGGACACTGCTACTATAAACATTTGGGTGCACGTGCCCCATTCAATCACTATTTGTATCTTTAGGGTAAATACCTAATAGTGTGATTGGGGGCTCTCAAAGGAGGCTTTGGACTGGTGTAAGCCAGAGAGGGGGAAGTCATTTCTGCTACCTCTTACCCTGCATTTGTTCCACCCCTGGGAGGTATCTATGCTGCCCTGTGAATATCCCCCACTTTGCCATCTTCTTCCCCTTGCCACCATCACTCCTCCCAGGACAAGCCCTCCTCTCTCTCCAGGGGACATCTGCATTGTCAGTTACCTGGATGACCAGTACCCCTACTTCCACACGGACCCCCAACCCTTCCTCCACACTGTGGGCAGAGCAGTATTCTTAAAAGGCACCTATTGCATGGAGCCCTGGGTGTCCTACATTAACAATGAATCTTGGAACACTGAAAAAATAAAAGTAAATAAAAAAAAAAAAAAAAACAAAAAAAAGGAAATCTCATCCTGTCAATCCAATCAAAACCTCCAGGGAGTGAAAGGAAAGTTTCCCGTGTTCTGCGTGTCCTACCCACTGCTCTGCCCCGTCAGCTATGCCTGAAAGCTTGGTGTTATTTCTACCTTGCCAGTCATTTGCGGAAATCCTCTTGCCTCACGTGATTTTAGGAGGCGGGCCTTTGGGCGGGACTTAAGTTCTAAGGGTGGAGCCTTCGTCAATAGGATCCAGGGTCTTCCAAAGGAGTCCTGACAGAGCTCCCTCACCCCTTCCAACAGGTGAGGACACAGCACGGTGGCGCCATTTCTGAACCAGGAAGAGGGTCCCAATCTGCCACCACATGCAATCTGCTGAAGCCATGATCTTGGAGTTCCAGCCTCCAGAACCGTGAGAAAGAAATGGCTGTTGTTTGTAAGACCCCCAGTCTGTGTTAGTGTGTTAGGGCAGCTAGAATTAAGACACCCCTCAGCCCTCCACCTGCCTGGCTTCCCTTACCCTACCCTGGCTGTGTCTCTGCCTCTTTCCTGCTATCTCCCACCGGCTGCACTGCGGGGGCTCAGGCTGTTCTCTCTTCACCCACTTAACGTCTATTTCTCTTGCAGTTCGCAAACCAGCAGGGACACCTTCTCTGAGCTCCCCGATGAGGAGCTCCCCTATTTTCAGCTGGCATTATTCCAAAGGCCTCTGCCTGGGAGCATTTCTTATGGCGGTTTACTCTGCATCATCTGGTGGAATTCTGTCCTCATGTCTGTGGGCTGAGCAGGCTCACTCCGGTCCCTAGTGCGGTAGCTGGCTAATGGTAGATACCACTGACTGTTAACTGAAGGGAGGAGAAAGAGGGAAATGGGTGTGGTGTCCATGAGGACACAGCCAGCCAACGTTCAAGTGCCAGCAGCAGAGGTGACCAAGTGCCCTGTCGCTGTGCCCTGAGCTCCACATTGGCACAGATGCCGCATCCAGTGTACGTGGCACCCAAAAGGCAGGCTCAGTGCAACAGACCCGTGAGCAGGTCCTGTCCCTGGACAGTTTGTGCCTGTCTTCCCCAGGAGAGGAAAGCAGCACCCACAACACCTTGCACACAGGGGAAGCAAAGTCCCAGACACCCAGCAAATACCCATGAGAAGTAGGAGAAGCAGTGTTTTCCAGAGGGGATTGTGATTCACTACTGGCTCAATTGAATGGGTCTCAACCACCATTTTTTTTTTTTTTTTTTTTTTTTTAGAGGAAACTGAACCAAACTGAATAGATCAGAACGAGGTGTAGATTTCAGGAAATGTCACAGAAAGAAGGGGTCAGTTTTGTGTCCTGAATGTTTTGTTTCAGTTTTTTCATATAAGTGAGTTTGTACCAGGCTGTGGGGTGAAATATATTTCCCCATATTCCATCGGTCATGGTCAAAATTGTTTGGGAAACTCTGGTCGGCAGGATCATCTGGTTAAGTATTTCCCCAGGAAACGTTAATCAACCAGAAAGTTCCTTTCAAAAGGGATTTCCTAGGGACGCCTGGGTGGCTCAGTTGGTTAAGCAGCTGCCTTCGGCTCAGGTCATGCATGATCCCAGTGTCCTGGGATCGAGTCCCACATCGGGCTCCTAGCTTGGCAGGAAGCCTGCTTCTCCCTCTGCTTCTGCCTGATGTTCTGTCTGCCTGTGCTCGCTCGCGCTGTCTCTCTCTCTCTGACAAGTAAATAAATAAAATCCTAAAAAAAAAAAAAAAAAAAAAAGGGATTTCCTAGTCAAATATGATAGAGTTAACTCAGCAAATCACCGAAGAGAAAATCTCTATAGATCTCAGCCGACTTGGAAATGCACAGGAATCAAGGTTGTTAAAGACTGCCTGCATCTTCAAATCTGTTGAATGTAGAACTTTTCACACGTTTGAGCATTGACTGCTTCCTCCCTCCTTTATTTTTAATCACCTTGAAACACCTATGACTCTCTCCCTAGATACTACTATGGAGAGACCCTGCCCCCCAGTGGATTCCTCAATGCACTGTACTTGTTGGCATCACCTTGAGTCTGGGGAGGTGGCTGACCCTTCACCTTGGCATCTAACCTCCCACTCAGGCAATGATTTTGTATGCACCTTCTTCATACACTCAGAGACCCACTCCATAGAACATGGATGCCCTTGGCTTTTTCCCATTATTCTCCAATAGTCCTCCTGGTTTATACACTCTCTCTCCTGCTCCTTCTATGCCAAGTGCATTTATTTGCAAGACAATAGCCTGTCACTGAGTTAACCCAGGGGCCAAGAAGAGAGGGAAGTTAAATAGCCCGTATAGGGACTGAGCTTATGACCTGGTTTTATTCTTTAGGCTTGGTGATGTGGAGTGTAACAATCAGGTGCTCCGCAATGAATGAAAGTTTAGTCTTGTCAGCCCAACAGAACACAGCTATTCTCCTATAACTGGGAGGAAATTAGTCTGACTTAGAGGACAGTCTGGGAGTCAGGATGTCTCAGTTCTAGACTGTGTCCCTGCTGTAAGACTTGGGCACATTTCCGGGCCTTACGGGTAAAGTCAGGTGTCAGTTTAAGTGCTCACATTGACACAGAACAATAGAAATGAAAAGGGCCTCAGAAGTTTTAGTTTATGTCTTTGAGTGAACAGCTGAAGAAACTACAAGCCCAGAGAGGCCATGTAACTTTGACTAGTCCACACAGCACTTACATAGCACAGCACAGATAGGAACTCAGATGTCTCACTCCTATTTCAGCCCATTGCCTTCTAGCCAGTCTGTTATCCTAAGGTCCCTTCTAGAACAGTGTTTTCCAGTATGTAAAGTAGTCATAGTAGAGGACAGATGGCAAACACTGCTCATCTTAGAGGTCTTTAAATGGGCTTTAAAAAAAAAGGACAGGAAACAATTACAGAAATTGTAATTGTTTAACAGCAGCATTTGCAAATTATGACATTTCTAAGCACTTTAGAAAATCTTATTAGCTCAACATAATAAATACATGAAGCGTTTCCCCATTTCCCCTTGGCAAACCTTTTCCTTAATTCCAAGTAAATGGCATTTGCATTATTGGGTGTTTGTGCAACCTCTTAATTAATCAAGACCCTCAGGTGCAGTGGCTAGAAATGCAGCTAAAACAATTAGAACAAAAAGGGGAATTTTGGCTCATGTGAGTGGAAGTTCATCTACAATTAGATTCAGAGACCTACATAAGATTGTACTTAACAATCTTTGCTCCTTTGCTCTCTCACAAGCTGTTTAAACTCTGCATATCTCTGGTGGTTGTACCCTCATTTTCTCCTAAAGATAAGCTTTCTCCACGTGGGGAAGATGTTTGCCAATAGCCCATTTCCAGCACTCCCGCTAAAAATTGAGGATTCTTTTTTCTCTAACTTTAAATAAAAAATCCTAGGGAATAACTCTGGTTAGTCCAGCTAAGGCCACATAACCACCTATAGACCAATCATTGAAAGCAGGTGATTGGGTTACTATGAGTGGCTGGGCCTAGATCATGTGCCTACACACCTATGGTCAGGACATCCTTCTGGATCAACAGTTTCCCTAGGATCTGATGACTAAGTCTGGGGAGAAGCACTTCCCACACTCAAATACAGAGCCCAATATGAAGGCTTAGCTGACTGGGAAAGCTGAGATGGGCTATGAAAGATAAGATAATTTAAGCCTAAATTCCAGGAATGAAGGCATTTCTTGGGACCAATATTTACTGGTTCACACCATGTTCATAGCTATGTATTTGCAAAGATAATGCAACATGACCATGGATCTAACTCCATGGCTGATCTAACTCCCATTCTCAATTCTTTACCCTAATTTTTAACCCCAGGGGGGGGGGTGGCCAAGTTACGTAATTCTGACCAGTAAAACATAAGTTCATGTTTTCTCTCGGTTCTTGGGAAAGCATCTGCTTCCCAGATACAGGTGCTGCCTCTTCCCTCTCCTTTCTCATGGAAGATGGATGAGATATCTGGAGTTTCAGCAGCCATCTTACAACTATGAGGGAAGGGTCAAAAGAATTGTGAGCTGCAAACCAGGGCCCACAAGCTATTGTTTTGAGACTTTTTGTTATGTAAGAAAAATAACCCTTGTCTTTTTAAATCATTAAAGTCAGGTTGTCTGATACTTGCAGTAAAAATATTCTTGATACAATGCATAAATCATATTCATATGTAGCCATAGATAAAATCTTAAAAGTGATAGAGTATGGTACAGGTTTCTGTTTCTCAGAGTTTTTGGTTATCTGTCCTTTCAGACTTTGGGGGAGATAAAGAAGACACAGTTCTTTCACCCAGAGGAAGCTTACAATTAAATAGAGCTTAAAATTTAGGCCAGTGTTGAACAAAGAATTCCTTCTCATGTTTAATTCCCCAATGATGTAATTAAGCCCATTTGCTTTTTATTTCATCCTCAGTAGAGCTCAAGAATGGCTAGTTACCATCTTTTTAAATAAGGAAGATGACTTAATTAAAAATACTCTTCCATCCCTGTGCGGTGTATGTATGTGTGCGCGTGTGTGTGCACATGCATTTTTCAGTTTATTTTCCCTGGTTAATTAATACCAATTTTTTTTTTTTTTACTTTCTTCATAGTCATATAAATATGAAGTCATATGAATAGGAAAAAATAGGAGTATTTTTTCAAACCTCTAATCTTTATGTGATATTTGATCAAACAAAACGTATAATTTGAGTTGTTAAAAACCTGTGTGGTCACCAAGGATCTCGCATCAAACTGGAGAATAAAATTGTAATGACTTTTTAGCCTCCTGCTTTTGAGTCCCTCTAGCTCCAAAGGTGGAGCCACATAGCCTCTTTCCTGGGTGATTAGATCTTCATGTGTGTACTCTGGCCCCAAATTCTGGAGTCCAGATTGTCCCTGGACAGAGCAATCAGATGCAGGCTAGGCTCAGGGAAACCTCACTCTGAATGGTTTCTGGGCCTGTCATGATAATTTTAGCCTTGCTATCCTAGTTCACTAGTGACCGGATACCTCACATGGTCTTTAATTTCCTTTGCTAGGGGTATTTTCTCTGATCTTAAACCTCTTCTTCTTCCCTGACTTTCCCAGTGACATTGCCCCTTCTTTACTTCCAATCTGTGCTGTTCTAGTGGAACTGACTCCATTTTCAGCCCTTATGAAGAGCATGTGACTCAGGCCTGGCCAATCACAGACTCAATCCATCACCTTGGCCATAGTGACTGGTTCAGAGATGGCCATGTGAACAAGCTGGGCTACTCAAAGCCAGTGACACTCAATGATGGGACTTTTGTAAGAATGACTGGGTATGGAAAGCTCTTTCCTTACAGGGGTTGCTGAGCAGGAAGAATATGAGCCTAGCCTTACTGGCAGCCATCCTTCCACTAAAAGGAAACAAGCTTTCTAATAGAGCCCACAAAAAGGGAGGAAGAGGGAGAGGGAGAAAGAGAGAGAGAGAGAGAGAGAGAAGGGAGTGAGTCACTATGTGACCTTGAGGTTAGCTCATAAAAGGTGGTGCAGCTTCTGAATTTTGAAGTAATTTGTTGTTCAGCAATAGAATCTGGAATATGATCTAAGACATCAATCTTAGATTGATTAAGACTAAGACTAAGGAGTCTCTGTCCAAATGGATTATAGGTCCTGATCCTCCCTGGTCCTCTTTGACAGTCCAAACAAACCAATTTGTGGCAATGTCTGTCGGTAGTCTTGCTGGAAAATCCATTTGGAAAAGCTGTAGCTTTCCAGATTTCCATCATCTGACAATGGGACAACCCTGGCATTTGTGGGTGATCATTGTCATTCCACCGACACCCAGGGGGTTGATATATCAGGAACAGATGACGCTCTACTTGTTGTGTGGTCAGGCAGAGGAATCAGGGGCTGTATTTTCCCTCCTGAACACATTTTACTTGTAAAATTAATAACAATTTCTGGGAAATTCCCAAATGTCAGGATTTAAAAATCCTGAAGCAGTTGTTAATTGTGTCTTGGTTTTGTTTAAGTAAACATGCTAATGAAAGTTTCTTTTGAGTATCATAATGAGAAACAAAAACAGGAACTTGAAGGTGAGGTAAGGTAGTGGTTCTCAAAAAGTAGCAAGAGTACTTTTTGTCAGTGTCCCACATGTGGGCCAAAGGCCCCTCCTTCCAAATGATTTGAAGATTGATGTGTTTTACTGTGACACAAAGAGTTTTACAAGTCCCACAAAGAGTGCACGTGTGTGTGTGTGTGTGTGTGTTTAAGAGCTTAGAGGTGTGTTTCTTACATATTTCAGACCACATTTTTAGAACATGAAAATGAGCATCTGAAAAATATAAAAAAAGATACATTCACAAAATGCGTGCCTACCTAGACAAAACACCACCTGATATCTGATATCTTTGGCTTAGTTTTGTTTTGTAGTAGGGACAAGTAGGAAAGGTAGGAGGGAGATGAGGAAACTGTTTTGGGGGAGTTTTATTTCAGGTTGATAACTTTATTTTTTTATTTATTTAAAAAAATTTTTTTTTTATTTTTTAAGATTTTTTATTTATTTATTTGACAGACAGAGATCACAAGTAGGCAGAGAGGCAGGCAGAGAGAGAGAGAGAAGCAGGCTCCCTGTGGAGCAGAGAGCCCGATGCGGGGCTCGATCCCAGCACCCTGAGATCATGACCTGAGCGGAAGGCAGCGGCTTAACCCACTGAGCCACCCAGGCGCCCCGATAACTTTATTTTTAAAGCAATCTGTATGCCACCGAAATTTCAAGGTTTATGTTGATTGCTTATTTGCTGATTTATGACTGTAGAACCAGCCACTCAGCAGTGGGAAGTCAAAGGGAGATTAAGAAAATCTGGCTGGTTAGAAGGTCTTTTTTTTTTTTTTTTAAAGATTTAATTTATTTATTTGACAGACAGAGATCACAAGTAGGCAGAAATGCAGACAGAGAGAGAGGAAGGGAAGCAGGCTCTCCGCCAAGCAGAGAACCTGATGCGGGGCTCGATCCCAGGACCCGAGCCGAAGGCAGAGACTTTAATCCACTGAGCTACGCAGGCACCCCAAGAAGGTCCTGTTTAAACAAATGGTTTCCAATTCTTTTCTTATATTCCTTTGTTTCTGACTAGTCTGGTTAGCTGTGGCTGCATAATAAGGAACCCCAAAACCTAATGGCTTAAAACAAAAACCATTTTGTTATTTCTCAGGATTTTTTGTGAATCGGGATTTGGGAAAGGCTAGGCTAGGTGGTTCTGGCTTGGGCCTCTCATCAGTTTAAGTCACTGTGGGACTGGAGTGGCCTGGGCTGGCTGGACCTCTCTTTCTGTCTTCGTGTAGTCTTCATGTGATTCTCTCCATGTGGTCTCTATGTGGGCTGGTTTGGGCTTCCTCAAACCATGGTGGCCTCAAAGCAGTTGGACTGCTTGCTTGGTAGCTGAGTGTTTTATGAGTGACCACTAGCTGTCTTATCTTCTATCCACAGAGGTCATACAGCTTTATTTACACCTCATTCCATCGCTTACAAGTGTGTGGCAGACTGCTCAGATTAAGGAGAGGAAAATTACACTCCAGCTTTCGATGGGGGATTGGCAAGTCTCTGGAAGAGCACGTGGGGTGGGAGACATTGTTGCAGGCCATCTTTGGAAAACACCATTAGCCACACTGCCCAAGCCTGGTTCCTCAGGGTTCCCACTCAGCCTTGTCTTAATTTTCTTTATACCTTAAAGTAACTACAGCCCATCTCTCTAGTGTGCTACAAGAACCCTGGTGAGCCCACTTTCAGTTATTTCAAATGAACTTTACTTATAAACTCTTGGTTAGAGCCTTTAACTGAGATTAGAGAAAGGACAAAAGTGGAGGTGGCTTTTGGAATCCCTCTTCAAGATAATCAGATCAGTATAATGATGCCATTAAAAGGAAAGGAGAAATAAGACTTGTCTTATTATGTTTTAATCACTGAGGTCCTGTCCTGCATGACCTAGCTAGCTGTTTTGGGGTTTGTTTGTTTTTTTTTCTGAGAAGGGATAATGCTTCTAAAATATTAATAATTCCTTAATAATAATATTAGCAAAGATGTTTGGTACTAACGCCTGGAGAAGAAGGCAGATGCTTGAGTTTGGCCTATTGCCATCCAGCTGTTGCTTAGCTGAGGCCACATGTCAAAAGCAAGATTTTGGCCTGTTAAAAAGCCTCTCCAGCTCTTTCCTCACAGGACCAGGGGCCAGGGCCATTAGCCTGACTCTTGATACTTGGTCCTGGAAACAGTAGGCCTGAGAGAAAAGGCCTCAGTAGTGATTGACGGAGAGCTCTATTCCAAAACTCCCATTTCAGCTGAGTAGAAAGATCGACAGACAACAGGAGGGAGGAAAGTGGGCCTGCTGCCACTGACATTTAAACCCTTGAAATGTGTTTCAAAAGGAATGAGGAGAACAGAATGAGTTAGGAGGAGGGGAGAGCGGGCTTTGCAAGAAATATCAATCCAACATAGATGCATTAGCTCCTGGTCTGAATGTTGCTATGGTCTGAATGTTTGTGTCCCCTCAAAATTCATCTGTTGAAATCCTAAGCCCCAAGGTGATGGTATTAGGAGGTGAGGCCTTTGGGGGCTGATTAGGTCATTTGGATGGAGCCCTCATGAATTGGATTACTGCCCTTATGAAGGAGGCCTCAGAGAGCTCTCTTGCTCTTGCCACCTTGTAAAGCTATATTGAAAAAATGGTCATCTAGAAAGTGGGCTCTCACCAGACACTGAGTGTGAGCTTAAGGGTCCATGATCTTGTACTTCTTAGCCTTCAGAACTGTAAGAAATACATATTTTTTTTGTTTATAAGCCATTTACTCTATAGTATTTAGTTACAGCAGCCTGAACAGACTAAGACAAATGGTATTCAGCTATTTATTCATTCCTTTGTTTGTTTATTCATTCATTCATATTGATTTTAAGCCAGGGCATTCTAGGAAATGGAGAAATGACTAGATCAGGACCCTCATGCAGGTGGGAAAATAGGAGAGGCGTAAAGGGCTACACCTCAGCCCCTACAGTTAAATCTCAGTTAACAAAACCTTTTGCAAGGAGGCTCCTTTATACAAAATCATATTTGGAAGAGGGGGGGAAAAGGCAGGTATCTTGAGAAGCTGTGCTCATCCCGTAGAGCCTGAACCACATGTTAGCAGTTAGGGAGGAAATGACTCTTAACTGTTCAGATTTCCTTCTATGCAGTGAGGGAAGAGTGAGAGGAGGCCATTTTTATGTTTGTTTGCTAATCATCCATGTCAGCCTTCAACTGTCCAGTCTCCTCCCCTCCCATCACACACATTATCTCATATTAGCATAGCAGGTACTCAGATGTGCTAAAAATAAAACTTACCTTATGTTCCTTTTTTTTAAAAAATTTATTTATTTTTAAATAAATAAGATTTTATTTATTTGAGGGAGAGAAAGAGAACCTGCACAGCACGAGAGAGAGAGAGAGGATGGGAGGGGCAGAGCATGAAGCCTGATGCGGGGCTCGATCTCACAATCCTGAGACCATGACCTGAGCTGAAACCAAGAGTCTGACACGTAACCGACTGAGCCACCCAGGCACCTGACTACTGAAATCTTTGAGGGATTATTTACAGTCCTTTACCACTTCTGTGCTTCCTTCAGGTGCCCAGGAGATGTTCTCGTTCTCCCATAGTATGGTAGGGTCCAGGGAACCTGGTGGCTTTCTCAGACCCATCTGCCCAGATGTACCATGCTGGGTACCAGCCTGAGCCCCACCTGGGGCAAGGGCCATGAGTCGCTTCTGTATTTGGGCTTTCCCTAACATACCTCAGGTTTTTATTACACCACCCACTGTTATTATTCACTTTTACATCTGACATTCAGTTTTAGAATTTCCATTCAGTTCTTTCCTTTCCATAGTCTGTATTTCTCTGTTGAGATTCCCTATTTGTTCCTTCATCACAAACATTTTCCTTTACATTCTTGAGAATCGTGATAATAGCTGCTTTAACATCTTAATCTTATTTCAACACCTGGTTTATCTTGAGGTCAGTCTCCGCTGACTCATTTTTCTCTTGGATGTGGGTTACTTTTCCTTGCTTCTTAACACCTAGTAATTTGGGACGGTATTGTGGACCTTTTTGAATGGTACATTGTCAAGACTCTGGATTCTGCTATGTGACTCTCAATAACATTGATTTTTTTTTTTTTTTTGAAGCTATAATACAAATCTTTAATTACTGGCACTATACTATAAAGCAAGATGAAGAATATCTTATTTAAATAAAACAAGGATAATATTTCACTGGGGAATATATCCAACACATTTTTTTCCCTCTATATTTTTTTTCCCTCTACATCCAATGGTGGTATTTTATAGGCTGATTTTAAAACAAATGCAAATTTTAAAAAAATAAATGAAAGGCATGTTTTTGCTCAGGAATACTATTGTACATATACCGTATAGGTTGTTTTTACAGCAAATGCTAGTCTGCCAAAATTCAATGGCAAAACACTAAGCTGTGAGTTTGGTATTGCCCACCTAGTTGTTTCTTGCTGCCCTGGAGAATCTGGTGGTGAGTAATGTCGAGAAGCCACCTTGTTGCCACCATTTCTCTTCTTATAGGTGACTCCACTGTGACAGAATATTCATATCTTTAAGATGCAAGGCCTAGCAAAAAGCCTCCCACAAATCCACTGGATATCACAATGTTCTGTTTGATAAATTCTGTTGCTTCTTCAATTATATTGTTGATTTCAGGTGCTGCCTTATTTGCTCGCTTCTTAATCTGTCTTTTCGCTTTGTTTACATCTTTTTCAACTCTCTTCCAGTCAATCTGCACATAGCCACTGTGACTGGCAATCTGAAGAAGAAGAAAGCCACCACCTACTGCAGTTGCTGCAAGCTTTCCAACTTTCTGGAACAAAAATCCCGCACACCAGCCAGTCACTCCACCCATTACAATCTGGGTGGCTACCGAGTATTTTTCAACCATAGGTCCGGAACTGTGGCCAAACACTCGATTCCACCAATGGTGTCTTCTTGCATACTCAGTTAAATCCAACACTTCGTAAGACTCGTCATCGCTTTCATACTCTTGGGGTGGGGGGTTCCGGGTCGCCATGATACCGCCCAATAACATTGATTTTTAAAACACCTTAGTAGGCAGTTAACTTTCTTGGACTGGCATTCCAGCCTTGGTCTCTCTTGTAGTGGGTGCCGCCTGGAGTCTAGCTCACGGATCAGCCAGAGGTGAGCACAGAGTTAATGTAGTTCAATGCTCCCCATCTGTCGTTCACTCACTTGTAGGGTTCTGTCCCCTCATCCCCCGGCTGCTGTGATCACTCTGCAACTGTAGGCTTCCGTTTGAGTTTGGACTGCCCTGCGGGGTGCTAACTGGGGCCTAGCCTGGGTGAAAAAGCCATTAAAAAAGAAGGGAAAACCACCCATGGAGGTTTCCATTTTTCAAGTGTTGCCTCTCTTCTAGTTTCTACCTATTTTTAGTTGCCTTTCATTGCCTTCAGAGAGTCGTCTTTTGATTTTTGTCTGGAGTTTGTTTGTAGAGAACTGGCTCCATATAAGCCACTTTACTGTGCCCACTTTTTCTTTTTGCATATGCTGTAGGGGCCAGATACTGGGTCTCTTTTTCTGAGGGACTTACAAAGTCAGCTCACTCCTGCACCTTCCTGGCTGCCGTATGGGGTGATGGTATGCACTCGGGAGGTTGGAGAGATCTTTTTCTGCCTCTTTAAGATTTTTTTTTTTTTAATTTTAACTCTCTTTGAACAACAGAAACTTAAAAGCTTTTGAGACCTCTAAGACTTTTCTTTGTCTCTCTGCTGAAATAACCATTTCCTGAGCTATTGCTGCCACAGTTTAGCTGGTTCCCCAATCAAAGAAAAGGGGAGAGCTGACAGGATATGTTGGGACTGGAAAGACCATCAGTATTTAAAAAAAACCTATTCCTCCCTACCAGGCATCACACCTATGTTGAGTGATTACTTAGTTGTGGTTTAGAACAAGCTAAATTGAAGGTATCTCATATTTAAATCAATAGTTTTAAGTAAGCCTTCTTATTTCGTTCATTGATTCATTCAAGCATGTTTTACTCATTAAAAAAAAAAAACCAACATTTAGCGAATGCCTATTATTTGTCAGGCCCTGTGCTAAGTATTAATTATGGAATGAAAAGCTGTGCTTATTAAAGAAATTTCAGGTGTTAGCAAACATTAAGAGGGAGGCAGAAGCAGGCTCAAAGCTATACTGGTTCTGTGATTTTAAAATGGCTGGGGACAGAGAGGAAAGCCCAAGAATTTGAAGTAAAAAACTCAAGTTTAAACCCAGTTCACCATTTATTAACTGCATCCCTTTGGGAAAGTCTCTCAGTTTCTCCATGGCCTTATTTCCTTTACAATTAACAGCTCAATGTTGTTAAAGTGAAAGCTTTCTAAGAATAGGAACAGTGCCAGTATATTCCCTGCTGTGTCCCTGTTCGAGCATAGTGTTGGCACATAGTATGTTCTCAATAAATAGGTTAACATTAAATGAGTGAGTAAATAATAGCTTGTTTTTAAAAATATAAATTTATTTATTTGACAGAAAGAGATCACAAGCAGGGGGAGTAGCAGAGGGAGAGGGAGAAGCAGGCTCCCCACTAAGCAGGGAACCCGATGTGGGCCTTGCTCCAGGACCCTGGGACCATGACCTGAGTTAAAGGCAGCCACTTAGCCAGTCAGGTCTCCCAATAATAGCTCTTACTGTTTTTTTGATCATGAACTTTAACTGGACATCTCTAGAATTACTAAGATTCCAAGTTAATGTGGGAAATAGTCCTCTAATTGGACCCCACTCCTTTAATCTTCTAGCTACCAGATATGCTTGTGATGCCTTCCAGAACATCCAATGGCTTCTAAAAGGTAATATCAATCAACAGAAGTAAGCTTACTGCAGCAATAAACAACTTGTAGCCCCACATTGGGAGGGGATGGTCCTTGCTCAGTGGGGAGCCTGCTTCTCCCTGCTCCTCTCCCTGCTACTCTGCCTGCTTGTGCTCTCTGTCTGACAAATAAATAAATTAATTAATTTTTAAAAAAGAAGGAAAGAACAACTTGTAGTCTCAGTGACTTAAAACAAATCATTTCCTCTTCATGTTATATAATCCTTATAGCTTAGATGCATGGCTTAGCTTCCCACAAGCATTCATGGGTCAAATGTTGCCAATGGCCTTGCTAGAGAGAAGAGAGAACTCTGGAGTGTCTCTTCCTGGCAAGTCATTGTCACACAAGTGATACACATCACTTCTGCTCACAATGCATGGGCAAGAACTAGTCCTATAAGCCCTCGTAATCCATCACCAGGAGCTAGGAAGATCACTTCTACCATGGGACCAGGAGAGGACCAGAAATATTTAGGGAACAGCACTGATGATCACTACAGTCCTGCTGTGTAACGAGGATCTCGAGCTGGTCAACTTAGGTCCATCTAAGTACAGGCATCACAGAAATAGGTAGGAGCATCTTTCATACTCGGATCTTCGCACTGTCCCTGAGTGTGTAAAGAGCCCTACTCTCCATCTCAAGGGCTAAATGGCATCTTAGGCTATTAAATGAGGATTGAACTCAAGGAATAGGAGTTAGTCCTCCTGGTTGACCCAGAGGTCATGCTCTTTGTGGGAGTTCATTGCCAAATGTAGAGGGAAGGATGAACAGCATTTTGCCTTCCTCTGCTGAAGATCTGTAGTGCTCCTGGACAAGTTCCAAGAGTTGTTGTCTAGTTGTCTACAGGGTTTCCAAGTGTTATTCTGGATGATTCTCCCTTGAATGGAGGGAAGTAGACTTCTGAATTCCAACTGTAGTCAGTCTCCAAGTCCTACCAATTGCTCCCTATTGACATAGCCCCTCTGTTTCTCTCAGCTCACCTTGCTCTCGTTTGGCAGCTTTGGTCTATATTTGGAAGGTGTGTGTGTGTGTGTGTACGGGATAGGGATGGGGGTGGCTAAGGAAAGAAAGGAGATGTGATAGGGAACAATGGTTCTACTTGAGTTCATATTTTTCCACATATTTTTCTTTTTTAAAGATTTTATTTATTTATTTGACAGACAGAGTTCAAAAGCAGGCAGAGAGGCAGGCAGAGAGAGAGAAAGGAGGAAGGAGGCTCCCCATGGAGCATAAAGCCCGATGTGTGGCTCGATCTCAGGACCCAGGGATCGTGACCCAAGCCGAAAGCAGAGACTTTAACCCACTGCCCAGGTGCCCCATCCACATCTTTTTAATTTTATATCTGGACCTTGACTTTCAAAACCCCAAAGCCAAGAATTTTACTTTTTCCTCTTGTATTGCCATGATAACTCTCTCTTGTGGCACACTATGTCTTCTCTAGTCTAAACTGATGCAAAGAGCATTGGTACAGCATCACAAGAAATACAGTGGGAGAGGGGAAGGAATGGTGGTAGGAGGGAAATCACATAAATGTATCAAAATCTTATACCACCATTTACTTAACGATTTACTTCCACAATCTTCTTTTTTTAATCTGTAGAATGTATAAGCTTCTATCTATTCATATATATATGTATGAATGTATGTTTTATATATATATATATATATATATATATATATATATATATATATATATGAATGTATATATATTCATTCATTTCTGGTAATAAACCTTGTTTGCAAATGCAAATCAGTAGAGATGTTCCAGGAATTGGATAACCAGTGAAGGGCTATTGGTGTGGATAGCTTTTGGTAAAGCCAGAGGGTTCCTCAGGCTGCATGAGGGTAACAAGGCTGCAAATAGCAGCATGCTTCACAAAATATTCCTGATATTCAGTCTCATGGCTCTTTGCTCCAGAGAGCAAATTCTCTCTCAGCCACAGGAGGGCCCCTGCTCCCCTGAACTGCTTGTTGGACAGACTGGGAATTCAGAGGAAAAATGAGGAGTGGATTCAGGAGCCAAATAACAGTAACGATATCTATATCTATATCTATATCTGTATCTATATATATATCTATTTATAGTGTAAGAGTGTGAATGAACATTTGGCAATCGTACATTTCCTCAAACTGGTGACGCTTGTGGTGGCATTTGCAGAGTAGTCTGACCACACTGTGGACCAAAGTCCTTAGCCTTGGCCAATCAATGCACACATACACAACATCCTAACAAGCTCCCTGTCCCCACCCCAGTTCACACCCCCACACAGCTGGGGGCATCCCAGGGCATGTTTGGAGCCTGGCACAAGTATGCCCTGCTCCATGGTGACCAGGGACACCACAGACTTGCAAGAGGTACATCTGTGAAGGCTTTGCCTGTCCTCGTGGACGAAGGGCTAGGAGTTCTTCCAAAACCACTGGCTCTGGGGCACAGAATCTGGCCTCTGCCACCATGCCTCCTCATAGAAACCAGTGTCACCCTACATGGGGCCGGCTTCTGGCCTCTATTTAGTGCGGAGCAGCTGGACAAACTGTGACCTCACTGTGGCAGCAAATCCACTTAAAATATTAATGGTGATGATAAAGATGAATAATTCCTATACCCCCAGGGCACGTATGAGTTTACTTATCTTTCCCGTCAGCCCTGAAATGCCACTGTTTAGTTGTCCTGTACAAGATCTGGCTTTAAAAGCCTTGTGAAAACAGAGGATAATAGCTCTTCAGGTCCTGAGGCTTTTGATGGGTCTGCTTTCTGCATAAGTTGTTCTTGCTCTTTACAGAATAATGGGGGCCTGAGTTATTTTGAGCTGAATTGGGGGGTGCTGCGTGTGGTGAAATTATGAAGTGGGGGTTGGGGGTGAGGAGAAGGAGGGCACTAAGAGAGGTTTAGTTGGGCTTCTCCTTCCTTCCAAGCTTCAGCGTAGCTAAGGTGCAAAACAGCTCTGGCTGCCAGTACCCATGGCCTAATCATCTCCAGAGTGGGGCGATACTGTTGAGGCCAGGAGAGAGAAATGCTCCAGTGGGGGGTTCCTTTAACTGAGCTTTTTCAAGAATTGTACAGTCTGGCCACGGCTGCTGCTTACGCTTGCCTGGGCTGGCTTAACTCCTCTCGTTTCCATGGGGGATGTGGGGAGAACCAGCTTCCCCATTAACTTGGGCCCTGCATTTTATCGACTGCAAACACTCAGGATCCCAGTTCTGGGGCCATCTGTGACCTGTCGTGCTATAATAGCTTGGTTTTCCCCGTGTTCAGCTCCCTCCCTGAGTACTTAGTGTTAAATCATAGGGGGAGGAAGTGTGAGCAGAGGAAAAACAGCACTATTACATGACCCCCGATGAGACCGCTGTGATAGAATTAAAAGCTGCCGCCCTAGGACATTCTAACAGATGACATTGTGAGGTTGCCAAGGTAACCCACCAGGATATAGTTCCAGCATCTTTGGGGTTGACGCTGGGTAGGCGAGGTCAGTCAGAGGTGAGTCCCAGCTGTCCAGGGTCTATCCCCGGCTGGCCAGTCCATAGCAGCCAAGTGGAAAATCGAGGTTGACCTCTACATAGCACAAATGAACCCAACATCGACTCCTCATTGGGTATTCCAGGTGAAAAAGAATGAGAATATTTCAGATAATTGTTCGATGGAGGTTACCCAGAGCCTTGAAAGATGTGGAGGTTAATGACTCATCCATTCATTCCACAAATGTTTATTGAACACCTACTATGTATCAGGTAGGAAGTGTCAGAATATCTAGGGGGAAGGTCGAGAATTCTAGAAAACCCTAAAAAAAAAGGCAGATTCAAGTAGGGGAAAAAAGACATTTACACATTGTTAATATTCAGGAAAACGTTGAGTGGAAGAAAATGGAAATAATCAGAATAACTTATTAACCCCAATGACCAGGTGTTTTAAAAATATGCAAAAATTTATAGAGTGAAAATGATTTGCTTAAATGAAATCAACCTCTTCCCCCAACCACAACCAGGTTATGCTGTATTTTCTCTCTTTTCTCTTTATCTTCATTTAAATACTCCATGTTTACTTGTGCATTTCTGGCTAACACCTATAAAAGTTACTTTTTTTCTCTGTGAGGTAAGGATTAGAAAGGATCAGAAAGACTTCAGATGGGCCCTGACTTGCAAAACTCAAGGCCTTGGCAGATAAATGACATAAAGATCCTTCTTCCTTTTGGCCACATAGGTGAGTGTTCAAAACCAGGGTGGTGCCACTGGACCCTTGTGCCCAAACACTTTTGTTTGCCCCTGGACCTGGTCTGTCACCTGGTCTTATTATTTTCTCTCAGACGGCAAGCCGAGGAGAGAGAGCTGGAGAAAATTCTACTGGTGGTGGTGAGTGATGCCAGCAAGTGATGAGCTGGAAAGGGAAAGGAACAAAACACAAACAAGAATGGTGTTGGGTACAGGAGGGAGGAACACATAACTGATGGCCTTGGTAAAAGAAAATCAGGAAGAAAATCTCTGAGGGGCTGTGTGAAACAGGAATTCCTGAAGACAAAATAACTCTTCCTTAACCCCTGGGGGGTGGTTATTAGTACCAGAAGGACCTCATTAAAAAACCGCTGGGCCCCAAAACCAGCCCTCTACTCTCTGGGCTCCAATGCCTAAGGCCCTCTCTTTGCCCAACCAGAAAATGTAGATAATTAATTAGATTATGTCAGCTGTCTTGTTGTGGTCCTCTTATAATATTAATAATAACGATGATAATAGCTAAGTTATAGAGTGCTTCCTAAGCAAAATCCAGGAGGAAGTGCTATTTAACAATTGAGGGAACAGGCCCAGAGCAGTTAAAGCACTTACCCAGATCACACAGGGAGTTAAGTATAGAGGCCAGGCCAACCCCAACTGGCTTTAGGATTCTTGCTTTTCACCCTTACATTGTAATTTTGTCTTGTTTAAAAAGTTCTGAGAAAAAAATACTTTTTAATGGGCTCTCTGCTTTATGTTTTCACTTTACCAAGTCAGCCCTGCCTTGGTGCTTTATTTATGTAATTGTCCCTTTGGGCAACCTTAAGTTGCAGTCCAAAATGGTTCTCCCAGACCTTAAACCTTCTGGCCACCTGAAGTAGGTGGAATGGGGCGTGGCAAGGAGACGGTGGCATTATCCCTCTCATTAATCACTGACTCAATAAATAACTTAGATGGGGTGGGGGGACACCTGTGGAATGGGGAGGAGGAACTGTCCACTCTCAATTATCCTCCCACACCCTCAGCCCCTTGGTGGCAGTCACCATGCAGCACCCCAGCTAGGTGCCCATGTGCCCTCCCGCCTTACACAACCGTGGTTAGGAGGGATCAAGAGGATGGATCCCTGAGCCTCCGACCTGTGCGCGGAGGGGCAGCGAAGGTAGCCCGCGGGGTGCGGCGCGTGCGGCGCGCAGGTGGCCCGCCGCGTGGAGGGAGCGGCGCGGGGCTTGGGGGGGGGGTGCAGGGCGCCCAGGGGCGCGGGGCGGGCTCGCTGCTCCCGAGGCGGCTGTCAGGGGCCGGCGGCTCCCCCGAAGATGCAGCGCAGCATATTTTGCACATGAGTTCAGAGGAAGAGGAAGTGTAGCCGGCGGACGCGCGGCGGCGGCGGGGGCGCGTCGGGGCTGGAGCCGGAGCGCGCCAGGCTCAGGGCGCAGCGAGCGGGAGCGCGGCGGCCGCGGGCTCCGCGGAGAGACGGACGCACAGATCGCGGGAGGGACGGACACCCGAGCGCGCCGTGCCGCCGCTTCCCGCCCCCACCCACTGGCGCCCACGCCTTCCCCGCGCCGCCTGCGCTGTATGGCACAAACTTTCCTCCCGGGACGGAGCACGCTGTCTCGGGGAGCCCGCGCCAGCGCCTTCTCCTCAACCGGTTCCGAACGGTAGGTGAGCGCGCGGCAGGACTTGGGGTGTAGGCAGGCACAGGCCCTGCCATCTGGCCCCGCGGACTCGGACCGCGGCGGACTGGAGGAGCCCCGCGTGGCGCCTCCTTGCAGGTTGCCGCGGTTGCCAGAGGGCCACCGCCCCCACCACCCCCGCCCCCAACCGCACCCCTGGCCGGGTTGGATAGGGTCGGCGCCGATCCACAGCACACAGCGGTCTTGGCCAACTTTTTTTTGGAGGGGGGGTTAAATCGTCCCTGGCACGCTATGGGGAGAGGCACCTAGAGCAGTTTGTCAGGGGTCGTGGACTCTGCAGGCTCGCGGCGCCAAAGAGAGAAGCAGAGGGGAAGCTTTGAGGCTACAGGTGGGTCTGGGACACAACTGCAGGGGGTCCTTGGCAAAGATCCGACAGGAGCTGGACACGAAGTGCGGGTTCAGGATGGCGCGAGGCTGGGTGGGGTGGGGAGTTGGGAGGCTCTAGCTGCCCTTCTGCGTGTGCCCTGGGAGGTGGGCTCGTTGGTGGCGCAGGGGTGCTGTATAGATGGGAGCCGACCTGCCGCGCGCGTCCTGAGGAAGCGCCGCAGCCACGGGAGGCGCAGAGACTCTGGGCGCCGGGAGTCTGCGGCACTGAAAAGGCATCTCTCCTTCCGTAAGGGGATTTCTTTACTTGTCCTAACCCACTTTCCCAGGCTCAAGGGACGCCAGGGTAGGTCTTGGGCCAAAGTGGGGTGGTGGCGGTGTACATTTCAGAAAACCCGATTGTCAGGCACGCAGCACTCCCCCACCTCCCCAGACCAGGGCTTGTGTCCTTGACCCAGGATATCGCGGTCTTGGCATCGAGAACCACGTGGAAGCCAAAAGTGCTAGACCCAGGCACGCTCCCTGCTGCCTCCGGTTTGATCATGCTTAGCTGCCCCATGTGGTTGTGGGTGGTCTCCGGGGACACTGGGTGGTGGCAGTGAGTTTGTTGGGGGACTTAAACAAAATGTATGTATGTATATATTTTAAGTCTTGCACAGAAGCCAAATCTGAGTGCCTGCCCTGGGTTTCAGGCAACAGTCCTTTCTTGTAATTGGTACAGCTGTTTTCAGATGCTGGGCGCACAGTCAGGCCAGGCGTCTTCCAGCCCCTGCCATCGTGTGTCATCTCAGGATAAGTGAGGCCCTGCCAGGAAGGAAGGCGGGCTTAATGTGAGCCACCTCTGGGCCTGTGGGTAGGGCACACTATGCACCCCACGTGTCCCTGGCTGCCGGGATTCCAATTCATACCTCCGAACAGCTGAATTCCCAATGAAATTCAAGTGACCCCAGATGTCACCAAACCCCACAGAAGGGTTAAGCAACAAACTGTTTGGGGCTCTTTGGTGCGTGCGTGTGTGCTAACCTCAATGAAATCACTTTAACCTCAGACTGACTCTGCATCCTCTTTTGCCTTCAGCAGGGTTTCTGGTCCTGAGAACTGGGACTTCATCCTCTGTGTATCAAGTCCCTGGGTTGGTGTTTCTTTGTTAGTCTTTTGGCTTAATGGACACCGGGCAAATGGAAGTGGAGTGTTGTGCAGTTAGCTAATAGATTGGTGCAGGAATTGAAAGAGAACAAATTAGGAATGAGTTCTTTTTCTCCCTCTTGAGCAGGAATTTTTGGCTTCCATTCAAATAATTGCTTTGTCTGTAGGGAAACAGGCAGAAAATCTTTGGCATGAGTGATGGGAGTTCCTGTAAAGCTTCTTGTGTTCTTCCAGTCTTCACTTTTCTGCAGAATTGAAACTATATGGACCCATGGTTTGATGGGCGTGGGTGTCTTGTCAAATATCTAACTTGGGGGGGGGTGTCAAGGAGAGGGTATATGACTCTTTCCCCACCTATCTCATTTTTAAAAATACAAAAATTTTGCAAGAATAGGGGCGCGTGGGTGGCTCCGTCATTAGGCATCTGCCTTTGGCTTGGGTCATGATCCCCGGGTCCTGGGATGAAGCCCCGCACCAGGCTCTCTGTTCAGGGGGAAGCCTGCTTCTCCCTCTCCCACTCCCCCTGCTTGTGTTCCCTCTCTCACTGTGTCTGTCAAATAAATAATGATTAAAAAAAAAACAAAACTTAAAAAACAGTTGCAAGAACAGTAACCGTTCAAATACCCATACCTAGAGAATAATTTAGCAGTACTGGCTTTATTACGCATCTGTCGATCTATTCATCCCTCTGTCCATCTTAAGTCCCAACTTAAGTCCCATCCATCAGTAAATCTCAACTTATTATTTTATGCACTTTAAGGTAAATTATAGACATTGACACAGGTCACTTCTTAATGGTTCAGTGCACATTTTATTATTCAGAGTTCAATATATGTTCATGATTGTCTTAAGGTAAAATGCATATGCATAGAGTGAAATGCACAAATCTTCAGAGTAATATTTGCATAATGTTTTGATAAATGTGTACACCTGTGTAACCCTAGTTGTGATCAAGATAAGGAATATTACCATCACCTCAGAAAGTTCCTCATCCCCATTTCCAGTCCATCCCTGCCTTCTTTCAGTGGCAACGACTGCTGATTATTTTTTACTGTTAGTTTAGTCTGTTCTTGAATTCCTGTAAATGGTGTTCTATAGTATCATGTAAAGCTTCTTCCATTCGCCGTATTTTTAAGATTCATCCATGTTGTATCTATCAGTATTTTGTTTTTTTTTAATTGCTGAATTATATATTCCAGGACATGGAATATATTATATAGTTTGTTAATATATTCCTTCCATTGATGGACACGTGAGTTAGTCCCAGTTTTAGGGAAGTATTGTAAATGAAGCTGCTATGAATATTTGTGTACAAGTCTTCCTAGGGACATATGTTCTCATTTCTCATGGGTAAATGCCTAGAAATAGAATCATTAGGTCACAGAAGGGGTATATGTGAACCTTATAAGAAGCTGCTAGGTCTTTCCCCAACACGGTTGTACAATTTTTGTGGCCCTACCAGCAAAGAATACAAGTAAGAGATTCCAGATACGACAACCCTGTTTTCCTGTCCCAAAGTCAAGGGCATGTCTTGACCAGTGTTTCGGGGCTAGCAGGGTATAGCAATTGGATACCTTAGACAGTCCAAAGCACGTTGCTTTTTTATAGTGGAGGAGTTGTGAGAATCTCTAACTCTGCCAGTAAGTGAGTTCACACTTAAATTATTACAGATGATCAGACAAAATATTTTACTTGTTGAGATCTTCAGAGAAGGGAATTCCACAGGGTAATGTACCCTTGGTTGTGAAATAAGATTGATTGAGTACTTTCTATATAAAGGAAAAAATAACTCCCAAACCCATAGAATTCCACCACTCTTCTGCTAGTTTCTCCTGGGGGATTTCTGACGTATTGGTCTGGTTGATGTGAACTTGGTGGGGGAGATTCCCGTTGGATTTCACCGGCTTGCGCAGCTGGCTGCTGAAAGCAGGTTGTGTTTGCTTTGTGAGGCAGATCAGATTTGGTTTTTTGAAGGCTCAGAAACCAGCTCTGCTGTTAAAGTGATTTGGCCTGTCAGTGAGAAACATGACTTGTCGACATGCTCTCGTGGTCCTGGCTGACAAAACAGGCCAGGTCCTCTCAGGTCCCCTTACCCTTTGGTCCCGTTCCGTGAACCAGCAGCTTAACCTGGCCTTGGATGATTCAGGAAACAGGAATGGAGCCTCCCAGATTGCGTG